>NC_143052.1:270542884-271157115 GCF_052426305.1 Pelodiscus sinensis
TAATGACTTCTTTCTTTTGGTCTTCACCGAGAAGTCTGAAGGAATGCCTAACACAGGAATGCTAGTGGGAAGGGGGTAGGTTCAGAAGATAAAATAAAAAAAGAACAATTTAAAAATCACCTAGAAAAGTTAGATGCCTGCAAGTCACCAAGGCCTGATGAAATGCATCCTAGAATACTCAAGAGGATAGAGGAGGTATCTCAGCCTCTAGCTATCATCTTTGGAAAATCATGGGAGACAGGAGAGATTCCAGAAGCCTGGAAAAGGGCAAATATAGTGCCCATTTATAAAAAGGGAAATAAGAACAACCCAGGCAACTACAGACCAGTCAGTTTAACTTCTGTGCCAGGGAAGATAATAGAGCAAGTAATTAAGGAAATCATCTGTAAACACCTGGAAGGTGGCAAGGTGATAGGGAACAGCCAGCATGGATTTGTAAAGAACAAATCATGTCAAACCAATCTGATAGCTTTCTTTGATAGGATAATGAGTCTTGTGGATAAGGGAGAAGTGGTGGATGTGGTATACTTAGACTTTAGTAAGGCGTTTGATATGGTCTCACATGATGTTCTTATCAATAAATTAGGCAAATACAACTTAGATGGGGCAACTATAAGGTGGGTGCATAACTGGCTGGATAACCGTACTCAGAGAGTAGTTATTAATGGTTCACAATCCTGCTAGAAAGTGGGGTTCCGCAGGGGTCTGTTTTGGGACCAGCTCTGTTCAATATCTTCATCAACGATTTAGATATTGGCATAGAAATTATGCTTATTAAGTTTGCAGATGATACCAAGCTGGGAGGGGTTGCGACTAATCTGGAGGATAGGGTCATAATTGAAAATGATCTGGACAAATTGGAGAAATGGTCTGAGGTAAACAGGATGAAGTTTAATAAAGACAAATGCAAAGTGCTCCACTTAGGAAGGAACAATCAGTTTCACACATACAGAATGGGAAGCGACTGTCTAGGAAGGAGTACGGCAGAAAGGGATCTAGGGGTTATAGTGGACCACAAGCTGAATATGAGTCAGCAGTGTGATGCTGTTGCAAAAAAAGCAAACATGATTCTGGGATGCATTAACAGGTGTGTTTTGAGCAAGACATGAGAAGTCATTCTTCCGCTCTACTCTGCGCTGGTTAGGCCTCAGTTGGAGTATTGTGTCCAGTTCTGGGCACCGCATTTCAAGAAGGATGTGGAGAAATTGGAGAGGGTCCAGAGAAGAGCAACAAGAATGATTAAAGTTCTAGAGAACATGACCTGTGAAAGAAGGCTGAAAGAATTGGGTTTGTTTAGTTTAGAAAAGAGAAGATTGAGAGGGGACATGATAGCAGTTTTCAGGTATCTAAAAGGGTGTCATAAGGAGGAGGGAGAAAACTTGTTCATCTTGGCCTCTGAGGATAGAACAAGAAGCAATGGGCTTAAACTGCAGCAAGGGAAGTTTAGGTTAGACTTTAGAAAAAAGTTCCTAACTGTCAGGGTGATCAAACACTGGAATAAATTGCCCAGGGAGTTTGTGGAATCTCCATCTCTGGAGATATTTAAGAATAGGTTAGATACATGTCTATCAGGGATGGTCTAGACAGTATTTGTTCCTGCCATGAGGGCAGGGGACTAGACTTGATGACCTCTCAAGGTCTCTTCCAGTCCTAGTATTATATGATTCTATGAAAAGGCAGTTGCAGAACTTGATGACTTTTCAAAAGAGACAAAAGCATGAGGCATAAATGAGAAGATTACTATTTCCATACAGGTTTACTAAAGTACAGTGCAGATGCCTCCTCACTTCCTACTTTTACACAAAAATAGAAGTAAAAAAAATTGACCCTTGACATGTTCCAATAGCCTTTACCCATGGAGGATATTGCCTAGTGGTCAGGGCTTAGGCCCTTAACCTGTAGAAAGGATTTGACTAGGGTTGCCAGATGGTTTCAACAAAAATACAGGACACACTTGACATTACATCACAAGCTACATTACATCTTATTTAGAAAATACTGGACATTTATATTTTCTCATTTATATTTTCTCAATTTGTTTCCCGAACAGAAAGTTAAAATACTGGAATGTCCGGTTCAAAACTGGACACTTGGCAACCTTAGATTTGGCCTGCACAGGCTTTCCTATTCCACCAGATCCTGCCTGGGGCTCTGTGAGGGCTATCAAAGATCTGAAAGCCAGGGGCATCATAAGGCTGCACTCTCTGGGTTACTTCCTACCTCCACAGATTACACCAACCTTAGCATCTGTGACAAGGAGATGTGGAGGGAGTCATTTCACTTCTTGGCACCTCTTTATAGCTGTGCATGGCACAGGGCCTCCCTCTCTTTCAGGATGGTAGCTGCAACCTGCTGTGTCTTGGCCCTCAGCAAGGTAGGTTCCATGTCTCTCCCACTCAGGAGTAGTCCATGAACAAACCAAGGGGAATTAACACAGATACACAGAGTCCATATGCAAGAGGTGGGGAAATATCTTAGTCTCTGGGTGTACCTGAAGCAGCTCTTCCCATCCCTCAGGAAGAACTATTTGAGCAGCTGTTATAGGGAGAGACCCTGCCTTCCCACAGGTCTTCTCTCAGGAGCTATGAGTTGCAGATCTGTTCTCTTTCCTGGAATGTCTGTAAATGAGCTGCTTCGCTTCCTTTTACTTCCTCTTCCTACAGCCTGTTCATCTCTCTCAGGCTGGGCCCAGAGCAACTCCTTAACCGCTTGTTGCCCAGTGTGAGGTTTCTATACCCCATCACACATGTGGCAAAACATCTTTCATCATAAACACACCAGTACTTCTGACCCAGTTAATCACACTACGTTATTATAATAATCCCTCTGGCCTTAGTGGAGTTGTCCCACTCTGCTAGGCAAAGCCCGTGGTCAAATGCTTCGCTGAGTTGAGGGAAACAGCCCTTCCCCCAAGTTAAATTTTAAAATGGAAAATTCAGTAATTATAGTTTAAATGACTCTTAATACTGAACTTTAGAAATCCAGAATGAAAGCATATTCTGAACATGCTTCAACTCCTTATAATTATTCTCCATACAGACACTGAACACAGTGAATAGGCTGGAAAATGTTTGGCTTTACATTGTCTAATGGATTAGACAGAAACTCACATTCTTAGAAACATTATTAGATGATTGCTTGGGAGAAAATTCTCTATCCAATGATATATAGCCACCCCTGTGCTTCGGCAAAGAGAATAATTCACCTCTTCTGTCACCACTTGTACAAGACTTGACCATGAATAATAAACAGCTTTTCGGATCCCACAAATATTATTCGGTCTAAGAGGTGCAGCTTCTGTTTCCCATTGTCTGACATCCAGTTCCAACTGGGGTACTGTATGCACAGTGAGTTGATGAGCATACTAAAAAAAATTAAAATGTGTTATAAAAATTCCTCTTATATGACTATTTTCATTCAATTTAAAATTCCATAGTCATATCTAGCTCCTCACAAAATTAATGTTAGCACCTTTGTTTAGTAAAAACAAACAAACAAACAAGACAATAGTTGAACAAGGGTATGCTAGAGCCACAGGTACGTGATATAACAACAAATATTGTTACTAGCTTATACAGAATCTTTCAACTTGAAGGACAGAGTCTTGTAGGGTACGTTTAGACTACAGGCATTTTTCGACAGAGGCTTTGTTGATACTGTCGACAAAGCCTCTGTTGAAAAAGAGCATCTAGACTACAACCAGTACTGTCGACAAAGCAAGCTGCTTTTTTGACAGTCTAGACACTCTCTTTTGAAAAAGCAGTTTGCATGCAATAGCGCCCTTTTTCAACAGAGTACTATCAAAAAAAGGCGTTATTCCTTGTAGAATGAGGTTTACCGCCGTCAACAAAACTGCCGCGTTCTGTCGACTTACTGTTGACAGAACGCGGCAGTAGTGTAGACGCAGGTATAGTTTTGTTGACAAAAGCCCACTTTTGTTGACAAAACTCTGTAGTCTAGACACACCCTTAAACACATAGCAGTGAAATGCAACCGATCAGATGGGAACTTGGAAAACCTCATGACACAATATAGGTGGGAAGGGCAATTTTGGTCCGGGACCCTGTGGTAGTCTATAAACCAGAGGTGGGGAACCTAAGGCCTGGGGGCTGGATCTGGCCCCTAGGTTGCCTGGATCTAGTCCCCAAGGCTTAGGGCCTCTCCCAGCATTGGGGAGCCCACACTGGCACTCCAGCCCTACCACAACCCCGGACCCCCGACTAATTTTTCTGTGAATCAGCGGCTCCTGACCCAAAAAAGATTCCCCGCGCCTGCTATAAGCAATGCTCAAGAGTGTTCTGAGGTCTTTAGGGCTGGATGTTAAAAAATGTGTGCCAAATTACATGTGCAATCTTAATAACTCCTTGTGAAAACTAGACAAGCATTTGAATGGTTGTTTTTTTAAAAATCAGGCCTTTTTAATGTCCAAGCTGAGATGACAGAACCAGTTTATAACGTCTCACCCCAAACAGTCATGCATAATTCACTGCCTAAGACTATACTTCTCTACCTCAAAAAGAGTAAGGGCAACAAATCTTCAGTTTTAAGACCCTTAACTATTTCTACCTGATGCTTACCTCAGGAAGCCAGCTCATCTTTGAGCTCCAGACTTTAAGGCCCAAGTTCCTCTTCCTTTAGGCTTTTTTTTATACACCAAAAGCAAAGAGAACGGAGATGCGACTTTGTTTCTAGTGTATATCATTAATCAGGTGCACGCACAGAACTTTTTCATTCTAGAGAATCAAATCACATCAGCACTTTTGTTGATCCAAAATGTAATCCATGTGTGTGCACACACACCCATGTCCATGTACACCCATTTACTGCACACTGCTTCCTATGATATCAACTGGTCTAATCAGACCAGAAGGAAGGAAGGAAAGAGTTCGTTTACAAAATCTTTGCTGATGTTAGTATTAGTATTTTAGCAGCCCAGAGGGACTAAGAAGGAAAACATGAAATAGAAAATGTATTTTAGTTATTAACATTTGTTAAACCGCAGTAGGATCAGTTAACACCTATAATATTGTGATGTTGTGTTATGAACATAGCTAGATATGAGGGCTTTCATGTCCAAGGAAACCAGTGGCAGAACTCCCAATGATTTCAGTGGGAGCAATACTGGGCCCATAAACAGTTCCATGCTCAACATGGATAAATCAAATCTTGGACAGTGCTAATTTTAAAAATCTTCAATATTGATCCATAATTTATTGATGCTTTTATAAATAAATAAAATACAGCGACCATCCATAACTTGACTAGTGCTTTGGTCCCCATACTTTGTATAGCAATTTACTCTTCAGATATCCACACTGATTTACCTGCATAATTTTATCTCAGTATTTGAAATATTCAATTAATTTTCAATAATAAACACATGAAAATTCAAGAAAAACTAGAATACTAAAAGGTATCTAGGGTAAAACTGACATTTTAAAGAGTGATCACTGTTGGAACATTACATTTAGCATCATTTCCGACACGTAGATAAAAGAAGATTGAGACTAAACTTGAGCTCTCAAACACCGGTCAGAAGGGACTGGGAACAGTGTTCCCTGTGAGACTGGGAGCAGTGTTCCCTGTGAGCTGTGCACTAGTGCAGCCTCTCAGGAGAGATTCAAATGCTGCCCAGCTTATTAACAGTACGTTCACAGCTAGGTGTTTTATTTCTACAGGTGGTGTACATTCCGACAAGCCTTGGTGCACATTGAAAATGTATTGTGCACATGGATGGAGAAGATTGGAGGGAACATTGATTGGGAGTGTTGTGAAAGTAAAGATGGGACATCAATTCTCAGACTGTTGTACCCCTTTCAGGAGTCTGATTTGTCTTGCATACCTAAAGTTTTACCTCACAACTACTTGCTTACACAACCAGATGTAAAACACAGCAGTTTCACAGCATGCTATTACTGACAGATTGCTTTCTTATTTTTACCGTGTACTTATAAAATAAATCATTTTGGAATATAAATACTGTATTTACATTTCAATCTATAGGGCATTATAAATAAATCATTATATGAAACGTTAGTTGATATTGACTTTGCTATTGCTTTTTATGTAGCCTGATGTAAAACTAGGCAAATATCTACATGAGTTGAGGTTCCCCCTTGAACACTTCTGCATATGATTGAGAACTAGTGCTTCAAAGCAAGAGCGGATTCTGCAGAGGAGCTCAGAATGCACGGTTGGATGAAATTCTAAAAACTCAACCTGCTCAAAGTTATCCTGATCCAGCCTACGTCTAGACTGCAGGCTTCTTTTGGAAGAAGCTTTCAGAAAAACTTTTTTTGAAAGAGAGCGTCCACACAGCAAAAGCGTATCGAAAAAGCAATCTGCTTTTTGGAAAGATAGCATCCACATTGATTGGATACTATCTCGCATTTAAGTTGTGATTACTATGGACAGAGTGGCCACCAGAGCACCTGTGCTTTTTCAAAAAAAACTCCTCTTCCCCATCCACACACACCTTTTTCTGAAAGAGCTCTTTTGGAAAAAGGCTTCTTCCTCATAGAAAGAGGTTTACCACTGTCAGAAAAACCCCTGCACTCTTTCGACTTTCTGTCGAAAGAACGCAATTGCAGTGTGGATGTAAGTGCAGTTTTTCTGGAAAAACTCTGCAGTGTAGACATGCCCTCAGAAATCCCTGGGATGTAATTGCTCAACCATTAAGCATCAGCAGGCAATGCCACATTTGAAAGGGGTTAGCCAACCTTTGATCCCTTGTAGCAAACACAGGCAAATAAACAGTACACTGTTTGCTGGCATCCTAGTTGTGTTGCTGATCAGTAGTAAAGGAAACTTTTACTACCCTCAGGAGCTCAAAAGAGAAGGAACAGTGAAATCTCTTATTGTTTAATATTAATTTAAAACTGTTAAATTAGGCTGAATATCTGGAATGAGATTTGAAATAGTATCTCAAGGGATGTGATTCAAGTTTCATTAGCTGAGCTATTAAAATTTCACTGGATAAAGTAATAGGCAAGATACTGTATGGAATAGTCCTAACAGCTTTTTTTTTTCATCTCTGTGAATCCTTTATTTACAGAATACATAAGAATCAAGGTTTCTCACTGTGAGAGACAGAGAAAATGTATAATAACTGACACATTTGGTGCTTGCACACATAGACTTTATTGAAATTATATTTTACTGACATGAAAAATTCTGACTGATCAATTTAATATTTGCATTTAAGTGCTTTTTTAAAATCCTATTTAACATGCATGTGTCTTAACCAGGGCAGTACTTTTCTTCCATTGGAGAATTTAACTACATCTTTGTTTATTTGGTTGCCCTAACTGTACACATAAAGGCTAAAATGTTTACTATAGACATTTTCTATTAAGCTAAATAAAACAAACATGTATGCTGTCATGCCTTTATATAACAGAGCAGGTAGCTAGGCTTTGCATTTTCTCCAAAAGAGTTCTATCTGGAGAGACACATCAACAGCTGTAGACTCTGTCCTGGTTCGCAGAAGAGTCTTCGACAGAATAAATTATGAAGCTGCAGCCTGATCTCTACGGGGTAATGGTTGATCTTTGACCATGCCGACAGCCAGACTTCTTGTCATCCCGCTGAGCAGCAAGTCAAATTGGGCTTTAATTACTGTTCAGAGAACAGTGTGCAATTAAACATGCATGTCACAGAATCTGGTTTAGGGGAAAGAAGGGATAAGGGATGTCAAGAGTCACAAGACAAATCTCTTTTTGATGCTTTTCATGAAAGACAATGTGAGCTCTATATACATGAAGTTAAAAAAAAAACAACCCAGGAAGGTTCACCAAGTATCATGCACTGCCTGAAAAGTGTAATGATTACTAACTGACTTCCAATAAAGTAGTAGCTTAAACAATATTTTGATCAGAAATATACTAAATGCTAAATTAAAGTGGATGAGACAGCTTTGACCCAGTCCACCCAATTCAAATCTGTTGATGCTAGCATTCAGGCTACAAAGCACAACCACATTTGAAAGTTACCCCCTCTCCTCTGTTTTTGAAAAAAAAATGGAAATGAAGTGATTATGTATATCTTGTTGGCTACATTTTCAAATATCTTTGTCTCAATTGTCCCACAATACGTGTCCCCACGTGTTGTATTATCCTGGGAGAAAACACATGCAAGCTGATATTCTTGTTTTTGTCTATGCTAATATATAATTATCCCAGAAAGTCAGAGCCATAGTCACTGGTTTTTATTGGGTTATTTTAGTTACTCAAACTTTTTAAAATCTCAGCGACTCCTACTTTATGTATTTCAAGGCTGGTTTCAAATAGTTTTACCAATTTTTATTTCATCCCGATTGCTTTGTCTATCCCGCTTTCAGATAGTTTAGCAAAGTGCTTTTAGCTAACTTCTACAGATAAGGGAGATTGTCTATATTCAGAACATTTTATCTAATGCAACTTTATTTGTAAAAGATCAATGAAGAAGGGTAGTGTTCCTGCTAATCTTTGCCTAATATGAGCAATTGCAGGGACTGACCACAGAATGACACACAGTGACCTGACTTGTTGGTCCCCCAAAGGCACATGCATACTTGGAGAAGAGCTGGCTGAAGCTTCTAGTTTCTCAACCATTGTAAGCTATATCTCACCATCAGACTCTGCTGATATATTCACGGTGAGACAATATAAGAGATCGATCTCTTATGTAGCAGAAAATGATCAAGAGCCAAAACACTCACACACATCCTTGGTCCTTCTATAGTGCTTTTCATCCAAAATAAATCAAATAACTTTCCAAACACTAACTGAGCTTTCCACCACTTCTGGAAAGGAAGTATTGCTTTTCCCGTTTTACAAATAGGAAAGTGGTGGCACCAGGAGAAGTGACTTGTGTGACAAACAGCAAGTCAGTGACAAATTGGAATTCAGAAATTGACTAAGGCTCTTGTAGTCTCAGAATGGTCCCTCTCAGAGGATTTCAGAGCCAGGGCTCTGATTGCCCTGCACACTGAGGTCTCAATCAGCAGTCTACTCACAATTGCAAAGCTAAAAGCTTTCTTAAGTCCTTTGCTGCAGAAGAGCCTAGAAAAACTGCATTGGAGGGACCGATGGCTACATCTACTATGGTAATGAAGCAAATCCTGTTGTCCACATTGTGTGTCCTTCACCTAATAATATGCATCTCTCATCACCTCTTCCCCCTTTCCAATAAAGTGACTGAAAGCCAGCCAAAAAGTCAGCCTGACTGGAAAGATTCCACGTGACGTTAAAATGTGGCTCCTAAAACAGGTTCTAATATCAGAATGCATTAAAGCAGGGGTGGGGAAACTTTTTTTGGGGTCAGAGCCTGCTAACCCACAGAAAAATCAGCCTGGGGCCACACACAAGTAAAAAGCAAAAGCAAAAACAAACCAAAAGAACCCTAAACAAACAAAAACAAACCTTCACTAATGTGGCTCCTGATTGAGGAGAAAGACACTCCCCACATTCCCCTCACGCACCAGAGTCTGGGGGGCCCAGGCTTATTGATTCTGTGTGCTCCAGATCTGCAGGGGACCGGAGCACCAGCATGGGATTCCCAATGATGGGGGAGTCCTGAGCCTCAGGGGCCAGTGCCAGGCAAGCCAGGGGTTGCATCTCACCCCCAAGCCTTTGATTCCTCCCTCCTGCGTTAAAGGAAAGTAACTCTCTTTTCAATTAACTTTACAGCCTACAAACTGAGAATATTTACTAATATGCAATAAAAAATCAGACTGACAGATAAGGTTCTGGTAAAATTTGAGTCAAATTTAATAACATCTACATTAATATTTTGGTCGAAGTCACTCAGGTTTATAAGAACATTAGAACATCCATACTGGATCAGACCAAAGGTCCATCTAGCCCAGGATCCTGTCCATCGACAGTGGCCAATGCCAGGTGCCCCAGAGGGAATGAACAGAACCTGTAATCAAGTGATTCATTGCCCGTTCCCAGTTTCTGACAGAGGTTAGGGACACCATTCCTGCCCATGCTGGCTAATAGCCATTGATGGACCTATGGACCTATCCTCCATGAATTTATCTAGTTCTTTTAGAGCCCTGTTAAAGTACTGGTCTTCATAACATCCTCTGTCAAGGAGTTACACACGTAGTCTGTATATTGTGTGAAGAAATATTTCCTTTTGTTTGTTTTAAACCTACTACCTATTAATTTAATTTGGTGACTCATAGTTCCTGTGTTATGGGAGCAAGTAAATAACTTTTCCTTATTTATTTTCTCTATAGCTGTCATGTTTTTATAGACCTTTATCTTATACCTCCTTAATCTTCTCTTTTCTAAGTTGAAAAGTCCCAGTCTTATTAATTTGTCTTCAGATGGCAGCCATTCCATACCATTAATTTTTGTTGTTGACCTTTTCTGAACTTTTTCCATTGTCAATATATCTTTTGACATGAGGTGACCACATCTGCATGCAATATTCAAGATGTGGGCATACCATGGATTATGTAGAGACAATAAGATATTCTCTGTCTTATTTGCTGTCTCTTTTTTTAATTATTCCTAACATTCTATTTGCTTTTTTGACTGTTGCTCCACATTGAGTGGGTGTTTTCAGTAAACTATCTACAATGACTCCCAGATTTCTGTCTTGAGTGGTGACAGCTAAATTTGTCCCCATCATTTTATACGTATAGTTGGAATTATGCTTTACTTTGCATTTATCAACATTCAACTTCATCTGCCATTTTGATCACCTATTTTTGTGAAATCCATTTGAATCCTTCACAGTTTATGAATTTGTTGAATAGAATTGGTCCCAGTACGAACCCTGGGGAACACTACTGGTTACCTAGTTATCTCTCTCCATGCTCTCCATTCTGAAAACTGACTATTTATACCTACCTACTCTTTGTTTCTTGTCTTTTAGCCAGTTATCAGTTTAAAAATTGGCATCATATTAGAAGATGATTTAAAAAATAGGTTACAAACCACAGTTAGTAGTTCAGCAATTTCATATTTGAGTTCTTTGAGAACTCTTGGGTGAATGCCATATATTCCCAGGGATTTGCTGTTTAGTTTATCAATTTGTTCCAAAACCTCCTCTAATGAGACCTCAACCTGAGACAGTTCCTCAGATTTGTTACCTGAATGCACTGAACATTTGTTTATATAAGGAGTAAAAGTTTTTTTCATTTAAATCCACCACTTAAAATAAATGTCTTGCAATGCCTTTGAAAATAAAAAAGGGCTTTGTAAGATTTTTACTACTAATGAAGATTACATCCCACAAATTCTTACTCATGGGAGTAGCACTTTTGCAAGACCAAACACAATTGGATTATTTGCTTGACAAAGGACTATTCCTGTAATGATTTAAAAGTTTAAGACTTTATACACTTATCATTATTGTCAGAATTTTTCTGTTTACCTGACTTTCGCCTCGGAATTTTCAGGGTAATAAGACACAAATAAGACACAAAGTTGATATATGTCAGCCCTATATTTTCCCTCTCCCCTGGGGGGAAAGATTGAGAGAACAAGACATTAATGCAAGTTCTGTGAAGGACCATAATACACCATAAAGAAGAAAAT
The DNA here is from genome assembly GCF_052426305.1 of Pelodiscus sinensis. Classification (NCBI taxonomy): domain Eukaryota; kingdom Metazoa; phylum Chordata; order Testudines; family Trionychidae; genus Pelodiscus; species Pelodiscus sinensis. The sequence goes on from NC_143052.1 coordinate 270,554,419, forward strand.
AAATAAAACTGGGTCTCCAAGTTAAACCATTAGAGAGTTGAACAAGTATCCCATTCAGTCTGATCTAATGCCATCTAAGAATGAAGACAGAAGAGTCACATGATAAAGTGGCTCTTTAGATGAATGCATGAGAAATGAAGAAAACTGAATGGCTGGTGATTGTTTAATATTCTCTAAACAATTGGCCAACATTACAGATATTTGATATTATAGACTAATAATTTGAACCTAACGGAGTATTCTTAAAAGAGTTCTCTAAAAGAATTTTAATGCTTATGCACACATCTAAGACAAAAGTCCATCGATATAAAAGATTTCATAGACAAATTCCAGAGGCTTTTTTAATAGGGCAAAAATATTAAAATACAAATAAAATATAATTTAGGCTGTCTAACGGTCAATGCTTTAATCACATGCAAGTGTTCTCAAGAATTCTGCAAAATCTCTCAAGCGTGTAAGATTATAGATTTGGTAAAAAACAGATCAGTGTAATAGATTCCAATCTATGCCATAACCCTTTTGCCTCATCAAATCCTGGATATTGCCTCAGTGTCATGTGTTTATCTTATTTAGAATAGAGAACACACACAGGAGCCAAATCAATTGGAAAGATTCCAGATTTACTGACTTTTTTATCTTCACAAGTACAAGTCTATAGGGTATAACAACTACAGGGGAAGAAAATATCACAGCACTAAAGATTGCTTTTGGTGCTAAATGTGTAATAGTCACAACACTTTTTCCCCCTGAAATAAAAATCAAATATCTTTTAAAGGTATGTTCTCTGTAACATATTATTATCATAACCTGAAAGACTGCAAACACAGGGTAAGTTAAATGAACCAATTCCTTGACACTTTGTATTTTTTTTTTGTCTCTGTATAAAACCATGATTAATGTAATCCAATTTAATTTTATGTACTATCTTGGCATTCTTCTAGAATGTTGGACATTGCAAATCTTCAAATTGAGCAGAGAAATGGAGTGCTGTCTCATGAACTTGTAGTTCTTATGTCATTCCCTTTAAATCACTGTCATAAGCTATTTCTAGAGTGCAGAGCTTTTCCGGGTTACTGGAGGCATCCCGGAAAATCTATGCCACATCCAAGGAACGCTTCCACTTTTTAAAAGAACAATTTGTGAAAGAGTGGATTTTGCCATCCCTGTAATCCTCATTCTACAAGAAAGAAGGGATGTGTTGAAAAAGCAGGTTCTTCCAAAAATTGGTGTCAGGTAAACAGGCCAAATTTCAGAAAAGCTTCTTCTGAAAGAAAAGTGGGAAAAGATACGCAAATTCCTCTTTGCAATTTTCATATCTTTTTCCAATTTTTCTTTGCAGTGTAGACCTAGCCTTAGATTTCCTTTGTGTTTACCTCAGGAGGTGGTCCATTTTCTTTGTTATCACATCCAGAAAGAAATAAACATCTTCAGAGAGAAGAGTTTAACAAGGTCTTCCTAATAAGATTCTAATGGCGGGAGAAGAGGAGAGAAAGGAACCAGGGAAGAGAGCTAATCTTCTAGTTAAGATACAGAACTTAGGCCTTGACTACACTGGCATGTTTTGTTGGCAAAACCTGCCTTTTGGCAACAAAACAGTGAGAGCATTTACATTGCATTGCAATTTTTGTCAGGAAAAACACCCAGTTTTGGCAACCCTATGACAGTCTTTTGTCTTTTCCCTTCCCCTTATTGTCAACAAAGACGTCTCTGCTGTTTGTTTTGTCGAGAGAACTAGCTTCTGCCAGTATGCCACAATGTCTGCCTTGATGGTTGCTCTCAGTTTTCACTTTTCACGATTTTTGCATGTTGACAACACTTTTGTCACCAAACCTTTCCAGTGTAGACATAGCCTAAGAGTCAGAACAGCTGGTCCTGACACTGATTTCCTGAGAGATTTTGGACAAGTCACTTAATCTCTGTATGTCTCACTGTTCACATCTGGAAGTGATATTTACCTTACAAAGCTAACTCCATGTATTAATCTTTATGAGGCACTTTTACAAAAAGCCTTGTATGAAGGTACTCTCTAAGCAGTGATCTGCAACTTATGGCTCAGTAGTGAGCCAAATATGGCTCTTTTGATGCTCAAACTCAGCCTTCCCCATGTCCTCTGTAGCAGGAAGCCTGAACTAATGCTCCAGCCTTGCAGTCCCCTGCATGATTGGAGTACCAGCGCAAGCTTCCTGTGGGGAAGTGGAGGAGGGAGAAAGCCCTGAGCCTCCCCACTCAATCCAGATCATGAAGAAGAAGCTAGAGCCAGAAGTGACTGTGCACATGCTGCTCCCCAAAGAGTAGTGCAGGAATGTGCTTCCTGAAGGCTTTCCCCATTGCTCTCATTGGCTGGAATCTGGCCAATGGGAACAGCAGGAGGCTATGCCTGGTACCATCATGGGGTGCGAAAGCAGGTAACTTCCCCCTTCCCCTCATGCCCAGACCCTGCGCCCTCCCATCTCTCTCACTCACCTCCACTGAGACTCCACACCCCACTCCCCCTGAACCCTCCCTCCTGGCCAGACGCCTACCCCCAGCCCTCTCCTTCACCCTCCCCTCTGGCCACAAACTGATCTCCACCCTGCTCCTCTTCCTCCCCTGTTCCTGCCCCCTGCCAGACACTTACTCCAACCTTGCTCCTGTACCCACTCCCTGGGCCAAACACCCTACCCCCAGCCAGTTCCTGTACCCTTCTTCCTGGCCAGACTTTGTACCCTTCCTTGCTCCTGCCCCCTTTCCCCAGCCATATGCCCTACTCCCAGCCTGTTCCTGCACACTACCTCCCACCCAGCCATCACACCCTCATTCCCTCCTGCATCCCACTTCCACCCCCCCCCCCATCTCTATCCCAATCACTGGCAGCCCTGTCCCACACACTTAACGCCTCATTTTTGGCCCCACCCCAAAGCTTAGGGGGACCCACAAAATCCACTAGCCCTGGAACCTCACAAGAGTTAATTTGGTCTGAGGCCTTGAACCTCAGTCCTCCCTGCCCTTTCCCCCACAATGGGCTGGAGCACCAGGGGAGTGAGGTGTTTCAGTTGTGCGTCACATCAATGAGGGTTGGGGATTTTTAGAGGGATGAGTTGGGGGGGGGGGCGTTGCCTCTCACTTGTGTGATCTCAGACTGATTTCTCTGTGGGTCAGTGGCTCCTGACCCAAAAAAGGTTCTCCACCCCTGACATAAATAAAGACAATGCTGAAAGCTTTAATGTTGGGCATAATATTTTACTTTATTTAAAATGAAGTCTGGCTAACAAGCCCCCAGTTGGGGTCCAGCCCCCATCTGGCTGCAGTGTCCTGGCCCCGGCCCCGATTCTGGGGCAGGCCCTGAAATCTGACTCCCCATCTGGCTGCAGGAAGGGCTGATGGTTGCCCCTCTCCTGCTGCATCACAATTAGAAGGGAGGCCATCATCCAGCTGTGGCAATCCTGACCCAGTCCCTGGCCCAGCCACTGCTACCCAGGTGCAGCAGCCCAGCCCCGGCCAGGTAAACATAATCCAGCCCAAGCCCCTCCCCCCACACGCATACTCTATTTTCCACCCCCAGCACCTTTCCCTGCCTCCTTACCTGCCCCCACCCCTGCCCTGAGCACCTCATACAGCCCAACCCTGACTCCTGCACCCTCACATCCACAAACTGCATACCCAGCAGCAGCAGCAGTCCCATTGAATAAAGTCTGTGAGTACAATATTTCATTTATGTTATTATCAGTCATGTCAATGATCAATAATATTAAGTTGTATATTTCATTCATACAAATCAGCATTCTCATATGGCTCTTTGTTGACCACTTGTTCTGAGTTTTGAAGTAGTTTGGTTCTTAGGTTCGAAAAAGTTGCCGACTCCTGCTCTATAGGGAGGAAAAGAGCTAAGCATCTTTTCCCTAGATGTATAATGGATGGATGATCTTCCACAATCTCCTCAGCTTTTTCCTTCTATCTTTTCTGCTTGTAAGTTACACTCATTGTGCCCATCTGCAAAATGCGAAGTCAGTACAAGGTACTTTATTTTTATCATTTACACCTGTTTTCTGACCAAGTTACATCAGGGTGAAATCCTGGCCTTATTGAAGTCAGTGATTACTATTGATATCAATAGGGTAAGGCTTTCTTCCTTGGAGTGTAATTTCCACAACCATTTACATCACTACTGAATTAGCAATAGACACTTTCATGAGAGTTCCACCTCCTTAATACATTTATTCCTGAATGAATTTAGCTTGGTACATTTCTTTTCCCTTCTTACAGTCAGAAATTAGTACTAAGTCTTCATCCATTGTTTCCATCCCAGGAGGTGAATTTTTTTTATAGTTACTCAAAACAGATCTTGTGACTTGCAGCCTCATAAGTAAACCTCACACCATCAATAGTTCAGCAGACGTACATTTTGTAAAACTAAGTATGTTTTGTTATTTGATAAGATAGCAGGAAAGAAGCTATTTTCAGTATAATCTTCTATTTTGCCATATGCTGGTTTTTTTCAGTTGTGAAAAGTACAAAACAAAATAGATGTTTTGTTTTGTCCATTTTCAGCCATACTGCTTTATTGGACTATTTTTTTCAGGGGAAATAGAAATCAAACACTTATTAAGCTCTTCATAACTCTATTAAAGTTTTCTGAATATTACTCTGTGAAAAAAGCATCACAACCCTGATGGATTAGTCTTACAAAATGCAAAAGGGAATGATATCTTTTCTATAGAACTTTTATACCGACCAAAAAATTGGCAAGTCCCACTAAAGTTATTAATCTAATAGGAGATGTAGGAGGTAGTCACTCATAAAAGTCTACAGGAAAAAAACAACAATAAAAGAATAATGACAGGGGAACAGGAAACTTTGTAGTTGGATACTGATTGATGCCTTTATCAGTTCAAAACAGAAGCTCTAGATAAAATTTTCAAATAACTGCAACCACTAGCAAGAGGAAAACAAAGCCACTGTTCTGATCAGATGGATAGCTGATTACATCAGACTAGATTCTTCAATGGGTGTTCACTAAACAGCTCAAGCTTGTTGTATATCTTGTAGAATCAGGTCAAAGGGAATCATTCAGGTATTGCAGCTTTGTCTTAATTAGGATTCAAGGGTGGTGTGTTAGACCATATTGAGTTGAAGTCTGAGCTTCCCCTCCAGCCTTCAACTTGACCAGTTTAGCATGTGCTCAAAGTAAACACTGCTACTGTTGCAGTGTATGCTCACCCCAAACTGTAAAGGCGTGGAAATGGTGGTGCAGAGATACCACTGTTAACTCTACAGGGAGGCCTCCAGGCTTCACAACCAGCACAGTCCACATTTTAGGGTGCAGGTATTTGCCCCAGTGCTTCAGGGCAGTGTGGCCTAATGGCTAGAATCAGTATGGCAGCCCTTTGCTGCAGGTCAGCATGGCCTAAAAGCAAGAGTCAGTATAGCACCATCAACACGGGGCTGGCAGCCCAAGTAAGAGCTCAGAAGTGGTCCACCACTGGCTCAGCCGGGAATCTCACCAGAACACACTGAAATCACCTGGATTGGAGGTACCACTTGCTCTTCCACCCTGGGTGTCTTCCTACCATAGTCAGTAGTATGACAGTTCACAAAGCCTCAGGATTTCCATGTTCCTCAGTGAAGCCCAACCGCGGGTGCTCCATCAGCGCTGGCAGCTTAATCTGGCCCTCTGGGTCCCCAACTCCTGCTGTGAAGGTCTGCTTCTGGTTCTCAGAGGGGGCTTCCACACATCCTTCCTTTCTGACCTCCATCCCAGGCTAAACTGAGCTGCCTTTTTTTATACTGACCCAGCACTTCTAGCATGCTCGGTATGGCTGAAGGGGCAGGACTTCCTCTGCATGCAGTGTGGTGTTAACCCCTTCTGACTTAGTTCAGGGTATGCGCACCCTATCACGGCCATCTATACACTAGGGCAGTGGTTCTCAAACTTTTTGGCCCGCAACACACTCTATTCCATGCAGACTTTTCTGTGGACCACCAGCCAACTGCCCTTGATGACAAAATGGGTGGAGGCGGGGTGGGTGGGAGATTGGTCTCAGGAGCGGGTTGAGGGTGGGAAGGTCTGGATGGGATAGGGATGGAAGTGCTTACCTGGCTCCATACCTTTTGCTGCTCCCGGGCACTACCCCCCTGCTGCTTCCATTGGCCATGATTCCAGCCAATGGAAGCAGCAGGGAAAACCTCCAGGTGAGTGGTTTTCTGTGCTGCTGTTTCCTCAGACAAGGGGAGGGACAGCTGCGGTGCTAGGAGCTACTTCCTCCCCCTCAAACTGGATATAGCCCATGAGGCTCACTCATTCCATCTCCCCATCCTGCAGCCAGAAGCTGGCACTGGCGGGCACTGGTGGGCAGGTGTGGGGCTGGAGCACCAGTGCAGGCTCCCTGCTATGCCACAGCTCACCTGCAAGATGGTTGTGGACTACTAGTGGTTCACAGACCACACTTTGAGAACTACTGTACTAGAGCATTAGAACAGGTGTGTTAGAATAGGCTAGTTAATATATTCCAAAAACAGTTTTTAAACTTAGATAAGATACAGCTAGTACCCTGAAGAACCAAATACAGACGAGTTTATGAGGGAGTATTAAAGAAACTGAGGGTATGTAGATACTTGCACTTGATCAACAAAACTTTTGTCATTCATGAGTGCTTAAAAAACCATGAACAACAAAGTTTTGCCACCACAAGTGAACGTTTAAATGCTGCTTTGTCAGCAGGAACACTCACTCCTCTGACAACAAAGCAAAATGCCCCATGTCAACATAGTTTTGTTGCTAAACGCTGCATAGTGTAGACATATGCTGAGAGTGTGGACGCTGTAATCAGTGCCAAGAGCCAAGGAATGAAACTGTATAGCAGTTCAGAGGGAAAACATGCTCAGCCATATCCTCCTGCTGCAGATTTTGAAGACATATTATGCAGGAAACTTTACCACTGATTTATATCAGCATTTACCATAGCAGTTCAGGATCCCAGAGAGTCTGTTTTAAATATTTTACTTCTCCTGATGGATCTGAGGCAACATATTATTTCTGTATCAGGCAGTAATATCAGGACAGAAATATCACATTGAACTGGTCCAGAGCTTATTTTTATAGGCTGTAAAGGCAAGTATAATGAGATATTTAGAATAACCCCTAAGTTAGTGACAGTATGTTTATTCCTTTAGTTACAGTGATAGGAACCCGTGCTGTGGGGCTGCAGGCCTAGGATTCTCTTCCTACTGATGACCCAAAGGTCCAACCATAATCAAGTTCCTATCCCATAGTAGTATTTATACAAAAAAAAACTGTATGATGAGAAAATGCTCATATAAATTAATGCAGACTGTATAAGGTCAATGTGAGAGGTACTGCCTATAGCAAATTGCAGGTATACTCATTTCAAACAAGAAGAGCAGGCCAGCAGATCTACGTGAGTCTTGTGGATAAGGGAGAAGCGGTGGACGTGGTATCCCTAGACTTAAGTAAGGCGTTTGATACGGTCTCACATGATGTTCTTATCAATAAATTAGGCAAATACAACTTAGATGGGGCAACTATAAGGTGGGTGCATAACTGGCTGGATAACCATACTCAGAGAGTAGTTATTAATGGTTCACAATCCTGCTAGAAAGTGGGGTTCCGCAGGGGTCTGTTTTGGGACCAGCTCTGTTCAATATCTTCATCAACGATTTAGATATTGGCATAGAAATTATGCTTATTAAGTTTGCAGATGATACCAAGCTGGGAGGGGTTGCGACTAATCTGGAGGATAGGGTCATAATTCATAATGATCTGGACAAATTGGAGAAATGGTCTGAGGTAAACAGGATGAAGTTTAATAAAGACAAATGCAAAGTGCTCCACTTAAGAAGGAACAATCAGTTTCACACATACAGAATGGGAAGCGACTGTCTAAGAAGGAGTACGGCAGAAAGGGATCTAGGGGTTATAGTGGACCACAAGCTGAATATGAGTCAGCAGTGTGATGCTGTTGCAAAAAAATCAAACATGATTCTGGGATGCATTAACAGGAGTGTTGTGAGCAAGACACGAGAAGTCATTCTTCCGCTCTACTCTGCGCTGGTTAGGCCTCAGTTGGGGTATGTCTACACTATCTCGTTAATTTGAGCTAGGTAGGCAAATCAGGCAAACGGAGTTGCAAATGAAGCCCAGGATTTAAATCCCGGACTTTATTTGCATGTTCCCATCCAGCCGCCATTTTTAAATCCCCCTTAGTTCAAACGAACTGCCCGCGGCTACACGCAGCAGTTTCATAGAATCATAGAATAATAGGACTGGAAGGGACCTCGAGAGGCCTTAGTTTGGATTAACTGTTACTCCTCGTTACTAGCTCGAATTAACGAGCTAGTGTAGACATACCCTTGGAATATTGTTTCTAGTTCTGGGCACCGCATTTCAAGAAGGATGTGGAGAAATTGGAGAGGGTCCAGAGAAGAGCAACAAGAATGATTAAAGTTCTAGAAAACATGACCTATGAAGAAAGGCTGAAAGAATTGGGTTTGTTTAGTTTAGAAAAGAGAAGATTGAGGGGGGGACATGATAGCAGTTTTCAGGTATCTAAACGGGTGTCATAAGGAGGAGGGAGAAAACTTGTTCATCTTTGCCTCTGAGGATAGAACAAGAAGCAAGGGGCTTAAACTGCAGCAAGGGAGGTTTAGGTTGGACATTAGGAAAAAGTTTCTAACTGTCAGGGTAGTCAAACACTGAATAAATTGCCCAGGGAGGTTGTGGAATCCCCATCTCTGGAGATATTTAAGAGTAGGTTAGATACATGTCTATCAGGGATGGTCTAGACAGTATTTGTTCCTGCCATGAGGGCAGGGGACTGGACTCGATGACCCTTCCAGTCCTAGTATTCTATGATTCTATGACCCGGCTGCATTGTTCCAACTATCTCTGAAGCCTTCCACTTGGTGCAAGTTGGAGCTTGAAAGAACCAACTGACCCTATGGTAAAGGAGCCTGATTCTCTATTTTGTTTCATCAGCATTATGGAGCTGTGACAGCAAGAGACTCAAAGATGGGTTTCAGATACATTGTAAAGTTTTACTGTCAATATACCTACAGTATATTATCTTAATAATGAAATCATCTTTATCTTATACTCCATATTCTTACAATTGTGCTCAAGTTAATGTTTCTTATCATATCTAGAAATGTACAAAAAATACTAAAAAAATCTCAAGATTCTGCTGCTCAGACAAGGTAACAATAATATGATTTTCCCCTTAGAACAATAAAAGATTGAAATGAACATTGCATGAAAAATATAAGCACACTTGTTTGCAAGAAATTTTAGAGCTACTCTTTACCCAATACAAATCAAAAGAAGAAACCAGTTGAAAGCTCAGATGTTAGTCAAGACAAAATTTATTTAGCAGGAATTATATGGAAGAAAACATCCTCCCTGGAGTAAAAGAGGCTTTGGACAAAAACCCTATTAGAAGGAAACTTGATATTTATGTACTAAATCATCAAAGATAGAAATCTCTACGGAAGTTGGCAGCCCATAAAGTTTACAAATTCCTAATTATAAGAAATTAATCCCATACTACAGTGTATCAACTATTGAATAGAATAAAGAAAATCTCAAATTAACTACACTACTGGCTCCAACAGAGACAGGAACAAATAAGAGAATTGTGATTTACTTTCTGCTAATCTGACAGGCTATGAAATTGAAACAGACAAGAAAACAAGATTTTTTTCCTTCTGTTCATACTTTGTTAAAAAGGGGAAACCAGCCAGCTAGCACACACAGCCTCTTTATAGGCCCAGAAAGGACATGAATGAGGACTTGGAGGTCACTGAATATTGACAATTTATAGCTTTCTCCCAATGCACATTCTTCCATCTCTGAAACAACTGCAAGTCACAATAGACTAAATTCACCCTGCCTTGGGGATAGTCAGTAATGCACAAAGAAAGTTTACCATGTTCCACTCCTCCAGATACTTGCTTCAGATGCCAAACTGAAACAGTTTGAAACACTTTTTTGTCTTTAATGAAGACTTTCTATACACAGTATTAGTAGTAGTCTTAGTTCATACATTATAAAGAACTGAGGGTACGTCTACACTACAGCGCTAGTTCGAACTAACTTAGTTCGAATTAGTTAATTCGAACTAAGCTAGTTCGAACTAACGCATCTAGAACTAAAAACTAGTTCGAACTAGCGTTTTGCTAGTTCGAACTAGTAAGTCCACATTGAGTGGACTCTGAACAGGGCTTAAGGATGGCCGGAAGCAGTGCTGGCAGGGCATAAAAGGAGGACTTAGAGCATGGAGATACTGTCTCAGGCTAGCCGAGGGCTGCGCTTAAAGGGTCCCGACCCCCACCCCGGACACACAGTTCTAAGGGGTGCCCCGCTTGCAAAGAAGTTCTGGCTTGGAGTGCCCTGAGTGCCCACACTGGGCACATCACACCACTCGGCCATCAGCCCGGCTGCACTTGCCGCAGGCTGCCATCTGGGGAGAGGGAGTAATTGGGGGGCTGCAGGAGAGCTTCCACCCCCAGAAGCCCGCAGAGCCAGCCCAGTCCTCCCCATCGGGGGCTCGTACCCCATTCCTCCCTCACCTCCTTCCACTTGCCCTTCCCTAGCCCCCCTTCTTCTTGATGTACAAAATAAAGATAACGTTTCTTCCAACATTGACTCTGTCTTTATTGAAAAAAACTGGGGGAGACTGGGAAAAGGAGGTGGGAGAGGGGAAGAGAAAGGCTGGGAGAGGGGAGGGCAACTAACATGATCAGGGGTTGGGAACAGGTCCCAGATGAAGAGAGGCTACAGAGACTGGGACTGTTCAGCTTAGAAAAGAGGAGACGGAGGGGGGACAGGATAGAGGTCTGTAAAAGCAGGGGTTGGGTGGAGAGGGTGCATTCAGAAAAGTTCTTCATGAGTTCCCATAAAGAAGGACTAGAGGACACCAAAGGAAAGGAATGGGTAGCAGGCTTGAAACTAGTAAGAGAAAGTTGTTCTTCTTCACAAAGCAATTAGTTAACCTGTGGAACTCCTTGCTGCAGGAGGCTGTGAAGGGTAGAACTAGAACAGAGTTTAAAGGGAAGTGAGATCAAGTCATGGACGTTGGGTCCATGGAGTCCTATTAGCCAGAGGGTAGGAGTGGTGTCCCTGCCCAAAGTTTGTGGAAGGCTGGAGAGGGATGGCACGAGACAAATGGCTTGGTCATTGTCTTCGGTCCATCCCCTCCAGGGTCCCTAGGGTTGGCCGCTGTGGGCAGACAGGCTACTGGGCTAGATGGACCTTTGGTCTGACCCAGGACGGCCATTGTAAGCTCAGGGCTCAGTGTCGGGGGTCTCAGTGGACCCCCTTGATTTTCATGCACACCTGGTCCTGGGTGGCCAGGCTGGCAGCTCTCCTGCCCTAGACGGCCACTTTCCTGTGCCTAGTGCGGAGATCGTGGACGAGGTCCACGATGTCCGCACTAGCCCAGGAAGGTGCCCGCCTCTTGCGGTCCAGGGCAAGCTCCCGGGAGCCGCCAGCCTGGTCCCGGCAAGAGGGGGTGGGCTGGGGGGCATCGGGTGGGTGGCTCTGTGCCGTGCCAGGTGCAGGGTCTGCTAGCTGGGTGCTGGCAGGCTTGCACCTGGCACGGGCACCGTAGCCAGCCCGTGCCCCTTTAAGGGGTCCGGGGCCGGGAGGGGGGCATAGAGTTTCCCTGGTGTTGGCCAGAGTGGCCACCAGGGAAACCTGGGGAGGGCTAGCCTCCCACTAGTTCGAACTAAAGGGCTACACAGCCCTTAGTTCGAACTAGCTAGTTCGAACTAGGCGTTAGTCCTCGTAAAATGAGGTTTACCTAGTTCGAACTAAGCGCTCCGCTAGTTCGATTCAAATTCGAACTAGCGGAGCGCTAGTGTAGCGCATAGGAAAGTTAGTTCGAACTAACGTCCGTTAGTTCGAACTAACTTTCTAGTGTAGACATACCCTGATTTCATAACCAAATAGGGGTTGTTCTAGCTCTGATTTTAGTCTGGGAGGCAAAGTGCAATATCTGGTTTTTGCTTTACATTACTATTTTTATATTAATTCATTGACATGGAAGAGTTTAGGAAAATATATATGTGGACTTCTAAATCATGCTCTGACAGGATTCCTGCTAAGGTGATCCATATCAAATTGGTTGATCGCATATAGGTGCAAAACAGAATTAAAAGAAAAAGCCAAAGTTGATTGTGCTGATAAGAGAGAGCCAAATTGCCATGACTGTTGTGAAAAGGAACTGTATCTTCAAATATGCACAGACAAATCCCAAGGTCTTTATCTAAGCTGCACATGTGTATCAGAGAACAGAATTTATCTCAAGATTTGCAGTGACTTAACATTAAATATAAACTTGTTCTTCAGCCTTATGCAGCAGTTGAATGGTGTAGTGTCACAAACCACTTTACATAAATAAGCTACAGGCTGCATCTCTAAAATCTGGGATTCTCTGGTCTGGCAACATCCATGATCTGGCATGATGTTACAGGATCAGAGACTCCCAGCATGCTGCACGGATGTGGGGGGTCAGGAGCCCACGCGACTCAGTTGGGCTGTGAGGGGAGGGGTAGGGAGCCAAATCAAGCATGTTTCTGACTGACAATTAAATCAAAACAGAGAAGAAATGACAGTTTAAAAGAAGGATGAGAGATGAATCAAGCCTGATATATTTATGCTTAAATGAACCTTAATATAGTGAAGTAACATGCATATTTAGGAGAATTAATTTTAAACCAGGATGATCAGGATCAGACACCTAGAATTCCAGACAGTAGACCAACGGTAAATGCAAATACATCCAAGGCTAGACCTCAGTAGGCGTAAATCAGTGTATTTCCATTAAAGGCACCAGCAGAGAATCTGAGACTTGGTCCAACAAGGGGCTCATCCTATTCTGGAAAAGAGCATATGTTAATAGTAATATAATCAGTGTGACTACTCACATACTTAAAAGTTTAGCAGTTTACTGGATCAGGATTAATACATTCAGATCTCTTCCGGATTGAGCACCTGGCCACCCACTCTTATTCAAAAAAGTCTTATCACCCAACTTCACAGAAAGCAGCTAGTTATAGAAAGTAACAAGAGAAACTCCTTATCTTTGTCCACAACTCAGTGGAATGTTTTGAGATGCCTTCATCCTCCAAATGAAGCAAGTGCACTTTTCTGAGAAAAGCAAACTCTAACATGATTTAAATAATTATCTTTCATCCATGGACCCACTCCAAGAAAGCTGCTACCAGGCCAGGGAACCACAGCCAGTGGGAGCCGCAAGGCTCTGTGGCTGGACAGCCAGTAAGTAAACAGACCAGAGCAGCCCAATCAGGGGCGGATATAGGGCAGGGTGAGCGGGGCGGCCGCCCCGGGCCCCGCGCTTCAAAAAGCCCCGCGCATGCACTATGGCGCCACCGCGCATGCACCGTGGCAAAGGGGGCCCCCACGGAATTATGCTGCCCGGGGCCCCGCAAAACGGTCATCTGCCCCTGAGCCCAGTAGCAGCTTTCTCAGAATGGGTCTGCAGACCACTTTGAGAACCACTGCTTTGGACTATGACACTGATTTCCTGGAAAATGCACAATTAATAGCACAAGTACTTGTCCTGAGAACGTAAGAATGAATGGTCCATCTAGCCCAGAATCCTGTCTGTCAGCAGTGGCTTATGCCAAATGAATCAGAAGGAATAAACAGAACAGGCAGTTACTGTATGATCCATCCCCTGTTGTCCAGTCCCAGCATAAGTCATAAGTTTGTAGATAGTTTATTTCACGTGCTGTTCTGTGTATTTTCTCCTTACAGATATTATAAATGTTCTGGTGTCTGGCAGGTGAATGACCTAGCCAAAAATTTTCTGGTTCAGCAAATGTTCTTTGATGTCATTATTTGTTAGAAACTTCCAGCACAAATAATCACAATTTTCTGATAATGAATAATGTACATCTCGTCCAGATAATGTTCTGTCTGCACACAATATTTTAGAATGCAGGAACACTGTCCCTCCTAGGCTTTGCACATAGTCTAATTTCCTGTGGGCTGTAGCACTTTAATTTAATTTCAGTTGTTGGGTTTACTTCACAGGTACCAGACTGTTAGGGCATGTCTTCACTCACCATGCTGGAGATCGACGTTCTGGCATTCGATGTAGCTGGTTTAGTATAGACCCATAAATCGAATGCTGAGGGCAGCTCCTTGCAGTTGCAAGGAGTAAAGGAAGCCGATGGGAGCATTCTCTCCTCTCAGCCTCCGGTTGTTTGGACGCTGCCAAGCTCAACTTAAGGTAAGCCCACTCCAGCTGCATATTCTATATAGTTGGAGTTGCGTACCTTATGCTGACCTTCCCAGAGTAGTGTACACTTGGCTTTAGTAGCCTGTGATACACAAGATGTAAGACTAGAGGATTTGGTGGCATCTTCCTCTTGAAACACTGACTCCATGACTCTCTACATGATTTCCTAAACAGTATGGGTCCAATCAGCCTCTTTTGATGAAAGCCCACAGCAGAGGAAATGGGAGGGCAGACAGTGTTCCTCCTGCTTCCCCTCAGAGGAAGACAGTTTTACAATCTCTTGGGGAATCCCATTTAGTGAAAAATGTTACAAGAGATGCTATGAGTCAGCATGTCTCCCACATTCTCCAGCCTTGTCTGCTAGTGTCTGCAGGAAGTTGGCTGGTCATATAGTGCAGGCTCCTGTTCCATGTTTTCTCCAGCAGATAAACTGCATTGCTAGACAGAAAAAGTCCACTAAACACTTGACTAAAATCATATATAATGGCCACAGAGAGATTACATAGCTACAAATGGGAGAAGAGCTGGTCTCCGCTATTGTGAGTGAGGCAGATGGACAATTGTTCTCTCTCTCTCTCTCAAAAGACTATAGAAGGTACATCCCATCAACATGATAAATAGTGGGAAGACAATGAATAATTATTAGTCTCTTAAGGTTGCCTTCGAACTGAGAACTACCATGCAGATAAACAACCACAAGGTCAGGAGATATTTAACTGGATGGGGCCAGTAACAGGAATGTTATTGTTCAGAACCTGCCTGCCCTGTGTCAGTCCTGTAGAAAAATAAAGATTTCCTGTGTTGTCTTTCTCTATGGGCTCAATTGTGCCCTGCATGGGGATAGTGTGGAGCTGTATTGCCCCTGGCAAAGCACAGGAAAGTTCACAGTGTCCAGGATTGTATTCTACCTTCAAATACTTAGGAGCACGTGCTGCAAAACAGTTACTGCACCTTTGCATGTAAGTACAGTACTTAGCAAGGGAAATCCACAGAGCTGAAGGCAAGATTAAGACCATTAGCCAAATACTTCTCTCAGCTGAGATCAGTGGAATTTTGCACACACATCTAAATGCATAATTTGGCCCTACTTGTCAAAATGCAAGAGTTACTTACTGTGGGGGCTCAGTCTCCCACCTAAAGCATAGATACAAAGACAGTGTTGCACTGATTTAATTAAGATGGGATGCTAAGGTGTAAGGTGGCTAAGATCAAGAGTAGAGTCTGTCCTTGTCAGTTTAATTACCATTGTAGGCTGCATCCAATACTACCTGTATGGCCCCGAGGACGTCACCTGGGCTGCAGCTGGGTTCTGGGTTTAACAATGTAAGACTGCCCTCACAAAGAGAGGCACTGGTTTGAAGTGTTGCCAACATGCCTGGTTTTATCAAGAGTCTCACAAGATGTGGAATTTTTCTTAAAGCCCCACCTAGAAAAGTCAAGTGATTTTCTGGGAATGTCAGTTTTTATTCCAAAATATCAGGTAAGTTTCTAGACCTCATGACTGAAGAGAAAAGCTTGACAATGTGACCTCGGTATAGCCCTAAAGACAGTGAAAAAGAACCAACGTTTTACTATTTTGAAAAATCATGAGATCCTTAAAGTCAGTCAGATTTAGCCTCGGTAAACAGAGTCTTGCAACATACCCGGCAATCATGGGAACCCCATTCTGCTCACCATCGCTGCTGGGATTTGCACTGTTCTTGGGCCTCGATCCAATTAATCTTTATGCATATGAGTAATCTTCACACACATGATCCTTTACTGTGCAAATTCTGAATCCAATGTTGGATTTACACCAGGGAAAATCATTCCTATGTGTTCTTAATGTTCACCTTTTTGTATCTCCATCTCTGAATTTGACCTAATGGCTATATAATAAGTTCACACCAGCAATAATTACAAACTCTATTTACGCTTTATGTGACCCTCAGTGCTGCTCCACCCAGCTTTCCTGAGAACATTTTTATAACCTACTTGACTCTAAGCAGTTCAGCTGGCAAAATTTTTTCTAGAGGCTAAACAGCAGTTTATCCTCTGTCTTCTTGTTACAAATGAAATTCCCACCAGAAAATCCACAGAAATATCTTTATAGAAAAATGATAATCTAATGTCCGTCATCATAATACAGAACAGATCTGTGCTGGCTGTAACTGAGGACTGGTGGCTTTAAGTTCCCTTATCAAGCACCATCTTAAAACTAGTTCAGTTGTTTGCTTCCACTATTCATGTTGGGATTATATGACAGGGTAGCCTGTGAGAGTAATGTTCTGGACACAGAGAGTCAGGTCCCTTCCAGTCCTATGTTTCTGTGTTCCCCATTTTGTTTATAGCTTGCTGACACGTTTGGCCTAAATACAAATTCTTCTAAGCAATAAGACATCTCCCATATGAAATCACAGAAATCAACAAATACCACATCAGGCAGAGCTGGTCATGGGGAATTCAGAGAATACTGTCACATGCGTCACTCCTTGATCTGGGTATCAGCTGCATGAGGAGCCAAAGCATTGAGGTTAGGGATGGTGGTAATAAAGTGACTCTTTATCTGTTACACAAGAAGAAGTTGGATGACAGTAAGGGTGATCGAGAACCTCTAAAGAGAGATACGAGGTGAATCACAGGAGTCTTTTGGCAGAAGAAAGATGTAAGATGTGCAGGACCTGAAGAAATTGTTCCCATAAGCAGATGTCACACTTTCTTTAAAAATTATGCAAATGCAACATTGCCGATCGGGGATCTGCTCTTGAAAGTTTTGCATGCAGACACAGAGAAGCAGTAGAAGTTTATTTCATTTCATTTCAGCTGTTTTTCAACGGAGCATTCTCAAGAGCAGCCAGACTGGCTTGGGCAGTCTGGCTGACTTGGGTGGCCATTTATATTCCTGTCTCAGGGTATGTCTAGATTGTGGGGGTTTTCCGGGATGCCAGAGGTATCCCGGAAAAACTCCATCACATCCAGGGAATGTGTTTGCTCTTCTGAGTTTTTTTGCGGAAGAGTAAACCTGCATCTAGACAGGGCCAAATGGCAGAAAAGCCTCTTCCAGAAAAGAAATCAGAAAAAGCTACGCAAATTGCAGAGTGCAATTTGCATAGCTTTTTCTGAAAAAAGGCTATATTGTAGACCTAGCCTTAGGCTACATCTACACTATAGCAAGGATCAACACTTTGAAGATGAATCCACCAGACGTCAGTTTAGTGGGTCGAATGAAGACTTGTCAGATCGACCTCAGATTGCTCTCCCATTCACCTTGTTACTCTACCCCAGACAAGAAGAGTAAGGTATAAATCCTGCAGTTACTCAGTCTGAGATACATTGACACCAGCTATATTACAGTATTCATGTAGCTGGAGTTGTGTATCTTAAATCAATTTTTGCTGTAGTGTAGATGTAGCCTTAGTTCACAAGCTGTCAAGTAGAAGGAAATTTCATGTACAGTAAGAGCAATCAATTCTGATTAAGCCGACTGCTACACAAGTCTGAAATATTCTAAAGGGACAGTGAAAATACCTCCTAATTTCCAAAGATCCAAAGCTAAAAAAGCACTAAGAAGTTGTATATTTCAGATCATGTTACTATTGAACAAGGAATCTGGTTTTGGACACTTGCTTCTGTATTCTTTATAGGAAGTGAAGAGAGAAAAACAATGTACATTTTTCATTACAATTAGAACTGGTTGTATAATATTTGTCAAATACAAATGTCAATTTTTCCTATTTTCGTAAAACAGTCTGGCATTTAACTTTTTCAGTATTTAATCATTTCAACATACAAGGAGGCATACAAAGTAAAAGCAAACAAATAAAGCATTTCATTAAATACTATAGTTTGATTGCAAGCCAAAACCCTAAGGTTTAGGATAAAGAAGTGCCATCAAACAAAAGAGCTGTCTTAGTCTGGGCCTGATCCTTCAAGACCGACTCATACAAGTATCCCTTACTCAAGCCAGGAATGCTGATGAACTCCAGGGGAGTGCAAAGGAGCCAGGGCTACTCAACTTTGAAAACCCCGGGGGCCACAATGATACTCACAGCACATGCGGAAGGCCGCAACTTAATTGTGGTTGCATCTTCATGTAAATATATATGCAATATCTGCACATAGTTTCTTTCACACTGACAGGCATGAATATAAAGTTCTGCTGATATTCATAAAATGCAATATTTACCCAATTTCCACCCAGATGACAGCACTTTTAATGAACAATGACAGACCAGGAATTTAACTACTAAAATGCATATCAACAGAAGACCATTATATTGACTACTTTTTTTGTTTTGGCTCCCACCCGCAGGCTGTGTGTTGAGCCCTGCGTAAACCCAAACTGCACTGCAGGCCTCAAACAAGCAGGCTGCATGTTGAGTAGCCCTACATTAAGCCATATAGATGCTTTCTTACATCTCTGTGGCCTCAGCTTTCAGAATTTTCTCAGGCTCACCTTGAGCCTTACTACTGTGCCATATAGCGCAGCAAAGGAGAGAATACCAGCTACAGTAAACAGAACAAAACAAATGAATACTAATCACATATGGACCAGGACCTATGCAAGCCATAAATATGTGTGTTTGCAGCACACACACACACAATGGAACTCCAGGTGGACACAAAGGAGCATGTAATCAGGCGGCATCCCCACCCTGTTTCTCTCACAGTTCACACACACTAGATATGGTGAATCTTACCTCTCCCTGGGGTTTCCTATATTGCTAATGCAGGAAACAAAACTCACTTCAACAGCAGCTTGGCTCCCTGTAGGACCTCTCTGCCCTGCCCCTGATATTTTTTTCAATTAATAGAAAAAAGCTATACTTCAAAATATTCTACAGAGAAACATAATTTTGCTATATTGTGCTGTGATATTCTGTTAGCAGTGGCATTTCTGTAACAGATAATACACAAAAGAAATTGAAAAATTATCCTAATGGGGATTTCACAGCATCTGTAAACATGCATGCACATGGACATACACACAATCTAGAAATTAGAAACTCACTGGATCACAACATACACGCTTCATTTTCTAAAATAATTGGTAATGAGTGAAAGATTTGTGCCCGTATATCATCTCAAAGATGTCAAAGCCAAGTGAATATCTTCTAAGGCATTATCAAACTGAGACGACAGAAACCCCACTTCACCAAGTTCACAATGCTGTGGCCCTTTGATACATTTTATACCATTTGTCAGGTATATTTAAGTATATTAATGGAACATGATATTGGTGACATTCTTTCTTTCTAACAATAGACCTTCATTGAGACAGGGTTTGTTAAAGCAATGTGAGTGGGTAGCTTGGAACCTGGCTCAATGGATTTCTCTGTGCTTTTCAGAAATGTGTTCATATATTTGTTGCATATCATTCAATCTGAATGTACATTCATATAGCAGAGGATATCAAAACAGCCACATAGTGCCCCCAATACCAATGCAAAATGAATAGAGGAACTTGTTTTAATCAGTTCCAGATGACCATTAAGAGAACCAAAAATTTGTGTTTGCCATTTAGTTTCATAGCCATAAGAATGCTACTAGTAGGCAGCAATATTTGTTTCCTTCCTGTGGCCAAAGCAGGATTGCCAAAACAGCCATTATGAACAAGAAAAAAGAATGGCCACATTCACCCATATAATCTTACTGCCTTGTGCCATTTGAGATAAGCAAAGCAGCCATAAATGTTGTGTAGTTAGTGAGCCAGTTTACTGCACGTTCACATCACCAGAGCAGCACAAAGCAGCCCAACTTGCCATGGGATCTAGTACCAAACAGCATTTGAAACAATGTTAAGGTGAGTGTTTTCCTTGCCCAGGAAAGCAGTACCACTCCAAACACATTAGGAAGAGGTTACACAGCTTGTACAGCTTTTAATTTAGAGTATACAGAGGCCAGATTCATCATTGCATTCTAGCTGCTTTGCACTGTTCCAATAAGACAAAGAAGCCAGAAACTGAGCTCAGCTGACTGGTTCAACCGAGATGCTGTTTTGATCTGCCAGAGCAGTGCATACAAGCTGGCACATTTGGTCAAATGTATTGTTTTTCAATTTACTTCTGAAACTACTTCCTTTAGAACATACTGCTTCTACACTGAAATTCAGCACCTGGAGCACTGGTTTTATTATTGACTGTTACAGAGGTTACATACAATCATGCTTGGAAAAGGGAATAATTGGTCAGATGTCTTGGGTCCTTTGTAATAGGCTCACATTTTCCTTTCCATTGTGCATTAGATTTTATCTTTAGTTTACTGTTTTATAGGAAAATAGAACAGAACGACACAAGGAATAGTCAAGAAGATATGATACTAATTAAAATTATAAGTTAAAAGTAGAGCAGGACAACAGATGTGCAGAAGATATGAATGATGGCTAATGACATATTCATCTTTAACTACAGTCCCATGCAAAAAGAGAAACATGGCAGCACTTGTTTATATAATGTCACTTTGAGAGCACATTCCTGGGTGATTATGCTTTGCCTCTGCAGCCAAACTTAAATGAAGCGGCAGTTGCTCATTAATTTCATTTGATAAGAGTGTTTCTGTTATAAGAAGCTTGTTTTCTTTCATGTTTCAATGTGTTCCCAAAGGAAATCATGACAGTATGCTACTTGATAAAATTTCTTGAGGCACTTGATAAGAACTGGAATTCTGCTGTGGAGAGTACATCTTTCACTAGTGGTGACTGACCTGAAAATGTGAGGTTCCCGTTTTTGTTCTTTTTCATAGCTAGTAAAGCTTAAGACTACACAGAGAGTAGACAGTGTCTGATGCTTTAGCATGTATTCTGCTGCTGTTATTTCTTAGGAATTGTATTAAATGAATCTTCACAATGTTAACTTAACAGCATGAGACATTTCCACAGACAACTATAAGGGAAATCAATAACATCAGTACTAAAGGTGGGAATAGGGGTTATAATTTAAGGCCTTGATCTTGCAAAGACCTAAGCACATGCCTAATTTTATGCTAATAAGTAGCTTTATTTATGTTAATAGGACTGTCAAGGTATAAAGATAGTATTTCTCTGGGGTCAGAGTCCTGCAGCGGGCTGGCTAATTAGCCCTACCTGCTACTCCTGGGAAAAGACAGCAACTTAATTGGCAGATCTTCATAAAAGGGTGGGAGGGGGGAGAAGAACATGAATTGCCTTTTCAGGGTAAAGGGTCTCACAACAAATTTTTGGTGGCCTCAGAGTGTGGCCACCAACTCTTGCTGGGGCTGCCCTGCCAATTTCTCTTAAAATGATTAATTAACTTTAGGAAAACCAAATAACTATGCACATATACATGCACAAATCATTATAATTTATGTAGGGATTTTTGCATACTCAAAAGTAAAAACAATGCACAGTTATCTGTTTTTATTGCATCTAAATGAATAGAAACACAGATAAGGTGATTTCTATGTTCCTGCATTTCTGTTGTGTCTTTTGCTTATTTATTTTATTTTCGAGATATCCCAGAAAAGCTCTGCCGCATCCAAGGAATGCGTCTGCTTTTCTGAAATTTTTTTTGGAAAAACAGATGTGTTTTTTCGGCATCCCTGTAAACCTTATTCTACATGGAAGAAGGGACGTTCTGAAAGAAGCTTTTTTCGGACAATTGGCCTAGTGTAGACCGGCCAATTGTCAGAAAAGCCTCTTTCAAAAGAAAAGTGGAAAAAGATACACAAATTGCAGTTCACAATCTGCATCTCTTTTTCCAATAGAACTCTGTAGTCTAGACACAACCAAAGTGATATTAACAAACATACAAGCTATGTCTAGACTACCAGGTTATTTTGAAATAATAACTCCTGAAATAACTATTTTGAAATAAGCTTATTCCTCTTTACAAGCAGGAGTTATTATTTTGAAATAACAAGCCCATTATTTCAAAACCACAGGCTTGGTAGTGTGGATGCTTGCCTTGTTATTTCAAAATAAGGGAAATAATTTTGAAATAACTTCCCAGTGCAGACATGCCCTCAGATATCACTTTTCACAGCAGACTTGCTCATCCCAGCAAGTTGGGGAGAAAATTAAGCCCTGGGTAGGGAGGTAATGAGAACAGAGGGGATGGGATGGGGGAGGAGAGCTCTGGGAAGGTAGCAGGGGTCAGACACAACATGAGGAGAGACCAAAGAACCCAAAGCCAGGGCCCACTGCACTGCAGCTGGAGGCCCAGTGACTCTGGATTAAAACCAGACACCTGAGCTCTGCTGCCCCTAGCAAGGTGGGAATCCCACACCAGATATCTGTGGCTCCAGAGGGGGGCAGAGCCAAACCCATGTTGGTGTCACCGGCACTTCCCCCTCTCCCTTCACCATCCAGGGATCTAGGGCTGCAAGAAAAGCCCCTGGTGGTCACATCTGTGAAATGCTAAAAACCAGCTCCAAGAAACAGATGAGAGAGGGAGATTTGGAAAAGTCTTGCTATCCCAAAAAAAGGCTCTGAAGTATAAACCAGGGACTTTTGAGTCAGTGATCTTGTGCGGTAAGAGACTTGAGGGGAAAGGACTTAGCCTGAGGTCTAACCTTGTGAGGCTCTGAAGCATTGACCCTTGTTTTCATTAAGAAGGCTTGAAATAAAACCCACAGCAATGAGTCTAACTGGAAACTTTTCTCCCTAGATTCTGTGAGAGGGGCCCAGACAGGATTTTCCCACGGAGGGACCTGGCTTTGGAAGCACAAGCCTGGGTCCAACCAGAAGAGGGTGATATAACATAGGTCCCATGGGCGGTTGGTTAAGGTAGGGTGGGGGAGGCAAGCCCTCAGCCCTACCCCTTCCACTGATGTCCCACTCCCCATGGGAGCCAAGCTGCCTTCTCACCCCCTCCACCACGCAGCACAGGGAGGGTGGGCAGCACGTGGCTCCAGTCTCCCTGGCCCTGGAGCACAGGTAGGGCAGAGGTCGCGGAGCTCCAGCCTCCCTGGTCAAGAGCACTGGGGACAGCAACACTCCATGCCCAGAAGGCGTTCTGGGGGGGGGAAGGGGGGAGTGTGGACGTGGCCAGGCTGGCAATTTGGGAAGGCAATGCCTTCCTCTGCCTATTATACTGGATGCCCATGATAGACCCCAATCCTTTTCAAGGGCTCTTTATGTACAGAAAGCTAAGCACAGGCATAAATCTTTGCTGGATCATGATCAAAGTCTGTAACACCATGTAAGTGTCCCTGGACTAGAAAGCAGCTTGTCCTGAAAGAAGATGTCCCTAAACATTAGGGCTGTGTCTACATTGGCACTCTTTTCCGGAAAAGGGATGCTAATGAGACACTTCGGAATGCAAATGCCGCGGGGGATTTAAATATCCCCTGCGGCATTTGCATGAACATGGCTGCCGCTTTTTTCCAGCTCGGGGTTTTGCCGGAGAAAAGCACCAGTCTAGACGGGATCTTGCAGAAAATAAACCCTTTTCCGGAAGATCCCTTATTCCTACCGGAAAAGGGTTTATTTTCTGCAAGATCCCGTCTAGACTGGCGCTTTTCTCCGGCAAAACCCCGAGCCGGAAAAAAGCGGCAGCCATGTTCATGCAAATGCTGTGGGGGATATTTAAATCCCCCGTGGCATTTGCAATTCCGAAGTGTCTCATTAGCATCCCTTTTACGGAAAAGGGTGCCAATGTAGACACAGTGTAGGGGTCTGATCCTTGTTGTTAAGCATTCATACGGATCAGGCAATGCCCAGGATCAGCCCCATGAGAATGAAGACAAATGATGGATCCCACTTTAAAAAATAGTTTGGCAGTAATTCAGAGGTAAATCTTCATGCCCCTTGGGGTTTGGACCACAGAGAGTGGACAATACATTTCCTTTGGCCCTGCTCATCCTCATGTCTTCCAGAGTTTATTTTAATAGAAAGTATAATTTGCAAGAGACACAATGGTGTCCCAAGTGTTACTTAAAGTTGATGCTGTGTCCCTGGCAGGAGGCTTGAAAAGAAATCTGACTGAAAAAAGAAACATGTAGAGGAAATAATTATTTTCGCTAGTGTCTGAGTTTTCCATTTAGCTCAAAAAATCCTCATATTATTCCTTAAAGATTCACTTTTCAAAATGCACACTTACAAGCATGTTACCCATGGAAATATGTTCATCATCATCAGTACAAACTTTGTGCATGACTATCCAAATTGTTTGCACAACAGAGAACAGAACTTGGTCTGGGATGCTCTTTTTCGAAAAAGTTCTATATGTCTACTTTAAAGAAAATGTTGTAGGATTCATTCTACTACTGTGCCTGGCCAACATGTTGAAGAGTTTATAGTAAGAGCTTTGGAACTCTTGACAAGGAAGACAAAATTATTATCCATGTCTCTCTTCAGAGCTTACTACCATGACTGTACTTGTCTTACAAGGCAACCCATATGGCAAACCATTATCTTCTGTCCCTGTAGAAAATCTCACCTCACTCCCTCTTGAATTCTCCTTCCCTCATGGAGACAAAACATCCACAGAATTTTTATACGGTAAAGAATATTTTAAAACAGAGATAGTAAAGTTGCAACACATTGCAAAGAAAACCTACTTACCTCTGGCCCTGTTGGCATTCTATGGTAGTTCTAAGGTCATCAAAATAATATACGCTATGGCGTGTCTTAGAACAGGAACTAGCAATAGGTGACTGGAGACTTGACATTAAAAAAAGGTCACAATCAAATAGGGACCAAATACCTTTTCCCTTATTATATAAGATCTCCAGTTAGTTGACTTAACAAAACCAGCTATTCACTATGAGTTAATTCTTTTGATAGGCTTGTGACAATTTCTTATCAAATACTGAAAATTCACTCCTACACTTCACAAGCTTCAAACCAAAGTATGCTAATTAAAAACAAACAACGTTGTTATGTACTTTACAAGACCATGTTTAAAACCCACATGTTATTACAGAGTGAGACTGTGCTCCGGGGGTGTGCAAGATTTGGCAACTGGATGCACTCTGCTTTGACTACTGTGGTCTCTCTCATCCTTAGACTTTGAAAGCACATGCTGGGAGCTTGCCTGCAGATTCCACTTTTGTTCATTTATAGAGTGCACTCCAAGGTATACAATAGAATGCAACCGCCTGGAACGAAGTGGAAGTAAAACCACTAAACCTAGGTGCACCCAGGCTAAACAGTACTCTAAATGCTCAAAACTGGTCTTCAGCCATTTGGCTGTACTAGTGGAGATTATGTAAAAGACTGTTTCTTACCCTTGCTCCTGGCCATCCTGGATAACAGAACAATAGATTGCATATTATTTAGGGTAAGTTAGACACCTGCAGTTGGCCGTCAGCTGCTGACTCAGGCTTGCAGGTTCTTGCGCTGCCAGACTGTTTAACTGCAGTGTAGACTTGTGGGTTCAGGCTGCATCTTGGAAAGTCCTAGACCCCCATGCTCCAGCCCAAGTGCAAAAGGCTACACTGAAGTTAAACTGCTCCTTAGACTAAGTTCTGCAAGCTTCAGGGCAGGAGGCAAGAAAGGGGGGGGAGGGGGAACCCCGCAAGACTGGGGACAGAGCCAGGCAGTCGTATATCCTGAAAGGCTGGGAGGAGAAGAGCCACCAAGCTGGGGATGGGGGAGGGCAGCTGAGCAGGGACATCAGGGAGCACGTGGGGGCAAAGGAGAAACTGGGATGGCTGGGGGGAGCTGGGCTGGGTATTCAAGTCTAAATGGAAGGGTGAAACAAAAAACAAAACTACGTAGCGCTTTTAAAGACTAGGTTTATTAGGTGATGAGCTTTTGTGGGCCAGACCCACTTCCTGAGATCAAATAGTGGAAGAAAATGGAAGGGGAGAGAGACATGGAAAGGAAAGATGGAAACAGTGAGGTTTTCTTGATTTATCTTTAGCAGGGGTGAATTGGCTCCTTATTAAACTGCACAACCCAAGCACCTATTTACTTTTCAG
The DNA here is from genome assembly GCF_052426305.1 of Pelodiscus sinensis. Lineage (NCBI taxonomy): Eukaryota > Metazoa > Chordata > Testudines > Trionychidae > Pelodiscus > Pelodiscus sinensis. The sequence continues at coordinate 270,580,539 of NC_143052.1, forward strand.
CTTAAAGGGAAATGTTCTATGTTAGGAAGAAGGAAAGGCCATTTGGGAGTTGACGGCCCACAACAGTGGCAGGAAAGGGTCTGAAGGCTGGACTCAGCCATTAGTATCAGCTATTTCTTTTGAAATTCAGATGGATTTTGGGCCATGGCTGACATCCCAGCCATCATGTAAAACACTCCCTGGGGCCTTTTGACATGCACACAGAGATATCTCACGCCAAATCTCTATCCTAAGGCAGTGGGAGGGTTTGAGGGCACTGGACATAGGAATCTGTGGTGGAGATATCTGTGGCTACTGGGCATAGGGGCTGTGGTGGAGATATCTGGGGCTACTGGGCATAGGGGCTGTGGTGGGGAATGATGAGCAGGGTGATGGTGCAGCACTGCAGAGGGCAGGGGGATGGCGCAGTGCTGCACACTGGCAGCGCAAGGCAGGGGTTGGGGGTGCAGATGGTTAGGGGTGAAGGCAGCATTGCGCAGAGTTGAGGCAAAGAAGGAACAATGCAGGGCTTAGTGGCAAAGCGGGAGCAGGATGAGGGGATTGGGGAGCCCATGGATGCCAGGGGAATGGGAGAGTGCCATGCCCATAGGACACCATAACACAAGTTTGTCCAGAATGCTACTTTCACCAAGGCCAGCCTTGGTTAGCTGGGTACCTGGTTAGCTAGTTACCTCCAGTGTCTAATACCCTTAGTGCTTATGGATAGCTAGGCAAAGGAACCAGATGAGGAAAGCCCTTTGTGCTGAAACAATTTTCCAGGAATATCCATGGCAATCATAAACTGGACATTTAATTACTATATTGTACCTGATTCACTACTGCTTTGCCTCTTTGCTAGTCATTCACACCTGTGCATAGGAAATGGTCACCAAATCAGAATGTAAATGACCAAAGTTACACAAGGTATAAGGCAGTGGAAAATTAAGCCCATTGCCTCAAAACCAATAGTTTAAAGCAAGGGAGTTCCCTCTCTGATTACAACAACTGTAGATGGACTGAGAGCAACCAAGCAAGTCAGAAGACATGGACTTATTTGTGCAACACGTAGAAACAAATGTTCCAGATGATGATGAGAGGACAATGATTTCTAAGTGATATGCCACGTCTGTGTATTTACAACAGGACTTTAATGTTTTGGAAGTAGGATTACAACACAAACCCATCATTTGGATGAAATGCTTGGGGAAAGCAACAGATAGAAGAGCACTTTGTAAGATGTGTAACACAAAAAAGCTCTCTTTTGCTCCAACTTTAGAAGTGAGGGGATTTTTGATGAATTTTACCGTTGCTTGCACTGTTAATCCACTTTTACTCAGTGTGTCAATGAGTGAAAAGTGAATTAGGTTAAACAATGAAAATATTAAGAATGTTTTTTCTCTGTCTTTCTTCAGGAAAATCAGCTCTTCCCAGAAGCTTTCTTTGAGCCATGATTGTGTAAGAACTGAGCAACAACTTCATGATTTGGTATATTCTTAATATACATGGACTAGGAGGGAATACTCTGTATATGTGTCCTAATTTGTCTCCTCTGCATGAAATAACTTGAGTAAGGGTTACTGGTATGAGTCCTTCTTCACCATTTAGACACCAGGACAGTGTCTAAACAGAAAGAAAGCAATAACCTAACCTCTTAATAGGAATAACCCTTGAAACAAAGAAATCAAACTGAAATACGATAAGTATAAAAATATATCTGTTATCCCATTGCTTGCCTAACACAATACAACTGGTTCAATATGAGTTATGTAATCTAGAATAGTCTTGCTTTATTTGCTGTCCTAAATCTTGAGTTTTTAAGTGCCCTTAATTCCCACTAAAACCAATTGGACTTGAGTGTGCTCAGGACATGATCAGACCATTACCTGGCCAATAGCTATTTTGTTTGTCTACCCAATGGCTGAGACAGGATTACATAACTATGTCTCCTCAAGGGTTCAAACTTTCAAGGTGCTTTCACTACAATCCAGCAAAGCACTTATGCACTCCAACTGACGTACATGCTTAAAAATGCAATAAAGGTCAGGATAAGTCCTTTCACTGTCAGGTACAGCTACTGTCTCAGTTTCCCTCTCCCTTTCCTGGGTAAATAAAATTTGAAAAAATTATAAAAATGTAAAGCCTTCCTCAGTTCACTCGCTTGGTCCAGACCAAGACTAACAAGAAGTTTTTCTTGCTGGAATTCTTCCATGGTCTTTTGGATTCGAGGAGACACATGAGCAGCTCCTCTTCTCTCCAGGTTTCCCCCGAGTCTTCATCTTTCTTGCCCAAAAACACCATTCTTGTGGTACTTTCTTCAGTCCTTTGGCTGTTCTTTTAGGCCTCTTCCCAGGCTCTTCCAAACCTCTTCCTGTGGAAAGGAAGAGAGATTCAACAACATATCAAAGGTAACACTGACTTTTGTATCCTTTTGGCAACCTTACCAAAATGCCTTGCTGTATCTACAGTCCCCACGATCCCTCTAGACTACAACCCTTAGAATCCTTCTAATATGGGCACAGTCCAGTAATAGGAATGTGATACCTGGGATGGGCCTTAAAACATCAACACACACTGACAGGCTCAGAAATCCAAATTTATTTGACCAAATTCCAACTCTTGCAACACAGACATTGCTAAGCATTAATTTATTATTAGTTGGTTAGACATTTAAAATTTCATGTTACAATAATCTGCAATAGATTTGCCAATCACACTGAAAGTTCTAACCTCAACATGGGAGCTAACACTGCTGAATAGTTAGAGATGTGTTTTCATAGCAAGTGATTGGCAAATCTCAAAAAGTTCAGACAAACTACCAAAAGTATGAATGATTATCAAAGGCTGAACTTGTCAAAAGCACTTTGTACCTGACAACTTTTTGACATTAGTCTCTTTCAAAAACTGCTCGGGTTTGGCCAGCCAATACAATGTCACACTGTTTATTTGTTTAAAAAATTTATTTCAGCTAGAACTAGAAGACTAGCAATTTTGCTACACCCACTTCTAGTTCTAGCTGAAACAAATTTTTAAAACAAATAAACAGTGTGACAATGTTGAAAAAAAAAAAAGCTATCCTGATTCTGGGATGCATTAAGAGGAGTGTTGTGAGCAAGACACGAGAAGTCATTCTTCCGCTCTACTCTGAGCTAGTTAGGCCTCAGTTGGAGTATTGTGTCCAGTTCTGGGCACCGCATTTCAAGAAGGATGTGGAGAAATTGGAAAGGGTCCAGAGAAGAGCAACAAGAATGATTAAAGGTCTAGAAAACGTGACCTATGAGGGAAGACTGAAAGAATTGGGTTTGTTTAGTTTAGAAAAGAGAAGATTGAGAAGGGACATGATAGTAATTTTCAAGTACCTAAAAGGGTGTTACAAGGAGGAGGGAGAAAAATTTCTCTCCTTGGCCTCTGATGATAGGACAAGAAGCAATGGGCTTAAATTACAGTAAGGGTTGGACCTTAGGAAAACCTTCCTAACTGTCAAGGTGGTTAAACACTGGAATAAATTACCTAGGGAGGTTGTGGAATCTGCACCACTGGGGATATTTAAAAGCAGTTTGGATAGACATCTGTCAGTAGGGTTGCCGGATAGACCCCACTAAAAAAACAGACACACTTGTCCGGGGGGGAGGGCAACCGGGAGGGGCGGGGCTGGCCAGGAGGGGGGCGGGAAGTAGAGCTGGTGGGAGGGGGCCTCCGGAGGCTGGCCGGCAGGAAAGGGGGGCCCGGAGGATGGGGGGCGGGAAGCAGGGCTGGCGGGGGGAGGGTGTCCAGGGGCCGCTGGGCTGGCTGGCAGGAAGAGAGGGTGGAAGCAGAGCTGGGGAGGATCGGCGGCTGTGGGGCTGGAGGGGAGGATGGGGGGGACAGAGGAAGGGAGGCGGGAAGCAGACCTGGTGGGGGTGGGAGGTGCAGTTGCTGGCTGCAGCCGGAGTCCTTCCAGCCATGCCCCCAGCAGGTGCTCCCTTTACTTGCCAGCAGAAGCTGGCTGGGGGCGGGGGCGGGACTGGGAGCCACTCCCTCCGCCCGGTGTCTGCTCGCAACCAAAGGCTCCCAGCTGGGAGGCGGGGCCGCGATTGGCGCTGGGAGCCTCTGGTCCCATGCAAAAGCCGGGCAGGGAGGAGGTGGCTGGGAGTCACGGTCCCCGCACCGCACCGCACCACCCCACCCCACCCCACCCGGCTTTTGCGTGCGACCACAGGGCTCCCAAAGCCAATCGCGCTCTGCCTCCCAGTCGCTCTTCCGCACCCACCAGGCTTCCCTCTGGCACCCCGCCAGAAATTCACAAAAAACCGGACATTGAACATGTCCGGTATTTTCTGAATTTTTCTACTGGACAGACGGTGCAAATACTGGACTATCTGGTAGAAAACTGGACACCTGGCAACCCTATCTGTCAGGGTATGTCTACACTACCCCGCTAGTTCGAACTAGCGGGGTAATGTAGGCATACCGCACTTGCAAATGAAGTTCGGAATGGCTTGCTAGTTCGAACTATGTAGCCCGTGCCGCGTGTAGCCGCGCGGCACGGGGTTCGAACAAGCCGGCATTTAAAAATGGCGCCGGCCGGCTTATGCAAATGAAGCCCGGGAAATTCAAATCCCGGGCTTCATTTGCAAGTGCGGTATGCCTACATTACCACCCTAGTTCGAACTAGGGTGGTAGTGTAGACATACCCTCAGTGATAATCTAGCTCAGCTATCCTCAACCAGTCAATCATGATCAACTGGTCGATCGCGGAGTCACTGGCAGTTGATCTCCACCACAGTCCCACATTTTCCCCATTTCCCCTTTGTTTTGCACTAGCAGACGGCACTTTCACAAAGCATTTGGCAACTTATAGCTTGTGAGCCATATATGGCTTGAACTCAGCTCCTCCTCAATCCTGGCCCTTGCAAAATTGGAGCCAGCACCGGCTTCTTGTAGAGGGGGAGACCTGAGGCTCTACGCAAGACACGGTTTGTTGAGAAGCACGTGTGCTGCTCCTCCACTCCCCACAGCAGCATGCGTGCTTTCTTCTTCGCCCTACCTTCCCCCATGCTCCAGGGATACAGGACATGGGAGCTGCACAGCCTCCCCCCATCTGGTGATCACCAGAGAGTGTGCATCTGGCTGCACCCGGTGTGGTGTTGATACACTGAGCATGCAAGACACTGAGCTAAGATGGCAGCAGAGAATCCGGACTTTAGGTAGGAAGAGCAGCTGAAATTATTAAAGGAGCAGCATGTGAGCTTCTTCCAATGAGATACTCATCCCTGAAGACCCCCAGGTATCAGCTGAGCTGCTCCCTTCCCCCTGACAAGCTGCTCCTGTCCCCTCCCTCTTAACTAAAACCCACTAGCACCTTGCTCCTTCCCCCTAGCCAGACACTCACCAGCACCGTTCCTGCCCCTTTACACCTGACTAGCCACCCACCAGCTCCATGTTCCTGCCCCCTCCCTCCTGGCCAGACACCTACTCCCAGCTTACTCCTGCACCCTACCTCCCACCCAGACTCTGCACCCCCATCCCACTCACTGGAAGCTCTGTCCTGCATACTGGTCCCCTCATTTTTGGCCCCACCACCAGAGCCTAGGGGCCTCACAAAATCCACTAACCCTGGAATCTCAGAAGAGTTAATCTGGCCTGAGGCCTTGAACCTTAATCCTCCCTTCCCACCTACCCATGAGACTCGAGTGCCAGAGGAGTGAGGTGTCTCAGTATGGGGCTACATCAGTGAGGGCTGGGGGATTCTGAAGATTGGCTTTGGGTTGGGTTTTTTTTATTCTCACTTGTGTGGTCCCTGGCTGATTTTTCTGTGGGTCAGTGGCCCCTGACCCAAAAAAGGTTCCCCACCCCTGCCATAATAAGATGCTGTTGAAACTTTTTGTGTTGGACATAATGTTTTACTTTATTTAAAAATGAAGCCTGGCCAATAGGCCCCCAATTGGGACCCAGCCCGCATCTGGCCACAACATCATAACACTCCTGCACGCCCCCACATCCCAACCTTGAGCCCATCATACACCTGAACCCCCTGCCCTCAGCCATTCACGCCCCCACATCCCCAAACTCCTGCACCCCCACATCCCCAGCAGACTGACAGAAGACAGCCTGAATATCTGCATGAAGTAAACTTCAAAGAAATGTGTGAAAAGATGCAGTAGCACAAGTCCCATTAAATAAAGTCTGTGAGTACAAAGTTTCATTTATGCTATTATCAATCATCACATCAATTATCAATAATATTAAGTTGCCTGGAGCCCCCTCCTCAAGCCAGCATCCCCTTCTCTACTCCTTCCTGCACCCAAATTCCCTCCCAGAGCTCGCACCTCTAACCCTTTCCCACACCCAAATCCCTTGCTTCTGCCCCAGAGCCTGCACCTCCTGTCTCAATCCAGTGAAAGTGAGTAAGGGCTGGGAACAACAAGTGATGGAGAGGGGGGCAATGGAGTGGGCAGGGCCTCAAGGAAGGGGTGGGGCTTCAGGGATGGGATGGAATAGAGCCTGGCTTCCCCTGATATTTAAAAAGTGATCTTAAGTGTAAAAAGATTGGAGACTAAGATGGTGCTTGATCCTGCAGTGAGGGCAGGGGACTGCATTAGATGATCTCTCAAGATTCCTTCCACTTCCAGAATTCTATGATGCTATGATTCTAACCTGAGAAAGGGTTTGAACTCTCTTCCCTCTGAGTTTTGAGAGAAGATTCTAGTTGGTTCCAACGTGATCCCATCTCTTAGTTATATAATAAAGATAATTATAAGGAGGTGACTTTAAAAGCAGTTGGAAGCTTAGAATAGAGATGCTTCTTACAAGTGTATGCGTTCTAAAGTATTTATACTATCATTAAATTGACCTTCTGTCTTTTGGTAGATCAAGAACCATATCAAGAAAAAAAAGATAGAAGGGTTATGAAGAGAAAGGAAAGAGAAGAGACAAAGAGACACAAAGAGGGCATTGAAGAGAGGTCTAAGCACTTGGGTACAGTAGCTTGAGCTGTAATCTATACTCTTAAGTTATTAACATCTCTGTCATTGGATCCCCATCCTTATAAAGAGGAAAAGATGATAGTACTGACTTTCACCACAGGGCAGTGATTGAATTAAGTAGCAATTTGTAAGATTGAAGGTAATATTGAGCAATTTATATATTTGAAAGGTTATGCAAATATGTAGTAGCTCATCTAATTAAACTAATTTCAAAGTACTAAGTAGTGGAATGACTATTTTAATAGACCACAAGCTGCCAATAAAAATGTCCCCCCCCCCCCATGTGGAGAAACAGGTCATTTGTATAAAACAGAAATTGCCTGCTGTGATCTTTATGAAAACAACTGCAGTACTTCAGACAATGCAGCTGAAAGTGGAACTATCAACAGTTATAAATACAACATTAACAACGTCATTGTATTTCCCTTGGCTTCCACACTAGCCTCTCTGGGGAAATAAAGGCCCTGTTACTTGCTAACTTGAATTCCTGTCATTGTACTTTGGGAATCAATTGCTCTAGACTAAAACCTACGTATGCCCAAGGTTATCATCTTTGGGGTCATTCACAAGCACTGATATATAGCTGAAATACGTGGATTTTTTCCAAAGGGTTTTTTTTAATAAATCAGAGTGAACAACAAACTGAGTGGTGGCAGAAACCATAGTGGGAATGGAAGAGAATTCCCACAAGAAGTTATATTAAATATAAAAATTTCACTTCCATTGATAATTGTAATTGTTCTCTTAAATTTCTCAACTAATCCAAAGTGATGACAAATCAAGCTTTGCAAAAGTTCCAACTCTATCATTTCCTTCCCTCTTCCCCACTCCCTATTTTTTTAACAAAAGCTGATGATAGCAAAAACCAACAAACTTATAAACTAAATCTTCAGTCTGGCTAATACCAGTATGTGTTTAAGTCTCTTCAAAGTTAGTTTTTATAGATAAAGTTATATTATAGTCTGAACCTCCAAAATCCGGGACTCTCTGGTATGGCAATATCCGTGGGCCAGTAGGACCATGGATGTTGCTGGTTCAGAGAGCCCGGGAGTGCGAACTGGCTGGGAGCCCCATCTTTGTGTGGCAAAAGCAGGGTAGCTGGTAAGCCCCATCCTCAGGGACCCCCAGCTAAGTGGCTGGGGAGCTCCATCCCCCGGGGAGCCCCAGTAGGCTAGAGCCCAAGCCCAAGTCCTGCAGGCTGAAGCCCCGTGGCAGTGCAGGAGCAGAACCAGGCACAAAGAGAGGGAGTGTCTTGGGAGGCCAATAGCAGGGCACCTCTCCATATCTGGCAAATTCCCTCATTCGGGATGGGTCAGATTCTGACGGTGCCGGATAAGGGAAGTCCGACCTGTACTGGTATAGTTCTGATCTTTTTTTCATCTAGTTTCCCCCTTGTTAAGCAAATAATAATTTTTGTTAAGAGAAAGCTAAATCTATTTAAATAAATGTTGATATTACTTGTTTTGGGTCAGTGATTTTTTGTTGTTCATGAAAGTCTCTTATAGAAAGCACTACTAACAGCCAGACATTGTGTGCGTAAACAAGGGATGGGCAAATCCGTTCAGACAAAATAATGTCACAACAGAGCCAAACAATCTTTGTGAATCCTTTCTGGAATTCCAAAGTTGTCTCAAACAGGGACTGTTTCTTCCTCATGATTGTCATACTAGCAAACATGAACAAACAAGTTGCAGGCACAGGTGCTGGCTCATGCCAAAGGCCATATGCTTCACTGAACACTTACAAACGTACAGCTGGAAACCAGTCTTGCTCACCTGAATGCTAGTATTATCAGAGTAGATGTTAGTAATAACTCTATGTGCTTAGACTTTATGGAATGCTTGTAGGATGCTATATGAATAAGTCCTACGTATAATATCAGTATCCCATGGTGGAAGGTAATTTCAAGTGCGTGCTCTATAAGTATAAAAAGGTTTAAGATTAAATTTCCCACAGGTAGGGGAGAAACATTACCAAGTGTGAAATACTAGCTTACCCCCCTAGAAGTGGAAAAACAAAACAAAACAATGAATGGTCCTGCAGCACCAGAAGTGGGTTGTGCCCAGTCATTTTTTTTGTTTTTTTCCCCCTCCGGGAAGAAAGTTGGTGAGCAAAATAAATAAATAAATAAACAAACCGTGAAATGCTGTTGCGGCCCCTTTAAGAGCCACGTGTCCTGAGCAGGCTTCCGTCCAGAGCCTAGCTGCCCCAGGAAAAGAGGTCCCAGTACACCCAAGGGGAATGCAATTCATTTAAGTTACGCAGGGAAAACAGGTGTCGGTACGCTATCCCAGGAAGTACCGTCACAAAAAATGTACTGGTTGTGCCCACAAAAGCTCATGATAACAGCTATGTTTTTTGTTAGTCTCTAAGGGTATATCTAGACCACACCTTTTCCAGCTTTTTTTTTTTTTTTCCATCTACAATGGACCAAATTTCGGAAAAAAACCCTCTTTCAGAAAATCCCTTCTTCCTCATGGAACGACGAAGACAGGGCTTCTGAAAGAGCGTGTCTGCTCTTCTGAAAAAAAATGCAGAAGAGCAAAAGCGTTCCCTGGATGCGGAAAATTTTTTTTGGGATACCTTTGGTATCCCGAAACCCCCCCAAAGTCTAGATCTGGGGTTCCCAAACTTTTTGACATGGGGACCAGTAAATCCATTCACGAGCTTTTGGAGGACCGGTAACAGTCATTTGCATATTTGCATATTCATTAAGCAGCTGATGAATATTCAGCTAAGCTGTTTCTGGTCCTCCCAAAGCCCCCCATGCCAGTGTTAGCAAAGCTTTTGATACGGTCACCCACAATATTCTTGCCAGCAAGTTAAGGGAATATGGACTGGATAAATGTACTGTAAGATGGATAGAAAGCTGGCTAGATCAGGTTTTCCCAAACTTTTTACTTTAGTTGGAACCTGTTGGTTTTTTTCAGTACTGTTTTTTGCAGCCCAAAAATATAAACACATATAAAAAAGAATTAAAAATTAATAAACGTTCAGTGTTTCACCCAGCTGCATCCTCCACCCCGCCTGGGCCAGGGCTTAGGGGACCTGGCGCTGCAAGGGCAATCCAGGAGGCAGGAGCAGAAGCAGATTGGGGGTAGGGTATCTGGCTAAGAGGGAGGGTGTAAGGAGGGGTAGGGTTGCCAGGAGTCCAGTTTTGTACTGGACAGTCCGGTATTTGAAGCTTCTGACCGGGAAACAAATTAAGAAAATACTGGACATATAAAATGTCCAGTATTTTCTAATTAGGTAAATTTTATTATTATGTAACCCTTCTGCCAGGCCGAGTAAATAGCAGCAAGGGCCAGTTCAGTATCTAGGGGTCTCCTCCCAACAAGGTAATACAACACCGGCTCGGGCCCCCACCCAGTGACCTGGGAAATCTTACATACATCTCTGGGTGCCTCAAAAGCGGCAATTCTTCCCCTCTCACAAGCACAGAGCCTCAGTATAGTAGCAAACCTTTAATAACAAGAGGTAACCGACATTAGCATTAAACTGGGGAAACACCACAACTCGGATTTACAGACCAAACATGAGCGAAGGCCCTCCCCCCAGCCACTAATCCCCCCAAAGTCCCAAAAGTCCAACACCCCAAAAGTCTCTGCCCCGGGTCAGTGCCGCCACAGGGTTCAAAAGTTCACCCGGCAGGGCTTCACCATCCCAACCTGGAGGGGCAGGGATCGATACACCTTACATGGTCCGCCGATGACTCCACCTCTCCGTGGGGTTCTACCGCCGCCATCAACGCGAGTCACTCCGCCACACTCCACCTGCCGTCCAGTGAGCCGCCTCCACTGTCCGGCTCTGCCACCCGTCTCGGTCCACGCCCCTGGCTGCCAGCTGGTTGCTCCTGACGCTGCTCTGCTGGCTGTCTGCTGCTCCTACCAGCCGCAGGTCATCCCCGGCAGCTGCATCTGCTGTCCACCTGCACTCACTGGTCTTCCCTGCAGCGCAGCGCAGCACAGCACCAGGCTCCCCACAGCACACAGTGATTTCAGCTCATAACAGAGGAGCCTTAGCACTAGTGCTCCACTGGCCCACAGTGAAGTTAATTCCACAGCTCACAACTGGACTCCTAATAGAATCCAAATTAACTCTGATATTCCACAGTGGAGCAAAGCAGGGGTGCAATCAGTGTTGTTTAGACCCCTAGACAGGGCCACACCACCAAGTACAAAGACATGTCCCCAGCCTCTCTCAATTTGAGTGGGTTTGGAACCCATGCCCCTTGTCTAGCGAGTGCTACTAAGTTTATGGTCAATCCCTCTGTCATAAACAGTTCCACCATTCCATTGTCCTTGATTCGCATAATCAGGGTAACAACACTTTTATCCCCCCTGCCTCAATAACAGAGAGACTGGGGATCCCACAGTGGCCAAAGTGACCATTTGGGCTGCTGTGAGCACATACTAGACAGGGTGGGTGTGTCTATGCAAATTGGGCTCAGTCCCTGAAGTCTCTTTGCACCACTTGCCACAGTTCACCACCAGATGTCAGGATAGAGTTTACCCTGACCCCGCTTACAATTATTAGGTGTATCAGTCCTTAGCTGCGAACTGCCTGGCTGGTAAATGTGCTCAGGCTGCGTGAGTGTGTCTACCAGCCAGGCAGTTCACAACTACTTGAGGGAGGATATGGGGGGGGGGGCCAAAATGTAATCCCTGGGGCCAGACTCACACGTGTGCCCGGGTCAGTCCAGCTCCCCTCACCCTTCTCTTCCCGATCTGCCCAGTCCAGCTCTGCTGCCCCCATCTAGCCCTGCTTCCAGCGGCCGGTTCCCCTCCCCCCACCCCCCACCGATCTCCCCCGGTCAGCCCCGCTCCCCTGATGACCGCCGCACCAGGCCCCCATCCAGCCCTGCTTCTAGCAACTAGTTTTCCCATACTCCTCCTCCCGATCTCCCCCGTCCAGCCGCCTCCTCCCCCCACCCTATCCCTTGGCCAGCCCACTGCCCCCGTCCAGCCCTGCTTCCAGAGGGTGGTTCTCCAGTCCTCCCCTGCCCCCTGTTGAGCCCTGGTTCCGCCGCCCACCCACTCCGATCTCTGCCGGACAGCCCTGCTGCCCCCAACCCTACTTCCGCCGGCCACCCGCCCACCCGGATCTCTGCCGGACAGCCCCGCTACCCCTAGCCCTGCTTCCGCCGGCCGGCTGGCCACCCGCCAGCCCGAATCTCTGCGGGACAAGCCTGCTGCCCCTAACTCTGCTTCCCGGCGGCCGGTTTCCCCCCCAACACACACCTCCTCCCAGCCCACCCCGCTCTGCTCCTCTCCCAGCAGCCATGCTGAGGCCTGGTATTTTTTTCCCATGGTCCGGTAGCAGGCCGTGGCCCATAGTTTGGGAAATGCTGTTCTAGACAAACCCTAAAGTGCTACAGGGGCATTCATTGTTTTTTAATTTTTTTCAGTTAGGGTATGTTTACACTTGCAGCCTATTTTGGAATAAGGCTGCAAATGTAGGCATTCAGAATTGCAAATCAAGCCTGGGATTTAAATATCCCGTGCTTGATTTGCATCTTCCCGGCCGGGTGCCATTTTTTGAAATTTACAAGTCCAGAATAACTGCCCACGTCTACACGTGGCAGTGAAACGGGTGTTCGAAATAAAGCCCTATTTCAAACTACCTGTTATTCCTCCTGCAATGAGGTTTAGCAGGTAGTTTGAAATAGGGCTTTATTTCAAACGCCCGTTTCACTGCTGTGTATAGACGAGGGCAGTTATTCCGGGCTTGTAAATTTCAAAAAATGGTGCCCAGCCAGGAAGATGCAAATCAAGCACGGGATATTTAAATCCCGGGCTTGATTTGCAATTCCGAATGCCTACAACATTTGCAGCCCTATTCCGAAATAGGCTGCAAGTGTAGACATACCTTTACAGACTAACATGGCTACCCCTCTGATCTCTGCTCATCAGGCTGGACTATTAATTGCAAATGGACCAAGCAAAGACTTTGTTGATTATTCTTCCTCCCCCTTTCCATTCCCACAGAGGAAGAGGTTACAAGTAGGAATGCTTGTCCCATCAGCATGGATTTGGGGATAGGGCGAGGGAGAAAAATCCCTGAAGTGATGAAGCTGTGCCTTTTTTGTCCTCAGGGCAAAAATACCTAAACATAAGCAGAAGAACCCCATCCAGACTGGCTTGGGTCAGCCCTAAACATATAGAGCTGATTATTATAGAAGTGTGACGGTCTCCCCCCATGCTTTATGAAGTGTGGCTTATGAATATAAATATGCATAAGTCAAAGATGCTTTAAACAAAATATCTCATGCAACCTATCAATTTTAATTTTACTATCTGCTCTTGGGAGTAAAAAAGCAGAAAGTTACTAATGAAGGTGCAGCCTCCCATACAGTGGCTACTTTTCACACAGGATTTGTAAAGCTGTCTGATTCAAAGCCAACCTGAAAACACATGGGCTAATGAGCCGCCGTTTTGCACAAGGGGCTTTTGCGCAAAAAGGAGCCGTCTACACGACTCCTTTTTGTGCAAAATCCCCCTCTTGAGCAAGAGCCATTCTGCCGCTTTTTTTAAAGGAGAACGGCTCTTGCGCAAGAGGGGGGTTTTGCGCAAAAAGTAGCTGTATAGACAGCTCCTTTTTACACAATGACTGTTTAAACGCATTCTTGTCCACCTTTGAGAGGCTCTGTAGATAAGGTCCCAGAAGATAAGTGGAATGCTTATCCTCTTGACCAAATTAACTAAGAAAGCACCACAAGTTTTTAATCGTTTGGAGGAGGGTGCTATAGCTATAAGAAATGTAAAGAAAGTGTACTGAAAAGGCTTAAGACTACCCCTGAGTCCTATCAGTTGAAGTAAAGAAATCCTCAAATGTTTGGCAGTATAATTAGCCTTGCATATATGCATAAAATGTATAATTTTACAAAAAATGAATAATGGGGGTGGTGGCTAAAGGTGATAATGAAAACTGTTTAATCAAATGACCCAAGGTGCAATTGTTATGAGTAGTTACAGAGCCACCTGCTACCCCCATGATACAGAAGCAGCAGCATGAGGGTGGGACAGGCGGCTGGCTCCCTACGTTACCAGCTCCCGCAGAGCCACCTCTCAAATATGAGATTTGCAACTTAGATCGTATCCCAAGAGAGGTACAGATGCTGATCGAAACCAAATCTTTAAAATTTGTTTATTACTAGCATAGCAATTTGTTCTTATTGTATTTCAACATCTCATACCTGTCCTCCAAACACCTCTGTTGATTTATACTGAACTTCTAAACCAAGAATGCCCATTAAACTAAATTCAGCCAAACTGTTATGTGGATTTGTTATCTTGACAAATGTCCAGTACATACTAAATTGGGGCCAACAATTCATTTAACTTGGGTCCTAATCCAGGTCACAACCCAGCTTTCAAGAGCCTATCAGATGTACCTATTTCATTAGTTAGCCTCAAACACTTATCCAGAAATCTTCTGCGACAATCTTCCAAGCTAGGGGTCTAAAAATAGACACCTACACCCATATTTGGGCACCCAAATAAAAGTAGGCAGAGTTTTACAGGTGTTGAATTACTACAATCAAGGAAAATTCAGAATATTAACTCTGAAAAAGCAGACTACTTATTTAAAAATCAATGGCCTTGATTCTCGAATCTGTCTTGGGGAGGTGAGACTATAGGAAGCTGATTGCAGATAAATAATTCAATGCCATATAGCTCCTAGATAAAGTAGTAATATACAGTAGTGAGGATCAAACTTAACAGAACTCTGTTTCCACTCCAAAAATTTTTCCCTCTCCTTAAAAAGAAAAGAAGGGAAAGATGACGGCTGACACAGAAGGCAGTCGAGCCATCTTTGCCAAATTTCTGGCATTGGAGAGTTCTTCTGCACAGGAGGAATTCTCCATCAGCTATCTTTCGCTGCTTTATTCCCAGTCAGCCCTGTTTGTAGAGTTCAAAATGGCCATAGTGAATTGAAAAATCTGGTCTGTCTGTAAAAATTTAGATGCTTTATTCTAGGCAAACAAATGTGAAGTGTTTGCTTGCATGACATGTTCAACTTGCCTCTATGGCACCTTCTGTTGGCAAATCTGGAAATTAACTCTTCGGCCTTGGAGCTCTCTCTGCCGATCAGAGTTCTTCCTGCTGTTACTTTCTCCTTTTCTCCAACACTTCAGGCCCCATGTCCCTCCTAAAACTTGGTTCCCCTATCCTCAGTGACTGCCTTCCTGACAGTTCCCCTATGCCTGGAGGCCTTCCTTCCCAGGGAACCCTATTACATCTAGTTCCACCTTGCCTCAGTGACTTACTGCCATTCTTCATCTAGTCTCTTCCCTCAGGGGCAAACTACAGTCTAAATTGGCCACTCATCATTGCCAAGGGAGTAAACCTGCTGCCTTTCTACCGTGGCTGCCCCCAAGCAGCCTTAGTACCTCCTCAGGTGTCTATGGCAGGACTCAGCCTGGGAATTTGCCAGGTCAGAGCTCCCCAGCTCCTCCTGCCTTTTCCCAGCACTGCTCTGTCCCACATACTCATTCTTATCTGGCAGCTAGGTCCTTCTCTCTCTCTTCAGCAAGAGGGAGACGGACTGCATTTCCAGGCTAGCACACCTTTTATCCAGCCCAGCTGGGCTCTGATTGGCTGCCTCATTCCTTCTTGCCCATTGGAAGCACTCTCCCAGGGCTTATAACCAGCCTCAGCACTCTCCCAGGGCTTATAACCCTTTATATTCCATGACGGGGCAACTGCTTCATCACAGCCAGCTTTGCATACTATTTTTACAGTACTTGACCAAATTCATTCCTGGGTAACTGCAATCAAGACAATGGGGCTTAGCTAAGAAAGGATTTGGCCCACCAGGGGTGATGCATGGGGGTCATGAAGAGTGGCATGCTCCCCAGACGCTATGGGTGGGAGGGGATGAACAGCAGTCACTGGGGGGGACTAGCAGGAGGAGGTGCTGGTACCCGCAGGAGGAGTCCGACTACCCTGCACTCACTAGCCTCAGCAGGGTAAATGGAGCAAGGCAGCCACAGCTGTTTTTCTCTCCCAGCTGTACCACTCTGTGGAAGAGTGTGGGACTACTCCCACACTCCCTAGCAGAAAGCAGAGCAATGTGCCCGGGGAGCAAGGCAGGGAGCGAAAGCAGGCCTTGGATAGAGAGGAGTTGTCCTGGCCCTTCCCTGGGCTGGGGGGGGGGGGGGTCCCATTGCCAGTGGCTCCCTCGAGTCCTCCCTCACCAGTAGCCTTGCTGGCCCATCACATCTAATTTGTGGAAAATGTGCTGACTCAGTCATGGGCATAAAGGGATGCATCTCTGTTTAAACCAATACAAATTACAAGCACTTACACAAAAGTTGGATTTTGGCCAGCATTACAATTAGCCTGGATCAGAGAAAAAACAAATGCAAACCAAATGGAAACAAGTTCCAACACTGACACTGAAATGAAGATCAATGACAAGTTCATGAACCAGATCTGAAAATTCATTCAACGCCAACAATGGTATTGTTTATATTTCCAATTCACAAAGTCAGCTTGTTTGAGCAAAACTTGCATTCTTTGATCTCAGGACCAGCAGCTACTATAGACAATTGTAGAAATAAGATGTTGCAATTTCTCAGCGAGTAAAGTCAGCTCTCTGTGATGGACTTAATCTCCCTGGTCTATCAGTTTCACAACAGTGAAAGAGAGAAAGAGAGAGAGAAAGAAAGATGCTAAACAGCTGCTTTCAGCAGGGAGATCAATGAAAATGAAGATGGATTTTGTGAAGGAAGGGAGCTCAGACCTTTCCTCTATGAATTGATCCTGCACAAGATAATAAACTTCACTGCCTTCTGAATGAGCTAAATTTTTCTCTGCAACCTGATTGGCCGAACTGTTTCATTTGTTTACATGGATGCAACCCCAGCGCATTCAAAAGGATTGCACCAATGCAATTGAGAGCAGAATTTGGCCCACAAGAGACGTAGATTGTCTTATCTTAACTATGGGCCAAAGAGGCAGGAGATCCAGTGTATCACCATAGCTCTGAGGGACACTGCCTCCCTGTTAATCCATCCAGGGTAGTGTGCCCATATTCAGAGTGGAGCTATAGGTGCCATCTAGCCTTAACTTTTTTAAACCACCAGCACGAATTTAAAAGTGCTTAGGTCAAATCCTGCCCTTAATGCCATCTGTGCATTTCTAAGGAAGGCAGTTTAATAAAAGTTGTGAAATTAATGCATTTCCCTTCAGTGACACAGCCAGAACATGTTTGAATTTAGTGAAGTCAGTGAGGTAGCAGAGGTGAAACTGTAGATGGAACATTGTCTCATATGTAGTTACAAATACATCATACATTTGTTACTAAGCACAAGCCTATACACCAAATGTTGGGACAAAATGTTTCCATCTATTGAAGAAGTCCAAATCTGGATCCAAATTTGTGACTTAGGCCCATCTCTAATTATATATTGTCCCATAATTGTACCAAATAGCTAGAATTAGGTTTTGGATTTTTATACACAAGGGCAAGTGCTATACATATAAAAACAAAAGAAGGGGAAAACTTCTTCAAAAGCCACATTCAAGTCAACCAACCTTCCTTTGGGTCAAAGTGCATTTTTAAATTTGTAAACTGCTCTGCAAACACACAAAAATATCAGATGTTCAACTTAGTTTCAATATTTTTACATTTTTCAATCTTGGATTTATTTTTTTTAGTATTTGTTTTGGTGTTCAAAATACAACTGATGTCATCAGCATTACTTAAACAACCACAGTCTAGCAAAAGATAATATTAATTTTTTTTTTAAGTATTAATGTCTGGCAAAACATCAAAGTTTGTTTCCTTAATCTAGAAAATCCTTTGCTCATGACTTATTTATTATACCTGGCTTTTCTCCAGAAGTTATGTCTCTACATTGATTTATATTTTTTAGCTTCTCTGGTTTTAACCATAAGAGAACGGAATTTGGCAAAGCCATTTAACATTTCATGATTAGGACCCTGTTCTGTTCCTCGGGAAGCCAATGTGATGTTCCCACTGACTTCCCGGGGAGCAGAGTTGTGCCCTAAATAACCTGAAATCAAAGTCAAGAAAGAGTGGGTTGCTACCACGTACACATGCACATGCACACACAATGAAGCTCAGATTAATATTTTCTCTTGGTCATATTGTGGGAATATTAACCCATTTGAATAAAATATGTGTTATAGTTTGCATCCGACCGAGATGGAATCAGAATTTGGACAATGAAGGCAGACAACCAGCCATGGTCTGGAGTCAGTGATCTGAATTTACTGGTGGCTTAAATAGTGGTACACGTTGGGTGTAAATGATGAGAAGACAGATAAAGATGGATGAAAGTGATAAAACAGTGTAACTTGGATGTATTTGGCATTTCATGGGTATGCAAGATTAGTGCAAC
Organism: Pelodiscus sinensis; assembly: GCF_052426305.1. Classification (NCBI taxonomy): domain Eukaryota; kingdom Metazoa; phylum Chordata; order Testudines; family Trionychidae; genus Pelodiscus; species Pelodiscus sinensis. Next base: position 270,598,851 of record NC_143052.1, read on the forward strand.
TTGCATGCTAGGGGAATAGAAGAACATGGAGGCTATGTCTACACTGCAGAGTTTTCTGGGAAAACTGTGTCACATCCAGGGAACACATCTGCTCTTCTAAAAAAATTTTCGGAAGAGCAGTTGTGCTTTTTCAGCATCCCTGTAAACCTCATTTTACAAGGAAGAAGGGATGTTCCAAAAAGGAGAGGGGGATTTCCTACATTTGGCCCAGTGTGAACGGGCTAAATGTCGGAAAAGCCTCTTCTGAAAAAAGAAGCGGAAAAAGCTACACAAATTGTGGTTTGCAATTTGCGTAATCTTTCCGGAAAAACAAAGCAGCATAGACATAGCTGGAGAGTATCAATCAGGAAAAGCAGCTAGCAACTGTAAAAAAGAGCTGGCTCCCTTCTTTAAACTTATGCATGAATGGTCCCAAACACTTTTAAAGTTAAATTCGATCAGAGAGAGTTGCTTCCATGTATTCATGTGGAGGGGATCCTCTGTGCCTGATTCTTGTCCACCTGTGGCCGAGTGCTGCCCCTGCACCCCTTTCTCCTCACCCCACAGATGTCCTCCAGCAGGTGGTCCATGACCAAGAAGCTCTGCAGAGTGCTGGCAGCAAAGCCAAGAACAAAGTGCAAGAGCCTGAGAATGGCTACCCGTCCCCCCACACTACTCAGAGCAATAGTAATGTGTCTTGAGTCCCACCCAGGGGTATGGAAACTATAGATCAGCAGTTACCAACCTTTTCCAGATGGGGACCCATTTTGACAATTCAGGAAGACTTGGTGACCCAAGGCAATTCAAAAATGGGGGGAGGAGGGAGGGCAGAGCCACCTGGGAGACACTTGGCGACCCTTTTGAAATGTAACGACGACCCATATTTGGGTCCCGACCCATAGGTTGGGAAACCCTGCTATAGATGTAAAAAGGGATAAAAAATACTAACCGTGTAACCAATGACAATTTAATCAGTTACTTCAGCCCCCTGGCATCTCCCAGCACTGCGAGCTGCCTGCTCCGCTGGGTGCCAGTGTTGCCAGCTGCTGGCCGGTGGCCCTGTGGTCTACCAGTGGCTGTTGGCCATATGTGCTCCCGGCCCCACAAGCTGCTGGCGCTGCCAGCTCTGCAGGCTGCCAGCAGCCACAGGAATTTAACTGGTAACCAGAACCAATAAGTATTAGTTTATCAGTTAATCAATGATTCCATTAAACTTTTACATTCCTAATGGAAACCCAATCACTGGCAGCACGGGTACTATAGGAGCGCCTATACTATCCATGCTGCCAGAGAGAAAGAGGCCATTGGAGTGGCAGCGAAACCTCCACGCACTTGGACAGCTCTAAGCCTTGGGATTCTGACAACCTCCAAATCCTAGAGATGGAAGAGCCTTGCTTCTTTCCCTTCCAATGTCCCGGAATCTCTCCTATCTGAGAGAATAACATACAGGAAATTACCCAAGGTTCTTGGCCATCTGACTCTCTTTTGGGAGATTCTGCTGTATGGGGCAGGGGGCAGTGTAAAGCTGGCTTTTAATCACTGAATCAAGCAGGTATAACTCAAAATACATGCAGGGAGCAGACCTGCTGGCAAATATGTGCCAATGTTATATGGTCACTCTTCAAAGTAAAATCACACTTGAAATGTCTCTGCCATATCTTTATACAGCAAGTAATGTTCATTTTGGAGAAGCAAGCAAAGGTCAGGGTACTTTTCCGAGAGACTCTGAACCCATTGGGATGTAGAAGTCCATGCCACAGCATAGGCAGATGCAACTTTTATTGAATTTGATGAGAGCTACAACCCAGGTTGAATTGGCTTCCATAAAGGTAAACTACTCTCACGTAGGAAAATTCAACCCTGTGCAGAGAAGTGCAAAGCCTATGCATCATGGAAATGCTATTCCCAAGGCTTAAGTGTGAATTAAGAGATACATGGAAGTTATGTTGGCCCTCTGAACAGAGGTGAATTTTCACCAATTTTTCACTGAAAAAGGAACACACAGTAATCTTAAAAATATAGTTTTGTTCTGCTTTAAAAAAGCTAGCATCTGTACAGTAATTCATTTAGAGATGTAGATGTGTATGGTGCTTAGTTTCCTTCTATACTACTGAAAATAACCACTCATCATGGGGAAAGAGGGAAGTAGGACATAAACAAGATGCTAAACCACACCTACAGAAAATTTTCTATAGAAAACATACTGTACTCAAAATATGTACGTGATGGAAATCAGACATTTATGCTCCTACAGAACATAGTAAAAAGTTAGGGAAGGAATCTGGATTTTCCACTGTACTGTTCCTTTTGGTTCTGAAGGCAAAATGTGTGCGTATTGGTTTTATTTTTGGATAACTGCATTTACAAGCCCAGAATCTCATACAAGATGAAAGTATCATAGTTCTTGGAATAGCCACTGGGTAAGGAATGACATTCAGGAGCTTGAGTCTATTTCTTAGGAGTAAAAGCAACCACTAGAATAAAATGCTGACATTAGAATGAGGCCCAACTATACTAGCATAAATTAGGAATATTTCAGCGAAGTTAATGGGCCAGATCGATTGACATGTTCTGGTGACACTGAGCAGCCATAAACCCATCTTAAGTACTTTGCTCCACTGGAATGCACTGATAAATCTGGCCCTCCAGATTTATTGCATCATAAACGAGGCACAAATTTGATAAGAATCAGGCCCAATGTTTTTAGGCATACATCAACCCTGAGATATTTTGGCAAATGAGCTGTTATTACACAAATCCACACCAGAAAGACTTAGAACTACATTATTAAATATTACGGTCTCACCACTTATCTTCTTTGGCCTAATTCTCATGGCTTTTATGCCCTTTGGCATAATGCGAGCATGAAACATACGCGCATCCCAGGCTGCATTCAAGATAGTCACAGGAAGAGTCACATCAATGTGACCGCACCAGGATCATGTCAGAAAGGATACAACTTACAAACTCCTTCATTTTATTAATTTGTTTAAAATGTTTACCCAGGAAATTCCCATTGTAAAAAAGCTTCTTGTTTCCAGTCTACAGCCAAGAAAGAGGAAGCAGTGATATACACTCACGTCATTACAAATGTCATACAAACTAATTCATCGGAAGAGACCAGAGGTTAAGGGGTTATCATTCTTTCACTTTGTTTTTAACATATTAGGGTATGTCTACACTGCCACCCTAGTTCGAACTAGGGTGACTAATGTAGGCATTTGAACTTGCAAATGAAGCCCGGGATTTAAATATCCCGGGCTTCATTTCATGTTCCTGGGCGCCACCATTTTTAAATGCCCCGTAGTTTGAACTACCTGCCCATGGCTACATGTGGCACAGACTAGGTAGTTCGAATTAAAGCTCCTAATTCGAATTACCATTAAACCTCCTTTAAGGTTCTTCACAGTGTAAGGTTCTTTATAGGCTCGCAGCGCTGGGAGCCATGCTCCCACTTCTGTTAGTTATTCCCCGTGTGGAAGGTGGTTTACATAGAGCGCTGGGAGAGCTCTCTCCTAATGCTTCTGCCGTGGCCATGATTTCACTTCAAAGTGCTGCCGCGGCAGTGCTACCACGGCTGCACTTTTAGAAGTGTAGACAAAGCCTAAGCTGGTGTGAGTCTGAGTTCATCTCAGGCCCTGGCTCTGGGCATGCTTTATTATTTAAACTACACTGCAGACACAGAAATGTGACTTTACAGTTTGCTGCAAAGAAAGCAGAAGAAACTGGGGGCGATGGTAAATTGAGGCAAACCCCACTCCATTTTTTGGGACTGCAAAGAGACTGGCAAATTGGAGAATTGAAGCTGGATGCCCTGCATTAGACACAGACTGGGAGTAGCAGAAGTGATGTAAGACAGAGAAACCAAAACTAAAGGTCTTTTCTACTTGCAGAGTTTCTGGGTGCTGTAAAAGGACCTCTTCCTTAAGAATGTGGGAACTCCAGGTACCTTTATGTGGAAAGTCCTCGGGCATTGGGGAAGTTAATCCCCTGAACAGAGAATTTGCAGCAGGAGGAACTCAAATGGATTGCACCCAATGTTTAGGAGTCTGCAAGATTTTCAGAGTCTTAAGCACATAAGAACATAAGAACATAAGAATGGCTAAACTAGGTCAGACCAAAGGTCCATCTAGCCCAATATCCTGTCTGCTGACAGTGGCCAGTGCCAGGTGCCCCAGAGGGGGTGGATCGAAGACAATGGTCAAGTAATTTGTATCCTGCCATCCTTTTCCAGGCTTTGACAAACAGAGGCCCAGGGCACCATTCCTTACCCCCTGGCTAATAGCCTTTTATGGACCTAACCTCCATGAATTTATCTAGCTCTTTTTTAAACTCTGTTAAATCCCGGGCTTCATTTGCAAGTTTGAATGCCTACCTTAGCCACCCTAGTTCGAACTAGGGTGGCAGTGTAGACATACCCTTATAGTCCTAGCCTTCACAGCCTCCTCTGGCGAGGAGTTCCACAGGTTGACTATGAGCTGTGTGAAGAAGAACTTTCTTTTATTAGTTTTAAACCTGCTACCCATTAATTTCATCTGGTGGCCTCTAGTTCTTATATTACGGGAACAAGTAAATAACTTTTCTTTATTCACCCTCTTCATACCACTCATGATTTTATATACCTCTATCGTATCCCCCCTCAGTCTCCTCTTTTCTAAACTGAAAAGTCCCAGTCTCTTTAGCCTCTTCTCACATGGGACCCATTCCAAACCTTCTGGATACTGGAAGTTCAGTCAGAGAATCACAGACACAAGCCTTACCCAGGACAGCACCCTTGGCTGTAAAACTACAGCCTATCCCCTATGCAGTGACTGAACCAAAGTCAAGCTCTAAAGGGAGATCCCACGTTTAACAGAGGACTCAAAGCACACAGGAAAGGACAAGACAGGAGGAAGACAGGGTAAGTTCCCAGGGTAGTATGAGGTTGAGGTTTTTAGTTAGAAAACAGAACACATTAAGAATCACTGCCCTAGGAAGACTCTAGACTCTGGAAAAAATGAAGGGGAAGTCTAGGACCCCAGGAATAAGCAAACCAGGAAGCAGTCCCTGTGGTCTACTAGCAGCAAAATCTGAACTCTCATTTGGCTAGAGCAGAAATTCCAAATCTTGTGTCATCCTAGGAGCCTATGAATGTGAAGGACTTGGTAACAGATTCCTGTGAGATCCAAAATCCTGATGTGCGGCAGTTAAAGAGAAAGCCATAAAAAGAATGCTCAGAAAGAAAAGAATGTTATCTGACTGTCAGGAATGAACAAATTAGCTTAAGGGGCATCTTCATGGATTTGGGGGTCAAAGCTCTAGAAAGCCCAGGAAATCCAGCAGTTTTCCTGCAGTAAGAGAGTTCTCAATGCTTAGGGGAAACAGATGGATGTGAACAGCCTCAGAGAGCCACTGAACAAAGGAAAGAAGACAAAAAGGAACCCCGAGTATATGATTTTTGCTCTATACAGGCAGGTACATCATAGCAAAGGGGGAGAGCTCCCTAGCTGAGATGACACATACAGAGCAAGAAAGCTTTTAGGCAAAACTCGATTACAAGAAAAGACTTAGGCCATGTCTATGCTGGCAGATATAAAGTGCTGGCCAGAGTTGGAGCTGGTACTCATTGAGAAGAACGTCTGTATCCAATACACAGGGAAATGTGACTGTTCTGAGAGGGAATCTTAGGGGAAGGAGGTAAAGGGTGTCTCCCAGACCAGACCATGGACTGAAGTGTTTGATCAGAAGGGGAAGCTAGTGCAGTTCTATATACAGCTATGTATGGAGGTCAAGGACTAAAAGGGGTCCAGAGACATGGTTAGGGAGCATATTTCTGAGCTGGATAAATCAAGTATCTTTGGAGCAGCAGGTAGCAGAGATGAAAGGGCAACCAGAGGCTATGACTAGCAGACTCCAGAGACTCATTAGAGACAGCAATGCCACACTATCTGTCACTGAAAACTAATAGATGGCAACTAGATGCATCTAAAGACCCCAGTGCTGAGAATGGTGACCTAGAACTGAGAAAAGATATGCAACCAGAGCCCAGGAGCATCCATGAAGCTGTGCAATAAGGCTATGAAATCAAGAGATGAGAAATTCTGAGACTGGGGTGAAACCTAGAGATCAGCTGTGTCACAATGTAGATGTTCAAAGAGTTTGAGGGCCACAAATGGAGTAGTTATCAGAGAGCACATCACAGATGATGTCTTCAGGATAGATGTTGGAGGGATAGCAGTAATCCCTCTAGCCTACCACAGATCTCTCCAGTTCTTCACTTATTTGATCTACAAAAGAAGGTTGCCAAGGCTGACCAAAACTAGGCAGTCTTCACATATCTTAACAACTTACAGAGTCAGTTGTTGCAAAAGACGGAAGAAAAATACCCCTAGAGGGTTGAGGTTTTGGCACAAGCCATGCAGAGAGAACTAGAAGTATCCTTCTGCAGAATAAAGGAAGAGCCTTTACTCTGAAGTTGTGCAGGAAGATGAGCTGGTTGGGTGCCTTACTGAAGTCTTCTTGAGCTCTTTACAGAAAAGAAAGCAAAGTTGGAGAACCTAGAGGATGAGGCAGCTATCTTAAGGGGAAAAAAAACCTGAGCACTGGGGTACTTCATAGGACAAGTGGCGGTGACAGGCTGATTGAACAACCAGACCAAAGAACCACGGCTTGCCCAATAGAGAAGCATGGGGTGATGCACAGAAGAGTTGTGAAGGGAATAGTTAAGGGCCCTATCTGTTAGGGTACATCTACACTAGCCACCTAGCTTGATCTAGGGAGGCTAATGAGGGCGACCGGAATTGTAAATCAAGCACGGGATTTAAATATACCGTGCTTGATTTGCATGTTCCCGGCCGGTCGCCATTTTAGAAATTGACTACTCCAAAGTAATTGCCCACGTCTACATGTGGCAGTGAAATGGGATTCCGATTTAAAGCCCCTAATTCGAATTAGCTGGTAAACCTCATTACAGGAGGAATACCAGCTAATTCGAGTTAGGGCTTTAAATCGGAATCCTGTTTCACTGCCACATGTAGATGTGAGCAGTAACTTTGGGCTAGTCAATTTCTAAAATGGCGACCGGCCGGGAACATGCAAATCAAGCGCGGTATATTTAAATCTCGGGCTTGATTTGCAATCCGGTTGCCCTCATTAGCCTCCCTAGATCGATCTAGGGGGCTAGTGTAGAAGTATCCTAAGCAAGAGTAGGGACACTGCAAGGCAAAGCCCAGATAGGACACCTTTAAGACCAAGAAATGTACAGAAAGGAAGATGGATCTGCCCAAGGTGGGGGGGGGGGGTGGGCTCAGCCCTACCTGAGTGAATAATGATTCAGGAAGTTGCATAGGTAGAAGAGGGACGGAAGTGGGGTATGCTACGGGCTGTGAGAGGAATTGCAAGGACAGGGCTGTAAATCTTAGTGCTAGGGAAATCCAGGCAATGGAATGGATCTTATAAAGGAAGTTCTATACCTTGTGTAGATGCATCAGTATCTGAGCTGACTGCGCTGCAGAAGCCAAGGAGAGAGCGCTACATGAATGTCATTCTGGGAAAAACCCAGTCTGTAGGGCAAGTGAATTGGCCATTCCCAGGCTTCATGGCTCAGGAGCTTCTGCACTACCCTGCTCCTTAGTCTCCTGGTTCTGGAGCATTTTCACACAGTCTCCACATCACCCATACTGCGGAGGGGATTGTTGATTCAAACAAAACAAACTGAAATATAAAATTCAGAGCCCCAGATGGCTGTGCCAGAGCTGTCCCTTATCTAAGGACCTGTGAGAAGAGTAAAAGGGTTCTTTCATGGAGTCGTCTTATCACCAGGAGCTGCCCAATTCTGGGGTTCAGCCTGTAGCTTCCCTGATCAAAGCTGACTCCCTAGCAGACTTCCCAGTTTTTGATGTCAGCTCCCATCAAAAACTGCTTCAGCTCTCTTGTAGAGCCAGCTGCTCAGCTCATTTAACAAGCCCATTGCGGGCTTTAAATCTCCTACGGGTTGCTCCTCCTCACTCCGTTTACTCTCCCACAGTCACATGTCGACATTCCTGAGGCAGGGCATGTCATCGAGGACTATTAAAGTCTACATGTGGCATGAGTCCAGAACTAAAGTTTGATACCTTCCTTTGGATTTTGATTACCCCAGAGGAAGCTTAGTCAGAGCACCAAGTGACTTTATAGCAGGAGTCGGCAACTTTTTTAAACCAAAGAGCCAAACTATATCAAAATTCAGAATAAGTGGTCAACAAAGAGCAGTATAAGAATGACCATTTGCATGACTGAAAATATACAACTTATTATTATAAAACTTAATATACAAATATAAATATATAAATATACAACTTAATATAATTGGCAAGATGATTAATAATAGCATACGTTGTACTCAAACACATGGGCTGTGTCTACACTGCACCCCTTTTCCGGAAAAGGGATGCAGATGAGACAAGTCGGAATTGCAAATGAAGCGGGGGATTTAAATATCCCCCGCTTCATTTGGATAAACATGGCTGCCGCTTTTTTCCGGCTCGGGGCTTTGCCGGAGGAAAGCGTCAGTCTAGACGGGATCTTTCGGAAAATAAACCCTTATCCGAAAGGTCCCTTATTCCTGATTTTAAGAGGAATAAGGGATCTTCCAGAAAAGGGTTTATTTTCCAAAAGATCCCGTCTAAACTGGCGCTTTTCTCTGGCAAAGCCCTGATCTGGAAAAAAGCGGCAGCCATGTTTATACAAATGAAGCGGGGGATATTTAAATCCCCCGCTTCATTTGCAATTCCAACTTGTCTCATCTGCATCCCTTTTCCGGAAAGGGGTGCAGTGTAGACACAGCCTTTATTTAAAGAGACTTCGGTTGCTGCATCATTTTGCACATTTCTTTGAAGTTTACATCATAACTGGTCAAATTCAGCTTTGTGTGCTCATTCAGGCTGTCTTCTGTCAATCCTGAATGCAAAGTACCTTTGGTGTGATGCAAATGAGAGAAAGCCTTCTCACATATATCGGTTGAGCCAAACATTGAAAGTAAAGCCAAGCAGACATTCTGCATGGCATTGTATGTAACAGTAATTTCTTTCCAAGTTTGCAGAATAAGATTATCATCGTGCTCCGATTTCTTCATGTCAGTCTCGTAGACTCATAGACTTTAAGGTCAGAAGGGACTATTATGATCATCTAGTCTGACCCCCTACACAGTGCAGGCCACAGAATCTCGCCCACCCCTCTTAGAATAATCCTCTGACCTATGTCTCAGATATTGAAGCCTTCAAATACTTTGAAGGCCCCAAGATGCAGAGAATCCTCCAGCTGTGATCTTTGCCCCATGCTACAGAGGAAGGCGAAAAACCTCCAGGGTCTCTGCCAATCTACCCTGGAGGAAAATTCCTTCCCGACCCCAAATATGGCGATCAGCTAAACCCTGAGCATGTGGGCAAGACTCACCAGCCAGACACCCAGAAAATTCTCTATAGTAACTCCTATCATCCCTCCATTGGCCTATTTCCCACTGATAATGAATGGTCAATTAGTTACCAAGATCATGTTCTCAAACCATCCCCTTATCATAGAATCATAGAACTGGAGGAGACATCAGAAGGCCATCAAGTCCAGCCCCCCACTCTAGGCAGGGCCAATCCCATCTAAATCAACCTGGCCAGGGCTTTGTCAAGCCGGGACTTAAACACCTCTAGGGATGGAGACTCCACTACTTCCCTAGGTAACCCATTCCAGTGCTTCACCACCTTCCTAGTAAAATAGTTTTTCCTAATATCCAACCTGGACCTCACCCACCATAACTTGAGACCATTGCTCCTTGTTCTGCCATCTGTCACTACTGAGAACAGCCTCTCTCCATCCTCTTTGGAACCTCCCTTCAGGAAGTTGAAGGCTGCTATCATATCCCCCCTCACTCTTCGCTTCTCCAGACTAAACAGACCCAACTCCCTCAGCCTCTCCTCATAGGTCATATGCTCCAGCCCCCTAACCATTTTGGTTGCCCTCCACTGAACCCTCTCCAATGCGTCCACATCCTTTTTGTAGTGGGGGGTCCAGAACTGGACACAATACTCCAGATGTGGCCTCACCAGTGCCGAATAAAGGGGAATAATGACATCTCTGGATCTGCTGGCAATGCTCCTCTTAATGCAACCTAATATGCCATTAGCCTTCTTTGCTACAAGGGCACATTGTTGACTCATATCCAGCTTCTCATCCACTGTAACCCCCAGGTCCTTTTCTGCAGAACTACTACTTATCTGGTTGGTCCCCAGCTTGTAACTATGCTTGAGATTCTTCCGTCCCAAGTGCAGGACTCTACACTTGACCTTGTTGAACCTTGTGGCCCAATCCTCCAATTTGTCTAAGTCACTCTGGACCCTATCTCTGCCCTCCAGCGTATCTACCTCTCCCCCTAGCTTAGTGTCATCTGCAAACTTGCTGAGGGTGCAATCCATCCCCTCATCCAGGTCATTAATAAAGACATTGAACAAAACCGGTCCTAGAACCGAACCTTGGGGCACTCCGCTAGAAACCGACCGCCATCCTGACATTGAGCCGTTGATCACTACCCGCTGGGCCCGGCCTTCTATCCATCTTTCTATCCATCTTACCGTCCATTTATCCAATCCACATTCCCTTAACTTGCTGGCAAGAATATTGTGGGAGACCGTATCAAAAGCCTTGCTAAAGTTAAGGTATATAACATCCACTGACTTTCCCATGTCCACTGAGCCAGTTACCTCATCATAGAAGCTAAAGTCCATTTGTGTAGTTTTGCCAATTGTGCACGTTGTCGAGCAAGGCATTCTAAATCAGAATTCAGCTTGATTAATTTTTCCACTCAGATAACTGACTCCTTGAAATCTGCCATTTCCATTTCCAAATCTCTAAATGAGATGAAAAATGTGAGTGAAAACAGTGATTGATAAAATGATTTTATTATTCACACATACACACACACACTGCAGGCCATCGTGATCTCCTTTTCACATACACACAGGTTATGTCTATACTACAGAGTTTTTTAGGAAAAACGGCCATTTTTCCAAAAAAAACGTCAGTTATGTCCATACTGCAAAAAAAACAGAAAGAACAGAGAGGTGTTTCCGACATTGGTAAACCTCTTTCTACAAGGAAGAAGCCTTTTTCCGAAAGAGCTCTTTTGGAAAAAGGCATGTGTGGACAAGGGAGTATTTTTGAAAGAAGAGGCCTCCAGGATAAAGCACAGGTGTCCTGGTGGCCACTCCGTCCATAGTAATCACAGTTTAAATGCGAAATAGCATCCATTCAGTGTGGACGCTATCTATAAAAAAAAAAAGATCGCTTTTTTAATGTGCTTTGCAAGCGTGGACACTTTCTTTCGGAAGAAGTTTTTTTGGAAGATCTCTTCCAGAAAATCTTCTTCCAAAAGAAGCCGGTGTCTAGATGTAGCCACACTCTACAGGCCAGGCTGATCTCTCTCTTTCACAAACACACATTCTGCAGGGCAAGGTGATCGCTCTCTCTCTCTTTCTGTCTCCCTCTCTCTCTCTCTCACATACACACACACATACACACACACACTGCAAGCTAGAAACTTCCTAGTACTATCAAAAACAAAGTCATGATTTTGAGCCTCTTTCCAGAGATCATTTTCTATAAAAAGAGCATCTGGAGACAGAATTCCTGTTTCTTTTTGGCTGATAATATGTATTCCTCTGGTACTAAATATAGATGTGCGTACAACTCACACACAGAGTTTGATCCTTTACCATATAAGGGGAGAAGTAGGTGTTACTCTATGACCACTTTTTTTTAAGTGGCGGAAACTACACTGTATTATAAACATATCCAACACTAATAAACAGTACATAAGATTGAAAGGACTAAGTTCTGGGCATTGTGTGCCCCAATCAACTCCTTAGAAGATCTGCAACAACAATACAGTAACTCCAAAATGTCTATGCAGAAGTACAAACATTCAGTCTGATCCTTTAGCAGAGATGGTGGTTGTTTAGGCTTTGTCTACACTACATGGCTTTCAGCAACATGGTCGTGTCACTAAAAGTCAGGCAGTGTAAACAGTGTTTGTTGGCACTTTTGCAAACAAAATATTTCTACCCCCTGTATTGTTGACAGGAGAATACTCCTACTAACAAGCCCTTTACCACTGCCACTTGCTATGGCAAAACTTTTGCATTGGGGGGAGGGAGACAGGATTAAGCAATTGTGAATGACAAAAGTTTTGTAGTTCAATTGTCAGTGTACACTGTCAACAAGGAGCTAAATAAAAGCACTGACTTGGACAAAGAACAAAAGTGAGGGCTCAGCAGTAATCTTAGACTTCCACATACACAGCATCAGAAAAGTGGGATGGCTGAAGGTCCTGATCCTGCAGAGATATTGGGGGCCTCCCAAGAGATGCTGAGCAATCAGAGCTCTCACTGAAATGGGACTGAGGAGTGGGATGCATGGGATTTGGTCCTAAAGAGGTGACAGAAATGCTCCCTTCCCACTCCCCCCACCATACTGCCACCTTTTCATCTGAAGAAGTGGGTTGTGCCCACAAAAGCACATGATACCATCTACATTCTTTGTTAATCTCTAAGGTGCTGCAGGACTATTCACACCTTTTCAAAGAGTGCTTTTGGACAGATACTGAATACTTATGTATTGCTAGTATGCTCAATCTAAGACAGTAGCTCCCAATCATTTTGATACCAGGAATAGGCAAACATATTCACAAACTTTTGGCTGACCATTTTATTTTTTACATTTTATTTGCAATTTGAATATTCATTATGCAAATGGTAAATATGCAAATAAAACATTATCGGTCCACCAAAAACCCAGCACCTAGAGCCACCAGTACCAGCCCTAACTCCTAGAGCCCCCTACTCCTCCACTAGCCCCTAGTGCCAGCCACTGACCCCAGAGTTCCCTACACCCAACCCCCCTGTGCCAGCCTTCCACCCTCAGAGTTCCTCTAGTGCCGTCCCCTGTCCTAAATGCCTTAGTGCCAGCCCTCCACCCCTTAGAATATCCCACCACCAGACCTCCCAGTACCAGCCTCCTGTTTCCAGATCCCCACCCCACCCAATCTCCCCAGAGCTTCCCCCCAGGCCAGTCCCCAATATTAGCCCCATCCCCATAGCCCTACAATGCCAGGCCTGCTGCCATAGTCACTCCACCCTCGACTACTAGCTCAGCCTCCAGAACCCCCCCAGCATTAGTTACACCAACGGAGCCCTTGGTGCCTGCCTCAGTCCTGCGCTGCTGCCTACATTGTGGTCACTCTGGGAACCGGGGCTGGAGTACACCACCCAGCACCTCCCCTCCCACTGTGGCTGTTGGGAGAGGCATGTCTTGCCCTGCCTCCCAGCCAATCAGAGCTGCACAGGGGTGAGAGGTCTCTTCCTGGCTGTGGAAGAGCGCTTCCCTGCCCGGTGGGAGGACCCTGCAACATGAGGTCTCCTCCCGGCCCTTCCTGGTGCTGATTGGCTGATAGATAGGCAGGACATGCCTCTCCCAACAGCTGTGGCAAGAGCAGTGTACCTCAGCCCCAGTCCCAGAGCTGCTGCAGCCCGGCAGCCAGAGGTCCCATGGCCCGGCAGCGGGAAACCGCTGGTCTAAGACATCAACTGAGGTAATTTCAGTACTATACACATGTTATCTACATATTCCTGTCTCAGACTACCATATCAGAAGTGCAATTTTGAGTCCAATATATCTGCTGGAATGCACATTGTGGAGGATCCTCCTCAGAAGTCTGATTAATAGAAAACTGACTGCCGACATTGAATTTTTACATATTTTAAAGACCTTAGGAAAAAATAAAGCATATAGAGAAATCATGCAAGTTTGTGAGCCTTTCTAGGATTCTATGAACCAATGGGTGGATTCGAAACATCGATGCAGGTAGAAACATGATGGGTGAGGTAATATCTTTTATCAGACCAATTTCTGTTGGTAGACAAGACAAGCTTTCAGGCTTCACAAAGCTCTTCTTCACATTTAGAAAAAGTAACCAGAGTGTCAAAGCTAAATACAACATGAGAAGTTATTCAGCTGTGACACTTTGGTAATCTTTTCCAGGCGAAAAAGAGCTCTGAGAAGCTCAAAAGCTTGTAACTTCCTCCAACAGAAATTGGGCTAATAAAAGATTACCTCATCCATCCTGTCTCTTTCATATCCTAGGACCATCATAGCTACAACAACACTGCAAACATCCATGTAGGTAATATTTTAAATAGTCAGGCTGTGCCTACACTAGCAAGGTTTTTCCGGAAAAACTTGCCAGCTGTCTACACTGGCCGCTTGAATTTCCGGAAAAGCACTGACGATCTAATGTAAAATCATCAGTGCTTTTCCAGAAAAACTATGCTGCTCCCGTTTGGGCAAAAGTCTTTTTCCAAAAGACTTTTGCCCGAAAGGGCCAGTGTAGACAGCACGGTAGTGTTTTCCGCAAAAAAGCCCCGATCGCGAAAATGGCGATCAGGGCTTTTTTGCGGAAAACCGCTCTAGATTGGCCACAGACGCTCTAGATTGGCCACGGAAAAGCATCCTGCCAATCTAGACGCGCTTTTCCGAAAATGCTTTTAACGGAAAACTTTTCCGTTAAAAGCATTTTCGGAAATTCATGCCAGTGTAGACGTAGCCTTAAAGTATATAGTGGGTGATACCTATTAGAGTGTCTGAAGAAGTGGGCTGTGCCCATGAAAGCTCATGATACCATATATATGTTTTGTTAGTCTATAAAGTGCTACCAGACCATTTGTTGTTTTTAAAGTTTATCCTGTATTGACTAATTTGGCTACCCCCTGAAGCTAATTTACATAAGTAAGTAATCCCATTAATTATGCAGATTCATCATTAATTCTCCTTCATGGAGAGAAAAGGGACCCACCATGAGTAGGATGGCAGCCCTAAATCTTGAGAAAAGAAGGATATTCCCCATCCAGCCCCAACAGAGATCCCAAGCAAATAGTCTAGCTACTTGGCATTTGTGCTGCATTTCAGGTTTTGTCTGTCCTTAACTATCTGCTTTCACTGGGCTTCAATTATCCAGAGAATCATTTCAGCTTTATACATTCAGCAATGCTTTCATCTATATGATAGCTCTATTAATGTTAGAGCCGGCTTTCCACACTTGAGAAAAACCAAAATAAGTGAATCATAGTAACTCAGATGCAGGATGTCTGCTAGATTTCACCAGTATTTTGGGAGGTTCTCCTAAAGTGATTTGTGGATAGTAAAATAAACAATAGATGATTGGCTATCACATTTCTTCAGCCAACTCATGCTTTTCTCAGTGACAGATACATTCCCAATCATTCTTTATGACTGACCTTATCTAGGTTTCCAGGAAGATGATCCAATCTCCTGCAGTATCTGCAAATCAAAAGTAAATCTTTATCTCTGAAACAAAAACAGATTGCATATCAGGTTTTTCAATTACTTCCCATGGAACATGTAAGTGTGTACATCTGCATCAATGTTGTGAATGCAACATTTTAAATAAAACAATTTAAGATTAAAATATATTAACACGTGATGTCTGCTTTGAGGTTAAATATCAGGAAAAAGAAAAAAACTTTGTAAAAACATATGTGTGGGGGTTTGTTCTTTTAGGATCCATGCACGAGCTTTGCCTGTCCATCTTCCAACATGGAAATAGTGGATGGGAGTGGAATTGCTCTCTGCCCGAGCACCAGTCCCCAGCCCCCCTTTTGCCAGAGTGGAGAAGGCTATTTGCATGTTCAAGCATTGACATTCCCCACCCCTAAGTCCATTCCCCCAGCAGCAAAGATAAGTGTGCCCAGCCCATCCAAAAGTTTGGGCAGTCTGTAAGCTTTGCTTACTTTTGCACAGATCTCCCTCAGTGCCTCTGGCCCACCATAGAACACCCTAAGGCAGTGTTTCCCAATTGGTGCTCCGGGGAACCCTGGGATTCCGTGAAGCAAAACTAGGGGTTCCGTGAGGATCCAGCACTCCTTCGCCCCCTCTGAAGGAGAGAGAGAGCTGGCTAGCCAGGAGAGGCATGGCAGCGAGTTGTATGGGCTCGTGGTGACCATGCTACACCAATATTTGGAGCTGGAGCAGGCTCCCCCACACGTCCTGGCCCCAGAGCGTCTCTCCCCCGACCCCATCCCTGTCTCATCCCTGCTGTTCACTGAGCTCCCCCTTGCTGTCTGCTGCTGCCCAGTGCGACGTGCTCAAACCGGTAGGCAGGGAGATGCCCAGGCGTGACGTGATGTCACGATTTTAAAACTGCTGGGTGCTGCATTGCTCCGTGTGGCTGAGTTGCGGGTTCAGAGTCTGGGGACGGAGCGCAAACTCCAGCCCCGCAAAGTGGAAGGTAGAGGAAGGGGAAGGGCTGGGAGAGGAAGGGGCTTGTGCAGAGGGGGAGGAGAGGGGAAGGCACCAAAAGGACAGGGTAGAGGAGAGACAAATGCCAGGGGGCCAAGTACAGACAATGAGGAAAAAGGCAGGAGGGGAGGTGTCAGTGGGAGGGGGGACAGAGTGATGCTGGGAGAGGAGAGAGTAAGGACATTGGGGGATAGAGGGGGGAGGGGGAGGTGCTGGGAGAAGGCTTGAAAGAAGGGGTGGGCATGAGGAAGGTGGGGATGGAGCAAGTCATGTATGAGGGGAACAGGGGCAGAGGGTAGTGAGAGGGTGGGCATCAGGGAAAAAGAGGGCAAAGGAGATAGGGGCAGTGAGGAAAGGTGGAGGCACCAGGAAGGTGCAGGAGTAAGAGAGGTGCAAGTGCCAGGGAATTCTGGGGGCGAAGCAGAAGGGCAGACACCTGCAGGGGAGGGACCAGCCTCAGAGGAGAGAGGCAGGGCAGGTTTGTAGAGGGAGGTGTTAGGAGAGGGGATGAGGAGGGGTAGCTCACATGAGCAGAGTGGGGCTACTGGAGGAGTGGGCACAGGGAAGAGAGAAGGGTTGGTGGAGGGGGGCAGGTCTCAGGAAGGCTGGGGGCAGTGAGAAGGGAAGGAGTCAGGACAGCAGAGGAGAGTGAGGAGTTGGGAGGAAGCAGGCACCAGGGGAGGAGACAAGTCAGCAGAGAGAAAAGTTAAAGGTTTATAAAATATTTATTAATAACTTGGGTGCCACAATGGCACATCCAAACAAGCCACATGAACTCAGTAGTCGTACACAACACAAAATTCATTTGCTCATGCGAGGAAAGTCTTACATCCTCAAGCCCATGGCTTGCTCGACATACCAACCTTCCACCTGAGCCCAACACTCCCGAGCCTGGAGCCCCCTCCCCGAGCCAACATCCCCTTCTCCTGCATCCAAATTCTCTCCCAGAGCTTGGACTTCTCATCCCTTCCCACACCTAAATCCCTCATTCCCACCCCACACCTCCTGTCTCAACCTAGTGAGAGCATATAAGGCTGGGGATAGCAAGTGATGGAGAGGAGGGGAACAGAGCAGATGAGGCCTCAAGGAAGGGGGGTGGGAGTGGGGGTGGGGTCTTGGGGAAGGAATGTGATTTTCATGCATTGGTGGGGGATTTTCATGAATTGGTGGGTCCTTCCCCCCCCCCTTTTTTTTTTTTGGTTGACAAACCTAGGAGTTCCTTGAAATTCTGAAAAGCTGAAGAAGGTTCCCCGGCCAAATAAAATTGGGAAACACTGCCCTAAGGGAAAGGTTTCTGCAAGCATTGCTCCCTCTGAATCATGCTGCCAGGCAGCATAAGAAGCCAGTGTGGAAACTTACGCAAAACCCCTGTGCCTCCAATAAATCCCTCAAGATACAAATAGGGTTTGTTGAACCAACTGCTTCTTTTGCTGTGGGGGAAGAGGTCTGTGGCAATTACTGGTCTAAATTATTTGGACAAAACAATGAAAGGTTTTCCTTCCCTTCCTCTCCCTTTAAGCCCCATACTGTGTTTTCCTTTAAAAGAGGGTAATCTAGTCCATCGTATTTTTGCTACAACACATTAAGTTACATGTAACTACTTGAATGCTGTTTTTTAAGAATTTTAAATATTTACATTGTGATTTTATTGTTGCATACTGAGGAAATAATTTGTGTCAGTTCTTCTAACTTTGGACTATAGGAGAAAATAAACATTCTCAGCTGTATTTTTATAACAAATCTAGGATTACTATTAACTTGATCCTGACAATCTTAACTCACTCAAATAGTCCTTGAAATCAATACGACTATTCATCTGAATAAGAGTGTGTTAAGTGTTTTGTTTAAATTTTGGTTCAGTCAATTGTGCAAGGCATAAGGATTCTACTAATTTCTACAGATACAGAATTTATACTATATAATGCTATGATGATACACACAGAGACGAAAAAGTATTTTATGCCCACACACAATTCATTTAAAATATTTCTTCGCTTTACATATTCATTGCCTACCTAAGACTTTAAGGCAACACTATGTCCTCATATTTTTCTTTTTATTTCCCAAATTTTCAATCTCCTGTAAAAATAAATAGCCAGGTGGAGGAGTAGGGAGGATTTTCCATTTAACAACTCTTAGGCTATATCTAGACTACACGCCTTTTTTGAAAGAGGCTTTTCCAAAAGATACTTTCAAAAAAGAGTGTCTAGACTACAATCAGTGCTTTCGAAAAAGCAAGCGGCTTTTTCGAACGAGAGCACCCGGGCAGACTGGATGCTCTCTTTCGAAAAAGCCCAGTTTGCATTACATAGCACCTTTTTTCAAAAGAGCACTTTCGAAAAAAGGCGTTCTTCCTCGTAAAACAAGGTTTTCTGCAGTAAAAATAACTGCCGCGTTCTTTCAATTTACTTTCGAAAGAACGCGGCAGCAGTCTAGACAGGTAAAATTTTTTTTTTAAAAGGCCACTTTTTTGAAAAAAATCCCTGTAGTCTAGACACACCCTTATTGACTAATTTAGGATTTTTTTTCCATCTAAAATTTCCCAATATTATTGATTCACTCCACTAGTGATAACAGTGTAAACTTACTGTAGGCAAGGTGCTGGCAGCCAACAGCATTTTAAGCTGTGTCATACAATGATATAAACCTTCTCCGAGCAGGACTAGACCACATGCTGCTTAAAGTACCAGCAGCTGTCTGGATCCTGTCTGCACTAGTAGATAGGATGGGAACTTGTTGAACTCTGCAAATTAAAGGCACAAATAATGAAATCTGTTATTTTGCACATACAATTATCTTACAGGATTTAGGACTGCCTAGTGAAAGATGACAAGATGTGATGTAACTCCACTGATTTCAAAGCTATTGCATTAAAAATTATACCAGTGTATATTAGTGTAGAATTTCACCAGTGGTGTTATAACTGCAAATACAAAATTGTGATTTGATTCTGACATTACTGCATTGTGTCTCGCTGGACCATATGCTGCTTTCATTTACACTGGTACAAATCAGAACCAGTTCCCAAGACTTTATTTTACAACTGTTGTGAAACAAAACAAAAAATGAAAGATGAATAATAAATTAACACCTCAATTAAAAGTTATGGGTAAGTGAGAAAAGTTATATGGTCAGGTAAGGTTTGAAAACAGATGGCTGGGTGGAGTACAGGAAGGTTGATCTGGGGAAGGGTGAGAAACCTCTGGCCCACAGGCTGAACCTGGTTCATCAGAGTTAGCCACTGGCGGGTTGAGATATGGTTTGTTTACCTGAGCATCCGCAGGCACTCAATGGCTGCAGTTTGCCATTCTTAACCGATAAAAGCTGCAAGAAGCAGTGGCCTACTAGATTAGCAGAAGAAGCTGGGTTGGAGAGCAGTCTGAAGCCAGACTACATAGAGACTAATACCTCAGTTTACATAGTGTTTTACTAACACATCATAATTTATGGGAAGGAGATGAGCCACTTACATAAATTACAGTGTTTACACACACAAGCTGTGTAGATGACAACAGAATCAGCTTCAGTGTGATTTAACTAAGACTGTAGAGAAATAAGTACAGATGTTGTGACTTGTGGAAGAAAACATTGCATAAATCTGTTTGCCTCCTAAATTCTATTAATGAGCTCTGTGATGCCAATCCTTATTTGAGAATAGTCCTAAAGAGCCTACAATGGTAAAGAGCCAATCAGATTAGCTGACTGAAATTTACAATAAATCATAAAAAATTGGTTTTAATAAGAACGTCATACAAAACACCTGTCCTCTCTCAAAGCACTTTAAAAACGATGGCACTAGTCCTGCCCGCCTCTCTCAGACAAACCTCCCATCACTTTAGTCTCTGAGGGTATGTCTACACTACCCCGCTAGTTCGAACTAGCGGGGGTAATGTAGTCATCCGCACTTGCAAATGAAGCCCGGGATTTGAATTTCCCGGGCTTCATTTGCATGAAGCCGGCCGGCGCCATTTTTAAATGCCTGCTAGTTCGGACTCCGTGCCACGCGGCTATACGCGGCACGGACTAGCTAGTTCGGATTAGGAAACCTAATCCGAACTAGCTAGTCTGTGCCACGTGTAGCCGTGCGGCACAGAGTCCGAACTAGCTGGCATTTAAAAATGGCGCCGGCCAGCTTCATACAAATGAAGCCCGGGAAATTCAAATCCCGGGTTTCATTTGCAAGTGCGGATGACTACATTACCCCGCTAGTTCGAACTAGCGGGGTAGTGTAGACATACCCTTATTATTCTTACAAATAGATAAGTGAAAGGGGGAGAAGAGTTGGATGTGGGGCACGTGGCAGTTGGCAGCTATTATAGCACATAATACTACACTGCAATTTAGAACCAAAAGTAAAGAAGAGAGATGTCAACAGAAACTCAAACTGGAATTGAGGGTACCTTTTCATTAGTCAATGGTACACTGTTTTTAGTAATAAAGAATCTTACAAAATAAAATTGTAATTGAGCTGACAATATGCGCAGTTCATTCCAAGACACTAAGAAAGATACATTCAAAGTCCCAAAAGGTGTTGCGTGATTATATTTTGTTCCATAATCTGGTAGACTAGTTGTTACTGTATTTAATCATTATAAAATATGAATATTTAAGAAAGATTGTTAATGTTTATGTTAGGACCAAGATGCAAAAGCACTACCTGCTTGGTTTCACCCTCTAGGAGCCTAAAAGAATTGAATTAAGTCGGGTTTTTTGTTTAGTTTTGTTTTTAATGTGGCCAGACCACTTATAACCCCCCTAAATCCATATGAAATCAACCATTTGACCGGCCCATTCAGCGGGCAGATTTGGCCACAGTGACCCTTATGTGCCTTTGCTAGCAGGAAACTCTCTGTTGATGCTCTCCAGGCATCTGGGGGAGTCAGAGCCTGGCAAAGGGACAGGAGAAAAGGTTGTTGCTCTGTCGGCGGGAGCGGGTGGAGTTTGGCAATGATTGATGGGAGCGATGTGACTGAATGAAAGAAAAGCTCCGATTTGCCTAATATTTACTGGATTTAGGCACACACCGAGAGCAAGGGGCGTCTGCTTTGTTGCTGACATCCACTTAAATCAGTTTCGCAAGAGCCAGTCCCTCCTGCTGCTGCAGAGCCAAGCTGCTGCTAACCAAGCAGCGTGCTGAATCGCGGGCAGGCTCTGGGAAGCAGGAACCAGCTCTTGGCAGCTGGCTTGTGCTGGGAGGATTGGAAAGGTAAATAGATTTTTAGAGCAAGTTGAGGACAAGCCACTGAACGCGCGTTTTCTTCCCGGCGGGAGGGAATTGAAACTTGGGGGCTTTTCTTTGAACGGATAAAAGTCTTTGGAGGCGCGGCGAGGAACCCGTCTCTAGGGACAGAGGTAAGGGCTGCAAGCCTGGGGAGCTAAGGAGGTGGGACTCTCCTCTTCCAAGCGTTTCTCGGGTTTTCTTCTCCACAGCTGCACTTGCGGTTCCCACTAAGGTCGGTGCTTCAAAAGCAAACCGATAGTTCATGGCGGGGATTTTGTGGCTCCTAAAGAGTCGGCTTGAATCCCTCGGCCCTCGGTTGTGGTGCTGAGGGGGGGGGGGGGGATCAAGGCTGCCCATCGCTCCCGCTCTAAAAGAGGCAGTGCGGAGAGAGGGGGGATGGATTTTTTCCGCGGGGCTTGGTGCCTTTTGTAAGGGGGAGCTGGCGCCTGTCCTTTTAAAGGTCCCCTCCTCACTTAACAAGGGGGGGGTCCCTTTCTGATCTTTGCCCAGTGCGGGGAGAAGGGCCCCCTGATCCCGCGAGGGTCCTAGGCCGGGGCAGCTGGAAGGTTTACCCGGCACCCAACCAGCCCCGAAAGCTGAGGCGGGCCAGGCGCTGGCGTCTCCTAGCCGCGCAGACATCCCCGCGTGCAGCCGGCCACGTGCTGGGTGGCGGCGGGGCTGGCGCTGCACCTGGAGGGCCGCCGCGGGGCTGATCCCCGTCTCCTGTCTTCTCTGTTGAAGCGGCGCCGCCTGGCTCTGCCCGGCTCCCGGCAGCGGCGATGCACCGACCCCACCTCTGGAGCCTGCTGGCTCCCGCTCTGCTGCTCCTCAGCTGCTGCTGCGCCGCCTGGGAGGAGAAGGGGTCCCCGCGCCCCAGCGGCGTCTCGCAGCAAAGCCCCCTGGCCCCGGGGGCCGCGGTGACCCACACCGCCCGCACGCCCGGCCTCCGGGGCTCGGGCTCCAACGCGTCAGGCCCGGCGGGGCCCGGCGGGAGCCGCTCGCCTTCCCTGCCCATGTGCACCGGGCAGACGGGGCTGAAGGACACTTTCAAGTACATCAACACGCTGGTGTCCTGCCTGGTGTTCGTGCTGGGCATCATCGGCAACTCCACCCTGCTGCGCATCATCTACAAGAACAAGTGCATGAGGAACGGGCCCAACATCCTGATCGCCAGCCTGGCCCTGGGGGACCTGCTGCACATCACCATCGACATCCCCATCAACGTGTACAAGGTAAAGCGGCCGGCGCCCGGGCTGACTGGCCAGAGGCGGGGACGTAGGGACATCCCCGCTCAGACAGGTGGCGCTGGCAGGAGTTGTTCCACAAACTATTCTTCAACAGCGTTACCCCCTCCAGACCGCACTGTGTCCAGTCGCCTTTTTTTAAGATAAGGGTGCCAAGTGCAGTGGCGCCTGCTGTCTCAAAGGGATAGATGTCACCCATCATCTAATATAAAACAGCCAAGAAAGGGGAGGTGATTTAGTTCACCCCCTAGTAGAGGGGTAGCAAAAAGCATGCTAAATAAATGGTCCCGCTGGCCCCCATATGGGAGAATTTTAGCTGGGGATGAAAGGGGGGGGGGGAGAATGAGTGTTTAATTTTAATAATCGGATTGACCTACTAGGGATGGATTTACTCACCTGCTTAAAATTAAGCAACCCCTGAAGTGCTTTGCTGAATCTGGGCTTCCTTCAGAAGAAATGGCACAAAGAAAAACTGGCTCCAGCCTTGGCCAGTGGAAGTTTCCTGCAAATTCCCACGTGTGGATCTGAGCCCTGGTTCACAAATTGTGGCTGCCTTCTAGGAAGGGACATGGTGCACCCTTGGCATTATAAAGAATCCCTGTGCCAGAGCCCAGTGGCCTAGGCTGAAAGCTCTCCTTCCCCTTTCTTTTTCCCTCATCTGCCCCAGAGCAGTTAGTGAAAGGTTTGTAACTGTGGGTGTGATTGACTTTTGAATAAAGCTACAATATAACTACTAGAGCGCATTAAATAATCTCTCTTCTACCCAGTCATTGCAGCGTATTTATTATTATAATTATTAATTCATAATAATGTATCAGGCAAGATCAGGCTCATTGTGCTGGACAGTGAACATATAAAATGATAGCTTCAGGGAGTTGCTGAGTTAGTTTTTACAGGATAAACTAAAAAAAACCAACAAATAGTCTGGTAGCACTTCAAAGACTAACAAAACATGTAGATAGTATCATGAGCTTTGGTGGGCACAGCCCACTTCTTCAAATGATGTGTCCTAGTCTAAATATCAGAGTATCTTATAGAGATTCAAAGTAAACAAGCAGATCTATTCTTCACTCCTTACCCCACTAGCAGTTTAGAAGTTTTGGGTTTGGATATTATTTTAATTTGGGAAAACTTATGTTGAAAATATCGGGTTTTAAGTTAGTCTGTGATTTGTGCTCATTCTGAGGATGTTGAAGTGAATCTTTATGCTTGCTTATAAACAAAAGCTGTAGTATGGGAAGGGATTTTGAGGTCCTCTGATCCAATACCCTGTACTCATTGCAGGCTTGTCTTCACTACCAGCTTTACTGTGCTGTAAATTTCTTGCTTTCAGGGATGTGAAAAAACATCACCTCACCTCAAGTGCAGAAAGTTACAGCACTGTAAAGCAGTGGTCTCCAACCTTTTTAATCACAAGATCATTTTTTGAATTTGTCAGTCTAAGATCTACCTCAAATGCAAATACCCCTGCTCTCCTCCCCACCCTGCTCCACCCCTTTGCCGAGGCCGCACCCTCCTCACTCTGTGAAGATGGGCTCATTCTGTGAAGATGGGGTGCAGGGGAAGGGGACAGAGTGACACCAATGCCCTCTGCCTCTGTCTTCCCCACTCTGCACAACAAGCAGGAGGCTCTGGGCAGGAGCAGCTGAAGTGCAGCCACTTGATAGCCTCCCAGCCAAACCAGTCAGGATTACCTGTCAGAGGCTCCAAGATCTACTGGTAGATCCTGATCTACTGGTTGGTGACCACTGCTGTAAAGCACCAGTGTAAACATGCTCCCACCACTGTGAGTTGTTCTCTTGTGGAAGTCGTTTACTTAGTGTAGGTCTACACTGCAACACTATTTGGAAATAACTAGAACTGTTCTGAAAAAACTTAGTCCATGTCTGCACAGGAGGCAGTTATTTCAAAATAGTGTCAAAATTCTGTCAAGCTGGAGGACTTCTTGCTCCGACTCCTGTAACCCTCATTGTACAAGGAATAAGGGAAGTCAGAGAAAGAGTGCTCTAATTTTGAAATAAGCTATTTTGAAATAAGATACTCAATTGACATAGCTCAGTTTCTTAACTTATTCCGAGTTAAGCCCTGCAGTGTAGATGCACCCTTAGACTGCTGAGAAAGCTCTCTCCCAGCAATGGTGCCACAATCACCCTGCCATGTTAAAGCAATGCTGTGGCAGCACTTTAAGCTTAGCAGTGTAGATAAAGCCTAAGTATTATCTAGCATTCTTGACCATCCCTAGCAGGTGTTTCTCTCTAACCCGCTCTTAAAATTTTCCAATGATGAAAATTCCACAGCCCCCAGGGCAATTTATTCCACAGCTTATCTACCCTGACAATTAAGTTTTAATAATGTCCAACCTAAACTGCTCGTACTCCAATTTAAGCCCATTGTTTCGTGTCCTATCCTCAGAGGTTAACGAGAAGAATTTTTTTCTCTCCTCCTTGTAAAAATTATTTATGTACTTGAAAACTATTATCATATCCCCTTTCAATCTTGTCTTCTCCAGACTAAACAAGCCCAATCTTTTTAATCTTCCTTCATATGTCATGCTGACTGGAGCATTCTATAATAACTTCCCCCAGTCTTTCAGTTATAAACTTTAGAGACAAATTAATTAGAATTACACCAGGGATAAATTTGACTCTCAGTATTTTATTTAGACCATCATTGTACTATATATTCATCAGTGTTTCTACAAAAAGAGGTGATGGTTTTCTGACTGATTGTGCGTGTTAAATAAATAGGTATCAAATTTTTAAAAAACTTTTTAAAAGAAAAGCTATGAATTGACAAAATGACACTGTAGTAATAAATGATTAGGGGTATGGAATGGCTGACATATGAGGAGAGAGTAATAAGACTGGGATGTTTCATCTTGGAAAAAGACAGCTAAGGGAGAGGTATGACAGAGGTCTATAAAATCATGTGGAAAACATAAATAAAGAAGAGTTATTTACTCTTTCCCATACAACTAGGGGTCACCAAATGGAATTACTAGCTAGCAGGTTTAAAACAAACAAAAGGAAGTACTATCACACAATTCACAGTCATCCTGTGGAACTCCTTGCTGGAGGATGTTATACAGTGGGTTCAGAAAATAGCAGTTGCCCCTTTTGTACCTCCTCCCCGCCCTCCCCCCCCAATCGGTAGGCCTGATTCAATATCTTTTATCAGACCAACTTCTGTTGCTGAGAGAGATAAACTTTAGAGTGACATAGAGCTCTTCAGGTTTGGGGAAAGTACTCACTAAATACAAGTTGGAACAGATTGTTTAATATAAGTAGTTAATGCACTGTAAGAACCAGTCAAGGTAAAGTGACCTGTTAACATCTCCGCAGTCATAAAACAAAAAAGGTGGTTAGTGGATTACAGATTATTTTAATATGCCATAAATTCAGTGTCCTAAAACTATGATTTTTAATGTCTATAAAAGTTGTACATTTAAGCTCTCAGGTTCATCTTTTGAAAGTGTTGTACAGATTTCTTTTGAGGATGAGGACTGAGATGTCAAAAATGGAATGATTATTACGTGAAAAGTGTTTGCCCACAGGTGATGTGATTTTTTTGTTTTTAACATTTCTCTGAGTTCAAGAATGAGTGGTTGATTGGTTCCGCCCACAAAGACGTTATTGCAACTACTGAATTACACTGGGCTCTTGCACACGGTGGATTCTTTACAGTGCTAAGGGTGCATCATGCCCCCTCCTAGAATGCAGCCACAATTTGTGAACCAGGGCCCAGATAGCCACCTCACAGTTTAGGGAGGTATACAACCTGTAAACTTTCAGTACATTTGTTCAGTAGTTTGTAATATTAATTTTCTTATACTTACATCATAATATTTGTATGTTCCAGCAGATTTTATTGATTTAGCTTTGTATGACCGCAGAGGGGCCTCTTGTGAAGTGTCCTGGACCTTCGCTCTTCACAACTGCTACTTTCCCAGGCCACATGTGGCTGGGAGAAACAGAGCCTTGACTCTACTCTCCCCAATCATGCACTGGCTGATAAAATTAGCCAATGTGAGACAGGAGGAAAATCTGCACCTGGTATGAGGCTGTCACAGATTGTTCCCCCGGCCTGCCAGAACTAGTAGAAAAGCAATTGCCACTCTTGAGTCGCAAGTACATCGTAGGGCTCTTCCTAGGCACCAAAGCTAAGGGGCCATGAGGATTACAACAGAAACCAGCGAGCAAAAGCTCCGTCTACCCTTGTATATGATAATCCTCTCTTCTGAGTGTATTTTAATAACTACGTGCAAAACCATGCAGGAGAATGTTATTTAGATTGCAAAGTCAAGTATGCAAAAGTTAGGAAACACCATGTTTGTGGTAGACCATACAATCTTAATTTGGTCTCTTGGTCATCCAATCTGTGCACGGAAAGTCCACGGATCATCTGAAAAATGTAATGTGTGATCATATAGTTAATGATAATAATGCATGTATGCAGCCCTAAAGTAATGTTGCCTGGGAAATAATCAATTTGATATTTCCTAACTTCACCAAACCAAGATACTTATTACTATTACAAATTTCAGCTATTAGCCCCATGGTATTGCAGATGCAGAAAAAGTTGTAATTTTTTTCTACAATGGGAAATGTACAGTATTTTCACTCTTTTCAATGTCTGAACCAATTATGTTGAGATTTCGCAAACCTCAGTTCTAGACAGATACTAGGTATGGAAAACTTCTGTCCCTAAAGATTATATTTTTATGCTGTTTTCTGTATAATATAAATATTTTCAAAGAGCAAATTAAGGGCATGAAAGTGTAGCTGCTTGGTCATTCTTTAAGAACACAATGGAGATTTAACCCCTGGGTGGGCAATAAAAAGGCATACCGAGTTCACCATGCAGCTCACCATGCGGCTGTTAAGGACTATAGTTGACTATCCAGTAAGCAAATCAAATTGATTATCAGATAGAGGCAGCAAAAATTCATCGACTACTTGATTAGTCAATTACATGACACTTAACATTCTTAGTTTACCAGGGTGAGCCTCTAGGGGGCTGCTGCCACTATATTTACCTGCACCTCCGCAGGTACAGGTGAACGCAACTCCCATTGGCAGGGAATAGCGATCCATGGCCAATGTGATCCCCCTGTACTTGTGGAGGTGCAAGTAAATACGGCAGTGTGGGGGCCCACTAGAGACTAACCCTGGCAGACCGGATCCGGCCCATGGGCTGGTATTTGCCCACCCCTAGTTTAACCTATGGCCTGGTATAAGTGGGAAATTGATCAGAATAGCTATGATGGAATAAATTATTTTGAATATGGACATTCCATCCCAAAGTAAGGGTTTGTCTACATTATGGCTTAAGTTGATGTAAGTTATGTCACTCAATAGTTATGAAAAAGCCACCCTCTGCTACGGATGTGAAAGGTTAACCAGTTAACTGATAGGCCTCAGTTCTGGTTAACTGGTAATCAGTGGGGACTAGAGCACCTCCCTGCCTGCCACAGGCAGGGTACTGCTACAACCCCACAGCAGGTCTGGCTCAGATAGAGGCTGCTCTCTAGAGCAGCCCCTGTCCACAGGGAGCCTGTGCCCACTGCAGACAGAGGCTGATCCAGCCGGGGTTGGGAGTCAGGAGCCAGCGGCAGCCCCTGCCCAACTCAGTATGCCCCTTTAGTCAGTTAACTGGTTAATTGTTAGGTTAACCTAATGTTTAACCAATTAACTGAGATTTTACGTCACTACCCTCTGTGTGACGTAAGTTACTGTCTCCCACTGGCATAGTTTCTGTCTCTTATTGAGGTGCAGAGTGTAATGATGATGAGAGAGTAATTCTGATCATGGATATTTGTGTAAACATGTAATCTCTGGATGTTTTTAGCAAAGTTTACACGGGGGGGCGGGGAGCCAACTCCCCACAAGCACTGGAGCCTGTTTCTCTTATATGTAAGATATGGGGAAATTTGTCCATGCAGTATATCGAAACCATTTTCCAAGCAGCTTAGTCTGGGTCACTTATATTTGCAAAATATCATTAGATTTTGTAAATTCAGTGTACAGTTTTTGCCAGTTTATCTGTACACTTATTCACTTATTACATAAATACTTGTGACCAACACCACTACCAATTCTTTTCTCCTGCTTAGTCTTGGCTTCTCCTCTTGTGTTTGTGCCTTATGGGACCCCAGCTCATTGGGAGCCAACACATCCATCCAGGCTTCTTGTCCAAGACTGCAAGAGAAGTGATTTTACAACTGTTTACCTTTCAAGGTCTCTCCTTAGTGTTTATGGGGTTATTTTCTCTTTGGGGCTGTCTTTGTAATTACCCTTAAAGTAATATTTTTACACAAACAAGAATTTAAAAACAAAATGAAACCAAAAGACATTATTTGCTGAACATAATTGGATTTACATTTTTCATCTGCTAGACTAAATAAGACATTCTCAGCTTAGAGAAAAAGAAATGCATATGTCTAAAAACCAGATCTTGGCTCCAATAGCTAAGTTAATCTTAATAATCTTAAGTGCTTGAACTGAATATTGTGTAATTTTATCTCATTCATTAAGAATAGTTTATTGGTAAAACCTAGAATTTGAAACTGTTGTTCCTGTGAAAGACTGAAAAATCCTTTGCCGTCAGTGTTTATATTGGTGTCCATTACATCAAATGGTAATATACTAGCTTCTTTGGATGTATCTATTAGGGTAGTAAAGGTATAACAGGTTAACTGGTAAGCCTTACCCTTAGGCTTCGACTTCATTGCGCTCTCTTGCGCAAGAACACATGCAAATGAGCCGCCATTTTTGCGCCTGGAGTTGTGCAGTTCTCCTCTAACATTCTCTCCTTCCCCCACCCCAACCCTATCCCCACACATACACATTCCCCCTCTCTCGCTCAGGGCTGAATCTAAATAAATACAGGCAGTCCCCGGGTTACGTACAAGATAGGGACTGTAGGTTTGTTCTTAAGTTGAATCTGTATGTAAGTCGGAACTGACGTCCAGATTCAGCCGATGCTGAAACTGAACAGTTTCAACAGTGGCTGAATCTGGATGCCAGTTCTGACTTACATACAGATTCAACTTAAGAACCGCAGGCGTCCCCAAGTCAGCTGCTGCTGAAACTGATCAGCGGCTGATTCCAGGAAGCCGGGGGCAGAGCAACTCTGCCTAGGGCTTCCTGTAGTCAGCCGCTGGTCAGTTTCAGCAGCGGCAGACTTGGGGACACCTGGGGCAGAGCAGCTGGGGTGCTGCTGGGTTGCTCCAGTAGCGCCGAGGAGCGGCGCTACTGGAGCAACCCAGCAGCATCCCAGCTGCTCTGCCCCAGGCATCCTGATTCAGCCGCTGCTGAAACTGACCAGTAGCGGCTGAATCAGGACGCCTGGGGCAGAGCAGCTGGGGTGCTGCCGGATTGGTCCAGTAGCACCGAGGAGCGGCGCTGCGGGACCAACCCAGCAGCGCCCCAGCTGCTCTACCCCAGGCGTCGTGGGCAGAAAAGCCTGGTCTGCTGGGGAGGAGGGGGCACTAGCTGCGCCCCCCCTCCCACCCAGCAGACCAGGGAGACGCGGAGCAAAGCCGCGGAGGATGCCCGCAGCGGGACAGCCCAGGCGCGCCGCGGCTGTCCTGCTGCGGGCGTCCTCCGAGGCTTTGCTCCCCGTCTCCCTGGTCTGACCAGAAGACCAGGGAGACGGGAAGCAGCTTTTCTCGCCCTGCCGCTCCCGTCCTCCGGGGCGAGAAAAGCCCCGTTTGTAACTGCGGATCCGACGTAAGTCGGATCTGCGTAACTCGGGGACTGCCTGTACATAGTCTAGCCCAGAGCTACTCAACTTTGGAAGCCCCGGGGGCCACATTGATACTCACAGCACATGTGGAGGGCTACAACTTAAAGTGTGGTTGCATATACATGAAAATATATATGCAAATAGCTTCTTTCACACTGATGGGCATGAATACAAAGATTAAGGCAAGACTACACAACATGGGTCCTATATTAATAAAATGCAGTATTTACCCAATTTCCTCCCATATGACAGCACTTTTAATGAGCAATGACAGTCCAGGAATGTAACTACAGGCAGTCCCCGACTTACGTCGGATCCGCAGTTACGAACGGGGCTCGCCCCGGAGAACACGGACTGCGGGACTTCGCGGTCCTGCCGCCCGTGTACTCCTGGGCGAGAAAAGCTGCTCCGCGTCTCCCTGGTCTGCAGACCAGGAAGACGCAGAGCAAAGCCACGGAGGGGCTCCGGTAGCGGGGCAGCCCAGGCGCACCTGGGCTGCCCCGCTGCCCGAGCCCCCCCGCTGCTTTGCAAAGCCTCGGGGAAGCCAGCAGTGGAGCAGCCCAGGCACGCCTGGGCTGCCTCGCTGCCCGAGCCCCTCCGCGGCTTTGCAAAGCCTCGGGGAAGCCAGCAGTGGAGCAGCCCAGGCACGCCTGGGCTGCCTCGCTGCCCGAGCCCCTCCGCGGCTTTGCAAAGCCTCGGGGAAGCCAGCAGCGGAGCAGCCCAGGCGCCCCGCAGCTGTCCCGCTGCTGGCGTCCTCAGAGGCTTTGCTCCCCGTCTCCCTGGTCTGCTGGTAGACCAGGGAGACTGGGAGTAAAGCCGCAGAGGACCCAGGCGGCAGGACCGCGATGCGTCTCAGTCCGCCGCCCGCGTCTTCCTGGTCTGCTGGGGTGGGAAGGGCGCAGCTAGTTCGCCTCCCCCCCCCCCCAGCAGACTAGGCTTTTCTCCGGACGCCTGTGGCAGAGCAGCTGGGGCGCTGCCGGTTGGTCCTGCAGCGCTGCTCTGGGCGCTACTGGACCAACCCGGCAGCACCCCAGCTGCTCTGCCCCAGGCGTCCCCAAGTCAGCTGCTGCTGAAACTGACCAGCGCTGACTACAGGAAGCCCGAGGCAGAGTTGCTCTGCCCGGGGCTTCCTGGAATCAGCTGCTGATCAGTTTCAGCAGCAGCTGACTTGGGGACGCTTGGGGTTCTTAAGTTGATTCTGTATGTAAGTTGGAACTGGCAGTCAGTTTCAGCAGCGGCTGAATCTGGACGCCAGTTCCGACTTACATACAGATTCAACTTAAGAACAAACCTACAGTCCCTATCTTGTACGTAACCCGGGGACTGCCTGTACTAAAACGCATATCAACCGAAGACCATTATATTGACCACTTTTTTCTTTTGGCTCCCACCCATGGGCTATGTTTTGAGCCCCACATAAATCCAAACTGCATCGCAGGCCGCAAACAAATGAGTTGCAGGCCGCATACGGGCCACGTGTTGAATAGCCCTGGTGTAGCCCTTTCTGAATTTTATTGTTATTAATGGCTTAGAGCTAGATAAGGCATGTTTAAGAGAACTGGATTTCTTAGTTATGATTTACACCACAGGTTGGGAACTCCTACTCGCAGGCCACACACTGTTCATCAGGTTAGTTGCAGGTGGGCTGCCAGATGGTTTGTTTACTGGAACATCTGCAGACAAAGAGCTCTGCAGCTCCCAATGGCCATAGTTCAATGTTCCCAGCCAATGGGAGCTGTGGGAATTGGCATGGGCCTGGCCACTGCTTCCTGCAATTCCCATTGGCTAGGATCAGCGAACCAGGGCCACTGGAAGCTGCAAGTGGCCATGCCTGGCAATGATCTGGTAAACAAACCATGTGGCAGCTTGCCAGGAGCTAACTCAGACAGAACCACATGGGGCTGGTGCACTGGGGGTTCCCATTTACACCATTCCACGATGCAGCCTCTCTCTCTCTCTCTCTCTCTCTCTCTCTCTTTTTCTGTATTTATTTAGTCTTTGCAAAATATGTGGCAATCACCACGTGTTGGGTAGATATAAAGCACTGGAAGACACCACTTGGCACATAGGAAATTATTTTTGTTTGCACTTCAGTTTGACTCATGAAAATATTCAGATATTTCTCTTCCTTCCCCATTCCCAGAAATATACTTTCTATATCCAAAGTATTTGTAGAAGAAGATCTTTCTTTAGGAAATCAGTTTTCTCTTTTATATTCCATTTTGAATCTTATTAACATTTTACTTTTTACAGTAGAAAAGTTTGTGGCATAAATACATCTAGGGTTCTACTTTACTAACAATAAATACTGTTCATATATTTCGGAGGGATAGCTGTGTTAGTCTGTATCTGCAAAAACAACGAGGAGTCCTGTGGCACCTTAGACTAACCAATTTATTTGGGCATAGGATTTTGTGGGTAAAAACACTTGGTCAGATGCATACAGATGGATACATCTGACAGAGTGGGTTTTACCTATGAAAGTTTATTCCCAAATAAATCGGTTAGTCTAAGGTGCCATAGGACTCCTTACTGCTTTCCACTGTTCATATGGACTAGGGATGTTAAATTCAGATTAATCAGCTAATCAAATATTCAATGCGGTTTGCATCGATTAGTTGATAAGAACGCTTCCGCCCAGGGCTGTTGCTATACTTCAAAGGTGAAAGCGCTGTGGGGAGCCCAGGGCCAGAGGGGGACTCAAGCAGTCCCCTGCAGTGCCACATGTAGCCCGGGGCTAGCAGGGGAGTCCCCAGCTGTCCCCGGGCTCTACCCAGCACTGTCGCTTTGAAATGCTGCGTGGAGCCCTGGCCCCAGGCTGCATATGATGTTTAAAGCGGCAGCACCGCATGGAGCCCAGGGTCTGGCACCAGGGTCCAAGTGGCACTGCCGCTTTGAAGCACCCTCCCTTCTTCCCTCCCCACCCCTTGCTGCCTCTTTCTGATAGAGACAGCAAGGAGGTGGGAGGAAGCAACTAGTCAACTAGTGTGTCCACTATCTGATAAGCATTTACTTAATTGGACAGTCGATCACATCCCTAATATGGACAGCCTTTTTTCCTGTTTTCCTGAATAGTGTTTACTCTCGATTTGAGCTAAGAATAATTGCTCTCCCTATTTCCACAAAATTTAAAAATTCAAATGCTTCAATTATTTTGCTGGTATAAGCCTGATTCTGAAGGAAACATCTGTAACTCTGCAACTCAGTTGAGACAGAGACAAAAGTAATTGAGAGATGTAATTCCTTGTTGGCAGCGAATGCTTCGGGTTCCTGTGTGTCTGTATCTTGTAGACTGTGATGTACAGGATACCCATAACATTTGTAGAGAGTTATGAATACTAGACTTGTTCAGAATGGATTCAGTAACATGACTCCTTACTGAATCTCAAAGGGTCGCCTCTCCTGTACACTCTTTGTCATTATAGTTTCTGGCATTTCCTCAGTTGTGGATGGACTTGTTTCAATGAGGATTTGAAAGATTTGGCTCAT
This sequence comes from Pelodiscus sinensis, assembly GCF_052426305.1. Lineage (NCBI taxonomy): Eukaryota > Metazoa > Chordata > Testudines > Trionychidae > Pelodiscus > Pelodiscus sinensis. Next base: position 270,632,844 of record NC_143052.1, read on the forward strand.
ACTAGGACATAAATCTAGGCCATCTCAGCTCACAGCAGAGTATAGTGGTTTTTCATCATGTGGCCCATGAGGTTCACAGACAGTATCTAAGATTTGCAAAGGAGCCCTGTCACGGGGCGGGACTCACCGCTGTGGCACCTCCTGCTGGCAGCTCCAGGGAATTAATTTCTTTAACAGCAGGGTACCTCCTTCTGGCAGGTGTCTCCCTCGTCTGAGCACCACGCTGATATTCTGGACTCCCATTGCTCGCAGACCACTGTATCCTCTTTGTGACATTGCCCTCTGTCAATGCCCACTACAATGGTCTTTTACCCCCCTTCCAGGGGTGAATCAACTGTCCTCAGTTTCACCTGCTACTGTGGCTCAAAATCTAGCTCCTCTGCCTCAGGGGTAAACCGCAGTCTATGGGCCATGATCCCCTTCCGGGGGGGCGGGCATACCACCAGTTCCCAGTCCAGTTTCACCTACCATTGTGGCCAATGGTGGCCCTAAAACCTAGTCCCTTTGCCTCAGGGGCAAGCCACTATATTTGGTGGCACGGTGTGGTATAAGGTGAAAGGGAGGAACCCAAGCCCTCCCACTACCCTGGGTCCCAGCATAGGGACCCTCTGGTGGCAGCTTTGTCCTGCTCTCCTTCACTTCCTTTTAACTGCCTCCTGTTCCCTGGTACACTTCCCTATGACCTCTGCAACTAGCTTGTGTCAAGGCCTGCAGCCTGGCAGGTAACAAGCTGGAGCCTCCCTCTCTCTCTGGAGCCCCTGAGGTTGCCCAACATTGCTCTTTAAGGTGCTCCCTCTTGGTAACCAGTTCTGCATCCTGCACTGGTCAGGATCCAACTGTTCACTCTCTGTTGAACAGCTCCTTATATTCTGAGCTGCCTCAGCAAGCTGCCCTCTGATTGACTCCAGATTTTAATCCCTTCCAGCCAATGTGGGGGCAGCCACCCCACCACATGCCCACATCTCCATTTGAAATTTTGTAGAGGTCTGCAAATGAAAAAAAAGGATGAAAAACATTGGCATGGTAGATACATCAGGTCATGTTAAATTAAAATTGCAACAAATAGCACCTCAGTATGTTGAAAACACTCTAAATCCACGTATTCATGTAGTAGGCCTGTTCTTCCCCATGACCCTAAATGAGCCCCTAAGGTTTATTACAACTGATGTAATAACTAGGGATGTTAAATTGCAGTTGTCTGGCTAATCATGTAGTCGCTACAATTTGGTCAATAAGGGCCAAGCCACCCATGCTGCAGCTCTGTATTTTAAATGTAGGAAGAGCTGTTAGGCTCTTGCATAGGCACAGTGTCCTGGACCAGCCCAAACCGGGATTGCTTGGTCCTGCCTCGCACTGAATCCAGCAGCACCTGTTCATGGCAGCCAGAGCTGGCCTCAGACTTGCACGTGACCAACTCGGACTGCCCCAAACAGGGTCTGCTTGGCGGCAGCACCCCCTGTCTGCAGGAAGGCCTCTACGATAGAGGGAGCAGGGGATGGGAGGCAGCACCAGGGAGATTGTGCTGGGGGGAATCAGCTTTTAAGCCACCTCCCTCCAGCACTAGCTCCTGTGCACCGCCCTTCTCCCCCCGCAGCCTCTTACAGAGGCAGAAGGGGGAAGAGAAAGTGAGTAGTCAATACTCCACTCAACTAGTCAACTACTCGCTGACATCCCTAGTAATAACGTAAATAAATAAATATTCCTCTCACCTATGACCTGTCATGAAACATAAAAATATTAAAGAGTAAAAGTATATACAATCGCACTGGATAAATGTTCAACAAAAGGTCATTTGTATCTGATGCTAAAACTTTCTGAGTGATGATTTATCTCAGATTACTTCCTCCATATCTAGCAAATAGGGATTGGCCCTGGGCATTTACAAGAGTGAAAGCAATGAGCACTCAAGCCAAATATGAAGTAACATCAAAAGGTCCATCTCCACCATCAGGGTGTGATTACTATAAAAAATGAGGATGGGGAAGATAAAACAGAAGGATAATGCTTTGGATCCTCCAGGTTCCAGTAGGTCAGGGCTGAACCCTCAATGCACATCCCAGTCAGCAGCACCAACTTTCTAATGTGCCTTCCCCGATGTGTGCACCACACTCAATCCTCCTGGTCCCACCCTAGAGCCTCCTGCATGCTGCATAATGCTGCTTCCCACAGCTCCCCTTGGCTGGAAGTGGCAAACCACAGTCAGTGGGAGCTGCAAGGTTCCTTGGCTATGAATTCTTTTAAGTAAACAAAGTGGCACGGGCCCGCTAGCGGCTTTCTCAAAGCGGCCCTGCAACCCACTTGGAGAAACACTGTTCTAAGGTAGTGATTCCCAACTATGTTTCCTTGCCCTGAAGGGCTTCATTGAACCTTACATATTCAAAGAGAAAACTATCCAAAGAAATATAAAAATTGAAATTGTTAATCATACCTAGTATTTTCTCTTTGCAGCTCCTTGCAGGGGACTGGCCGTTTGGAGTTGAAATGTGTAAACTGGTACCCTTCATTCAAAAGGCATCAGTGGGCATCACTGTGTTAAGTTTATGTGCCCTCAGCATTGATAGGTGAGACCTATTTCATTGTTACAAAACTCTGTTTTCTTTAAACGGCCAACTTCTGCTTCGTGTTCAACTAATACTACAAGCAACAACGTAAAAAATTGTTTAAAAAGGTAACTGTGTAACCACTAAAAATCTTAGCAGTTACACAGTTATATACATGGCGGGCTCTGCAGTTTAAGGCTTAGCTTCATACTGCAGAGCCTGCAGTGAAGCCTCCCCAGGAGCAGGACTGGCAGAGGCTGTCAGCTCTGCTCTTGGGCTGGGGAGACTGAGCTGCTGCAGCGAAGCCACCTCCCCAGGTGCAGTGCCAGCAAGGGCTGCCAGCCCCGCTCCTGGAAAGGCTTCACTGCAGACTGTATAGCCAGCTCTCAGAGAGCCACAGTGTGTAACCTGTGGCAGGAGGGCCAGGCTGGGCTGTGCTTGTCACAGACGGGCCGGAGCAGCCCCATGCCCAGAGCGGCCAAATAGCTGCTCCAGCCTCTACCGGTTAACCCGTTAACTTTTTACATCCCTAGCATTGACTCCTATTTATATCAGTTTAACAGAGGGCAAAATTTAACTCGTAATCTAATAAGTTTCCCTGTTGATATTTAGGTATCGAGCAGTTGCTTCCTGGAGCCGCATCAAAGGAATTGGGGTTCCAAAGTGGACTGCCGTCGAAATTGTATTGATCTGGGTTATGTCAGTAGTCTTAGCTGTTCCTGAAGCTATAGGTTTTGATATACTTGTTATGGAATACAAAGGAAAGCATCTTAGAATCTGTATGCTTCACCCCACACAAAAAACATCCTTCATGCGGGTAAGACATTATCTTTTTAAACAAGAGAATCCTTTTCCTTAATCAATACCTGAATCTAGTTTCCTCAACAATCTAAAAGTACAAAACTTCCTAGGTTTTTCTTGTCATTAATTATTAAATGAATTGTTTAGTAGAAGAGTTTATAGCAGAGGTGGGGAACTTTTTTGGGGGCTGGGGGCTGCCTACCCACAAAAAAAATCAGTCACTTGTACACAAGTGAGAAGCAAAAAAAACCAAAACAAAACCCTCACTGACTTGGCCCCAGACTGAGAAGGAGAAAGACATTCTCCACATTCTCTCACTCACCAGAACCTAGGGGGGCCCATCCTAGTAGATTTTGTGTGTTCCAGTCCTGCTGTGGATAGCAGGGGGGCTGGAGCACCAGTGTGGGCTCCCCAATGTGGGGGCGGGAGGGCATGAGCCTTGGGGGCTGGATCCAGGCAAGCTGGGGGCCACTTCCAGCCCCTGGGCCTGAGGTTCCCCACCCCTGGTGTATAGAAACCTTTGTCGCTGACTTATGTTCTTATGACTTACTGTGTTGCTTTGGGCAAAGTCCTTAATCTCTGTTTCCTCATCTGTAAAAAGGGACAATGATGCTTTTATCTCATTAGTGCTGTTAGAAGGATTGATAAATCGTTAATTCAGGCTTGCAAAATGCTGAACTAATATGTTCTATTGTTTTCCCCCTTTAGCTTTACAAGACAGCTAAAGATTGGTGGCTGTTTAGCTTTTATTTTTGTTTACCCTTGGCCATCACGGCAGTTTTTTATACTCTGATGACCTGTGAGATGTTAAGAAAGAAAAGTGGAATGCAGATTGCTTTAAATGACCACTTAAAACAGGTAAAATATGCAATGAAAACACTGCTGAGTTTTCCATGAGATTACAGTAAAACCTTCACTAATCCAAACACCACATCATTAATGCACTCTGAAAGAACAGTCCCTGCGTTGTTTCTCAGGAAACATTTATGAGCAGTATTGTCAATCCCAGCTGTTCAAAAATTATAAGTCAGGCCCCCAAAATTATGAAATTGTCTTTAAAATGTTGACTCTTTACTAAATTTTGAGTTTTCTGCATTTTGCACCTGTAGAGTTCACATTTTTAAGCTTTTCTTGGCAGCACTGAGGTCTAGAAACTTTTTTATATGAAAGCTGATATTACAATGCATTCCAAGGACTCCAGAAGCTGGGATTTAAGACAGACACCAAATATTATGACACTCACAATAAAACTGAGACGAGGTAACATTGCAGTGCTGTAGTCATGTATCAGCAAAAATCTTCATTCCAAAATATACTATTTTTACTAGCATACAATGAACAATCATCATAAATAACTAAATCTAAACTACATTTTTAAAATAAAATATATTTGCAGTCCTTGCTTTGTTAATTGTATGTTAGCCTGCATCATAGTTCACAATGCCATTAGTGTAAATAAGATATTAATGTATGTTTCTTGAGATCTTTAAAATTAGACCAAAGAGAAAAGTACTAGATAATATACAGGTGAAAACAATCTGTACCTTGAAGAGGGATGGACTGGATAACTAACTTTTCCACCTGTAATGCGATTGTACGTACTTTGAATTTTCACAGTTGATCAGTAAACATGATGGCTACATCTACCCTGCAGGCTTCTTGTGCAAGAACTGTTTTGCACAAGAGTGCGTCCACATTGCCAAGTGCTTTTGCGCAAGAGACATGCTTTTGCACAAGGGCGTCCATGGCAGTGTGGATGCTCTCTTGCGCAAGAAAGCCCCGATGGCCATTTTAGCCATAGGGGTCTCTTGCGCAAGAAACCCCTGTTGCCTGTCCACACTGCCTTCTTTTGAGCTATTGCGCAAGAGGGCTTATTCCTCGTGGGGAGAGGAATAACTCTTGCGCAAGAAGCCCTCTTTTCTGATGCTTTACTGTAAATTTACTTGTTCAAGAACGCGCGTGCAGCGTAGACGCTCCACAAGTTTTTGCTCAAGAACCGTCACTCTTGCGCAAAAAGCCTGCAGTGTAGATGTAGCAGATCAGGTTATAAATATGATTAGTTTATGAATAGCAACTACAATAGTTAAAGATCTCAAAATTAATTATTTTTTTAAATAAGATGTTCTAAACTTCACTTATGTACTACACTGGCATTTATTTTTTTAAATTCTACGGTATCGTGTGTTTTGCTTTTAGAAGTGAATAACAAAAACTCGAGAGAAACTTTAACCCAGTTCCTTTCAATTTTGTTTTCAGAGACGTGAAGTGGCCAAAACTGTGTTCTGTCTGGTGCTTGTCTTTGCCCTTTGTTGGCTCCCCCTTCACCTAAGTAGGATTTTGAAGCTCACTGTATATGATCAAAGAGACCCCAATAGATGTGAACTTTTGAGGTAAGACATTTATAGTTGAATAAGATAAGGAAAATACCCACCCGGTATTAACATTGTATTCTCCCTAAGCATGCTTTTGTGTTTGCTTTCCCTGATGAAATGATTTTCTCTCCATGACTGAAGATCCTTTTGCTGTACACCCTATGCACTGGACATTTTTGGCATTCCTATTTTTCCAGATTTACACAGACTTGGAAAGAACTCTAGTATTGATGACCCCAGGGGTTCAAATATCATGAGTCAGGCCCTCCAGTGTCATGGCTTTTTTAGAAATAAGGAGGTTTTATTACATTTCCTGTTGATTTGTATTCTGTTTTTTGAACCTTGGAGCACACTTGAGTCACATTTTCAAGTTTTTCTCTATGACCATTAAGACAAGAAACTTCGCTTTTAAAAAAATGAAAGCTGTGATTCTTATATATTCACATGACTTCTGGAGCCAGGGTTCCCAGACAGGAGACAAATATCATGAGACTAGTAATAAAATTGTGAGTTGTCAACAGTGAGCTTCTTTAAGAGGCTTTCCTCATTTCTCTTACAAAGCCAGAGGAGTCATGCACAAACAATGTGAAGCAACCCTTCCCCAATGAAGGTAACAAAAGACTAGGCCCAGGATTTGAACATGTGTACGTTAGAGATCTACTGTAAGGCCTATGTTGATGGGAGAGCACTCTTGTCAACCTAATTAGACCATCCTCAACAAGTGGCAGTAGCTATGTTGGCTGGAGAGCATATCCCACCGACATAGCACTGTCCACTACGAATGTTAAAATGCAGTTATCAGGTTAATCGTATAGTCAATACAATTTGTATTGACCATATGATTAGTTGATAGGACTGCTCTGCAGAGCTGCAGTGGGAGTATCTCCAGGAGCCAGCTCGAGCTGGGACTGAGCAGTCCCACGGGGTTCTTGTACATTTCAAAGGCTGAAGTGCAACAGTGGGAACCGTCATGAATGGCGACTGCTTCAGTCCCTGCTCACGCTGTTTCCCCTCTGCCCTCCACCAGAGTTTATGCGTATCGGATAGTTTGACTAGTTGCTTACATCCTTACTGTCCGCACCGACATTACTGTTAGTGTAACTTATGTTGGTCAGAGCGGGGGTTTTTCACATCCTCAACCAACAAAAAAGTTTTATTGACAAAAGTGCTTGTGTAGACACAGCCTAGGACTGTCCCATGACTGTGCAGTGCACAGTTACTAAGCAGCTACACCAGCAGCATTGGCTGAGCTGGCTCTGGGGGAGGGAGGAGAAGAAATGTCAGAGTGATCTGATGACAAATATGATTCTTTTCTTAATTCAAAGTTAAAGACTGACCTGTCATTCTCAGGATCTATTTGTTAAGGGGACTCTGTACGTCAGTGCAGTGTTTTCCCCACACGCTTCCCTGGGAATCGGCAAAGGGCATTCTGCTAGTCCAGAGATCTATGTGGAGGGACAGAGTAGGCTGTGTTTAAGGTCAGGGAGATACATATGATCCCCTCGTTGCAGCCCTGAGCTTCTGCACTGAGGTTGAACCAGTCCAGTCCAAGGTGGAGCTGTAAGAGTGTATGTGACCATTTAACCAGTAAGCAGATGCTTAGCAGTTAATGGTGTCAGTTACACTCAACGTCCGGAGAAGGCGGCTTCACTGCGGCAGAGCAGCAAAGCCTCCTCCTTGGGAGTGGGGCTGCCAGCCCCTGCTGGCTCGGCTCCACTTCGCTCCCAGGCAGGAAGCTTCACTACCCCAAGGCCTAGGGATACAAGAGGGCCCAGACCTCTCAGCTGTCACCACTACTGCAGCAGCGGTGGCAGCTTGAGCCCTGAACACTTTGAACTGCGGTGGTGCAGCATGCTTCGGGCAATGCTAGGGCTTGTGAGCGGGTGTGTGACATGGCCCAGGTGGTGCTGAGGGCTGGCTGCCCCAGCCCCACCCCTTCTACCCCAAGCCCCGCCCCTTCTGCAGGCACGGAACAGGGCCCCAGCGAGGCTGTCAGACCCACTGAATTCACACCCTTACCCAGCGCTGCTGTTCCTATACTTGGTAGTTAATCATGGCAGGACTGAGCCTGATATTTACAACTGTGAACTTCAATAAACATTATGAGGAAGTGGTGTATGACTCACATTTACTTTTCACACAGCTTTTTTCTTGTATTGGACTACATTGGCATTAACATGGCTTCGCTGAATTCCTGCATTAATCCAATAGCCCTGTATTTGGTGAGCAAAAGATTCAAAAACTGCTTTAAGGTAAGAGCCTGTATGTATAAGACTGCTTTTCCCCAGGTTAGAAAATGCCTTCTCTCTGAGGGTATGTCTACACTACCCTCCTAGTTCGAACTAGGAGGGTAATGTATGCATACCGCACTTGCTAATGAAGCCCGGGATTTGAATTTCCCGGGCTTCATTAGCATAAGCGGGGAGCCGCCATTTTTAAATCCCCGCTGCTTCGAACCCCGTGTAGCGCGGCTACACGGGGCTCGAACTAGGTAGTTCGGACTAGGGTCCTATTCCGAACTACCATTACTCCTCGTGAAACGAGGTGTACCGGTAGTTCGGAATAGGCACCCTAGTCCGAACTACCTAGTTCGAGCCCCGTGTAGCCACGCTACACAGGGTTCGAAGCAGCGGGGATTTAAAAATGGCGGCTCCCCGCTTATGCTAATGAAACCTGGGAAATTCAAATCCCGGGCTTCATTAGCAAGTGCGGTATGCATACATTACCCTCCTAGTTCGAACTAGGAGGGTAGTGTAGACATACCCTGAGTGAAATTCACTCCATGCAGAGGACCTGTGCCTCTTCAAGCAAGGACTTACTTACCCTTTGAGATTCAAATGGAACTTTAAAAATGCTTAGTACAGGCCTTCTGCACAAAGCCTGATCCTGCAAGATACACCTTATCCATGGCTAGATTTCACTCTTCTTGCACTATAAATTAATGCCTATTTGCCTTCTTGAGCTGAATCAATAATTCTCTCAATAGTCTGACGTGGTTTCATACATGATAAATCTTTATTTTCTCATGAGAATTCAGGAGGGCACTCTTCGGTCTTTATTTCTTTCATAGGGTGTATCTACACTGCACACGGATATCAAAGTAAGATATGCAATACGTAGCTCAAATTGCGTACCTTATTTTGATCTAATTTCAAAATAGTGTATTTCTATAAAGCACCAAATTTCTAAATAAACTTCTATTCCAAAACATCCCTTAACCCTTGTGGAACGAGGGTTACAGGGATGTTGGAATAGCAAGATCATTATTTTGAAATCTATTTCAAAATAACAGGCTTGTTTAAAAGATGCAAAATAGCTATTTCGGGATACCTCTGGTATCCCGAAATAGCGCTGCAGTCTAGACGTACCCATATAGAATGAGCCTTAAAACTTCATGAGACCAAAGACAAATTATTAGGGCCCCTGAAAAACAACAATTCTGTTTTATGAAAAGTTTCAAGGTTTCAAAGGATATCAAGGACTTTAGCTATATGTGGAATGAATCAGAGACCTTTCAAAAACTGTGAAAGAGCCCAACCTACCTGAGAATAGCTACATGGTTAGGGAATTTCACTTGTACTTAGGTTCAATCCCAGCTCTGCAGGTGAGTAACCTAATTACCAAGCTAGTGGGTCTCCTCCATCCCATGTAAGTCCCCTCATCACATAGTTATGCTTTGGTGTGTCTCGTTATTTCCCTCTTTTTTTTCTTCTGCCCCTCTCAGACCAAAAAAACCTTGTTCATAACATTGCCATCTTGACAAAACTTCATTAGTCAAATAATTAAAACCGGCTGTACTTTTTAGATATTAGTCTTATTTCCCTTATAATATCAGATATTATTTGTCATTATTAATGACATTTGTGTCAAGCTTCACCTTTGTTGTGATCTATCTATAATCATGGCCCAATTCTGAAAGCTCTCCCCACAAGTGGACCACCCATTGAAATTTTAAGAGTACGCAGCATCAGAACAGACTTGTAGAATCAGGCTATAAGTTTGGAAATTGCTGGTCAGCAGAAAAGAAAAATTCCATGAGGCAAGGAATTTTTTACAGTTTACAAGTTGTCCCCCAACTCCCACAGACCAGTCCTGCATTGGCAGAGGGATTGGATGAAATAATTTCTCTTTCCTGCTTTAGAATGAAACAAAGTAGGAAATCACACAATTTTTTATAAAAATCACAGACAAGTGTGACAGGTGCACTTAGGTATTATAACAACCTTAGACATAAAACTAAAAGAGGGGTTATAAGAAGAATGAAAATACTAAATCTTTCATTTCATTTCCAGATACCACAACAATTACAGGTCACATTCTACCCAAGCATATAGGGGATAGTACATTGTTTTTCCTGTAGTATAACAGCGTTATAATGGCCCCTATGTTCTCAGTCAAAGATAGATAATGGCAATATTACAATGCATTATGCAAAAATGTGTATAATAGAAATGTATAAAATCATTATTATTTTTATTTAAAACAGTCATGTTTGTGTTGCTGGTGCCAATCCAAAGACATGTTGTCCCTGGAGGAAAAACAATCCTGCTTAAAGTTCAAAGCTGATGATCATGGATATGATAATTTCCGTTCCAGTAATAAGTACAGTTCTTCATAAAAAGTTTATCCTCTGAAATTAATTTCAGTGTCTTTGAGTCTGACTGACAATTGCTGTTGTAGATTAAGAGAGTAGAACTTTTGAAAAATCTAGTTTTGTGTTTGCATGAATAATAAAAAATGGATTGCCCACAGTTACATAACATTCATAATGATGCATGGTATCATTAGCCATATGCAACATGATGATCATCAGCAGAAACAACTAATTATTAAAGCACTTAAACTCTTTTGAGTCAACAATCCCAGGTCATCCTCACTTCCGTAATATCAGTCATTAGTATTCATTATAAGCGTCTTAGGACCTGGAGTCACAATTATTACTAAATAGTAAACCATATATTTTGTTGAGTGGATCAGACAAAGTAATATTGTATATAACTCTATGTATTATATTTGTAAAGCAGATTGTGTGTCAAATTGTTTTTTTTAATCAAATCCAAAATACTTCATAGCACAGTTTAAACAACAATAAAGTACTTTTATCAGGAATATTACACTACTAGCCGAAAACAATACTATATGGATACACTCATGTTAAAAATCACACTTCTAAGTATTTTTACCTACTATTGTTACAAGTAACATTTAAGGTCACGGCAAATTTTGTTCTCCCATATCAGTTTGTTTAGTAATCGTCCATTTCACTGTTTCTCTGGTTATCTGATATAGTCTTTCAGATAAGAGAGGAGAAAAACATTTTAGATGGTGGCAAATTGGACTGCAGAAGCACAAAAATTCTGGATAGTAGTTGAAATTAGTGGTTTTTTTTAATTGATTAGATTTCAAGTTTACAGCATCTGTTTTAAATAATGGACATTCAAGTAATTGACTTAGGTTAGCCAAGTTTATTTTTCTAGAGATTACAAATTCAAGTGATTTCTCTTGGGAAAAATCAGAAGCAATCTAAACAATAGTTGGAGAGGGTCCCTTAATATAGCAGATAGTACAAAATTTAGAAGAGGTAGACAGAGCATTTTGGGTTCTAATTGTACTTCTGCTAGATCCTTAAGAAAATATTCACAACTGTACTTAAAAGGCTAGTATGGGCTAGTACTACATCATACTGTCATTCCTGATATTGTTAAGAAAATGTTTTTCTTTCCATGTGTTAATAGCATGTGTGATTAGTTTTGACTTCTGTAAATATTTAGTGAAGCATAATTACATGTAAGATATTAAAATATGGGCAGGACCCTATACAAATCTAGAGAGATTAAGATGCCTATAATAAACATGATGTGTAATGCCAGGAGCACCTCACATTTTGTGTATACATGGCACAATAATGCTTGTCTTGGTAACATTTTAATATAAGCAACTCAGCTTAGTAAAAACATCATTCTTTGACTTTGTATTTCCAATTGATGTCTTGAAGATTCCCCAAAAACTTATTAACACATTTTAAGCAGTAATTTGTGAGCTTTTCCTACAAGTATATACAGAAAACATTTTAAGAGTGAGAAATAATCATTATAATTTAGTATTTGTCAAACTTGGGAATTTTCTTACCTTCCAAATTTCAAGTGAATTCCTCAATGTTCTTTCCTTCAGTAACCTTTACACTTTATCCACTCAGGCTGTGTCTACATTGGCAAGATTTTGCGCAAAAATTAGCGCAAAAGCAATATCTTTTGCGCAAAAACTTGCCGCCTGTCTACACCGGCCGCAAGTTCTTGCACAAGAACACTGACGTTCTGATGTAAGAAATCAGTGCTTCTTGCGCAAGAATTATGATGCTCTTGCTCAGGAATGTTCTTGCGCAAATGTTCTTGCACAAGAGGCCAGTGTAGACAGGCAGCATGAATTTCTTGCACAAGAAAGACGATGGCTAAAATGGCCAGCGGAGCTTTCTTGTGCAAGAGAGTGTCTACACTGGCATGGATGCTTTTGCGCAGAAGCACATGCCAGTGTAAACGCTCTCTTGCGCAAATACTTAAACGCAAAAACTCTTGCATTAAAAGTATTTGCGCAAAATCTTGCCAATGTGGACATAGCCAAAGTGCTTTAAATATTCTCAGGATAAAAACAGTTTGAATCAGATCTTCAACTTGTGTAAATTGGTGTTGCTCCATTGGAAACTACTGGCATTATGCCTATTTACACAAGCTGAGACTCTGGGAAAGTGGGGGGGTTCCATCATTAGTTTCATCACCCTTTGCCCATAAACCCAACTGCTATAAACTTAAAGAATGAAATACATGGGGTTTTTTTTTCCCTTTAATTAGAAACACGAAAAGTCATTCAAGCTATATTCTGTCAATTCCTAAAGTAAAAATAATTCCTTTTCCTATGCACAATTCAGTAATTTGACTAGTATACCATGTAAATATTATGAATGTTCAACACACTGTATGTTCAACACACATTTATTTTATCAATTTTCACGTGCAAACGTGAATTAATGCACATGAAAAACAATTATTTCTGTGAAATGCATTTCATATATTAAAAACGGATAACCAACTGAATCCTAAATTTGATACTGGTCAGTGTTATTTTCATAAAGTTACATCATTACAGTTTTGTTCATGTATTTTTTTTATTTCTGTTTGAAATGTAACTGTTGTATTCTACAACTACGTAGCATGTTTTTTGTTTTTTCTGCACTAATTAGTTCCTTTTAGGTATTACAGACAAAGGGCATGTGCGCTGCTTAATTTTCAAAAAATAATATATACTTCATGGAAAACTTTTATTTTACTTCCAATATTTACAAAACAGTATTTTTCCAGCAACTGTATTTTTCCTTTAATAAAAAAACTTGCTGATTACATAGGTTAAAAAATACAAGGAGAAACACTAGAGAAATCTATGTTCTAGCCAAAAACCAAAGTATGAAGGATGGGATTTGCAAGAGTGCTGAGTGTTGAGATATCAATGAAAGTTTAACTATTGGCTTCCGAAAGAACAGTTAGGCTACAATCTTGGAGCTTTTAAAATATCCATCTGAAATTTGCTACCTGTCTTACCATTCTTAAATAAATAGTAAATGCAAAATTTATTTTCCAGGATGAAGTGTTATCTAGAATAGTGATGAGGTAAAGGGGAGTGAAATTACCTCTGGTATCAAGCTCTAGGCTAGTAGATATCTCATGTATTGTCTATCAGCCATATGGGACACCTGTATACCAAGGAAAAGGTTGTGCACTGTTCTAGTGCAGCCTGACATAGCATGCTAGCCTAATAGCGACCCGGAGAAAGGATCCCAGATTCCTCAACCTGATACCTTGTGCAATGGCCACAGAGGGACTTAAGACTCTATTTCAATTCTTAGGCTAAATTAACAGCCTCAGAGGTGGCTACTATGGATGATGGATAAGCCACCTTTCAGGGAAGCTACCCCACCAGACCTGCCCCTTCTGCCCACAGCACAAACACACACGCACATACAGCTGGAGCCCCAAAGCTGCCCTACTATCCCACCAGACTGGCCAGAGAAGCCCTGCCACAGCCACTTCAAGCCACCAGCTAGGCTGAGCCCCAGGCCACAAGCCAGCCCCAACACGGGGCCAAGCCACTGGCCTGAGCATCAGCTGCTGGCAGGCCTGAGCTTCTGTCCACCAGCTGGAGTTGAAACCCAACCAGCTTAATGAAAGAGGGGGAGAGGTGGGGCCTTCGGGGCAAAACATGGGTAGGACCACGGCCTAGTATGGGTAGGGAAGGCATAACTTTCCCTGGCCTTTGATACACACTGCTCATGGGAGCTTTGTGCTTTGGCCATCAGTGAGCAGTTGGATTCACTTTTCTCATCACTGCACTCCACACGCAGGGCCTTGTGTGAGTGAAGTGGGTTTCATACTGGGTGCAGTGCACTGATACACTGGTACTGCATTTAGGAAAAGTCGAATGCAAATACAGTGTTAGTGCTCATTGTATTGCTGTTGGTATTTCACTGTCCCACACAACTTTTAATAGACATGGGCTGGCTATACCAAGACACAGATGGAATGTTGTGTGTGTGCCTATATGAAAATGTAAAAATCTTTTTTGTACTTTTTGTACTTTATTACTGTGTATAACCATGTAAAATAATTACATTTTGCTTTCGGTTGTCACTAAACATAGCAACATTTGTGATTGCCATAGTGTAAACAATCTTAATTACCAATAAAATATTTTAATTGCTTCATTGATGTTCTTTGATCTTTCCTTCTCTACAAACACTCACTTATTAAACTGTTTTTCAATGACACTGATGTTAAAAATCTGTGATTTGTAAGAAAGAGTGAGGTTGTTCCACTAAATGAAGGATGGAAATGGTTAAGACTTGAGTATATGCTGCAAAGCTTTCTAATGTTTATCTGAAAATCAATCATGCCTGTTGTATTCCGTGTATTATTTCTTTTTAATAAAAAATGTCAATTGCACGCTCCTCCTTCATACTCATAAATAGTAACACACTGTCCAGCGTTAGGAACATAGCTTGTCATCTGAAGTGGGTTGTGCCCATGAAAGCTCATGATACCATCTACATGTTTTGTTAGTCTTTAAGGTGCTACTAGACTATTTGTTGTTTTTTAAGTTTTTCCTGTTACAGACTAACTCAGCTACCCCTCTGAAGATTAGGAACATAGGTTGAAATTATAAAAAAAGAAAGTTTTACTTTATTATCCTTGATGGCGTAGCTTCAAGGTGGAAATATAGCATGTAGTTAATATGATGGCAATTAACACTTTTCATATTTTCAGATATTTAGAAATTCCTATGCTCACATTTCCTACATTCTGTTTTTATGCACCAATTTGGTTCCCTGTGTTCAAAGTGCAGCCTATTCCATTAATGTTGGTCTTTCCTTCTACATCTTCCCAGGAATTTAATTTCCCCTATATATGGAACGGATATCACTTCCAGAGGCACTCTCAGAGACCCCTTGGACTAAAATTGTCTACTTCAGTGATAGACAGCAGTGGTTCAGGAGCCAAATTAGCAATCAAGATTTCCCAAAAGAGCCACAGTAGCACAAATTAATTATTTCATTTACTATCTACTAAATGAAAGTGTGTGTTTGTCTGTTCATGAACTCTGAGACGGTAAGAGCTAGGACCACCAAATTCGGTATACAGATTCCTCTTAAAACTTAAAGCAATGTAAGGTTGTGCCATGAAAATGTGATGTGCCTGGAATGGGATTGCTTCTCATAAAACCATACAGAAAAGAGAATCACCAGGAAGGTGAAGGGATGGCTGAGGGTGCGCCCCCTCTCTGCCCTCTGGGAGTCCCAGGGCCAGCTCGAACCATTCCTGCACCCCGGGCAGCAGGCGTGCAATGCATGCGTGGCTCCGCCCCCAGGAGCACAGAGCATGCACGGCCCCGACACCCTGCGCCCCTTAGAGCTGCCATCAGGCACCATGCAGGCCCTGGGCATGCAGCACCTGATGGCAGCTCTAAGGGGCACCACGCGGCCGGGTGCACGGCACCCCTTACAGCTGCCATCAGGCGTCCCCTCCCATAAGTTGGCGCCCCAGGCAGCTGCCTGACTAACCCCCCCCCCACCCTTAATCTGGCCCTGTCTGGGACTGCCCCAACCCCAAGCCTCCTATACCCCAGGTGGCCTTTAGGGAGGGTCCTGGGTCCCCCCCCCCCCCCCATTCATTTTAGGACATTGCTGGCTGTTCTCCTTCATCAGGGTGTGAAGGAGAAGTGCACAGTTTGCTGCATTCCTCATTCAGGCTGGGGAGTGCAGGGGGTAGACAAACTGTAAACTTTGCTCTTGCTCCCTGACAGGGACAGAAGGGAAGAGCAAGTAGCCCTGGTATGAATCTCTGGGTGGTGGTGAGACTTTTGCAATCTCTCCTTAGCACCCACACCCACAGTCCCCTGCCCAGACAGCCTCTCCTCACCTCCCAACCCTGACTCCACCCTTCCACATACCCACTTCCTTGCCCTAAGCCCGTCCTTAAGGACCCAAGCAATACCAGGTAAATTATGCTAGTACAGTAAAACTTGCGCTATCCGGAACTTAAGCATCCAGAAAACTGTAGAAACCAGCAAATTTCTGATGCTGGGAAAAACAAAACAAAAAACAAAACAAAAAAAGGAAACTGGCCCTTTAAGTGTCGGGGCCGCTCCTCAGACAACCATGCTGCTCGTACCTGGAGGAGGAGTGAACGGCAGCTGGTAATAAGCATCTCGGCTACCCCCATGACCCAGCAGGCCAGCCGCCCCACGGCTCCTGCCCTCCCACCCCGGCAGGCCGCCCCCGCCATCTCCACCTCCTACCCCCCCAGCTTCCACCCACCCTCACCAGGCCTCATCCTGCTCTCTCCCCCCACCCCCCGTAGCTCGTGGGCCCCCCTAGCAGGCCACATCCCGACCCCCTCACGGCTTCTGTGGCTCACCCAGTAGGCCCTGCACAATTCTCAGGCCCCCCCCCACAGATAAACAGAATTTTTTGGTTACCAGCACGCCCTAATCCCCGAGTGTGCCGGATAACACAGGTTTTAGTGTAGTACTATATATTTAAAGCCCATGCAGATACCTATGGATATAAAGCAGATACCTGAACATTTGCAGGATTCTATATGCAAAATTAGTATCTGCATCTGCAAAAATGAGCCAAAGATATCCCCATTCACGGATGAGGATACCTACTGATATAAAGTGAATAACTGTGGATTTTCAGGGTTCTCAATTAATCGTTTAACCAGTAAACTAATTACATGGGATTTTACATCTCTAATCCCTACCTCTCTTCTGTACCCTTCCACCCCCACCTTGCTCCTGCACCTTACCGCCTTTCCAGACCCTTTACCCGCAGCCTGCTCCTGCACCCTACCTCCCAGTCAGATCCCGCACTCTCAACCCCTCCTGCACCCATTTTGTTATCATGAGTGGTTGGCTGATGGTCTGTGTTGAGTAAGGTTGGCCGCAAGTCAAAAAGTATGAGAACCACTGCTACAGAGAGATAATTTAATAAGATTACCTTTATCAAAAGATTTTTTCTATAATTTCACTTAAATAACATGAACAGAAAAGATATATTCATAACAAGGAAAACTAGCAAAATAACACATTTGGAAGCAATGTATACCCTTCTGTAATCAAGATCTGCATGCATTTACAGAGACCTGCAAGTAGTAACTTTGATGTCTGTAAATCTTTGATTTTTACCATACTTCATGAAAAGCAAGAAGGAAGCTCTGAGACACAAGTTTATACCTACAGATGTCAAATACAATTAATGGAGATAATGAAACACATTCTCTAACATCAATTATACAGTTGGAGGGATCAAGTTGTCTATTTTAATTAAGAACTTGCACCTGAAAGCCTCCCTACCTGACAAGTGATATCAATTCCTTCCCCTTCAATGTAGAAGAGCCTCTTAACCCTGTCCCTACACATCCACCACATAAGAAACACCACCAGAACTTTTTTCAATATGAGATTGTAGATTGGCAGTTCAAGATCCTTTAAAAGAAGCACATGAATTATTCTGTAGTGATAGGCACACTATATAGACAGATGCCAACTATTTACTACGTTATTTGAACACAGTGTAACCCAGAAATTTTCAAAGTAGAGTTCTGTAACACACCTGCAATGATTATCTGTAATTTTATTGTTATGTACTAACTTTTTGGTCCATCCGACTATAACATCTGGATACTCTAGATGGGGCAGACAGAATAAAGTAATATGAAATCAGAGCAAGGAAGGAAATCAAAGATACTTAATGAGACCGCATCCTGTAAACAATCTCTTTCATATTATCCATTTGCAAAGTGGATTCAATCAGTTGCTGAAAGGGAATGAGAGAATTATCCTAGTGCACTCTTTTATGTACAGATGTTTGCTACAGATAACAAATATACAAAAGAGTTTTGTTTTTTTTTAAACTGTTACTCACAAAAGAGTTAGTCTCTTAGGCTATGTCTACACTGTGCACTTATTTCGGAATAAGCAATTCTGAAAGAAATACCCTGAAATAGCACATTTCAAAATAGCACATCTATACTACAGGGAAGCCTGGAAATTAGTCTGAGGCAGGCTCCCCTAATGTGGATGTGCTACCTCAATTTAGAGGCCCAGGAAACACCGGGGATTAATTACTTTGAATGGCCTGGGGGAGGAGCTATTTTGAAATACAGGCAGTCCCCGGGTTACGTACAAGATAGGGACTGTAGGTTTGTTCTTAAGTTGAATTTGTATGTAAGTCGGAACTGGTCCATATTGTAGGGGAAACTCTAGCCGAACATTTTTTTTAGTTTTGGATAGCATAGGGAAAGGTTAACTCCCCTCTAATGTTTGTTTTGCTGTCTGTTCCCCTGTTCAGAAGATTTCACATCTATTTCTGTCCCTGTGACAAACTCAGGACTAAAGGAGTAACTCATCAAATACCAAACAGCTCTGCACCATGCTTTGAGCTAATAGCTTTATTTCCACACACCACCCAGGGTTCTAGGAGGAGGGTCCTTTTTTTGCTAACACAATGAGGCCAGCACTTTGTTTGTTTTGGTGGAGTCTTTGTTTGCCCAGGGAGCCCAGCATGTATAGGGGGAGGAGGGGCGGAGAGGCTGCTTTTGTCTGCTGTTCGGCAGCCTGTTGCTCAGGGGAGGGGGCAGCCTGTTGCTGGCAGGGGGGAGGGCGGAGGCGTGCAGGATGCGAGGCCGCGGGGGGGGGGGCAGCGGGCGTGGGGAGGCACTTTTCCTCTGCCCGGCAGCTCTGCGGGATCCCTGTCCCTGTGGCCAGCTGCTGCAGGCAGAGGCCAGTTGGAGCCGGCCGAAGAGGAGGAGGAGGTGGATTCTAGGACCCAGGTGAGCGAGCCCCGGGGACGCTGCTGCGCTCCGGGAGCCCGGCATGTATAGAGGGGAGGAGGGGCGGAGAGGCTGCTTTTGTCTGTTCGGCAGCCTGTTGCTCAGGGGAGGGGGCAGCCTGTTGCTGGCAGGGAGGTGGTGGGGGGCAGCGAGCGTGGGGAGGCACTTTTCCTCTGCCCGGCAGCTCTGTGGGACCCCAGTCGGAGCCGGCCCGAGGAGGAGGAGGATCCTAGGACCCAGGTGAGCAAGCCCCGGGAATGCTGCTGCACATGTGCGGGAGTTGCCTCACCCCGTTCGTATCTAGGGATCCGACGTAAGTCGGATCCACGTAAGTCGGGGACTGCCTGTAGTAGCAGTGGAGCATCCACACAACTGCTATTCCGAAATAGCTATTTCAGAAGAGGCGTTATTCCAGGTGTTAGCTCTATTAGTTATTTCAGAAGAGGCCATTTCTTAGTCGCAATGGCTGCATTTGACAAACACTGCTCTAGACAGCCACAAACATAGGTGAATGCAGTACTACAAATGAGAAATTAACCCCACAAAAACCCTGGCATTCGAGAGCTAAATTACTGTATCCGCATTGACTAAACCATGTCACACATATATTAACATTGTACCTGTTAAATAAAGGTATATGTGTATCTTAATATATTGTTCAATAACATATCATTTGTGCCACATGGATGAGTAAATATTGCTATTAGAAACTTTGGCTTGACGTGCTTAGATATTTGATTCAGTTTCTTTTACTCCATTTTCCTAACTACAGGTTGGACCCCCTTGATCTGGCACCCTCAGAACCTGCGCTTTCCCAGACCAGGGAGTTTTCTGGACCGGGGGAGGTCAATGCTCCAATGTTGGCTGTCCTGCTGCCCGCTCCTTTCCCTGGGGCACTCAAGGCTGGGGCTTCCCCACCCTGCCACTGCCCCCCGCTCATGCTGGCCCAGATGAGGCTCCATGCCTGCTGCCACCAGGGGTTCCCCAGCCAGGGCCGCCTCACTGCTGCCAGCCCCAGTCAGCCACTGCTGGCCTGGTACCTCTGGGGGTTCCTTGGGATTTCCCAGCCCTGAGGCCACCTGGCTGCCATTTGTCCCATAGCTGTGGCCCAGCTCCACTGCCCCCAGGAGGTTCCAAAGACACACAGCCACTGTCAACCCACTGCTGCTGGGAGGTTTCTGGGGTTTTCTGCCTGGGGCCACCAGGCCAGCCCTGCTGCTTCCAGGGATTCCCCTTGTGGGGCTAGAACTCCCAGCTGCCACCTGGTCCCACCATTGGGATTCCCTGGCTGGAGCTCCCATGGCCCTGCTGCCACCGGGGAGTTCTTAGGGTTCTCTGGCCAGGGCCACTCCAGTCACTCCTGACCCCACTGAGGCTGTAGGTCCCCTGGCGAGGGAGGAGGCTCCCAGACACCATCTGGCCTGGCTGACACTGGGGTTCCACTGGTGGCCAAGCTGGGACTCCGCAGAGCTGGCTCTCCCAGGGTTCTTTGGTCCAGCAACAACCATAGCCTTGCTGGACCACAGATGTTGCTGGACTAGAGAGTTCCAGATTTGGGAGGTTCAACCTGTAGTTATGAGGGAATTTGTAAAACAGGAAAAGCAGAATTGGGAAACCATTTACACTTAGCTAATATTGTGGTGGCCATAAAAATTTTGCAGATCTGATGCTGACCCATGATTTCAAAATGGTAAAATATAAAACTGATTTTCTTAAATTGTGGCTAGATTTTTATCTCTCAGTAAGAACTACAGTTGTGCTTTGTTCAAAGATTACAGCTTCAGCAGCTGCACTTTTTTCTAAGGCCGTGTCCAGACTCAGGGGTTTTTTCGGGAAAAGTAGGCTTTTCCCGAAAAAACTTCCCCTGCGTCCAGACTCAAGCCGCGTTCTTTCGAAATTATTTCGAAAGAACGCGGCTTTTCTTTCGATGGCGGTAAACCTCAATTTACAAGGAAGAACGCCTTCTTTCGAAAGTTCCTCTTTCGAAAGAAGGCATTCTTCAATGTAAAGAGGCCGTCTTCGAAAGAGAGCATCCAGACTCGCTGGGTGCTCTCTTTCGAAAAAGCGGATTTCTCTTTCGAAAGATCCGCCTGCAGTCTAGACGCGATCTTTTGAAAGAGGCTCTTTCGAAAGATGCTTTCGAAAGAGCCTCTTTCGAAAGAAGCCTGCAGTCTAGACATAGCCCAGGTGTAAAAGTTTTATTTTTAAGATTATATATATATAGGTTTTTCAAGTCTTAGAATACAGTACCTTTGGTAATAAGTGCTTCTATTAAGGTCATTTGGCTGATGAGAAAGAGGTGTAAGAATCAAATTAACGGGAAAGTTTGTTTGTCTCCAAACAGTTCAATTGCAGGAAGCTTAGGAAATCTGGAAAAGAGAGGAGTCATCCCAGTCAAATGCTTTCACCATAAGATTGTCCTCTCTCTGCAACTAAAACCATCTTAACAGGAACAGCCACGGAGGTAATTTAAAGCGTACATACTGCTTCTATTGTATATATAATATACATTATATATTGTGCGTAGCTTTGACAAGGCATCCATAATTTCCACTTCTGTCTTCTCTGAAGCTCTATGAACAGACTATATACATTCAAAATTTTTTCCTTCCACAATTACGTAGTGTTTGTTGTACCTAGGATGTTGTTTATCTGCCAAATTGAGAATTAACTGGGCATGACACCACACACACCTGCCTATTTTCAAACTGGCTCAGCAAGGTACTGTGACAATTGTGTTCAGAACAGAAGGATTTCAATGGAAAACATGTGGCTGAGAGGGAGAATGGAATCAGTCAGTGCTGGAATCTCTCATTGTTGATTTGAAAAGAAGATGGATTGTGTGTTATTTGAAATATTTTTGTACTTCTTTCCTTCTTTCAAAAGGGATGAATGTTTTTGGTGCAGGTGACTGGAGACAAAGTGAGGCTTAAAGTTTCCAGATTTTCTTTTGCAAACTAATATACAAAAATCAGAAATGGCATATTTTAATAAGAAAGGAATGCATTGTCTGTTACTTTTAAAGTTTGCCTTCAAGATAAAATTCTTCTTCCTAAGACTAACCCTTTAAACTGCCCCCAGGTACGGCAGAAACAATGCAAATAGAGTTCTATTTGGGAACAACATGTCTGTGGAAAAACTTCCTTCAGCCTCCATAATTTTTTTTTCTTTCAGTCCCGCAACTTGCTCTTGGTTATATATGACACCTTTAACTTATAGTCAGGGCTCTTAACATACAGGCAGTCCCCGAGTTACGCGGATCCGACTTATGTCGGATCCGCACTTACGAACGGGGCTTTCTCGCCCCGGAGCTCGCAGGCAGCGGGACTGCCCAGAGCGCAGCGGTCCCGCCACCTCGACCTCCGGGGCAAGAAAATCTGCTCCAGGTGCCCCTGGTCAGCTGGGGACCATCTCCAGCAGACCAGGGACACCCAGAGCAAAGCCGGGGAGGCGGAGGGGTCCCGCGCCTCTGAGGCTTTTCTGTGGCAAAGCCTCAGAGGCGCGGGACCCCGCCGCCGCTGCCGCTTTGCTCCCGGTGCCTCTGGTCTGCTGAGGACCATCTCCAGCAGACCAGGGACACCAGGAGCAAAGCCGCAGCGGTGGCGGAGTCCCGCGCCTCTAAGCCTCAGAGGCGCGGGACCCCTCCGCCTCCCCGGCTTTGCTCCAGGTGTCCCTGGTCTGCTGGGGCTTTGCTCCCCCTGTCCCTGGTCTGCTGGGGGGGGAGGGGGCACAGCTAGTGCGCCCCTCTCCCCCCCCCCAGAAGACCAGGCTTTTGTTGTGGACCCTGGGGTAGAGCAGCTGGGGTGCTGCCGGGTTGGTCCTGCAAAGACGTACCTGGCAGCCCAGCTGTTCTGTCCCGGGCTGGAGATTCAGCCGCTGTTGAAACTGATCAGTGGCTGATTCCAGGAAGCTGGGGGCAGAACAATTCTGCCTCCAGCTTCCTGTAGTCAGCCCCTGGTCAGTTTCAGCAGCAGCGGCTGAATCTGGAGCCAGTTCCGACTTACATACAAATTCAACTTAAGAACAAACCTATAGTCCCTATCTTGTACGTAACCCGGGGACTGCCTGTACCTAAAATATATTGTGAACTCTGACTCATAATTCTCCACACACACACCATTTCCACTCTATAATCCTGTCACTGATTTCCTCTTACCACATACCCAAATTTCAGATCCTGGTCCCCAAACAACTCTTTCCCCACTTACAATCTCTACTTTCATTGCTGCCTACTCCTCTTGTTCTGGGACCCTGCTAAACTTCCATTCTAATGTTCTTTACACAATCTTGCCAGCATGATTCTTTCAGACTTAGAATTGTCTTCCACTTCTTGTGTGCCAGGCAGATCATGAGCAGCATGCAAAGGCTCAGCCAGAGAAGGCTGAGGGGGGATTTGATAGCAACCTTTAACTACCTGAAGGGAGGTTCCAAAGAGGATGGAGAGAGGCTGTTCTCACTAGTGATGGACGGCAGAACAAGGAGCAATGGTCTCAAGTTACAGTGGGGGAGGTCTAGGTTTGATATTAGGATAAACTATTGCACTAAGAGGGTGGTGAAGTACTGGAATGAGTTACTTAGGGAGGTGGTGGAATCTCCATCCCTAGAGGTATTTAAGTCTCGGCTTGACAAAGCCCTGGCTGGGATGATTTAGTTGGGATTGGTCCTGCTTTAGGCAGGGGGCTGGACTCGATGACCTCCTGAGGTCTCTTCCAGCTCTATGATTCTAACTTATTTTTAAAAGATTAAAAATGCAGCTGTCTGGCTGATCCTTACTATATGGTGATATCAGAGTCTGCTGCTCCCAACATGGTCCCTTTATGATGACAGCTTTCAATAGTAGATTAGAACCACCGTTAGACAATGTCAGGACCAGAGATTAATATCGAAGCAGCTCCATTCAAAATCAGGAGCTGCTTCTAACTCCTTTGCCCCCATACCTTCTTCTCTTCTCCCTCATCACCTGTAGCCAGTAGCTTCTCTTATTTCTGCATGTATTACCATGATCACGAGATTGGTGATCAACTTGTTTTCTTTTAAAATAGAGAAATCCTCCAGTATTTCAGGCTACATTTGCTACCCTCACAAAGTCTTCTTTTTCTTATTTTGAAGCCATATTTGTAACTGTGTGTTTCATATCCTGTATGCAAATATATTTATAAATATGAATATGCCTAACTCAAATATGCTTTATATAAAATATTGCATCTCACGTATCATTTAAAAAGTTTGAATCTGCTGAATGTGTATATTCTGTTTGTGTTCATGTATTATTCCAGTATCTGAAGTCAGAAATATGAAGCATAAACATGTATACTGATCTGAACCTGGTAAGTGAGGGCCATTAGGTATAGTTAAGGAACTTAATGGCCTAGTATTTGGGACAATGATCCATGAATAGTCTTCCTTCTCCCGTGAACCTGGACGATGGTTAGTCCCACAAAAATGTGTCATCAGGCCATCTGATTCTGGGAATAATTTTGGATGCTATACTTTTCCACTCAAGGTGAGAAAAGTTTGAACTGAACAAGTTTGATTCTTGCCTTGGGCAAAGATATAAATAAAGGCATGAAACCTAACAATATGGGTTGCTATCAGATGCCAGGAGACCCTGGGTTACCATCTAAAATGAGTGCTAGAAAAATCTAATCAGACCCAAGTGGAGAGGTTTCTTAGTTTGTGAGAAAAAGTGATTAGAACCACTGTTAGGGTAAGAAATTGAATGTAACAAATTTCTTAGCGTATTAGGTTTAACTAGCATGTTTTGTTTATTTTGCTTAGTAAGTTATGTTAATCTGTTATCACTTGCAACCACTTAAATCCTATTTTTTATACTTAATAAAATCATTTTTGTTTATTAATCAACCCAGTGCACATAACTCTTACCTGGGGGTGGGGAGGGACAACAGCTGTGCATCTCTCTCTTTAATTGATAATGGGGGTGAACATGTTAGAAGTTCACTTTGTATTAACTTTATGCATACTGAGATGGATTTATTTAGGGTGTTGGTCCCATTGCAGCTGTGCATCTGAGTGCTGTGTCAGGTCCGCTTGACTGAGCCTTCCTAGGGCTGAGTGGATCTCAGGGTCTGTGCTGCTCTGCTGTGGACTGTGACCCCAACTCTGTGCCAAAGCTGGATAAGACTTGAGGGTCTGGCTCAACAGGACAGGTGGGTGGGCTCAGAGATATTTTCAGCTCATCAAGGAAGAGTTTCAAGAGGATCGCTGTGACCAAACCATGCACAATATTGTACCTGCTTGGTTTTTTAAGGCATAGTCTCATCAGGTTCAATTATAAAAATCTTTTTGCTGCTCAACAACAAAATTATGTCTGCCTTTAAAAAATATCAGTGGCATGGTATGCTAGCTTATGTTTTTAAAAAAATCTCTGAATCTTTTCATTCCCAACATTCTTCCACCTCACCATTTTCATCTCTAGAAGGAAAAAAAACCCAAATACACAACACTGTTTTATGTATAAAGACATGTAAAGAGACACCATTCCAGTTCAATTTAGAGATTTATGTAATTCAAATATCAAGTTTCATGCCTGTTTAACTGAATACTATCAGCTCCTGTGTCAAATGCAGATAGTGAAGTCAGGAGAAATATTTCTCTGTGGGAAGCATTTCTACTGTATAGGCACTTCTAAGTTATTAGAATCCCTTTATTGCCTTTCTGCAGTCTGTTGATCAGGTCTGGACTTTATAAAATGCTAGCAGGCATATTCAGTGAATGGTAGGTATTCAGGGGTCATGCACCAAAGATAACTTGGGGAGATACTATTTCATATAGGAAAGTAAATGAATAATTTTCTAATACAAACTGTGGTTAACCATCATTTGACTATAACTAAAAATATGCATGTATTTTCTTAAACTTTTTCCTTTTTTTTCTTTGCAGAAAACCCAGATGAAAAATATTATTCTGAGAAAGTGACAGGCTTTCAGTACCATTTTATCATTTATAACAGGGGTGGGGAACATAAGGCTCGGGGTCTGAATGTGTCTCCCAGCTTGCCTGGATCTGGCCCCCAAGGCTCTGGGCTCCTCCCAGGGGAGCCTGCAGGGCTGGAGCACACAAAATCTACTAGCTTGGGCCCCACTAAGCTCTAGTGTACAAAGGGAATGTGGGGAGTGTCTTTCGTCTCAGTCAGAGGCCATGTCACTAAGGATTTTATTTATTGTTTATTTATTGTTTGTTTGTTTCTCACTTGTGTGTGGCCCCTGACTTATTTTTCTGTGGGTTAGTGGCACCTGACCCAAAAAGGTTCCCAACCACTGCTTTATAACATCAAAATTTCTTAAAATTAACTCATAGATTCTCTGTTTATTTCTTTCCACCAGTACACCAGTACACAAAAGTATGGCTGCAATAATTAGGACAATAATCGTATGCAGATAAATGATATTTATTATTAATTTATATCTATAGTGCAATAGCCTAGAGGCAGGCCCTATCAGAAGGGGGGCAAGAGGGCAATTTGGTCTAGGCCTCAGGAGAAAAGGGGGCCTCAAATTTTGACATTTTTTTACCGAGTAATTTCCATTTATTATACACCTTGCAGTTATAACAGAGACAACAAAAGAAGCTATAAATACCTGCAAAAATTGATATTGAATGTCATTTTTTTTCCCTTTCTGAATAGGGATTTGTTTGGTTCCAGTCAATGTACGGGTGACCCTACAAACGGAACAGAATTCCTACAGTCAACAATTTAAACACCTCCAGCGCATTATCAACAATCTATAACCTATCCTGGAAAATGACCTCTCACTCTCAGAGGTCTTGGGGGAAAGGGCAATCCTCGCTTAAGCCAACACCCTAACTTCAAACAAATTCTTTCCAATAACCACGCAACACATCTCTATCATAATCATCCAGGAACCCACCTTTGCAATCAGCCCCAGTGCCAACTCTGCCGTCTGCCCACACATCCACATCAGCTATTTCATCTCTGGTCCCAACCACATCAGCCACCAAATCAGAGGCTCATTTAACTGCACATCCACTAATGTGATCTATGCCATCAAATATCAACAATGCCCCACTGCCATGTATATTGGCCAAACTGGACAGTCTCTATAGGAAAGAATTAATGGACACAAATCAGATATCTGAAAAGACAATAGACAAAATCCTATTGGAAAACACTTTAATCTACCTAGACACTCATTAATGGATCTCCAAGTCACCGTTTTGTTCCAGGCAAATCCACAAGCCAAATACACAGAGAAGGATAGGAATGTAACTTCATTTACAAGTTTAATTCTTATGCAAATGGTATGAACAAAGACATCCACTGGCTCACATGCTACCTTCCACATCCTATGACTTAACCTACCAACCAAATAATGGAAGTGCTAATGGTTCTTATCAGCCTCTTGTAATTATTTAATCTTTAAGGTGCTACTAGACTATTTGTTGTTTTTTAAGTTTTTCCTGTTACAGACTAATTCGGTTACCCCCTGAAGCTTATCTACTCACTGTCTTTCTTTTTTCTTCCTCCTCTCCTTTTCTTTCTCTTTTTTCCTTCTTCCCTCCTCTTCCCCTCCACCCCTCCTTCCCTTATTTATTCTTGGATCTGGACTTCTAACACTCCTGTCATCTGGAGAAGTGGGCTGTACCCACAAAAGCTCATGATACCATCTACATGTTTTGTTAGTCTTTAAGGTGCTACTAATCTATTTGTTGTTCTTTAAGCTTTTCCTACAAATGGAAATTTTCTAGGTATAGTTGAGCTTCTAAGAAAGTATGACCCACTTTTATCAGGCCATTTTAAGTGTGTTCATGAATCACAAGAGAGCAGAAAATGCATGCAAGTCCATTATCTGTCTACCAGAATGCAAAATGAGTTTATTGAGCTGTGTGGGACATTTGTGCAAACAACAATTCTTCTTGAGCAAAATCCAAACTGTATTTTCTTCATTGGTGGCAACATGCTAATCTTGTTGGCGTTGATTGCACTGAATCATGCAAGAAAGCAAACACATATTTTAGAACAATCCAGCAATTGTACAACCTCTTCAGTAGCAGTCCTCAAAAGTAGGAAATTCTGAAGCAGCATCTGATTGTTTCCCTTCATGGCATGTCGATGACGAGATGGTCAGCATGAATCGATGGCATTAAACCAGTTGCACAGTATTTGGATTCTCTGAGAAAGGTTTTAAGTGAGCTTGAATCTCTTACTCTCACATCACAGGGTCACACTGAGCTTAAGTCAATTTAGAAGTATACATCCAAATTTGAATGCATTTTAATGTCTTCCATGTGGATGAAGCTGCTAAAAATGATCTATGAAACTAATCTTGTAATTGAAGCATGCAATGCTACATTAGAGTTTGAGAGAGATAATACTGTACAACTTCTTAAAGATATTCAGAAGATTCATGATCAATGGGAGGCAATCTTTTCTGAGTCCAAATCAGTAGCACAAGGTATCGACATTTCATCTGAGCTTTCCACCAATCGCAACCTAACATCTCAATCTGATGCAGAAAGGCACTATCGAGTCAATGGGTGGGTTTTTTTTTCTTTTTTGTTTATTATTGACGCCATCAAATTTTGTCTTACACATCGATCTGAGTTACTGTGACAAATTTGCACCCCTTTTTGGATTCCTGTGGGAGTTCAGAGAACTAAGTGATGAAGATCTATATTCAGCAGCTGAACAGTTTCAGCAAAGGTACAACAACAAAATTTCAAGAGATCTCCGTGATAAGATCATCTTCTTGGAACATTTACGTTTCACCAACTTTAAGTCGGACTGCAAGCCAAAAGAACTGCTTCAAAAAATATTCGATCTTGGCCTGCTGACTGTATTTCCTAATATTGCAATTGCATTACATATTTTTGTCAGTCTCCCTGCATCAATGGCTTCAGGTGGATGTACATTCAATGTGTTAAAACAAATAAAGAACAATCATCATTCTACAATAGGACAAGAGCGTTTGAATGAGCTCGCGATGCTTAATATTAACAGTGATGTTGCACATGAATTAGATTTTTCTTCAATTATAAATGAGTTTGCACACAACAAATCCAGAAATGCATCCCTAAAATGAAGAGTTTTGCTTGCAGTAGAAGCTCACAATTAAAATTAAATTTTTAATATACATGCTGTTGGGATTAATTTGGGTGCTGCTATGTGCTAATATGGACAGTGCAATCCAACTTCCATTTTGAATTCTCGGTTCCATTTTACCATCTATGAACTATTGAGACTGTTTGAGGCAAAGGAACTGGATTTTCCCACCAGAAGAACTGTTGCACGCAATACTAAAAGGTGCACATGTCACTTACCATCATTTGCCCATGGCACTAAACATCTGCACTCAGCACTAACTGTTTGCATTCTGCACCATCTAATGTGCACACGGCACAAACCTCCTTTTCCCGCCAAGGACTTTTTAAAAGGAGGTCCTGCCCTAAGGCTTAGGTTGCTTCTTCCTCGGTTCCTGAGTTCCCTTGTTCCTCAGTTGCTGCTTTGTCGGACTCAAGGGTGGTAAGATTCTCAGGCCTCTGTGACATCTTTCAGTGTAGACTGTAGTGAAGGCTCAGCTACTGCGTGTGGTAGTGTCAACTAGAGACTGAGGGTCCTCACCATCATAGCTGGATAACACCTCAGCAGTCCGGGTTTCCGAGTTGTGGTGAATGCCCAAGCATCGGTGAAAATAAAAACAAGAGCAGCTATTTGTGGATATTTCGGACGCTGTGGCAAAGGCCCAGGCCTTTTCGGAACTGTTCGGTTCTAATACCACCTAGAATCTTCAAGGGACCACTCAGTTTTCCTCCCCAATGGCTATAAGTAGCCCTAGGGTTGAAAGTCCCGAGCAGCTTACCCGAATCCTGTTCGGTTCCTCTGTTGTACCATCTACCAATTGTAAAGTTGTTTACCTTTTGAGGTTTTCTGTACTGTCTTCTATTTCTTCGTGGGTGTGGGTATGGGTTGGCTTTGTGACACAAAGTGTCAGGGGTTGTTGTTTATGTCTTTAACTACTGTGTCTATTCAAATTTATAATATAATTGAGTTTAAATTTATTCCGGACTCTGGCTGTGTTAATCTTACCAGTAATTAGATACGGGAGTGCCAGGCCAAACCTTACTTCTGTGCAGACACTCTCAAAATCATAGTCAGCCCACAGTATCAAGTTGCTTACCTGGGTCACTGGGGTAACAGTGCTATTGATATAATGACTTAATTATCAATAAATAAATGTCTCAAGTGTTCATTTTCATATTTTTATTTTATTTTAATATGATCCTGTGGATGAGAACAGGGCAACAAAATTATTAGGGAGTTTGGAATGGGTCCCATATAAAGAGAGATTAAAAAGATTTGGACTTTTCAGCTTAGAAAAGAGGAGACTAAGGAGGGATATGATGGAGGTCTATAAAATCATAGCTGGTGTGGAAAAAGTGAATAAGGAAAAGTTATTTACTAATTCCCACAATATAGGAACTAGGGGTCATCAAATGAAATTAATAGGCAGCAGGTTTAAAACAATCAAAAGGAAGATTTTCTTCACTCAGCACACAGTCAACCTCTGGAACTCCTTACCAGAGGTTGTTGTGAAAACTAGGACTTTAACAGGATTCAAAAAAGAGCTAGATAGATTCATGGAGGTTAGGTCCATCAATGGCTATTAGCCAGGATGGGTAGGACTGGTGTCCATAGCCTCTATTTGTCTGGAAATGGATGACAGGGGAGAGATCACATGATGATTACCTGTTGTGTCTCCTCCCTCTGGGGCATCTGGTATTGGCCACTTTCAGCAGACAGGATACTGGGCTAGATGTACCACTGGTCTGACCTAGTATGGCTGCTCTTATGTTCTTAGAAGTTAGATACATCAGGGCTTGGGGATGGGGTCTCTAAACACAGTGGCCCAGGCCTGTGTCATTCTCTGAGAGGGCCTGCCTGGAGGTCCCTGTCTGGGCCACAGTGTGTTAGGCACTATACAAACATGCAGGAAGACACAGTCCCTTCCCCAAAGAACTTGCAATCTAAAAGCTTGACTCTGAAAATACTTATGCATATGAATAGTCCCACTGAGTTCAGTGAGACTCCCTACATCAGTAATGGTATTAACATGTGTTTGCAGATTATGACCTAAAAAAATAAATGGCAAGTGAGGAGAGAGGCATGCATTTCAGTACGCTTTTCTTTTTATTGCTGTTATTACAGATACTCAAAACAAGCATCATTCAGTAGGTAGAGCCCTGCATGGATAGAAGTTGCTGTCCATGGATGTGGATGTCTGTGAACAGAGATTGGTATGTATAGAACTGCAGGGCAGTGGCCAAAGGAGAATAATGACAAACAGCCATTCCCAGGAGCCAGTGCCCTGTCCTGGCAGCTTCTCCTTTCCATGCAGCTGTACTGCCCACAGCAGGGCTGCACGACTCCTGACAGACACAGCTGTGTTGAAAGGCTTGGGGCGGGACTGAGGGAGAGATAGCCCCACAGCCAGGAGGACACTAGCTCCTGGGAGTGGCAGCACAATATGTTTCTCTTTTGGCCACTGTGATTCCTGGAAGTAGAGCCTTGTGGTTCAGCAAATACCAGTCTCTATCCGCAGCTAGAAATCTGCATCGGTGCGGAGCTCTCTCAATATGTGCACACAAAATCTGTCTTCCTCAAAGTGATTTTGATGCAGATTCTGCTTTATCCATATCGTCACTTTAACTTCATTAACATACCATTCTACTCAACTACCTTTAACCTTTATTTCAGTCTTTTGGGAACAGCACATACTCTTCAGTAACTTAGTCCAGGCATGATGACTACCATTTCACCATGTTTCCATCATCATTATAGTATCTGGTTTCATTTCCCGCACCAGTAGTTCTAGTTCCTCTATTTTCTTACTCACTTCCTTACATTGTTAGTGTTAGTCAGCAAGAACAGACTAACACAGCTACATCTCTATTACATTGTTGTACAGTCATCTTTGTTGTTTCTGCTTGGCTTCACTGAGGTTCCTTGCCTGATTAGTTTCAGTCATTTTGCTGCCCTGCATCACCTACCTACCTGCTAAATGCTAATACAACTGACTGTATCTTTCCTCTTGTTTTCTGTTCTCCTATCTTCAGTTCATCCTTTCTTCATTGTATCTTTTTTATTTGATTTTTCTCCTGCTCAGTGCTAGAATCAAGCATTGAGATTACATCAGCCTCTCCCAACCATTTCCTCTGAATTCCTAGTTTAAAGCTCCCTTACACAGTTGTGCCATCCTACATCCCTCCCTATTCAGGTGGAATCTGCCCCATGGGAATATCCCAAAGACTTCCTAATGAAACCATTGTAGATCACCTGAGCTTCCATTTATCAAAGCATTTTCCTAGCCTGGTGCAGTATTCTTTGCTGCATCTCAGCAAGAATCTATTAGTATTCTTTGTTCCCACATGAAGGACAATCAATGGATTCTTTCTTGCGCCCAGTAAGATCTTCTCCAGTCTGAGGTCCACAACTCATATCTTGTCTCCCAGCAGATAGCATATCCTTCTGTTTTTTGGATTAGCTCTCGTTAAAGACCTGTCTGTGCTCTTTAATAGAAAGACCCCAGACACATAGACCTGCCTTTTCCTGGTACTGGTGTGATTCTCCAGCCTCCCCATTCTTTCCTTCTGGCTGCAAGTCTTCTGTTTTCACTTGCAATCGTCTGCATTTTACCATCTCTCTTTGTGGGACTCTGAACTCTGGCTATTTCCATTGTCTTTCCCCCTCTTTTTATAGGAGTAGCCACTCCTCTTTCTTCATGTCCCATTACTTGTTTCTCCCTTTCATTTTTAACTCAATGAAGCTGTTCCTCAACTCTATTTCTCTTTCACTAGCCAGTATTTTCCTCTGCCTTGTTTTCATAATCACATACTTCCACTGACCATTTTCCTCGTCCGAGTTGTCTACCCTCTCAGTTCTCTGGTCCAGCATGCGTCTATAAATCTTGAAGTTTCTCTTCAGCCTCCTCTTTCCTTCTCTCCATTATTCACTCAAATGCCCTTCAAACAAGCACAACAGTTTCTAGCTCCATCTCCAAATCTCAGATTTCCTCTTCTATCAGATATGTCAGGCTGCACTGCACATGCATAAAACACCTTTCAGGGACCTCTCCAGAATAATCTTCATTGTCTCTTCCATTCTTCGGTTGACTATCACTGTCGCTGTCATAGCCATCCTTTCTAAGGTCCTGTAAAGAACAAAAAGAAAAAATTAAACAAACAAATGCACACACACCCTGGCAGGTGTCTGCCTTTATAGGCTTACTGAGTAAGGAAGTTCCAGATGAATCAAGGTTCATCTGTGATCAAAGGCCCTGCCTCTCTTGAAAACAAACCAATAAGCAAACAAACACACACTCCCAAGAACTCATTGCCCTGAAAGAATAGAGTCTTACCTCCCCCTTCTCTTCCAGCCAATTGTCACTCAAAACACCCATTTTCCAGCTCTTTTTGCCAGTCCCTGTGCTGCTGCATTCATTCAATGAGAGTGTTACCTGAGTAAGGACTGCAGAATATGACCCATTAATAAAAGAACTAAACATACTTTCATTATGTTTGTTATAGAGACTTCCATGTAATTCCATCACAAATAAAAAAAAAACCAGCAATGATTTTGAGTTCTCTCTCCATTCCAAATATATGTGTTTCCTTTTAAAAAATCTTCGCCTGGTTAAAAATGTTAATGTCCCCTCCATTGTTTGTTTTCTCATAATGACTTTAACATTGCTAATTCGCTTTCCTGTTACTGGCAAGCACCTTTTATTTTACCCTTTCTTCAAACATCCTCATGTGCAGAGGAGCAGAATACAGAAAGAGACACATATTTGCTGAATCTAAACATACCAGAGTTATCATCCCATCTTCAAATTGCTCCTCTTCCTTCCACTCTGCCTCTCCCACCCCTCCTGTCACAAAAGGACTTCTGTTCCCTTTGATGTCAGCATGTCTGGGTTACTGGTTTTAGTAACAGCTGGGAGCTAGTTTATTTAAAAGAAAAATCAAAAGAGGCACTACTCAACCTGGCCTCATGTACAACTTTAAATACATGAATAGTCCACTTGAAACTTGTTCTCATTTAAATCATAGGAATTATTAATATGAGAAAAGTTATGCAGGAGGAGAGATTAATAATTGATTTAGAACCGGTCATGTGAGCCAGAGTTACCAGGGCAACACTATGGCAGTTTCATTACAAACCTTAAACAACTTGTGTCCTGCAGGTCCCGAGAGAGCATGTTGCATTCTTACTGTACATCATCTCACAGACCCTTCCCATTTCTACACTTTACTGTGGGAACATTTTCCTGAACATTTTAACATCAATTTTTAATATCTTACAAATTTATATTTTACACTATGTCTGAGCTCAGAATGTTATAACATTAAATAGTACAAAAACAAAAAGCTTTGTATTAATTAATGTACATTCATTAATACTTCATATTTTAATGTTTGCTCTAATAATAAAACAACAATCAGAAAAATGTATAGGACAGTGGAAACAACTAACCAAAAAGGTAGAAATTATATTTGCACAGATGACTAATGGAGTTTCTGTGTCTCAGCCTTTAGGTCCTTTTAGCTTCCTGCTACTATCAAACTCACTGGTTACACAGAGAGGTGATTTTTCTTCTTTTGGCCACATGTTTTTCAGTTGTTGATTAAAAACCTCATCCTTGTTAAATATGCATTTGTCACCTCTAGATTAGATTTATTACACTGTGTTCATCGTATCATTTGGTGAATGTTTGAACTCCTTGCTCCCTCATCAGCCAGTGAAAATCATATCCCTATTTGCCTCAAACTATTATTTAAATTACACTACTGTCCAGAGACCATAATCAGGATGGTGACCTCATTGTGATTGGAGCAGTTCAAATAAGAGAATAAAGTTCTTGACTGAAACAGTTTACAGTTTAAACTGACATGAAGCAGGTGTATCTGATGCAAACATGATTACCACCAATAAAACATTTAATTGGACTAACGTAATAAATGACACACAAGATTAAATCCATCAAACTAAGGGTTTAAATAAAGCCACTAGTACAGATTTGAAATGGAATTGTTCATTCCATTTCCAACTCCCGTTGATGGGAAGAAGCTGCAAAATAACAAAGCAAAGAGCAAAATGCCATAGAAACAAACCATAAAGGTGACGTTTTCTATGACTCATATTAGTTTCAAAGAGAAATAGTCATCAATTTCCAGTGAAATTTATCTGACTTGCATCATGGCCTGAGCCAGATTATACCACAGATCATGCTTTATTCCAAACTTTTTCTGCATTTTAGAATTCATGTTTTTAGAGCTGGATTGAAAAGAAATTTGTGATTAAAATGGCAATTAAGCACATTTTTTCCTCACAATTGCAATTATATTTTGTATTTTGTATTTGTCCTAATCAAGACTATTTATTTCAAAGATGTCAAAATAAGACATTTCAACATTTTTTAAACTTGTTTTCCAATTTTCTTCTACACACAAGTTCACAAAAATTGATGTGATTTTATGAAAAAAGTGGATTTTGTCAAAATGTTTTGACAAAAGTTTTCTCACCAGTTCTACCTGATAGGGGTTTTTTTTGGTGGGGAGGGGGTGGAGGTGGAGATTTGGGTCATGTTTTTTTGGTTGAAGGGAACATACCCTCTCTTGGATGGTTATTCAGGATGGTAAATGGATAATGCTAATGTCATTGTAACAAACAAAGGTTTAAATATCAGCTTTAGCATAAATCAATACACGTGTTGAACACACATTATTTATCCTTTATTGCATATCATGGTGATGTAAATGATGGGTGAAAAATATTCCTGTTTAAAATTGTGTCATCCCCACAGATGACACAGTGCTGCTTATCTGCTACCAATGGCTTAACTCCAGTGAGAGCTGGATCATGTATTATTTCATATAATGTTAAGAAGTATTGTTATATCTGCAGGGATAATAATAATGCAGAAGAAAATACAGAATATGTGAACATTATCTCCAGCCCATCAAAACATCTTCACTCACATATTATGTATGATTGGTCTTGACAACTAGAGCAAGGGCAAGACTCAGAATTGTCTTGCTCTTGTGATTTCCATTTCCTTATTAACTTATGATACTATAACTTGGGGATAAATGTCTTGGGCAACCTAGACAATAAGCAGCTTATGGGGAGGGCGATAATGACAGTTCTGTTTTCTGTGTATTGCACTTTTAAAGGAAAGATGTTGCCCCAATAGGCAGCTAGTCAGTCAAGGAAAGGCTTGTGAATGAAGCCTAGAGGCCTGCTTCACTACTTTGTTACTCTAGTTTTATGTTGGCTTTCAATGGAGTTGCCCTGCTATAAAAGTGGTGTAAATGGTGTAATTGTTGCTCAGACAATGGGTCGATTTACAAATTCTTATGAAGCTAAAGCCTGTTACTGTTAACATTTCTGAGATACCTCATCTACCAGGATTTAAGTCTTTCCTTTTGGAAAACAAGGCTGTTCTTTCTCTTCAGGCTGGTTTGAGGATTTTCAATAGCTCAATCAGTATGAAGCTAGTGACAGAGTACAGTACTTGAATTCTACAGTTGTACAGGTTTTAAGCACAAACCTACTTTTGACTGGAGCTTTCACAGAATCTGGATTCTCTAGTAGAAAAGAGCTCAAAACCATTTTGAGAGGTAGCATGCTTGGTTGTGTCACAATGAGGCAGATGATATCTTTTAAAAGACCCAAAGAATGTTGATAACATGCTAAATTTCCAATAATCTCAGAATAAAGACAAGAACAAGAAGATTCTAATAAATGGTAGGTTATATAAATTACCATGCCAGATAAAGACTTTGACTGAAGCAGCTGGAAATATGCCCTTACTTAAACACTGAGCATAATTGACTACTGGAATAGCTCACCAAGGAATGCAATGAATTCTCTGGTTGAACCAAAAGGTATATCTTGTGTCATGGGAGTGGAGACTAGATTATCATTCTGGTCACTTCTGGTCTTAAACTCCATGAATTATGAACAGCAGCTTTGTCTTCAAACTAAAATAACCTCTTTCAGTTTCCAGAAATGCCAATGTGGTCTATGCCTGACAAAGTGGCAGCGTAAAGGGCTGCAAAATTTCACTTCTAAACATTTTCACTCACTTTTCTTGAGGGATACAAACTGTTATGCTCTAACGGAAATTACAGAAGTGTTTCTTGTCCAATGGTCTATAATGTACATTAAATTGACTGTCCCTATTCAGTCCCTTGAACATTGGTATCCACATCATGAAGCCACTATCATCATTTCATAGAATCATAGAACACTAGAATCTGAAGGGACCTCTAGTGGTCATCAAGTCCAGTCCCCTGCCCTCACGGCAGGACCAAGTACCATCTAGATCATTCCTGATAGATGTCTATCTCAGTATTTTTCAACTAGTGGCACGAGCACCCCCAGGGACACCCGAGAGAAGTCTACACTCTAGTGCACTCCAGTCAACACAGAAACCAAGTATGAATCAAATTCCACTAAAATAAGAGGATAAACTCCTGCGCCATGCCAAGCCGCTACCCCCTTAAGCTCTGGGCTGGCTCTAGTATGAGGCAAAACCACCAGTTCCACTAAAACCAGGATACCCCCTTCCACCGGGCACAAGAGCTGCCCTTGGCCACTGGCAGGTCTGAACTCCTGGCCACTGGTTAGAGCTGAGCCCCTGCAGGCTTCAGGGTAGAGAGGGAGAGATGGTAGGGTAGCCCAGGGAACACAGGCAGGGTCATGGCCAGGGTCATGGGAGGCTTAGTCTGCTCTGTCCTTTAATACCCACTGTCCATGGAGGAAACTGCTTGTTGGGCTATTTACTACCCAGGGAAGAAAGGAGCCACAGCCTGCTGCAGGAGAGAACTTCAACTTAGTCCTGGCAACCAAGAGTCAGCTAATGGGAAAAAGAGATGAACTCAAGCAATCAGTACCATCAGATGACTGTTCTCCTGGGCAGAGGAGAATAAACTTAGTTATCAGAAGTTTCATGTTAGCCTAACTGAAAAAAACTTAAAAAATAATGAATAGTCTTGCCGCACCTTAGACACTAACAAAAACTGTAGATGGTATCATGAGCTTTCATGGGCACAACCCACTTCTGTGCCCATGAAAGCTCATGATACCATCTACAGTTTTTGTTAGTCTTTAAGCTGAGTTACCAGAGGAGTCATTGTTAGATAATGTAAAAACAGCTATTTTATTATTTGTTTTTTACTCTAACTCCCTCTCACTTTCCCCCAAAAAACAATTAAAGATGTCTACATCATCGTTGTTTCAATTGGATGTTGAAACATAAGATCTACATTACAATTAGTCTATTGGAACCATTCTGACAAAACTTTCGACAAGATTTGACAACCCATGTTTATATGCATTACTGTCATTTTGGGAGTGGTTTTATGATCTTTCCTCAGATGTCATTGTTACCCACTGATTTTGCTATACCCATAGGCTGCGTCTAGATTGGCACCCTTTTCCGGAAAAGGGATGCTAATGAGACAAGTCGGAATTGCAAATGCCGTGGGGATTTAAATATCCCCCGTGGCATTTGCATGAACATGGCTGCCGCTTTTTTCCGGCTCGGGGCTTTGCCGGAGAAAAGCGCCAGTCTAGATGGGATCTTTCAGAAAATAAAGCCTTTTCCGGAAGATCCCTTATTCCTCTTAAAAAATATTTAAATCCCCTGTGGCATTTGCAATTCCGACTTGTCTCATTAGCATCCCTTTTCCGGAAAAGGGTGCCAATGTAGACACAGCCATACTATATATATATTTGGAAATATTGTATCATCTAGGACAGGATGATGCTGAATAATTCAACTCTGGGAAAGAACATTGTAAACTGAAATCCTGAATTTTTGAGATAGACCCAACTCCTTTCAATGAACTTTACCCAAGTAGGGTCTACAGGATGGGACTCCTGATGTGCAAGTGAGATAGTTACATGACTTGTCACTAACTGAGGTCAGACAGGAATTAAGTGATGATGTGACTCATATACCGTGAATTTTAAAACAAATACTGTGAAAGTATTAGTTTTGTTCTTGTATCTGGTCCATACTTCAGGAGAACAAAATGCTAAAATAGCATAGAGACAGGTCTGCCTTTTAATTAGGCAATAAAGATAAATGCTATCCAATGTCTTCTTTTGAAAAGTATAGCAAAACATGTAAATTCTTCTTTGCGTGATCATGCAGAGTGATACCTCTCAGACACTGTAATGGCCAAACATATACCTTTGATCAGTGGTTCCAAACCTTTCTTATAGCACGGATCAGCAAACCCATTCACCAACTTTAGCTGGACTGGTACCATTTTATTTGCATATTTGCATATTCATTATGGTAATTAATTTTAAGAGGTCCCGAGTTATTTTACATTGCATCTATATGCACCATACATGTCCTTGTAAGGGATTAGAGCCAGCAGGTATCTATAACACTACAAAAAACTGTCAAAAGAATCCTTTCCTTTTTTATCTTGAGCCATTAACACCTATGTAAACTTTGTTTGAAATGTAATCATGCAAATGTCATGAGCTAGGCCTTTTGTTCTGCCTGCAGCCCAGAGGGAAACAAGTTATACACCCCAAACTCCCCTCTGTCCCCAGCTCACTGCACTAGTCCCCACCTTTGGAGAGAGGAAGACACGCAAAGCTAGGACCCCCAGGCTGCACACCCCACACATGAACCAGGCAGAATGGCTCCAGCCTGCTTGGTTCCCTTGAGGAAGGCAGAAGCAGCTTCAGCATGAGAAGCCAGTATGCTCCCATTCACCTCCAGGACCGGGGGATGCACGTGGGGCAGGTGGGAAGGTCTCACATCTTCACAGGGGGTCTCTGTCAGCAGCCAGAGCCCACTGGCAGTCCCTCCCTGGCTCTCCTGGCAATAGTTGGGTCCGTCCCACCCTGGCCGTGCCACTGCTCCGTGACGGGGGAGAGGAGCCAGAGTAAACACTCGGCCACAGGGGCAGAGTCACAGCAGCTAGTGCTCAGCCATAAAGGCAGAGCCATGGCAGCAAGGCAGTTGAAGTGCTGTGAGCGGACTTCCTGCTTGCTCCCCCTGGCAACTCCCATTCTCCTCCCCCACCCCCACCTTCCTGCTGAGCTGGGCAAATGAGGGAAAGAGGCCAAGGGTCTGTCACCCGCATCGGGCTGTGGGAGAGACCAGCACAGGGACCATGGGGAGGGTGGATTTGCACCCTTTGCAACCACGTCAAGGCATGGGTGCGGCCTGGAAGTGTGCCACGGCCCAGCAGCCAGGGGTTCCTGGCCTGGCACCAGTCCTCGGACCGGTGGTTGGAAATCACTACCTTAGATTCACAAGGCAAATGTATTGCTAAGTGTAATGAAGATTAAAACCATGATGTTTTAACCATGATGTGGTAAGGTGATGGTATATGTATTGATTCGGATGAGAAAAGAACTAGCATGATACAGAAAGCGGAGAACTTTGAAAGCTTACACAATTTTACTAATATTTACTAAATACAAATATTTAAACTGATACAAGAAGTTGTCTTAATAACAGACCCAGCTCACAGTAGTAAAATAACAATCACTCAAGTTATCCCAAAAAAGAAAGTCACATAGTAACAGTGAAGTCATAGTGAAATGACTCTGAATCATGAGTCAAATTTCTAATTTGTTTATGAAGTCAGTGGAGTGTTTATGGCTCATCACAGTTATTCTCCTGCCAGATGTAACCACAGTGTTGTGTCTTCTCAATACAAAGCTTCCATTTGTTTGATGGCTGCAAACGTTTGACAATCATTAGAAAGTCACTAGGTCCTTGTAGTTTCTTAGTAATTCAGC
This sequence comes from Pelodiscus sinensis, assembly GCF_052426305.1. Taxonomy (NCBI): domain Eukaryota; kingdom Metazoa; phylum Chordata; order Testudines; family Trionychidae; genus Pelodiscus; species Pelodiscus sinensis. Next base: position 270,673,747 of record NC_143052.1, read on the forward strand.
CTCTATTAACAAAAGAATGGTTTCTTACAAGCTTCATGTGCCCTTAAGGGATCTTTAAAATGAGCACAGTAGCTCTTTGTTGTTACTCTTTCACATGTTAACAGAGGTTTAATAGAGATAGGAGTGGCTGTTACATGCCTACCTCAATTTGTCTTTTGTCAGTTAATTCAGATCTTTGTCATGTCTATCCAGAAGATGGATTAATGAAGATGCAAATATTTCTTCCCTATTAAATTAATAATGCACACAGAAACATTCAAATGTTTCTCTACTACAGTAAACCTATTGTAGATATCCATTGAACAATATTTTGATAAACCAAAGTGTTTTTAAATGAATAAAAGCAAAACCCAGATATATGCCTCATTGTACCTTTTTATCTGGATAGTTTGATTATTTTTGCCAGTTGATTAAGAGGATTCATGTAATCATTGAAAAGGAAAGACTAAGGGGGGATATGATAGAGATCTGTAAAATCATGACTGGTGTGGAGAAAGTAAATGAGGAAAAGTTATATACTTGCTCCGTAACACAAAAATTAGATGTCACCAAATTAAATTAATAAGTACAGGTTGGACCTCCCTGGTCCAGCACACTCGGGACCTAACCGGTCCTGAATAAGGGATTTTGCCAGACCAGGGAAGGTCATTTCTGGGGCTCCCCTACCATCAGCCCTCCCACCCCCTCCCCAGCCATGGTGTCACTACCAGCCTCCCAGCCGGCTTCTCCCTGCCACTGGCCCCTTAGCACAAAGGCAGCCCTCCCACCCTTCCCCCGCCATAATCACAGCCCTGCTGCTGGGCTCCCGGCCTGGTGGGGTAGTCCCTGCCCTGCCTCCCGCTGGAGTCCAGCTGTGCCACTGGGCATCGGCCCTCCTTGGGCTTCAGCCTCGTTGGGCAGTCTCAGCGCCTTCCAGCCTCACCTGGCAGCTCCATCAGGTGGCAGCAGGGTTGCCGGGCTCTTTGCTGCGCTGTTCAGCAGCCCCACTCCCGGGTTCCTAGCTCTGCCAGCAGGCAGCACCATGGTCAGGCTCCCAGTCCTGCCGCACAGCTGAGCCACTGTTCAGCGGCGGGGATGCAGGACTCCTGGTTGTGCTGCCGGGCAGCCCTGCTGCCAGGTTCTTGGCCCCACCTCTGGGCAACCCCACTGCCTCCACGTGTCACCAGCCAGTTTCGCTGCTGCCCACTGGGAAGCCCTGCTGCCTTCCAGCCCCGCCCCCTGCAGTGTCACCACCGGCTGACAGCCCTGCTGCTGAGCTCCCGGTTTCACTGCCACAGGGTAGCCCTGCTGCAGGGCTCCCAGCCACCAGAACTCTGATCCTGGAACATCCTTGGTTCTTCTGGACCAGGGATATCACCCAGAGAGTCCCAGTGAAGAGAGGTTCAACTGGTAGCAGGTTTAAAACAAAGAAAAGGAAGGATTCACGCAATGCGCAGCTCCATACCAGAGGATGTTGGGAAGACCAGAACTTTAACAGGGTTTCAAAACTAGATACATTCATGGAGGTTAGGTCCATCAATGGCTATTAGCCAAGATGGGTTGGAATGGTGTCCCTAGCCTCTGTTTGTCAGAGGCTGGGAATGGCTGAAAGTAGATGGATTATTTGATGATTCCCTGTTCTGTTCATTCCCTCTAGTGCACCTGGCATTGGCCACTTTTAGAAGACAGGATATTGGGCTAGATGGACCTTTGGTGTGACCCAGTATGGTTGTTCTTATGTTCTTACGTTCCCCCTTCCTCCATACACTGCAAATCTGAGCAGTGGTATTCTTCCCACTGTATTTCTCCTTCTCTATAGTTGGCCCCACCTACTCAACCATTTATAATTAGGGTTAACAGTACTTTGCAATTATTTATTTTAATTAATTTAGTTTAGTGCATCTAGCCATTGGGCCAGAACATCAGCTGGCACAAATTGTCATTAATCTATTGATGTCAATGAGGCTGATTTATGTAGCTGAGGATCTGTCTCACCAACACTATTTCTGGCACACCAATGTGCTAGCTGTGTTGCACATCCACACCTACTGTGCTGCTTCATACAGCCATTAAAGGTTTAGAGAATATGACCTAAGAAGCCAGGCTTCATGAACTGGGCTTGTTTAGTTTGGAAAAAAGAAGATTAAGGGGGGACATGATAGCGGTTTTCAAATATCTAAAAGGGTGTCACAAGGAGGAAGGAGAAAATTTATTCCTCTTGGTTACTGAGTACAGGACAAGGAGTAATGGGCTTAAAGTGCAGCAGGGGAGGTTTAGATTGGACATTAGGAAAAAATTCCTAACTGTCAGGGTGGTCAAATATTGGAATAAATTGCCAAGGGAGGTGGTAGAATCTCCCTCTCTGGAGATATTTAAGAACAGGTTAGATAGACATCTGTCAGGGATAGTGTAGACGGAGCTTGGTCCTGCCTTGAGGGCGGGGGGCTGGACTCAATGACCTCTCGAGGTCCCTTCCAGTCCTATGATTCTATGATTCTATATACATACTTGCGGAAAGACCCCCATGCACTTCAGCGGGATATGAATCAGGACCTATAGGAATGCTGGGTAGCTACCGAGCAATGTCTCTGTTGTTCACATTTCGGTCAGAGAACGGTGGATGTTTTGTGTCACTTCACATTCTGGGAAAATTAATGCTCATCTCAGAATCTGTGAAGTGATGATAAGCATGGCTGGGACTTCCAGCATGGAGGCTGAGGTGGCAATTCATGCTACTGTGTAAAACTTCCCCGATGCTTCTCAAACATCTTTGTAAGTCAACAATCCGACTGCTGTCCACGAGCTGCTAACAATTTGCCAAAGTGATAAATCCTGTCTCATATTAGGAGCTAACACATTTTTAAACACTACTTCATTGAAATATGGCAGCTAACCCGCATTTCCTCCAGTTTAGACAGGATCCAAAAGTGGAGAGGATAGGTTGGATTAGCAGCGCCCAGGGCCAGCGGGATTACTTGCAGGGCCTAGTTCAAAAGGGGCACTGCGGCCTGGAGCTCTGGCTCTGCCTGTGTGGGGCTGCAGCATCTGCTCCCCCAGCTATGCAAAGAGCTCCCAGGCCAGCAGTGCAGAGGGGCTGGGCCGCTCAGGGCACCTTCACCACTGGCTGACGCGGCAGCTTCTTCCTCTTCTCCTGTAAATGGAAGGCCATGCGTAGCCTGCAGCTTTAGGACATTCGACAATTGTCAATCGTAGCATGCAGTTCATTATGAAATGACATGCATCAGGGATGATGATCCTGCCCACATTCTCTACCATGTGTGCCACGTTCAACTCACTGCCATAGCAGCTCCTGCTGGCCAATCTAGGAATTAGCTTTTTAGCCTCAGAGCATCCCCTGCTGGCCAGTGTTGGTCCTCTGCTGGGGCAAGAGAGAGAGAGAGAGAGAGAGAAATACAATAGGAACAATACCACTGATCAGACTTTGCAGTGGAGGGAAAACAATGCTTACCTGAATCCTCTTCATCAACTGGCCAAAATAACAAGATCATCAAATTATCTGGATAAAAATATATGATGAAACATATATTTGGGGTTTGTTTTTATTAATTAACTAGTGCATTGGTTTATTAAAATATTCTTCAATGGATATCTACAATAGGCTTGCTGTAGTAGAGAAGCATTTGAATGTTTTGGTGCTGAGTGCATTATCAATTTAATTAGCAGGGGTTTGGTCATTAAGCAAACCATCAGTGAATTTCTCTCCTTAAAGATACAGTCCTTGTAGAAACATGATTTTTTCACTCCAGTTAGCAATGAGAGGCCTGACACAGCATGGACTGAATCCTGTACGTATTCACACAATGTTTCATGAATGAGAGCAGCTATTATTAATACAATAGTGAATGCCCATAGCAACTGGTTCCAGCTGCAACAAGGAGCAGACAATATAAATCGGCAAAATCCGGCTTACTTATACAGGCAGCGTTGCCCTGTGGCATGACTGATACAGGGGATGGAGCTAGGACTTGTTTATCAAGCACTTTCCATAACAAACATCTCACAATACTATGGGATGATCTCTCCCAAAGAGAGAAGGCCATTAGAAAAACTGTCTAGCCCATTTACACAGAAATGGTGTTGCATTCCCATGTATACAGGAGTAACAGAGCACAATAGTAATACAAACACTACTGTACAGATCAGAATTAAAATATTATTTTAATGTATGGGCTGTAACCATAGCAGAACCATGATGTCAGAGTTGCAATTTATATTTGTTGGCAACTAAGTTCTAACTTAGTGTGAGAGGGCATATCAGCTCCACACTGGTGCACCAAGAGTTGACCTTTCTCTAGCTAAAGAGGGCTAGGACCTCTCAGCTCTGCTGGGCATGCTCCAGCTGACAGCTGGAGCAGAAGGAGGTGTGATGCTAGCTCCAGGGAATGAGCTACCTGCATTCCAAGACAGGGAGGCCAGTTGAACAGGAACAGATTCTGACATACAGGCAGGGAAGTTCACAGAGGATTGAGCAAATGGAGGATCACAGAGACCAAAAACTCACGGAGACTCTGGTAGAAAGTCACCCAGGAAAACTTTGTGGGGAAATAGTGATAGAACCGGATAAAAACTTGGTGTGTTTCAATCAGATCTCGACTGAGCTACTGGCAGGTGAACCTGCCATGGACAGGGCCCTGGGTGGGACCTGGCGGAGAGGGAAGACCTGAGGTCACTCTACTCTGGCCTCCACCTACCCAGTGGAGGTGGCCCATCCACTCTATTGTATTGACTCTGGCTGTTGGGCCATACTGCTCTGACCACAAGGGCTAATTTAGTGACTCTAGCTGAAAAGCCTCACTCTCCTTCTATCAAGAGTGATATTAAAGGACATAGTCCCTGAGCTGCACAGCCTGGAGATGGGGGGGGGGGGAGGGTGCTCCTTTGAACTTGGCCATGGTGATTTTGACACACCTCTTCCCCACCCCAAAGGCTGACAGGGTATTTCAGCACTGTGATACTTGATTATACCAAGGCTAAAAGCTGCTGCGTAGATGAGGCCTGTGACTCCATTTCTCACACATGCCCAGTCCAATAACACTGTAACTTTTCCATAGCTCACTGCCAGCATCCCAGCAGTACAATTCAGTTTATGGAAAACTCATATATGTATTTTCTTGAATAGTGGAGCAAAGTACAAGTCTCACAAGAAGCAGACTGTTTGCGTTCCAGAAGTTGTTCTGTATCAACAATACTTTCTGTGTTGGAAAGTACACACAGGTCAAATGACATATTGTATTGACTAAAATATCATCTTTAATCATTTTGGAAAATGTTGTAGAAGCATCTACTATCAACAATATTTTATTGTTACAAGTGGTTACAGTTAACACACACTCAACATTCATGGCTTCTAAGGAGAGCTGGGCTAGCTGCCCTGAGCTCTGATCCTGAGGGTTGGATGAGCTTAAGAACCCATGCTGCTGCCTGAACCATAATGCTAGTGCTAGTTAAAGCTCCATTACTGTGAGTCTGTCTACCCAGGCCAGGAGACTCTCTCTCATGCTACATTTGTACTGGGAAAGTTTGGCGATGAACATGCTATTGACAAACAAAAGTTGCCAAACGTGAAAACCAGTCAAACCAGTTTCTCTGACTTGTTGACTTTTCATGGCCACATCACTAACATCTTGTTGACAGAGCAGAGCAATGTGGATAACCATCCCACAGTGCAGTGTTGTGGGAAGGCAGAGCTGATCCCTGCACTTCTTGCAATTTCCTTATAGCTCTGTGAGCTCTTCATGATAAGGAATGTCAAAGCAGCTCAGCAGTCTCACCAGGACCGCCCACTCCCCACCCCGCAGCAGCAGTCTGCCTGCCACGGCATTCCTAGTGCAGGAAAGAACAGAAACATTCCAATGATTTGTTCATTTGTTCCCAGATGGAGCAGCTCATTCAGCTGTCAGATACTTCCTAGAGCTTTGAAAGATGTGGGTGTTTGCCTGCAGGGCAGCAGAGATCACAAAGCATTGAGTAAGGCCATCAGGGCAGGTATTGCGGGATACTGGTAAAAGCCAGTTCTCTGGACAAAACAAACAGTAGAGTCCACACAAGCTCTTTGTCAACAATAAGGGGAGGGGAAAAGACCAAAGTCTCTCCCAGGACTGGAAGTTTATTGTTGCCAAAACTGCGTTTTTCCTGACAAAATTGCATTGCAGTGTAAATGCTCTCACTGTCTTATTTCCAAAAGGCAGTTTTTTGCTACAAAACATGCCAGAGTAGACAAGCCCTCAGATACACTGTAGACATGTTAATTGAACATAGCACTGACCATTAGATGGGGATATAAACGTTCCCATTTATCTTTCTTCAGCCAGAAAGCATATGTTTACAAATTGCACGGGATATAAGAGTTTTGTTTCTTCCCCCTCCACCCTAAGATAACAGGAGAGTTATATTATTCTTCTTTTAGGCTACATCTACACTGCACAGTTATTCCAAAATAGCTTATTTCGAAATAGCATGCCTACACCGCAAAGAAGCCTCAAAATAAGTCTGAGGCAGGCTTTCCTAATGTAGATGTGCTATATTGATTTAGAGCCCCAGGAGGAATAACTTAGAATGGCCCTTGGTAAGGGGCTATTTTGAAATAGTAGAAGTGGCATGTCTTCATGCGCCTTATTTAGAAATAGCTATTTCAGAATAGGTGTCAAGTATCAGAGGGGTAGCCGTGTTAGTCTGAATCTGCAAAAGCGGCGAGGAGTCCTGTGGCACCTTATAGACTAACTGAAGTGTTGGAGCATAAGCTTTCGTGGGCAAAGACCCATTTCGTCAGATGCATCTAAAGAAGTGGGTCTTTGCCCACAAAAGCTTATGCTCCAACATTTTGGTTAGTCTATAAAGTGCCACAGGACTCCTCGCCGCTTTTTCAGATTAGGTGTCACTCTTCATAGACTGAGGTTTATAGAAGTCAGAATAAGCCATCTGTTATTTCGAAATTATTTTGAAATAAAGGAATTGCTGTATTGATGCTCGCATAATTATTTCGGAATAATGGCTGTTATTCCGAAATAACTTTGCTGTGTAGACACACCCTAATTAAAATGAGTTAATTTTAAACAATGAAAATAACTGGTTAGCTTCCATACTAATCTCTGTTCCAATTTATTAATATTGACCATTGTACATATCATTGCAGATACACCGAGAGCATTTAAGTACATTGACTGGTCATAATCATCACTTTAAATACAGAAGAAATAACCATTTTTATACATTTGCCTTCTTATATGAACTAAACATAATAGGATCCCGTTCTGCCACCTTGACTCATGCTGAGTAATACCTTGCTCCATGTGAAGTCTCATTGAAGTCAAAGAGGTACTCCTAGGGTAAGATACTAATCACTATGCATAAGGGGGAGCAGAGTTATTCCTTCAGTGAAAAACAAAACTGTGAAAACACATGAGGTGTATTTATAAGCCAGTAAGTATACTTAAAATAAAAACCGATCAGCATAGACCAAGTAGGGATCTTGAAACCAAAGGGTATGTCTACACTACATGCCTCTGCCGACAGAGTAAACTAGGCTACCCGACATAGTCAAAGAAGCCAGGATTGAAATATCCCCGGATTCATTAAAATAAACATGGCCACCGCGCTGTGCCGGCTCAGCTGATCATTGGCACAGCACGCAAGTTAAGATGCAGATCTGTCGACAGGGGAAGCCTTTGTCGACCGCTCCCTTATGCCTCGTGAAATGAGGTTTACAGGAGCGGTCGACAAAGGCTTCCCCTGTTGACTGATCCGTGTCTAGACTCGTGCTAACGATCAGCTGAGCTGGCATAGCGTGGCGGCCATGTTTATTTTAATATTTAAATCCCAGCTTCTATGTTGGGTAGCCTAGTTTACATGCCTCTGTCAGCAGAGGCATGTAGTCTAGACATACCCAAAGTGACTGAACTGGAGGTGCTATGTGAGACAGAGGAGAACATAGATTAGACTTTCTGGGACACAGAGGGATTCCAACCACAGTCTGACAGCCTCTGTGCTGATGAGAAGAAGGAATGTCTTGGGGAAGGAGAACATCATGCTGAAGGAGATGGAAATGATCCCATAGTTGGGACTTTCCCTTCCAGCTGATGTCATGGCATCTCCTCAAACTGAGGATACCCCTCTGCCAAAAGAGGATATTTGCCGGAAATATTCCTGCTGTACTCTTAGCCGTACTCTCACTAGGTTGAGAGAGGAGGTGCGGGCTCTCGGGTGGGAATGAGGGATTTGAGTGTGGAAAAGGGCAAGAGGTTCAAGCTCTGGGAGGGAATTTGGATGCAGGAGGACGTGGAGAAGGGGATGTCGGCTCTGAGAGGGTGCTCCTGGTTGGAGAATGTTGGGGTCAGATGGAGGATTCAGGTGCTGAGCAAGCCACAGGCTTTTGGAGGTGAGGGAGCAGGAGTTTGGTTTGAGGTGTGTGACGGGCTCAGAGCAGGGAGGTTGGGAGTATGATGGACTCAGGACACAGATCTTCAGTATGTGAATTGTGCAAGAGTGTTTTGGCAGAAGACTGAGGATGTGGGGCTGCAGGAGTGTGGGGATGTGAGAGGCTCAGGACAGGAGGTTCCAGTGTATGATGGACTCAGATTTGGGGTCGGGGTACAGGAGTGTTATGATGCTGTGGCCAGGTGAGGGCTTGGCCCCAATTGTGGTCTTGTTGGCCAGGCTTCATGTTTAAATAAAATATTATGTCAAACACAAAAGGTTTCAGCATTGTCTTTATTTATGAGAGGGGCGGGGAATCTGCTTTGAGTCAGGGGTCACTGATCACAGAAAAGTCATTCAGGGCCATACAAGTGAGATACAAAAACACAACCCTTCCAAACCCCTCAAGCTTCACTAATGTGGCCCCAAATGTGCTGGTGGGGGTGGGGGACAGGATGCTTGTGGGTGCTGGGGCAGGAGACAGGTTGCCAGTGGGTGCTAGGGCAGGAGCTTGGCGCAGGGGACAGGGTGCTGGGGCAGGGTGCTGAGGCAGGGGACAGGGGACAGGGACCAATACCTGGGGATTCTGTAGCTGCGTGCCAAGGCCCAGGAAGCACTCGGGTTTCTCCCCCATCTTCCAAACAGTAGCGAGGTACCTGAAATGCTGGTCCGTCGTGCGCCTGCTGCCTTCTTGAGCAGGGGGAGGGGGAGTCCTGGATCATGCCAGCTCCAACTGCTTGGGAAGCGCATGCCTTGCTCCCCCATTCACCTCAGCAGTGTGCACTGCCTGAGTAGTTGGAGCTGGCGCAGTCCTGGACTCCCACTCCCTGCCCATCTACTTCCCCCATGCGCAAGAAGGCATCAGGGGAACATAGTCCCCAGCATGAGACAGACCGGCATTTTAGTTACCATGCCGGCTGTTTTGGAGGGGGGAAGAGTAGCCTGTACACTTCCGGGACCTGGCACGCAATTGCAGAACTCCCCCCCCCCCCCCCCCACACACCTTGCAGGAAGCCTGTACTACCTCCATTGTCCCTGAAGGTAGCATCAGCACAGCATTCACCTTGGGGGTGAGGGACAGCGAGTGAGGCCCCCCGAAAGCCTCGCGATCGACTGGTCAAGCCCCCAGGATTGATCAGTCAATCATAATCGATGGGTTGGTGACCACAGGTCTAGAAGGTTCTGACAGTCAGTGGCACTGGGCAGCCAAGAGAGTTAAGAGGTAGGAGCTAAAAGGCAGCTGAGAGATTTGTAGAGAAGCAGAGCTGACTGTGAGAAGTTGGAGGCCAGGTTGGAGCGCTGACAGAAACTGATAGAGAAAGCAACAGCAACCGAATAGAACTACAGAAGTGAAGTCAATGGACAAAGTAAGCTTGTGAGCCATAATTTTAATTATAGCATAGTATGCTATAATGTAGTATAGTATTTGTATGTGTGCATATGTCTCAAGATGTATGAGTGTAGGGAAACAAGTTTATACATGTAAAATTTAAAGTATACTTAAAACTTGCTTTCAGTGATCTGTAAGCCCTGGTCTACGTTAGGGAGTTATTTTGAAATAACTCTTATTTGAAACGCCCCTTATTTCAAAATAACAAGCAGAGCAACCACACTACCAAGCCCTTTATTTCAAAATAAGGGGCTGGTTATTTCAAAATAATAACTCCTGTTTTCTATGAGGAATAACACTTATTTCAAAATAGCTATTTCGAAATAGCAGCAGTGTGGCTGCTCCACTGCTGCTATTTCAAAATAACTGCTACTCACAGTCATTCAAATAATTACTCCTCAGTGCTTCCTGGAGCTGTAAGTCGAGGTAGCATGTCCACATTAAGGGAGCCTGCCTCAGACTAATTTTAAGGCTTTCCTGTAGTGAGAACATGCCATTTCAAAATAGTTATTTCAGGAGTTATTTCAAAATAAGTTATTTTGAAATAATTTCCTAGTGTAGACATGCCCTATGTGATTTTTCTGGTCATCACCCAGCTATTTATATTCCTAATAACTGACTCCCCCATTAATATTACCTGTCTTTTCCTAATACAGGTGACCCCCACATTTACGACCTAATTGGTTCCTGGAGAACCATTGGAAGTTGGGCCATCATAAGTTGAAACTTTACTGTCCATAGGGGCAATGTTATGAATGGGGGTTCTGTTTCTAGTCTGCTTTGCCTTCTGGGAGTTGTTGTCTCCTGGAGCCAGTGGTGCGAATGACACCCAGAGCCGGCCAGGGGCTGTGCCAGACAGTAGGCGGTCCTGCAGCGTGGCACAAACAATGCCCTGAGCCGGCTGGGGGCTGTGCCAGGAGGTAGGTGGCCTCACAGCATGAATGGCACCCAGAGCCAGGGGCTGTGCCAGGCGGTAGGTGGCGCCATGGAGTGGCGTGAACAGCACCCAGAGACCTCTGGGGTCTTTGCCGGGTGGTAGGCAGCCCCACAGCGCAGTGCGAACGGCACTCAGAGCTAGCCAGGGGCTATGCTGGGTGGTAGGCTGCCCTGCGGCTCCCGGAGCAGGGCCGCCATAAACACAGGAGGTCGCAGGTCAGGTGGTCGTAAGTCGGGGGTCACCTGTAATGGGAGTTTGGAGTCCTTTTTTGAAGAAGTATCCTCAGTCTAGATGGGCCAAATGTTGGAAAAATCTTTTCCAACAGAAGGATCGAAAAAAGTGGCAGTGTAGCCGTACCCTGAGAGCATATAAGGGCCGGGGATAACAAGTGATGGAGAGAAGGGGAACAAAGAAGGTGGGGCCTCAAGGAAGGGGTGGGGTGGATCTTGGCTTGTCCTGACATTTAAAAAGTGATCCTGAATGTAAAAAGGTTGGAGACCACTGTTCTAGACACTTATCTCTACTGTACATGCTCACTATCAAACATTCCACTGGCTACCCATTTTTATCCTCCAGTCATAATTAGCAATTCTGTTAATCAGTGTTTACCATTTTCATGACCACGCCTCCACCTGTAATCTAATAATTGCTTATTTCATGGTGTTATGATCTTTTTACCACTATGACTTTTAGCCTACCTTTAATAACTATTAAATCATTAGCTTACTTTTGACAATGTTTCATGCCGCTTCCAATGGGGGTGTGGCTTTTGCTTATTAAATATGAAGGTCAAGAAAACAAAGGGGAGGTTGGGATGTCTTTGCTATCAATCCTGTCCTCCCTTTGATAAACATTTCCAGACTGGAGCCAAAGGTCAGGCAGTAGAATGCTTTGCCTACACTAGCATTGTTGTCTGCAAAACTTTTGTTGGTCAGAATATAAAAAACTACCCCTTTGATCAACATATCCACCAAGAGAAGCCTGGGTTGGGTAGTGCTGTGCAGGCAGGTGTCTCTCTCCCATCAACATAGCTATAACCACTCATTTGGGATGGTTTAATTATGCTTGTGAGAGAGCTCTTTCCTGCTGGCTGTAGCAGCTACTCACAAGAACTTACCGTGGTACACCTATAGTGGTACAGGTGGGCAGTGGTAAGATCCTTAGTGTAGACACAGCCTGTGTGGCAGGATATTCCCTGCTGTTTTTTTCTCACCTGTTTGTGGTTTCTTTGTTTCCCTTTTTGCTTGATGTCTCTGTTATTCTTAAATAGAAATTAAGCAGAGCATATATTTATTCCTTGCTTTAGGACAGACCTGTTTGCCAACTGCTGTTTGGAACATGAGTTACACTGCAGAGTGGAATCTGATAATTTCACAGTGTTGCCCCACATTTTTTAATGACCTGCAAATTATGAGTGTTTAAATGATACCTCACAAAGCATGCTTTGTACAAAGATTATTGCAATAGAGCGTAAAGTGCAAATACAGAGGTACATAAGAACATAAGAATGGTCATAGTGGGTCAGACCAAAGGTCCATCCAGCCCAGTATCCTGTCTGCCAACAATGGCCAAAGCCAGGTGCCCCAGTGGGATTGAAATGAACAGGTAATGATCAAGCGATCTCTCTCCTGCCATCCATCTCCACCCTCTGACAAACAGAGGCTAGGGACACCATTCCTTAGCCATCCTGGCTAATAGCCATTAATAGACTTAACCTCCATGAATCTATCTAGTTCTCTTTTAAACCCGGTTATAGTCCGAGCCTTCACAACCTCCTCAGACAAAGAGTTCCACAGGTTGACTGTGTGCTGTGAGAAGAAAAACTTCCTTTTACTTGTTTTAAACCTGCTGTCCATTAATTTATTTTGGTGGCCTCTAGTTTTTATATTATAGGAACAAGTAAATAACATTTTCTTATTCATTTTGTCCACGCCAGTCATGATTTTATAGACCTCTATCATATCCCCCTTTAGTCTCCTCTTTTCCAAGATGAAAAGTCCCAGTCTCTAATCTCTCCTTATATTCTGTCATGAAGTAATACTAGGGTACAAAATATATAGGCATGGCAATGTAAGTCACACACAGGGGAAAGTGGCACTATATTTGAAAACATAGAATCACAGATAGTAAAAATCCTAAATGAGTCGTGGTGCCAGTGAATCTCTAGGGACAGAAATTGTATAATTAGAGTATAGTAAAAGGAACAAACTACTGACCACCTGGTCAGGATGGTTACAGACAGTGATTATGAAATGCACAGTTAGATTAGAGAAGCTACAAAAACAAAAATCCCTATAATAGGGAATTTCAACTACAGGTTGGACCTCTCTGGTCCGGCTTCCTCAGGACCTGCGCTCTCCTGGACCAGTTGACTTTGCCAGACCAGGAGAGGTCAGTTCTCTCCTGCTGGCTGCCCTGGGTTCCTGTCTGTGGGACTCCCTGTCCTATTGCCGGCCCCGCTAATGCTGACCTGGTAGGGCTCCCCACCCTGCATCCCATCTGCTGCTACAGGTTCTCCCAGAGTTCCCCAAGGGGGCTGCTTGGCTGCTGCCAGCCCCATTGCTGCAGGGTGTTCCCCAGAGTTCCCGGCTGGGGCCGCACAGCCACCCCACCCCACTACCTCTAGGGCCTGCCTTGTGGCCACTGGAAATTCCATGGGTTCCCCGTCCACGGATACCCACTTCCGCCAGCCCCAGTCACAGTCCACCAGCCGAGACTGTCCAGTCACCCCGATCCCACTGCTATCAGGGTTTCCCAGGGTTCCTGGCCAAGGCCACCCGGTCACCGACAGTCCCACTGCCGCCAGAGCTTTTCCAGCAGGGTGGGAGCTCCCCAGCTGCCACCTGGCCTTGGCCACTACCAGTCTCGGGGGTTCCTGGACCAACGCAGAGGCTCCTGAGAAGTTGCCTGGCCCAGCTGGGGCTCCCCAGCCCGTGTTGTCTCAGCTGGCTCCAGGTTCTTTGGTCCAAAAACATGCATGTCTCTGCCGGACCAGCGATGTTGCCGGACCAGAGAATCCTGGATTCGTGAGTTTGCACCTGTACTTTAATGTTGACTAGGTAGTATATGCCACCTCAGGATGGGATGCAGAGATAAAATTTCTAGACGCCACTAATAACTGATATTTGGAGCAGCTAGTTCTGGAACCTACAAAAGGAGAAGCAATCCTTGATTTACTCCTAAGTAGAACACAGAATCTAGAAGTGAAAACAGTCGAACCACTTGATAATTTGAATTACATTATGGTTGAAATATTAACATTTTTTTTTCCTAGGGGCAAAACACCAAAGAAATCCACCACAATAACACTTAAAAAAGGGGAATTACACAAAAATGAGGCAGCAAGTTAAATGGAAGCTAAAAGGAACAGTCACAAGAGTGAAGTGCCAGAAGACTGCATAAAAGCTCTCTTAAATCATCATAATAGAGGTTAAAAGTATGTGTATCCCCAGATTTAAAAAACAGTAAGAGCTAAACATATTCCACTGTGGTTAAACAATAGAGCAAAAGAGGTCATTAAAAACAAAAAGACATCTTTTAAAAATTAGAGGTCAAATACTACTGAGGAAAAAAGAAAGGAACATAAACATTGGCAGGTCACTAGTAAAAATATAATTAGGCAGGACAAAAAGAATTTGAAGAGCAACCATCAAAAGATTTTTAAAAATTGCTTATAGGTTTTGTAAGTACATCAGAGCCAGGAAGCCTGCCAAACAAACTATCAGTGGGGCCACTGAAGGATTGCAGTGCTAAGGGAGCACTCCAAGAAGACAAAGATGTCAATGAAAAGCTAAATTAATTCTTTTCTTTGGTCTTCACTGCAGAGGAACTGAGGGAGATTCTCACATGCGAGTCATTCTTTTTAAGTGACATACCTAAGGAATCATCCCGGATTGAAATGTCATTAGAGTAGGTTTAGGAATAAATTGTTACATTAAGCAGTAATAAATCACTAAGACCAGATGATATTCACCCAAAAGTTCTCTGAAATTGCAAAATGAGTAACTATGGTCTGTAACCTGTTACTTAAATCCACCTCATGTGATGCCAATTTTTTAAAAAGGCTCTGGAGATGATCCTGGAAGTTACAGGCCAGTAATTCTAATTTCAGTATCAGGCAAATTGGTTAAAACTTCAGAAAAGAAGGGTATGTCTACACTACAAAGTTAATTCAAACTAACAGCCATTAGTTCGAATGAACTTTAATAGGCGCTACACATACAAACCGCTAGTTCGAACTTAATTCGAACTAGCGGAGCACTTAATTCGAACTAGGTAAACCTCATTCTACGAGGACTAGCGCCTAGTTCGAATTAAGTAGTTCGAATTAAGCGCTGTGTAGCCACTTAATTCGAACTAGTAGGAGGCTAGCCCTTCCCAGCTTGCCCTGGTGGCCACTTTGGGCACAACCAGGGAAATTCTTCTGCCCCCCACCCAGCCCCGGAGCCCTTAAAGGGGCGTGGTCTGGCTACGGTGCCCGTGCCAGGTGTAAGCCTGCCAGCACCCAGCCAGCAGACCCTGCACCTGGCATGGCACGAGCCAGCCACCCACTGCCACCCAGCCCTCCGCCACTTCCCGGGACCAGGCTGGCGGCTCCCAGGAGCCTGCCCGGGGCCGCAAGAGGTGGGTGCCCGCCTGGTCTAGTGCGGAGATCGTGGATCTCGTCCAGGTTTGGGGGGAGGCCTCCAACATCCACGACCTCTGCACTAGGCACAGGAAAGTGGCCGTCTAGGGCAGGATAGCTGCCAGTCTGGCCACCAAAGGCCACATGCAAACCCAGGAGCAGGTTTGCATGAAAATCAAGGTGGTCCAGTGAGACCCCCGACCCTGAGCCCTGAGCTTAGAACATAAGAATGGCCATACTGGATCAGACCAAAGGTCCATCTAGCCCAGTAGCCTGTCTGCTGACAGTGGCCAACACTAGGTACCCCGAAGTGGATGGACCAAAGACAATGACGAAGCCATTTGTCTCGTGCCATCCATTTCCAGCCTTCCACAAACAGAGGCCAGGGACACCATTTCTATCCCCTGGCTAATACCACTCCATGGACCCAACCTCCATGACTTTATCTAACTTCTCTTTAAACTCTGTTATAGTTCTAGCCTTCACAGCCTCCTGTGGCAAGGAGTTCCACAGGTTGACTATTTGCTTTGTGAAGAAGGACTTTTATTAGTTTGAAGCCTGCTACCCATTCATTTGATTTGGTGTCCTGTAGTCCTTCTATTATGGGAACTAATGAAGAACTTTTCTTTATGCACCCTCTCCACACCACTCCTGATTTTATAGACCTCTATCATATCCCCCCTCAGTCTCCTCTTTTCTAAGCTGAAAAGTCCCAGTCTCTTTAGCCTCTCTTCATATGGGACCCGTTCCAAACCCCTAATCATTTTAGTTGCCCTTTTCGGAACCCTTTCCAAGGCCAAAACATCTTTTCTGGGGTGAGGAGATCACATCTGTACACAGTACTGAAGATATGGCGTACCATAGTTTGATACTTCCCCTCCTCCTTCTTCCCCTGGCTTCCCCCTTCCAGCTCCCTCCTCCCAGGTTTCCCCCTCCCGTTTCCCACCCTCTCTCTTCCCCTCTCCCACCTCCTTTTCCCAGTCTCCCCAGAGGCTAATTCCTCCCCCCCCCCCCCAGTTTTGTTAAATAAAGAGAGTTTCTATTTTTGAACACACGTGTCCTTTATTTTCTACATCAGGAAGGGGTGGTAGAGAGGGGTAAGTGGAAGGAGGTGAGGGAGGAATGGGGTATGAGCCCCCGATGGGGAGGACTGGGGTGGCTCTGCGGGCTCCTCGGGGTGGAAGCTCTCCTGCAGCCCCGATTGACCCCCCAGATGGCAGCCTGTGGCAAGTGCAGCCGGGCTGATGGCCGAGTGCTGTGATGTGCCGAGTGTGGGCACTCATGGCACTCCAAGTCAGGACTGCTTTGCTGTCCCTCATCGAGGTAGACAAGCAAGCGGGGAACTCTGAGAACTGTCTGTCCGGGGTGGGGGTCGGGTCCCTTTAAGCACAGCCCTCGGCTAGCCTGAGACAGCAGCTCCAAGCTCTAAGTCCTAACCTGATGCCCTGCCGGCACTGATTCCAGCCAGCCTTAACTTCGGTTCAGGGTCCCCTCAATGTGGACATGCTAGTTCGAATTAGCAAAACGCTAATTCGAACTAGTTTTTAGGTCTAGATGCACTAGTTCGAATTAGCTTAGTTCAAATTAACTAATTCGAATTAAGTTAGTTCGAATTAGTGCTGTAGTGTAGACATACCCGAAGAGTGTTATCAGACACATAGCTAAAGATGTCAGAAAAAGTAAGCATGATTTTTGTAAGGGTAAACTCATCAATCTATTAAAATGACCAAAGAGTCTACAAACCTGTGGACAAGAGTGATCCAGTGAATAAAGTGCACTTGAATTTTGAAAATGCTTTTGAAAAGGTCCCTCATCAGAATTTTTTCACCCAAGTAAGGATAAGAGAGAAGGTGTTCTCATGGATCAGATATTGATTGAGAGATGGGAAACAAAGGGTCAGAATAAATGGTTTTATCTTAACAATGGAGAATAGTGAGGTCCCTCAAGGATCTGCACTGGAACAAGCGCTGGTCAACATTCTAATAAATGACATGGAAAAAGAGGGAAAAGTGAAGTAGCAAAGTTTGCAGATGCTACATAACTTCTCAAGACAGTTAAGTCCAAAGCAGACTGTGAAGAGTTACAAAGGGATGTCACAAAGCTGGATGACTGGGCATCAAAATGACAGATAAAATTCCATGTTGATAAATACAAAGTAATGCACATTGGAAAACACAATCCCCACTGTACATTAAAAAATGAGGTTTAAATTAGCTGAAGATTTTGAACTCATTGTTTATAGTTCTCTGAAAATATCTGCTCAATGTGCAACAGCAGTAAAAAAAACCCAAACAAACAGAATGTTAGGAATCATTAGGATCAAGATAAGCAATAAGAAAAAGACAGAAAAATATCACAATGCCACAATATAAAGTAATGGTACATCCACATCTGGAATAGTGCATACAGTTCTGGTAACCCCATCTCAAAAAAAAAAAAAAAAAAAAAAAAAAAAAAAACAGAATTGGAAAAAGTACAGAGAAGGCAACTGAAGTGATTAGGGATATGAAACAACTTTCATAGGAGAAGAGATTAAAAAGATAGACAGTTCAGCTTGGAAAAGAGATGGCTGAGTCGAATTATGATAAAGATTTATAAAATTAAGAATGGTGTGGAAAAAGTGAATAGTGAAATATTATTTATCCTTTTACGTAACACAAGAACTAGGGGTTACCCAATGAAATTAATAGGCAGCAGGCTTTAAAGAAATAAATGGAAGTACTTTTCATTTAACATATAGTCAGCCCATGGAATTCATTGCCCGGGAATATTGTGAAGGCCCAAAGTATAACCAGGTTCAAACAAGAATTAGATGCATTAATTGAGGTTAGGTCCATCTATGGCTATTAACCAAGATCAGGTCTGGGCAAAATATGGTCTGCAGGCCGGGCAGGATCTGGCCCACTAAGCCACTAGATCTGGTCCATGGACGCAGCAGAGAGCCTCAGACAACCTCTCCCGCCCACAACACCACTGAGAAAAGTGGCTGCTACAGGACCCTGTTCGAATAGTTGCGAGCCCTGGGGAGGGGAAAGAGCTTCACATGCTGCCCCTGCCCACAGCACAATCCCATTGGCCAGCTTCTGGCCAGTGGAAGCTGCCTGTTGTAAAGCACCCTCCCGCATTCCCTTGCAGCCAGTGTGGGGGCGGGACAAGCAGGGTGTCTGCCTGAGAAAGCTGCTGGCCAGGAGTCAAGCAGGTAAGTCTCCTGGCCAACTCTGTCCCCGCACTTCACATAACCCAAACTCTCTGCTCCCACTCCTGCACTCAAATCCCCTGCCCCTTGATCACAACCCAACTCCCTGCCCCCCACCCTAATCCCCTGCCCCTGGTCACAACCAATCTGCCCAAGGTCACAAACCAAACTCCCACAGCCCAGTCCCCTGTCCCAGGTCACAACCACCTCCTTCACCCAAACTCCCTCCCAGACTGCACACCCTGTTCTGAACCCCAATCCCTTACTGTAAGCTCCCTTTCTGCACTCAAACCCCATACCTTCTCCATTAATATAATGGAAGAGTGTGGCCCTTGACCACTTTCCAAAATCTTGGCGTGGCCCACCGAAACAAAAAGTATTGTCCACCCCTGCCCAAGATGGTCAGGGACTCAACATCACACTTCAGTAGACCCTATACCTCTGGCTCATAGAAGCTGGGACAAGATGACATGGGATGGATCGCTGGATTAATTGCCCTGTTCTGTTTATTCCATCTGAAGCATCTAGCAGTGGTCACTTTTGGAAGACAAGATACTGTACTAGACTGAGCATTGGTCTGGCCCAGCATGGCGGGGTCTTATTCAGAAATTTTTTAGAACACACAAGTAACTTTAATTAATCAAGTTTGCTGCCAAGATTCAGATTTTGGGACAAGATGTTGAAGTTAATACTGAGAAAGGTGAGGCAGAAGGGGGGGAACCTCCAGCATACTGGCTGCATATGGTTTGTCCAGGTTAGCCGCGGTTGAGCCCCCAATCACTTTGTTTACCTGAAATTCCTCAGACACAGAGCTCTGCAGCTCCCAGTGGCCTCAATCTCAAAGCACAGAATCTTCTCTCCATAGAAGATCGACAACTACAACATGTTCAGTGGCAGTGCAACATCCCCCTTTCTACTAATGAGTCTCACTTCTTGAGGATGTTTGACTTATGGTTTGGTAACTAGCTTATTCCTGTGTCATTCAATGTACATCCAAACTATAAAAGCTGTTTTAGAAAGCTGCATTTTAATGACATTTTTGATCAAGCACTAACCATCATCTCCTGCCACATAAGTCACTGAAAGTTTACCAGATGTCTATCAAAATGCTTTTTGATTTATTTTTTTTAACCAGGCTGGACCAAGTTTAACCAGTGACCTAGAGCTGAAAGGCACTATGTGCAATTACAGGTTGGACCTCCTTGGTGTGGCACCTTTGGGACCTGAGCAGTCCCAAACCAGAGAGTTTGCCAGATCAGGAGAGGTCAAGTTTCATCTCTGGCCCCAGGGACTCCCAGGGTCAGACTCCTTAGGCTAAGGCTCTCCAGCTGCTGCTAACTCCACTGCCACTGGGAATTGGTCCCCCCACTCCCACCCCGGTTGCCACCAACCCCACTCCCACCAGGGATCTTGTTTGGGGATTCCTCTTGACAAGTTCTGGTTCCACTACTGCCGAGGTTTCTAGCTGGTATTAGAGATCCCTCTTGGCTGCTGCTGACCACCTCCCACTGGAGTTCCCGGCTGAGGATTCCCCAGGCCAGCACTGGCTTTGCTGCCACTGGGGTTCCTGGCCAGGGCCGAGGATTCCTCCAGGCCGCCACTGGGACTCCCCAGGAAAGGATTCCCCAGGGCTGGGCTTCCCACTCATTGCAGGACCAACTCTTGCTGGCCTAGCTGGAGTGCCCCAGCACCTGCAGGACACCTAGGGTGTGTCTAGACTACATGCCTCCTTCGACGGAGGCATGTAGATTAGCCAGATCGGAAGAGGGAAATGAAGCCGCGATTAAAATAATCGCGGCTTCATTTAAATTTAAATGGCTGCCCCGATCTGCCGATCAGCTGTTTGTCGGCAGATCGGGGCAGTCTGGACGCGACGCGCCGACAAAGAAGCCTTTCTTCATCGGCACAGGTAAGCCTGGTTTCACGAGGCTTACCTGTGCCGATGAAGAAAGGCTTCTTTGTCGGCGCATCGTGTCCAGACTGCCCCGATCTGCCGACAAACAGCTGATCGGCAGATCGGGGCAGCCATTTAAACTTAAATGAAGCCGCGATTATTTTAATCGCGGCTTCATTTCCCTCTTCCGATCTAGCTAATCTACATGCCTCCGTCGAAGGAGGCATGTAGTCTAGACACACCCCTAGGTGGCTCATACTTCTTTCCTCTGGGGCTCTCTGGTCCGGCAACATTGTGGACCTTCTGGACCAGGACAAGAAAATCATGGATATGGGAGGTTCAACATGTACTCTTTCCCTAAATTCAACTCCTTCTACAAATAATAATTTCATCTCTTTATATGTCTAAGCTGTAAAACAAGACAGCCAATTGTCTGAACTGTAACATTAGACAGAAGTAGTCAGAGAGAGTCTGGTCATCCACATGGTGGAATGTAGTACATTACTGTGGAAAAATAGGGCCAGATCTTCTGGCACCGTAAATAAACATATAGCGTCATTGAAGTTAATAGGCTATGCCAGTTTATACCATCTGAGGATCTAGATTATACTGCTTAAGAGTTAGCACATCTCGAGGATGATTTTGTGTTTCAGGCAGTGGGCTGAAGTGGGAAAACGTACCAAAGGTTCTATTCCTCGGTCTATCACAGATTTCCTATATAATAATGGACAAATCACATAACTTCTCTGTGCTTCAGTGTCTCCATCTTTAAAGCGAGGATAACAATCTCCTACATTGCAGATAAGTTGCGAGTTCAAGTCATTAATATTGTGGTGTATTTTCAGATCCTGTGAAGGTACGTTCTACATACATGCAAAATATTACTATTAACATATACATAAGAATATAAGAACGGCCGTACTGGGTCAGACCAAAGATCCATCTAGCCCAGTAGCCTGTCTGCCAACAGTGGCCAGCACCAGGTGTCCCAGAGGGGGTGGACCGAAGACAATGTCTTGTGCCATCCATCTCCAGCCTCTGACAAGCAGAGGCCAGGGACACCATTTCTATCTCCTGGCTAATAGCCTTTTATGGACCTAACCTCCATGAAATTATCTAGCTTCTCTTTAAACTCTGTTATAGTCCTAGCCTTCACAGCCTCCTCTGGCAAGGAGTTCCACAAGTTGACTACACACTGTGTGAAGAAGAACTTTCTTTTATTAGTTTTAAACCTGCTATCCATTAACTTTATTTGGTGTCCTCTAGATCTTCTATTATGGGAACTAATAAATAACTTTTCTTTATTCGTCCTCTGCGCACCACTCATGATTTTATATACTTCTATCATATCCCCCATCATTCTCCTCTTTTCTAAACTGAAAATTCTCAGTCATTTTAACCTCTCTTCATATGAGACCCGTTCCAAACCCCTAATCATTGTAGTTGCCCTTTTCTGAACCCTTTCCAAGGCCAAAATATATTTTCTGAGGTGAGGAGACCACATCTGTACACAGTATTCAAGATGTGGGCATACCATAGTTTTATACAGGGGCAGTAAGATATTCTGTCTCTTATTTTCTATCCCTTTCTTAATAATTCCTAGCATCCTATTTGCCTTTTTGACCGCCGCTGCACTGTGTGGGAGTTTTCAGGGAACTATCCACCCAGTCACTTTCCAAGATCTCTTTCCTGATTTGTCATAGCCAAATTAGCCCCCATCATACTGTATGTATAGTTGGGGCTATTTTTCCCAACGTGCATTACTTTACACATCCACATTAAATTTCATTTGCCAGTAATAATAATAATATCCAATGCTTTGTGATTTCTCAAATTGATGACTCATATATTGTTGAACTGACTCATGTGGCTAGATGTTTCCAGATGGACCTGTTTCCCTATTCTATCATCATAGTATTTTATTACTCTTATGTTTCATCACTGTGTTCCCAGCATCTATTTCCCATATGTGCTTTTGGAACTGCAATCCAGTCTGAGTACCACATCTAAGCAGTTTTCCCCCTGCGTTTATAAGTGCAGATTATTTGGCACACACTGAATTTTATATAATCTAATGATGCTTGAACAAAGTTAGTGGATGTTCCTTACCTGTACGTTTCCATCTAGAAAGGAAATATGGTGAAATGATAACAGTTTGTGCTTTTAGAAAACAACCCAAAAGAACAAGGATGGTAGAAAGTCTATACAGAAGGAATGCCATGAAAAAGTCAGAAATTGGCAAAGATGCAAGTCATCTGGACAGTTCTGTGACAATTAAACAGATTGATTTAAAACGTGTTTACATCCTCATTGATTTCTAGGAGTGCAGTTCACATCTGTCAACAGGACACACATCAAATGTCTGGTTTTTGGTGGTTTTTTTTTTTTTTTAAAAGATTGCAACAAATATGTGAAAAAAGAGAATATGTTATGCAACAAAGATATAATGTGGAAATATATTTGTAACCATATGTTTAGCAATGTTGCTTCAGGAGACTTCTAGATATCTGTCATTTCTATTCTCACATTTAAAGACAAGGAAAGTTATGGGATAACCCAGTCTAGTATTTCAGAAAGAAAGCAAGACCACACACAAATACTGCCCAATATTCAGGAAAAAAATCTCTCTCCCTTTTCTCAAAAAGTGGTGTTTACTACAAGAGTGGCACATATGGAAACACAAGATACCATTATCCACAGCCAGTTCTCTGTCTGGAAGAGTTCTTTCAAAAGATTTAATTCTATCACAGCATGCAGAAAAGAATCAAAGAAAAAATAAATTTATTACTGCATGGTAATCTAGAAATGGAGTACAGAAATGGATTACCTTCAAGGGTTAGAAATATCAGGATTCCACCTTTTCATTGTAGTTTACAGGTCTCACTAATTGGGGTGTGTGTACTCTGCACCACTCTTTCAAAATAACAATGCGAGTGTCTACACAGCCATTCCGTTATTTTGAAATAATTTTGAAATAACGGATGGCTTATTCAGACTTCTGTAAACCTCATTTTACAAATAATGATGTCTATTCCAAAATAGCTATTTCAAAATAAGGCATGTGTAGATGCTCCACTGCTACGATTTCAAAATAGCCCTCACCAGGGCCATTCTAAGTTATTTCTCCTCAGTGCCTCCTGAGGCTCTAAATTGAGATAGCACGTCTATATTAGGGAAGCCTGCCTTGGACAATTTTTGAGGCTTCCCTGCAGTGCAGATGCACTATTTTGAAATAAGCTATTTTGGAATAACTTTTCTGGAATAGCTTATTTTGAAATAAGCGTGCAGTATAGACATACCCATAGGGAAGTGTGCTCATTTTATTTTCTTGTCCATTCATTTGACAAAGTTATTTTGGAGAACAAAACACAAATGAGTATCTTCTTTGTATCATTCCCACCTCCTGAAATGAAATGGCTAATTAAACCTCAAATTACATTTACAAGTTACATAGTTGCCAATCTAGTGGGGTAAATGGTTGCAATATTTCATTTCTCTCAGTGTTTGGATATAGTAAACACAGCATATTTTAACATAAAATATGTATGTGTTCACTTTCAACTATTTATTTGCTGGACTACATACAAAGATACACAGAAATGCAGGTTCAAAATCTAGGCAAATTAATGTGCAACTGATTTTTATGTTTTAATGATGAATGAGCTAAGGGAATGTTAATACTGTGAGTAATTCCAAAAGATAGCAGTTGAAAGAATTGAATGTAAAATGAAAAATTCTTTAAGTAGATAAATTAACCCTCTGTTATTCGGTTAGGATCTGACAGTAAACTCATTGTGTTAATGACTTCTATTGGAGCTAATTGAAGTGGAAACTCTAGCAATACGGTATGGTGAAGGAGGGAAGAGGGACACCATGTTATGGACAATCCAGCCATTCAGTTAACTAAAGTCTTTACATAGTAGTGTTAACTCTTTAGAACCTAACTCTAATTGACTTGTCTTTAAGGGTTAAAATTATAGACAGTCCTAGAGGCTACATCTACACTGCAGTTATTTTGGAATAAACTATTCCGGAATAGACATTCCAAAACAGCATATCTACATTAGGGACAATTGCCTTGGACAATTTTTGAGGCTTTCCTGGGGTGTAGACGTGCTATTTCAAAATAAGCTCTCTCAATTTAGAGCCCCAGGAAAAAGAACTTAGAATGGTACTAGTGAGGGGCTATTTCAAAATAGCAGAAGTAGAACTTCTACACACCCCTTATTTCACAATAGCTATTTTTGGAATAGGTCTTATTCTTCGTAAGTGGTCCGTTATTTCAAAATTATTTTGAAATGACGGAATTGCTGCATAGATGCTCACATGATTATTTCAGAATAGTGGCCATTATTCCAAAATAACTTTGCTGTGTAGACATACCCATGCTTAGGGAAACAGGAAATGAGTTGGCAAGAGGCCAGGAGAACCAATGAAAATAGAGTAGAGGCTTTTGAATTGGGAGCAGCCCTTCCTGTTCCTGCTGTAGCCAGAGCAGAGCCCCTGAAAGCACCTGTAAAGAGACAGGGAACCAGGCATGGAGAATTCAGTAGCATCCACACCTAGGGAAGAACTAAGTCATGAAACTACAGATATGTGAGTAGAACAGGGAATGTTGAGTTATATGCAATCAAGTTATTTCCTTTATTTTTCCTTTCCTTTGGACTTCTCTGTGCTGCACACATTTAACTGCCCTGTAACACTGTGACTTTCAGAGTCGAATGCCAGGGAAGCAATTCTCTGTGTTTTAAATAGCTTTTTTGTTCACTTGTTGTGTAAAACTTAGAAACCAACCAATGCTTCACCAAACGTATTTTTCTTTAAAAAAAATTAGAATCACCCTTATAGGAGCAGATTCCTGTGTCCTAGAAGACAGGTAGTTCAGTGTACACCCCAAGAGATGCCACTGAATACACTTTTTCAAAAGGACTGGACAGTATTATGTGCAGGAAGGCAATATGGATGTTATTACTGGTTATTGCTAGATTGCCTTGCATTTATACTAGAGTGGTAATGGTCCTCCTGACAGACTCAGGTCACAGTTTTCAGTCATTAGTTTAATACCTTTCTTTGGGAACTGAGTAGTGCAAGATAGGCAAATTAAAACCTGCAATATATTTATTTTGTAACATACACCTTTCATATAACACAATGTAATTTTCTCATTCAGAGGTTTTGTGTGAAGAGTTGGGTAAAAGAATTGAGACAATACATTTATATGGATATAATATCTTAGGCTATGTCTACACTCTTGGGTTTTTTATCCCGGAAAAACTCTGCCACATCCAGAGAATATGTCTGCTCTTCCGCTCTTCTTTGCAGAAGAGCAGACGCACTCTTTCGGAAGCCCCTGTCTTCCTTCTTCCGTGAGGAAGAAGGGCTCTTCCAAAAGAGGAGTTTTTTCTGAAATTTGGCCCAGTGTAGACAGGCCAAATTTTGGAAAAGCCTTTTTTGAAAAAACTATAGGAAAATGGTACACAAATTGCAGCGCATACTTTTTTCCGATAGATCGGTGTAGTTTAGACAGAGCCTCAGCTATGTAGATGTGTGGGGACGTGGGGGTGGGGGGAAAGTCATCAAATTCCTTTGTTGCCCAGATTTTGTAATTTTGTAAACTGGATTTAGGTTTGTTGTGTAATTTACCAAATGCTTGATATAAACTAGTTAACACTAATAAAAACAACCTTCACAAGAGATAAAATTTAGGAAAAAATTACGAGTACATAAAACCCTTCTATCAGAAGTAGGGGTGAAAATAACTTACATTTCTTACAGGTATTGTCCTAATACAACCAGCCTCAAGGCAGGGGAGTGGGAGAGTTGCAATATGATAGTACGTGTAAGAAATTTAAGGGTGGGTGAAGTTCAGGGGGCTTAGGGAAGAGAGTTGGGATATGAGGGGGTGCAGGAGTCAGGGCAGGGGGCTGGGAGGTGTAGTGGGAAGTGGCTGGCGCAGTCCTGATTTTGCTGCTGGGTTACCTGATTGGTGGATGGGTCCCTGCCTTGCTGCTCCTGTTCACTGTGCTGCCACAAGGGATCTATAGGCCAGCTGTATGGGGGCACTGCTGCAGGGAAACTGGTGCTGGTGATGCAAGAGACCCCTGGCCTATTACAGGAGCCCAGCTTGGAGCATGCCCACATCCCCTACCACCCGGCCCTTGCCAGTCTCTTTCGCACCTGCCTGCCTCACCTGGCTGCATGCATGGGGCAGCCAGCATCACCCTGTAGCAAGACCCCTGGGAGTTCAGCTGAAAGAGTGCACCACAAGCTGCTTCAGGCACGCCTACAGCAGCACCCCCAACCAGCTCTTGCCAGAGCAGTGCACTAGGGTGCACGACCTTATTTTCTACTCTGGTCAGAGGTTGTTAGAAGCAATACGGGATGATTTCAAATTTCTAGTTCCAGTTCCCACCCTGAAACCTGGAACACTGCCCTAGGCACCCTTGATAAGCAATACTTCTTCACTTGCAAAGAGAACATAATTAGGGAAGAGAAAGGGGGGTGGGAGGGAACAACAGGAAAAAAAATCTTAGGAAAACCAGCAATTAATAAAATCAACAATATATATAAGTTAAGGTTCCTATGCCCACCCTGATGGTATCTTAACAATAATCCCAACCTAATTTCAGTATTCCTCTTGCAGTCGTGAGTGGCTAATGTCTTCTAGCCACTTTCCTCCTCCTCCTCAGTACCTCACTCATAGTTTGTTGTCCAGGGTTGGTGGAGTCCAAAAATTCAGGCTGGTTGGTCTCCAGTCCCAATGGGAAATGCTGCCTTGGTAGCTCCAAGGGTTTTACCACAATAGCTAGCTGAAGAGATTTCATATTTGATTGCTGCGTCTAGAGGCCCACACAGGAGTCCTTCAGGTAGGCCTTTGTTCTCTGTGGCTTTGATCAAAGCCACCTAAGAACCATCAACTGCCTTGGTGCTGTCTCCCTGCTCAGTTCAGCTCTGTCTGCATCTCAAAGCCACCTCAGGTCCACTGTGTCTTCATTTGAAGACCACCATGACTGTCTATTGCCACAAAACCTCCTCAGCTCAGCCTGTTGGTTTAAAACCATCTACTGCTATAAAACTACCACTGTGCTGAGCCTGTGGAGATTGTTTAGTGTCAGATAGAACTTTGTAAAGGGTCATCAGGGAGGCATTCCCATCAGAAAATCAGAATACCTCCCCCTCCCCCCACCCCACTGATGCATTGTCCACTCACGACTACTTTACAGTGCCATACCCCAGTCTCAGGATGACTCTTCACCCTCAACATATTTGGTGCTCTTCTCTTGTCCTTTCATTTCCCAAAAGGGGCAACAGCACTTTATTGCACCCAAACTCAAAACTTAACCCTAATTTAACCAAAATGCTCCACACTGTCACAAGTGAAATTCAGATAAAGTCTGGGCTATTCAGTCATTTCCCCTTATTCACCAACAGAGCATTCCTTCCATTATAGAAGCCCTGCCCAAATAGAAGTTTCAAGAAACACTGGGTTATGTGTCTCTCTCATTTCACCAACCAGAGTCAGTAGTGAGCAGAACTCACTATTCTCTATTTTAGGGCTTCCAGTCATAAAACTTACCAAAGTCGATGGAAATTCTTCCGTTGATTTCAGCGGGCTTTAAAGCAGGCCACGGGCATAAAAGAGATGAAATTCTCTCTTTTTCTATCTATGCTTTGTAGTCCTTCAGAACAATCAGAAATTCAGCTAATGGCATAGCTGAGACTCCCAAATGAGTAAGAGCACACATACAAAATTTGTGGATGATACCAAGCTGGGAGGAGTTGCAACTGCTTTGGGGGATACGATTGTAATTCAAAATGATCTGAACAAACTGGAGATGTGGCCTGAGGTAAATAGGATGAAATTCAATAAGAACAAATGCAAAGTACTCCACTTAGGAAGAAACAATCAATTGTATGCATTCAAAATGGGAAATGACTGCCAAGGAAGGTGGACTATGGAAGGTGTCATAGTGGACCACAAGCTAAATACGAGTCAACAGTGTGACACTATTGCAAAAAAAAAAAAAAAAAAAAAAAAAAAAAAAGGAGACATCATTCTGGACTGTATTGGAAATACTAGGCTAAGCAAGGCACGAGAAGTAATTCTTCCAATGTATTCTGCAGTGATTAAACCTCAACTGGAGTGCTGTTTCCAGTCTGGGTGCCATACTTCAGGAAGTATGTGGACAAATTGGAGAAGGTTCAGAAAAGAGGAACACAAATGATTAAAAGTATAGAAAACATGATCTACAAGGAAAGATTTAAAAAATGGTTTTATTTAGTCTGGAAAACACCGTAAGGGGTCATCACAGTTTTCAAATACCTAAAAGGTTGTTACAGGGGGGCAAGAGAGAAATTATCCTCCTTTACCTTTGATGATAGGTCAAGAAGCAATGAGCTTAAGTTGCAGCAAGGGAGGTTTAGATTTCACATTAGGAAAAACTTTGTAAATGTCAGAGTGGTTAAACAGTGGAACAAATTGCCTAGGAACGTTGTGGAATCTCCATCATTTGAGATTTTTAAGAGCAGGTTAGACAAACACCTGTCAGGGATGGTCTAGGATTAGTGTTCGGTCCTGCCATGAGTTCAGAGGGCTTGACTTGATAACCTCTCGAGACTCTTTCCAGTTCCATTGTTTTATGATTATGATTCTATGATTCAGTAAAACTCTTATATTACAAACCTAAGTACCAAAAGGGTATCAAATTTCCTTAGAAAAGGCACTTTGCCTCCCCCCTCTCCACACTCACCATGGCAGCAGGAAGCGGAGCACTTTACTTCCTGCTGACATACTGAAGCCAAGCACAGCAAGCTGAGGGAGGGCAACGGGGCGGAGTGGAGCAGGCTGCTGGGTCACTCTGGCTCCTGCCACCACAGTGACTGCAGGCCAACTCCTGCGGCTGTCTAATGCCAGGTCCTCAGTAATCCCCCAGCCCACCTGCATAGGATGGTTGAGTAGCCACTGCAGGTCCCCCAAAGTGTGGAGCCTGAGGTGGCTGTCCCACACTGTTCTGTGGATGGGACGGCTTTGACAAACATAACCCCAGACTTACCTAAATTGATTTTTTCAGCCATTTTGCTCTAAGCCAAGCCCCAAATTCATACAGAACAAGATTAGAAAATGATTTGTCTGCAACATAGATTGGGCCAAATTTAACTCTTGTGCATGCCCATTAAAGTTAATAGAATTACACTGGGTTTGCATTTATGTCCTTTATGTCTGGAAGAGAACTTCTATCTGGCACTGTGAGTTTAACTAAAACAAAGAGAGAATGGGATTTATTGTTTAAGCATCAAGTCTGAAATATGATAGCTTCACGGAACCATAGCTTAAAATCCTGACCGTGCCAACTTGGCCTTCATTCTTCCAAGATAGACAGTTTGGTTCTACATAGTTTACTACTATGTTTGGTAGGCGTGAGAGATATCTCATGCATGAGATATTAAAAACAAGGTTCTGTCTTTATGAAATGGATATTAAAGATTCTGTGACATATTTCACAAAATTAGAACTTTATTCTTTTGTCCTTGCCCAAAACTCTCCCTTTATGGCTCTACGGCATTGTATGCATCTGCTTTGGGATCCTTCAGGATGAAGTCATTCTATTAATGCAGGGTATAATATGAAGGGATTTGTAAATCCTGCATAAGTTCTCTGGTAATGTAAAAAATGACAACCACAGCTAAAGTGTAAGCCAGGGAAGCTACTCTGTTTAGAGCAAATCAGTTCTAATTAAGAAGCAATACCCAGCTGTTTATATTTTAAGACTATAACAAACCTTAGCAGTACAAATAACCCAAGAGTAGAAAATGAAGCACTGCAATATCAATGAGTCATATTTTAGTGTGACAACTTCTGTTTATCTTAATGTTCTGTAGCTTTAAAAATGAAATCTAAAAGGAAGCAGAAAGACAATTTAGTCTTCAAGAATAACTGGCGTGAAAGGAAGGGAGGTTCCCTTTACTCTGTGAAAAGATAACTTGCAGAGTCTTGTCCTTTTTCAAACTGTACTTTAAAACATTCGTGGTAGCTTACTAAATATCCTGACACTGAAGTTTTTAAAAAAAAATATTTATACCAATAAAAGTTGTGTAATAATTTTAAGTATATACTATTATGCATGGTGGAATGCTGGGCCACTGTGCAGTGCAGAATTTGGACAGAATTAAATGTTCAGTGCCAAATTTCCTCCCCTCCCACCCCTCCCACATGCATATCTGCTGGGCACCGCTAGGGGTTGCTGGACCTGGATGAGCCCAGCTCTAATACGAGATATTGCCAAGGGGGAAGAGGAGGGAGCTGGAGAACTGGCATGTCCTGAAGGAGGGATGATGATCTCAGCTTTTGATGGGTGGAGACAAATCTGGGACTTCTGGAGTTAAATACATCCGCCTCTACTGCATGGAAGGAGGGGACGTGCAGAAATTCCACTCAAACCTGAGACCTAGCTTTGGGCTGTTTTCTCTCTGGATCCCTGGAATCAGAAAGGATGAGGAGAGTGTGAGTGTCTGGGCTGGACGCTCCCTCACGTTGGCCTCTGCCATTGGCCTCTGGAAGGAAGAGGGGGTGCAAGTGTCTGGACTAGGAAGGCCCTGCAGCTGGGTTTGGGGGGTTAAAGGATGTGAGTGTCTGGCACCCTGGGCTGGGCTGGGCTGGGCTGGGCTGAGCTGTAGAGAAGAGAGGAGAGGCCAGAGAAACAGGAACTGGGTTGTCTTAAGAGGTTTTTAACTCTCTATTCCTGGGGGAATTTGTGTGTGCGTATTGTTACAGACAGAGTTGCTGACAGATATTTTGGAATAAATACCAAAATAATTGAAATTGACACGGTTATATAATGTTGTTTTGACAAATAAAATGTGCAGCATTTAAAATTTCTGCACACGCTACTTAAATATTTTGGCATAGAACTCCACAGGAAGTAACGTAAGGCTCTGTTTAAAGACAGGCTCCAGTGACAATGGGCAAGGTTACAATACATAGCTCATACAAATCTGGAGCTATTTGATGGAATTACATGCATGTGGATTACCTGATTGCTTTGCAATCCATTTTATATTATCATCTGTTTTGACTGGAAATTTTCAAAAGTCATTGTTGCTCTAATGCGTCATACGCTCAAACAAAGGATATACATGTATTTATACTTCAAGATTCATGGTTTTAAAGTGTATTACATTTATCAGTTTATTATCAATTTCTTGAAGAGCAGATTTTTCAAACACTTCAGGTAGACAATTATGCATATGGACAATTGTGTTTATTTACATGAACGATAGCAATAGGTATGAATGTGTTTTAGGGATTCAGCTTACCACCTACACTTTCAAATCTCACTATCAATATCTAATTAACTAGTATGTAACAGACTCACAAACACAAAGTCAGAGTTATCCAAAGCATCGTTCCCTTCATTATAATAAAAAGTTGTACATTTGTGCTAAAGTTCAACTCACACATTTATTCTCTAAGGGTATGTCTACACTTGCTCCCTAGTTTGAGCAAGGGATGCAAATGTAGGCAACTGAAATTGCTAATGAAGTGGGGATTTAAATATGCCGTGCTTCATTAGCATGATCTCGCCGGTGTGTTACTCAGCTCAACAGCTGTTTCGAAAGTGAAAGCGCGCGCCAGGACGCTCTAGTTTGAACCAAACTCCTTGGCTCGAACTAACATTACTCTTCAAAAAAATAACGTTACTCCTCATTAGCAATTTCAGTTGCCTACATTTGCATCCCTAGCTTGAACTAGGGAGCAAGTGTAGACATACCCTAACTGATCAAAAT
Source organism: Pelodiscus sinensis (assembly GCF_052426305.1). Lineage (NCBI taxonomy): Eukaryota > Metazoa > Chordata > Testudines > Trionychidae > Pelodiscus > Pelodiscus sinensis. The sequence goes on from NC_143052.1 coordinate 270,705,984, forward strand.
TAAGACAGCAATTTCATCAGCAAAATATATCTGAAAGAAGATTTGAGGCAACTTTCTAATAGCTTTGCTAAAACTCTTCTCAGAGGGGAAGAAACTGTTTTGCTACATCAATACCATAGTTACGCTGAAGACATTTTAACAGTACCTGAGAATTGATTCAAGTACAATATAACATGTTGATATTATCATGCATGCATTTGATAGCAACACACGGTGTGAAAACAGCTTTTTGCGGGAAGCAGGGTGCTCAGCACAGGGCTGGGAATCCTGCAATCAGCATTCTGTTCCTCTCTGTCACTGACCAGGTCCACACTATGGGGGAAGGTCGGTTTAAGGAATGAAATTCCAACTACGATAAATAAAGTCAACATACCTTAAGCCGAGCTTCAGTGCCATCCTCACAGAGGGAGGTTGATACTCACATCCACTTTCCTTACTACTCGCAAAGTAGGAGTACCGGCACCAATGGTGATATCTACCTATGTCATTTAAATAGCTGTAGCAACCTTAATTCATTAATGCATTGTAAGGTCCTCCAATGGCCTTGCTAGTTCTTTCTTTATGATAGAAAATATCTCCCAGTCAAGGATCATGGAATCATACTAATGTAGAAGTGGAAGAGATCCTGACAGTCACCTAGTCACTTCCCTGAATTGAAGAACTAAGTATTAGACTACTCCTGCCATAGCTATTTTTTGTCAAGGTCTATGTATCTTGGTCAAGGTTTATTCATGGTCCTCCAGACACCATCTACTACTAGAGAAGTTAAAGTTCAGGAAGGTGAAACATCAAATCTAGGCAGACACATAGAAATAGCAAAGAAAATTAGAATTTGGATTTGGCTAGGTGAGCTCTAAATGTTCAGTGCAGAGACAAAACATGTCTGCCACAGTGTCTGTGTGGGGAAGTACGGGCAGCCAGCTTCAGCAATTTTATGGCATCAATCTGTGTGAGCATGCTATAAAATCATGACTGGTATGGAAAGAGTTATTTACACGTTCCTATAACATAAGAACTAGAAATCGCCTAATGAAACTAACAGGTAGAAGGTTTAAAACAAACAAAAGGAAGTATTTCTTCACACAATGCACAGTCAACCTGTGGAACTCCTTGCCAGAGGATGTTGTGCAGTAAAAGATTATAACAGGGTTCAAAATAGAGCTAGATAGATTCATGGAGGATAGGTCCATCAATGGCTATTAGCAAAGATGGACAGGATGGTGTCCCTCCTAGCCTTTCTGTCAGAAGCTTGGAATGGGCGATAAGGGACGGCTCACTTGATGACTGCCTGTCCTGTTCATTCTCTCTTGGGCACCTGGCATTGGCCTCTTTCAGGAGACAGGATACTGGGCTAGATGGACCTTTGGTCCGACCCACTATGGCCATTTTTATGCTCACTACAAACCAACCAGCAAATCTGTGGGAAAGGGGGCACCTGAGCCTATATGCCCTTCCATGTATTACCTCTTTCTCAGAGACAGGACAATTACATTAGTACTCATTATATTAAAGAATCCACCATTAATTCCTGCTGTGAGCTGTAAATCAGAACGTTGCATATAAATTGAGTTGCCTATTTGATTCAGCCAAATATTAACTGACACGAACAATTTATTGAACTAAATTGCCAGTCAGTACTGAGAGTTTTCAACTGAGAACATTGGTCTCCACCATAATTAGTGCACAAATCTGAACTCAGGCAGTTGTCAGGACTCCTTTGAGCTATTTTTTAAGGTTCATTGAGTAATGGCAGCGATATATACACAGAGCTCACGGTTGAGGATAGAAGGCATTGGGGTTTTAGAAGAAAAGGTAGAAGAGCCCTAAAAGGAGAAGCTAAGGGTGCGTCTAGACTGGCAAGATTTTGCGCAAAAACTTGCCAGCTGTCTACACGTTAAAAGTATTTCTGCAAAATCATGCCAGTCTAGATGCAGCCTAAGAGTAAATGGTGGCAGAGACTTCAGAAAATGGGAGGAAGTTAGTAAAATGACAATATGACAAGTGAGATGGGATCATGAAAGCTAAAAAGAAACCTGAACAAAGGATGCCAATCATTTGGAATAGACAAAGTCCAATTGAGAAAGAAAAGGTGTTTATAACTGAGGTAGTAGGGGGGATTTCAACCTGGAGGGAGGGAGGGAGGGAGGATGGATTTCCAACATGGAGTGAGGGAGGGAGGGCAGACACCTTAAGGGTAATGGCGGCCTTGCCTGGGCCGCAAGGCTTTGCCACCCCTGGTCTGTGGAACCAGCCGTCCTCGGGCTCAAGTGGGGGCTGATAATGACTCTTCCCTAGCAGTGGGGGGGAGGGGCAGGGCTGGAGGGGTGGCAGGGGCTGAGGGAGAGGAAGGGGTGGCAGGGGCGGAGGGAGAAGAAGGGGGGTCAGAAGGGGAGGACGGGGGGTCAGAGGGGGCTGGAGCTGGATGGGCAGGAGGAGTCCCCAGGGGGAGAGGACCTGGCACAGCCAGGGACTCCCGGACGGTGGTGCACATACTCCTCCACTCTGGGAGGAAGTCCTGCAGCAGGCAAGTATGCCACTGAGCCTCCTCCCTCGCTCTTTCTGCCATGGTCTCGTGCATGTTGGCCATGGTCCTTTCCATTTTCTCCATGGCCTCCACATGACGCTTTAGGAGGTCATTGTAGGTCCTCCAATGCCTGCGGGTGCTGTGGGACCGGGTGGGTGGTGGCACAGGGGTTGAGCGGCGGCACAGGGGTTGAGCGGCGGACAGCAGCAGCAGGTCCTGCTGTGGAGAAGAAGAGGGAGAACCGCTGAGTGTTAGCAATTCACATACAAGTCCATACAACAAGGGATGGGAATGTTGTTACTGCTAGGCCACGTCTGGCCTTGCCAGCCACCTCGGCTGCACAGGGGACCCGTTGTGGCTAGGAAAATGTCCACCTCCACCCCCTAGATCCTCCCGCCCTCCACTGTGGCTGTCCAGGCCAGATCAGTGTGCAGGCACAGTAGGACAGGGGCCTGCTGCACCTTGGGTCTCCCATGCCCCCCACCCACATACCCACCACCTGCCCGCCTGCTTGTACATGCACAGAGAGATGCAAGCTGTCCAGGAGGGAGGACCAAGATGTGAACACTGCTCTGCATCCTCTCTGCTCCCACCTCCCCTGTTCTGTGTCTGCACTCACCTGATGTTCCTTCTTCAGCGTCGGACGGTGCCTGCGAGGCTTCCTCTGAATCTGGGACAGGCTGCAGACTCAGGGTCAGGGTGTCCTCCGTCTGCTCCTGTGCCACCTCCTCCTCCTCCTCAACATCTTCCATGAGGACCTCCTGCTGGCTATGCTGCACCGGTGTGTGCAAGCCTGTCTGCACAAGCACTGATGCAGACATTGGTTCCTGGCCTCCCAGGATGTGGTCCAGTTCTTGATAGTAGGTGCAGTGCACTGGGGCTGCACCGGAAGCCGAGCTCTGCTCTCGGGCTTTCATGTACCCCTGGCGCAGTTCTTTGACTTTTGCCCAGACTTGCTGGAGTGTCCTGGGATGGTGCCCTTTATCGGCCAGCCCCTGAGCCATGCGGCCATAGATACTTGCATTCCTGCGCCGGGTGTGCAGGGCCTGAACTGCTTCCTCCTCCCCCTACACTTCTAACAATGTCAGGACCTCTGTCCCTGACCACGCAGGGGCTCTCTTTTTTTCAGCAGAGGGCACCTGAGATGGCTCCCTCGAAGGTCCTTGGGGGCCTCGTGGCGCTGGAGCTGCACACATGGCCACATGCAGGTTACGCTGGGAGAGCTCTGGGCTGACAGGGTCTCTCTGTGGCCAGCTTCTTGCCACAATGCCTGCCAGGGATGTCTGTGCCTTTAAAACATGGCTACAGACAAGACTAAGAAGAGGTTTTTCCTAAAGGATTCTCCAGCAGGGGGCTTCCCTGGAGGTCTCCTTCTGTCGACAAAAGGAAACCCTGCATCCAGACTACCCTTTTTGTCGACAGAACTCTGTCGACAAAGACGTTATGCCTCGTAAAATGAGGTTTACCAGCGTCGACAAAACTGCTGAGTTCTGTCGACGTTATGTCGACAGAACTCAGCGGTAGTGTAGACGCTGGTATAGTTTTGTTGACAAAAGTCCACTTCTGTCGACAAAACTCGGTAGTCTAGACACACCCTTAGAGGTCAGCAGTGTATTCACCTGGGTCTGCCTTTCCCAGAAAGCTGGTGGGCACCAAGCATTGCCTCTACTGCTGCCACCATCTCTGTAACTGTCTCGCTGCTGCTGCTCATGCCTTGCTGCTACTGTTCAGGGGCACTGGAACAAAGGCAGCCAGGGGACTATGGCCCCATCACCTTTTACTGGCCTTGAGGCGAGTGATGGGGGCAAGTGGCAGAGAGGAATGAGCTGGGGGCAGGGTTTTGGAGGGAAGAAGCAGGGCAGGGACTCAAGGAGAAGGGCTGTTAGGGGAAGGAGCAGGGCCACAGTTCAGGCATCAATGGCTCCTTCCCCACATTTTTAGGAAACTGCTACCACTGTTATGTCTGCTCACTACCACTGGTTACTTACTGCTTGCTTGAGTCAAAGTTACCCTATCCAGGCTGCCTAGTGCTCCTCCCCCCTCCATGACTTCATCCTAGCTCTCCAAGAATGCGGTGTAGTGTGTGGGGGGAAGGAGGAAATGACTGCCCTGCCTGTTTCCTAAAAATTCAGGGGGCATAAGGCACACATGAGCAAAGAAACTGCATAGTTAGCTCCCTTTGATGCCTACAAAAGCTCATGATACTATACATATTTTTGTTAGTCTCTAAGGGTATGTCTACACTACAGCAGTAATTCGAACTAACTTAATTCGAATTAAGCGTTGAGGAGTCCTGTGGCGAGGAGTCCTGTGGACCCCTCGCCGCTTTTGCAGATTCAGACTAACACGGCTACCCCTCTGATACTTAATTCGAATTAGTTAATTCGAACTAAGCTAATTAATGCATCTAGACCTAAAAACTAATTCAAATTAGTGTTTTGCTAAATAGCACGTCCACATTGAGTGGACCCTGAACCGAAGTTAAGGCTGGCCGGAACCAGTGCCGGCAGGAGATCAGGTTAGGACTTAGAGTGTGGAGCTGCTGTCTCAGGCTAGCCGAGGGCTGTGTTTAAATTGACCCAACCCCCACCCCGGACAGACAGTTTTCAGGGTTCCCCGCTTTCTTGTCTACCTCAATGAGGGACAGCAAAGCAGTCCTGTCTTGGAGTGCCGAGTGCCCGCACTTGGCACATCACAGCACTCAGCCATCAGCCTGGCTGCACTTGCTGCAGGCTGCCATCCGGAGGGGTCAATCAGGGGGCTGTCAGGATCCAGGAGGCCCTGCAGGAGAACTTCCACCCCGAGGAGCCCACAGAGCCACCCCAGTCCTCCCCATCGGGGGCTTGTGCCCCATTCCTCCCTCACCTCCTTCCACTTACCCCTCCCTAGCCCCCCTTCCTGACGTAGAAAATAAAGGACACGTGTGTTCAAAAATAGAAACTCTCTTTATTTAACAAAACTGGGGGGGGGGGGGGTTAACCTCTTAGGAGACTGGGAAAAGGAGGTGGGAGAGGGGAAGAGAGAGTGTGGAAGAGGGGAGGGGGAAACCTGGGAGGAGGGAGCTGGAAGGGGGAAGCCAGGGGAAGAAGGAGGAGGGGAAGTATCAAACTATGGTACGCCATATCTTCAGTACTGTGTACAGATGTGGTCTTCTCACCTCAAAAAAGATATTTTGGCCTTGGAAAGGGTTCAGAAGAGGACAACTACAATGATTAGGGGTTTGGAACAGGTCCCATATGAAGAGAGGCTGAAGAGACTGGGATTTTTCAGCTTAGAAAAGAGGAGACTGAGGGGGGATATGATAGAGGTATATAAAATCATGAGTGGTGCAGAGAGGGTGAATAAAGAAAAGTTCTTCATTAGTTCCCATAATAGAAGGACTAGAGGACACCAAATGAAATGAATGGACAGCAGGTTTAAAACTAATAAGCGAAATTTCTTCTTCACACAGCACATAGTCAACCTGTGGAACTCCTTGCGACAGGAATCTGTGAAGGCTAGAACTATAACAGAGTTTAAAGATAAGGTAGATAAATTCATGGAGGTTGGGTCCATGGAGTGCTATTAGCCAGCAGGAGGAGGTGGAGAAGGGGATGCTGGCTCAGGGAAAGGGCTCCAGGATGGGGCGTGTTGGGGTTGAAGTACTGAGCAAGCCACATGCTTGTGGATGTGAGGGTGCAGGAGTTTGAGTTGGAGTATGTGAGGGGCTCAGGGAAGGGAGGCTGGGAATAAGATGGGCAGTGTGTGGATGGTGCACATTTGCAGGTGTGTGGATGGTGCAGGAGTGTTGTGGCAGAAGACTGAGGCTATGGGGCTGCAGGAGTTTGGGGATGAGAGCGGCTCAGGATAGCGGGTTCCAGGGTATGATGGACACAGATCTTGGGGGGGGGGGGGCGTACAGTAGTGTTATAATACTGAGGCCAGATGAGGGCTTCTTGTTGGCCAGGCTTCATGTTTAAATAAAATATGTCAAACACAAAAAGTTTCAGCATTGTCTTTATTTATGAGAAGGGCGGGGAATCTGTTTTGAGTCAGAGGTCACTGACCCACAGAAAAGTCAGTTGGGGCCACACAAGTGAGATGCAAAAAAATAACTCCTCCAATCCTCCCCCCCCCCACCTCAGTAATGTGGCCCCAACTGTTGTGGTGGGAGCAGAGGACATGGTACTGGGGAAGGGTGTTAGTGGGCACTGGGGCAGGGGACAGGGTGCCAGTAGGTTCTGCAGCAAGGGACAGGGTTCTACGACAGGGGACGGGATGCCAGTGGAAACAGGGTGCCAGTGGGTTCTGCTGCAGGGGACGGGTACCAGTGGGAACAGGGTGCCAGTGGAGACAAGTTGCCAGTGGGTTCTGCGGCAGGGGACAGGGTGCCAGTGGGGACAAGGTGCCAGTGGGTTCTGCGGCAGGGGACAGGGCGCCAGTGGGGACAAGGTGCCAGTGGGTTCTGCGGCAGGGGACAAGGAGTCCCCAGCATGCACCTCCTCCGGGGACACCTCCCCCTGCAAAGGAGGGAAGTCTGGTCGTGTGCCTCTTCTTGGGACTTCTAGCTCCCTCCCCCCCCCCCCAGCACATGAAGAAGGGAAGCCCCGGTGCCACAGAGAGTCCCCGGTGTGCCACAGACCTGCTGTGTGGTACAGCGTCGGCTGTTTGGGGAAAAGGGAACAGTCTGTGCACTTCCTCAAACCCCGGAAGTAGTACACAGCTGCTGGACTTCCATCCACCCAGCAGGAAGCCGGCACTACCTCCCTTGTTCTTGGAGGTAGGTAGTGGGGCTTCTTCCAGGTGGGGGGAAATTGAGGGGGAGGGGTCCTGAATGCCTCGCAATCAACTGGTCGGGGCTTCACAATCAACAGGTTGGTGACCATGGGTTTAGACTGTGCTTGGTCCTGCAGTGAGGGTAGGGACTGGACTTGATCTCTAGAGGTCCCTTCCAGTTCTAGTATTCTATGATTCTATGATTTGAGCTGGCTTTCTATAGAACTGCCATCTAAATTGAGAGTTGGGCTCTCTAGCTCTAGGCTGACTCACAGTGGCAGGAAAATGCCACTTCTGAGGAGAATTAGGACATCGGCCGCCAGGGCTGCCAAACTAGTAAAATGAAACTTTGCAATTCTTAATTTTTCAAATGGGCGATGCAGTGAAGGTGTGTTTGGTTTTGTCTGTCTGTTTGGAAGTTTGACATAAAAGGAAGGTCTGAGGCAAAACACCCGTGTGGTGCACACAGTCCAGCTTGCTGCTGCTGGCTACAGAGTGGTGAAATGCATCCCTGGTACCTCATCTCCCAGGACTCCTCCACCTCTCTGGGATCCTATCCTGCACCTGCTGCACTCTGGGAGGCGGTGGGGAAATTCTGTCATTGGCCTGACAGTTCATTCCTAGAGCACCTGCACACGCAGCCCTGGAGAGGGAGCTTGGAAACAAGAGCCAGACTGGAACAGGGATCTAGAGCTGCCCTGCAGTGAGGAATGGAGTAGAGCACTTGGCTCTGCTGGACCCATGGAAGGATGATGCTCCAGCGTCCCAGTTGCCAGGAATTGCCTCCTGTTTTGCCACTTTTGTTCCTGCTCTGGGCAAGCTTCATGCAGCAGCAAGGTGGAGCCAGAGCTGCTGCCATGCAGCTCAGGAAGCTGAGAGGAGTTTGCTCAGTCACACGGCAATGGCAATTCCAGACCATTGCGCAGGCTGCCACCAGGAACTGTGGGATTCATTTGGGGGACTCCCAGGACCAGAGTCAAGCCAGGGCCACACATACACAGGAAACAAATAGGATTTAGAATACAGGTGTCAGCTCTTCATGGCCTTGTGCCCAGGCTCAGATGTAGGCTCCAACTGCTATGTAGACAAATGCTAGGGCTCTTTCAACAGAGCCTATAACATCAAGCACTATGAGAGAGATGTAGTGTTTCATTCTAAAGCCTGTTGTAGAGTGAACTGATGAAATGATGCCTTGATCCCCATCCTGCTTGAGTACCCAAAACTTCTGCTGAGACCTGTTTTATATAAAGCGCTGAGGGGTGACAGTTGCTAGGTACAGGCAGTCCCCGGGTTACATGGATCCGACTTACATCGGAACCCTACTTACAAACGGGGTGAGGCAACCCCGCACTAGCTGCTTCTCCCCAGCAGATCAGGGAGACGCGAAGCTAGCGCCGCCCCCCTCCTCCCCCCCCAGCAGACTAGGGAGACGCGGAGCGGCTTCTCAGCAGACACCTCAGCTTGAGAATAAAGGACTGAGGGAAGTGAGGTGTGGGAGAATAAAACTGAGCTCTGGAGAAATGTTTGGCTGGAGTTTCCCCTACAATATGTACCAGTTCCGACTTACATACAAATTCAACTTAAGAACAAACCTACAGTCCCTATCTTGTACGTAACCCGGAGACTGCCTGTACATTGTTTTTTAAATTGATTCCTAGAAGATTTACCTGCTGTTGCCTGCATACGCAACTCAATTAATTTTTGTTTTTCATTTAAATCATTGCTCTGGGGTGGGGCGAGGGATGTGGGGTTCAGTATGCAGGCTGCCCTGGAGAGAGAGGACAACAACCCCCCCTAGCATCACCACAGCAGCTGGGGGCCAAGTGAGACGTGCCTCTCCATGGCCATTGCAGCTGCAGCAAGCACAGCCGGGGGAGGGGCACCTGTCGCCCAACTGGGACACATCTAGTCTCATCTGCCCCCTGCACTCCCCAGCCACAGTAAGGAATGCAGCAAACTGTGCACTTTCCCCTGGCTCCCTGACAAAGGGGAACAGCCAGCAATGTTCCTGTATGAATTAGGGAGGGAAGGGAGGAGAGCTTCAGCCCACCCCCGCATTCCTTAGAGGGCACTTGGGGGGGATAGGTGGCTTGGGGCTGATGCAGTCCCAGAGAGGGGTGGGAGCATCCCCAGCCAGCCCCTTTCACCTGGTGATTCTGTTTCTTTTCTATATGATTTTGAGAAGCAATCCCGTTGCGGGCACATCCCATTTTCCTGGCACAACCAAACCTGTATCTTGCTTTAAAGTTATGATAAGAAGCAGCAGCATCTTAGCTCTTACTGTTTAGGAGGAGTTCTTAGACAGACTCTCTTAAATATATAGTACATTGCGCTTAAAGGGTTATGGTATTTCAGATCTAAATTAATCTCGGTGGACTCAGCATGGAGTAAGAGCCCACAACTAAGGACGTGGATGATTGGGACAAAGTAGGCAGCTAAAATGAGCAGCCATGCAGTAAGCTTTTGGCCTCTCTCACAAGTGCAAGAACTAACCACCGCTATACCAGAGTCCATTGCTGACTCTTGCCTTAGGCTGCAGGCACAAAAATCATGATGTGACACAAAACAAAGGATTTCCTTTGATCAAAGCAGGCTACATTCCCCAGCGGCTTTCCCCCTTGCCCCTCAGCCCTGGAAAGAGGCCAGTTCGCTTCCTTCAATCCCCTACTGTGTCATGTGGCAGGCAGGCAGCCCCTAGTCCTTTCCTGGCTGTTTCACTCTGCCACACATTCCCTAATCCCATTTACACAGGTGTAAATTGGAAATAAATCAGTGGATTTATGCCAGATTTACAATTATGTAACTAAAATCAGAATATGCATCAGTTTTTTTCAAGATCCCAAGAGATTATTGCAAGCGCTAGAGTGTAAAACAACTGCTAAATAATTACTACACAGTCTCTCTAGATGCTCCTCAATTATGATTTTGGCAGATTATCCTAGAGCTGTTGTGTGTGGAGACTCTGTTGATTTTAATAAGAGTTCTGCACAGAGGTTAGCTTCTATGTGCATAGTAAACAGTTTTAGTGTAATTGCACAATGAAGGTAGTCAAATTTAATGATGGCCAGTCATTGGTCTTGAAAAGATAAAGGCTCAGTTTTCAGAGATGCTAAGCACTTGCAATTCCCTTTGCTTTCAGCTAAAAATGTGCATGCTCAGCCCAGCTCATTTTCTTTTCATGCCCTCTTATTAGAAGTGCACAGTAAGATCTCAATATGTATTTCACAACATAATGTTATGGCTGGGTTTTGAGTGACATTATTAGGAAAAGCATTCACCATTTGGATAAGAATATTCTATCCTGAACCAGGACTTTTTCTGGAATTCAAAATATAGTGCAGTAAATATTCTAGTGCAACTATTCTTTCACATTTGGTTTATATTTTCAGTGACATCTTTTCCACGAATGTTAAGATGAATTCTCTACTCTTTGACAAGCCATTTCAAGACTGGTAGGGTGATAAATTTCCCCCAACACCTTACCGGTTATAACAGAATTGAATGTCAGGACAAATATTCATAGAAGTCCTTGTTAACTGTATAACACAATACAGCTAATATTACACCCTGGAGAGACTGACACTGGTGATTAACAAGGACTCAATCACACTGTCTAAACAGTGTTCCTCAGAGTAAGCTTATAACCTCCTTATAGACTAAACCAACATTTCGCTTAAGAATCTCAGGCAGGATTTGAAATATAAATAATAGCATGTCAGGTTTATAGACGCAGCAGTATGCTTCCAAAAACAGATTAAAATGTGGAATACCAGAATAGTTTCAACAGTGTATAAAAACAAATAAGATATTATGCTGAGAAAGGTTTCATTTCCTTCTGCTTCAGTAAGTACCATCAGTTATTATCCTGTCTACTATATATCCTTACTGGGAGCAATACATACCAAGTTAAAGCAATTTAGGTAAAAACAGACCAACTTTTCAAGGAGACCTGGCAAAGCACATCTAAGCTATATTCCTCTTAATCCCTTGTGAAGTAATAAACAGTACACATTTCAGCCTGAAATTTGAAACTTTTCTTTATTTCCTCCAAGAAGAGAAAAAGATGGATGAGGTAATAAATTTTATTCCACCAACTTCTATTGGTGAGCCAAACAAGTTTTCCAGCCACACACAGCTCTTCTTCAGGGCTGGGAAAAGTACTCCCATGTCACACTGCAAAGTGGAATAGACTCTTTCACATAAGTAAGTATTTAGCATGTATATTAAAAGATCATTCAGAGTGAAGTGCCCCACTAACTCCTCTGCAGTCATAGGACAAAAAGTGGGGATTAGTGGGTTACAGATTGTAATCAATGATAAATCTGTGTTTCTGTTGAATCCACACTTTTCACATCTAGCAGAATTGACCCAATAAAAGCCATTAGTTCATCCATCTAGTCTCTCTGGGTATGTCTACACTACCCCGCTAGTTCGAACTAGGGGGGGTAATGTAGTCATCCGCAATTGCAAATGAAGCCCGGGATTTGAATTTCCCAGGCTTCATTTGCATGAAGCCGGCCGGCGCCATTTTTAAATGCCGGCTAGTTCGAACCCCATGCCGCGCGGCTACACGCGGCACAGAGTAGCTAGTTCGGATTAGGCTTCTAATCTGAACTAGCTGTACTCATTCCACGAGAAGTACAGCTAGTTCGGATTAGGCAGCCTAATCCGAACTAGCTACTCCGTGCCGCGTGTAGCCGCGCGGCATGGGGTTCGAACTAGCCTGCATTTAAAAATGGCGCTGGCGGGCTTTATGCAAATGAAGCCCGGGAAATTCAAATCCCGGGCTTCATTTGCAATTGCGGATGACTACATTACCCCCGCTAGTTCGAACTAGCGAGGTAGTGTAGACATACCCTTCGATATCCTAGGACATACCCTTCGATATCCATGGTTACAACTACACTGCATTTCACAAAGAAGGTCAGTTTGCTGTGAAGTAATTTTTCATTAACAGAGAGAAGGAAAAAAGGCTCTAGAAGGCTCTAGACCAGGGGATGGCAACCTCTTCAAACTAAAGAGCTAAACTATATCAAAATTCAGAACAAGTGGTCAGCAAAGAGCCATATAAACAAAGAGCCATGTGCATGACTGAACATATACAACTTAATATTATAGATCATTGACAATGATTAATAGTAGCACTGAAACATTGTACTCACAGACTTTATTTAATGGACTTCTGCTGCTGCATTTTTTCCCACACATTTCTTTGAAGTTTACATCGTAACTTCATGCATGCACTCAGGCCGTCTTCTGTCAGTCTTATGGCAAGGAGCACGGGGTGTGGTGGTGCAGGAGTCTGGGTTGGAGTGTATCAGGAGCTCAGGGCACAAGTTTTGGGTATGTGGGGGTGTAGGAGTTTGGGAATTCTGGGGTATGATGGGCTCAGGACAGTGGGTTCAGGTGTATGATGGGCTCAGAGCAGGGGGTTGGGGTGTGTGCAGAAGTCTGGGTATGTTGAGGTTCATGAGTTTGGGGATGTGGGGATATGAGGGGCTCAGGGTAGGGCATTCAGGTGATGATGGACTCAGGGTTCGGGTGTGTGGGGGGGTGCAGGAATGTTATGGCAGGAGGCTGGGAATGTGGGGATATGAGGGGCTGACGTGTATGGAATGGGCTCAGGGTTGGGGTAGGGAGATATAGGAGTGTTATGATGCTGCGGCCACTTGGGGCCTGGGCCTCAATTGGGGGCTTGTTAGCCAGGCTTCATTTTTAAATGAAGTGAAATATGTCCAGCACAAGAAGTTTCAACATTGTCTTTATTTATGGCAGGAGTGGGGAATATTTTTTGGATCAGGGCCACTGACCCACAGAAAAATCAGTTGGGGACCACACAAGTGAGAAGTTAAAAAAAAAACACTTCCGAAACCCTCAACACTCACTGATGCGGCCCCCCAACTGAAACACCTCACTTCCCATGTGCTCCAGCCCCATGGTGGGGGGGGAAGGAGGACTGAGGGTTCCAGGGTTAGTGGATTTTGTGGGCTCCCATAGGCTCTGGGCTGGGGCCAAAATGAGGATTAAGTGTGCGGGGCAGGGCTGCTAGTGAATGAGATAAGGATGGGGGTGCAGGATCTGGGCAGGAAGGGGTGAGGGGGTGAAGTCTGGGTGGGAGATGGGGTGCAGGAGCAGGCTGGGAATAGGGTGTCTGGCTGGGGGGGCAGGATGCAGAAGTGAGCTGGGAGCAGGCTGTCTGACCAGGAGACAGGAACAGGCTGGGGGCAGAGTGCCTGGCCGGGGGTCTGAGTGAGGGGCTGGGAGTGTGGGGGATGGGCACGAGGGGGTGGGAGGCACTTACTTGTTTTCACACGACATTGCACCATTTAACATGGCTTCCTGCTGCTCCCATGTACCGGAAGGGAGCCTCCAGGAAGTGTGTCTTGGGGGAAAGAAAATAGCCGCACGCACGGAGGCATTTTTCACTTCACTTGTTTCCCAAATGCCGGATCTTGTTGGGAGCCTCGGAGCTGTCTCCCACAGCAGGAAGCTGGCGGGCATCCTTTACCATAGTGAACCCCCCACCTTTTACATACAAACATTTACAATATTAATTAATGCCTATAAGCTACAACCTTCTTGAATGCTATAGTGCTAGACGCTGAACACATCTAAAACAACTATTTCCAAAGAACTTACGATACAGGACAGTATATGACAACTTTAGCCAAATGAGTGTACCTTGTCATGTTAACCACTGCTCCAAGGGACAAAGAAGAGACCCTACCCTCCAGGGTAGAAGAATCCACTGGAGTCAGGGTATTAGACTGGGACTCAGAAGCCCTGGTTTCTGTTCTTTGCTCAACCACTGATCTGCTCACTTCACTTTTCTTCTTCCTCATCTGTCTTAGCCAGAGATTGGCAACCTTTGTCACATGACCTATGAGAGTAACCTACTGTCAGCTGCAAGACAGTTTGTTTACGTTGACCATTCACAGGCATGCCCCACTCCGCAGCTCCCAGTGGCTGTGGTTCACTGTTCCTGACCAATGGGAGCTATTGGAAGTGGCACAGGCTGCAGGGGCATGCTGGTTGCTGCTTCCCGCAGCTCCCATTGACCAGGAACGGCAAACTGTGGCCACTAGAAGCTGGAGGCTGTGCCTACGGGTGGCCAACATAAAGGAACTGTCTCGCAGCTGACCAGCATATTACCCTGATAGGGCTATGTGCCAAATGTTGCCAACCTCTGTCTTGCCCACTTAAATAGTCCTTGCTCTGAAGAGCTTGCCATATGTTTGTACAGCACCTACCAGTATGGGGCTGTGATCATGGTACTACTGTCATACAAATCATCATTAATGCTTGCAGATAGGTGCAATCATTGCAGTGCTAGTAAGTGATTAAATCCAATTCTGATGGACTTTCTTGTATGAAAGGAAGGGTGAATAGGCTCCTTTAGTGTTCTTAAAACAAAACCCCTTAAGTAGCAATGTTCTTTGACTATGCAGAGAAAAAAAATCTTTTTGCAAGGTGAGGTATCCACAAGGAAATACATAAAACCCCCACCAGTTTTCTTTTATCTCTACTAGATTAACATGGGTAAACTAGCATCTATGCCATGGACTAAAATAAGGCACACAGAAGAGGAAGGCCAGAGCAGTAGGAATGGAAGATTAGGAGAATCATTAATGGAATGGCGCTCATTAGAAACTGAACAGAAGTTTGCACAGCAGGTACTGATTTGTCATTTCCTCCAACAATTTTTGTGCTCCATGCTGGTTTAAAATCCTCTCACAGGAAACAGTTTGAAGCCACACTTTCTCCACACAACCAGACAGCCCTCTGTCTCTGTGGATTAAGAGCCTAAAAACAGTGCCATGTGCATCGCTGAGGAGAACTGGGAGAGATGGCTTTCTGAAGTCTGCAACTACTTTGTTCTTAGCTGCCAAGTTTTGAACAACTCTATAGGTGACAGAAAGAAAAAAAGTCACCATTTGCCCTCTGTAGGTCCTCTGAGCAGTGGGAGCCTCGCTTTGAGAAGCATGATCCTGTTAATTACGTACCCCAGAAGTGGTGAGGAAGAGGCAGCAACAATGTATTTGTTTCATTTTACTTGTAATTTCAAAGTGTAATAGAACAATAAGATAAAGACTATGGGACAGATCTTTCAGCCCTGTTCCCATTCCTTTGGGCTGCTGGGAAGCTAGCATAAATACAGACGTCCCTGAGTAATTTAAAGACAGAATGAGTGGCCCCATATGGCCTCTTCCTGCCTCCCCTTTTAGTTTATCAGACATTCCAGGATGCACTGAGACAATTAAGAGGAGATGGATGGAGGTGTGCTCTGGCAATTCTAGACTGGTAGAAAAGCCCCATGGAGCTGCTTCAGCTGAAACAAGTTAGAGCTGCCCTAGGGCTGTTCTAATTCATTCAAGCACAAAGTCACTTCCTAGAACTGGAGAAAGGAAATGGAAAAGTGGAGGAAAACCAGCTAAATCCCACCCCAAAGCATTTTTCATTCAGGTGCACCAAACTCCAAGGCAGCATAGCTTTAAATATATTGATAACATACTTTTTCTCGTCTATAACAAACAACAATCTCCTTTTTCATATTTTCTTCCCATTAAAGTAAGCACAATGGTCCTCCTCCTTCGCAGCTACATTATTAACAGCACCCCACCTGTCACCTAGATGCTATGCACGTGGCACAATTTGGTAGAAAAGATGGGCAAAATCAAGGACAGATTCCTGACTCCAGACTACGTCTACACTTGCAGCTTCTTGCGCGAGAAGAATACAAATGAGGTTAAGCGTGGAATATCGCTGAGCCTCATTTGCATACCTAATGAGCTGCCATTTTTGCAAAACAGGCTCTTGCACCAGAAGGAGCTGTCTACGCTGCCCCTTCTTGTGCAATGCCATTATTCCTGACAATAATCAGCAGGGCTCAATCCGGAAGAGCCGGGTTCGGGCGATCTGCGCATGCACAGATCGCTGGACAGCGCGGCTGGCGAGCCCTGATAATCAGCGTAGCAGCATTACGCAAGAGGGTTTTTCTTGCAAGAGAAGGGGAAGTGTAGACAGCTCCTTCTGGCGCAAGAGCGTCTTTTGTAAAAATGGTGGCTCATTAGGTATGCAAATGAGGCTCGGCAATATTCCATGCTTAGCCTCATTTGCATATTTCTCACACAAGAAGCCGTGAGCGTAGACATAGCCCAAGAGTTTACAATCTAAAAGGCCCAAGACAGTCAGAACAATGAACAGATTAAGTGGATTTTAGATCTGTGTTTGAAGAAAGTAAGTCTCAAGAGGTCATCTAGTCCAGATCAGCCCCATGTGCTGGGGCAAGACCAACTATACCTAGACCACAGGTGACTTGTGGTAGCACTCTGCAGGTGGAGCCTCCCTGCTCCTGCCAAAATTTTAATTGCTAAATGGGGTTCCCCAATAGGTTCCTTTCCTGCCCTTCTGGGTGGCCCTCCCTGTACTCCAGCCCCACAGACACCAGTCACCTAGACAATCACAGACAGGTGTTTGTCCACCGTGTTCTTAAAACCCTCTATCGATAGAGTCTATACTCCCCTTTAGAAGTCTATTCTAGTAACAGCCTTATAGTTAATATCTACATTAAATCTTTCTTATCACAGGTAAAGTCAATTTCTTCTTATGTTACCTTTGAGGACATGGAGAATAATTGGCCATCAGTCTCCTTATAACAGCTCTTAACATAGTTGAGAACTTAGATTGCTCCTCAATCTTCTCAAGACTAAACATACTATTTTTTTAACCTTTCCTTATATGTTTTATAAACCTTTTTATTATAACTGTCATCCTCTGCACTCTTTCCAATTTGTCCACATAGAATCATAGTATACTAGAATTGAAAGGGACCTGGAGAGGTCATCAAGTGCAGTCCCATGCCTTCACAGCAGGACCAAGCACTATCTAGATTATGCCTAACAGATATCTGCCTAACCTGCTCTTATATCTGCAGAACCTCTCGAGTCCTATATACACAGGGAAAATGAAACACCATATAGGGCTTGTCCAAGCCTCCTCCTCCCACCCCAGCTGACATCAGTACCCTTCCAAGCTTGGCCTGACCACTGTGAAAGCCCTGCCTGCTCCCATGCACAGGCCAGCCTTGCCACTCACTCCCCCTCCATATTCCTCTACACCAGTATCCCCTGTATGCTTAGTGCTTGGGCAGATGCCCAGGAGAAACTCAAATGACACCCAGCTGATGAGCAGAGCGCCCATGGTCTCCCACAGCATGTGTTTCTTCTGGTGTTGCACATCTGCACACACCTCTGTGCACATAACAAAATGTATTCTGCACATGATTAGAAACATTAGAGGGAACATTGCTCTGCACCCACTTTATTTTTTCAACAAAAGTGGGCATCTGTCCCATTTGCTTCTGATGAGTTGACAAGAGCAAATGAAACAAATGCCCATTTTTACCAAAAAGATCAGGCTGACTAGGTCGGGGCTTAAAAAAGGTATTGTTCCTCAAAAACAGCACTCCTATTACTTCTCCCTGGAATGATATAGTAGCCTTTTTAGCAACTGCATCACTGTGTGGTAGCTCATATTTAATTTGCAATCCACAAAAGCCCAAGACACTTTTCAGCAGTACTACTGCATTGCTACTCTAATTTCTTATTTTGTTACTGTACATTTGATTTTTACTTCCCTAGTATTTTACACTTGTCTTTACTGAATTTCATCTTGTTGATTTCAGACCTGTTCTCCTTTGTCAAGTATTGTCAATTCTAACTTTGTTCTCCAAACTGCTTGCAACCCCCCTCAGCTTGAAATCAGCCAAACATTTTATAAGTATACTCTACACTTACATATTATATACACACAATATCTATATACAAACACAAACAACACACATTCCCAAACATGATATGGATATATATTATTTGTAATATTTATTTGGATAATGCAGTAAAATGATTGTAGGAAGTATTATGTATTTATTTAAAATACATATAATCCGTTTTGTTTGGAAAAAAATCCTTTCCCACAAACTAAGTTTTCATACTGACATAATACAACTGTCTTACAATTATAATTATTTTCTATTTCAAAGAAACTTGTGCTTCCGCTAAGATAACATTAGCAGAATTATATTAAAGGAAACTCTTTGTTTTAATATTTTTGGGACTGGAGTACCTCAGTCTTAAAATCAACGAAGCCTTATAAAGAAATGAGTACAAATGATTTTCCTAAAACAGAATTTTTGTTAGGCCAGAAATATAAAAGTTCAAGTCAGAATAAACACATCTAAGGAATAAACTGCCAAATGTATTCAAAAACATAGTATGACTGTACTGTCTATACTAAAACTACTGTGGAAAAACACTCCCAAACATTCCTGTAAGTGGCAACACTACAGTATGGGCCCCGTTTCAGATGTGTCTTTGCAACCTGAATCTCTTCTTTACATCACGGGCTGAAAGCTAATGCTTTGATATTTGCAAAGTTCCTAGTGTGTCCACATCTCATACCCCACTAGCTTGGGGATATCTGTGCAGCGTATGACTGATGTTTGGAGATGGATCCAGAGTTCCACTCTGGGATTTTGCTTTAGGCCCATCTCTAAAACAAATCCAACAGGGCAAAGTATGAAGTGAAATAATATTACTTTATTTACATATGCCAACCAACTTAATCTAAGGATGGAGTGAGTGTGGGGGGGAGGAGGAGGGAAGGGGGGTTTAAAAACAGGCTCATTTAAAAAAAATCAAGACCATCTGAATAGGAGAAAAAAGTCCTTTAAATATGTAAACATGGAAAAAGAACTCTAGGAAGTAGAAAGACCATGTGACTGACATTGTAGGATGTTGTCCTTTGGCCATGTCCATGGAACAAAAACAATATGCCTGAGTTACCTTTATATGATTTGGAAACTTGCTCTCTCTGGCCCAGGGTCTGAGCTAGTGGATCCAACTGCTTGATCAGGGCCATAATCACCAAAATGGTGATAAGACCAAACATACCCAATACTTACCAAAGGCAGAGGAAGACACAATATTGATCCTGAAGAACTGATAATTTAAAAAGACAAAAAAGACACATGATACGTATGGACGGGAATATAGCATAAAAGCAAAATAAATGTAAGGATACTCTTACATATTAAAATAAATGAACCCTGCAGCAGCATGTTTCAATACCTGGGCTGCTTCCTGAGACTCACATTTTGGGGCTGAAAGTAGCCCTGTAGCTATCTGGACTCATGCTGAAGCCCAGGTTCCCAGAGCGGATTGCCATTTTTTGTCCTACAGCACAAGCCTTGCAAGCCCAGTGCCAAGACGTGGATCCAATACTGCTGCAGGGTTGTAGGTTTTTTGTTTTGTACATGTACCCATAGAGAGAATACATACACATAGTGTTAGTTCCAGGGATTTTCTTTAAATGAAGGTTTGTAGGTACTTGCTCCAAGTTGACTTTGCAGAGACACAAGTTCCTTTCAGTCCTTAAACATTGCTGGAAGGTAGAGATGGGACCCTCTCATATCCTCTACATCTAAAGGGCACTGTACATTAGGACACCATTTTCTGCCACTCACTGGCCAATCAGTTTGCAATGCAGCCCAGCCTACACCTGACAAAGAGTTGTCTTTACAGACCTGCATCTGCTCCTACTCACACTTAAGAAGACACAGAAACAGAGGATGTGTCTACACTTGCAGCTCAGGGAGTGATTCCATCTTGAGACAACAAACTCATGTTAGTTCTCAGCAAGCTGACACCTTACAGAATGTATCCATGGCAGAACGAGTTGTAGGACAAGCTAACTACTCTGAGAGCAAGCCCAGAGTCTTGGATAAGCATGTAGTTTGGGGAGACTCACCTATCTTGCAATTGCAGTATTTTCTTTTCAGCACCCAAGGGCTACATCTACACTGTGGGTTTTTTGCGGAAGAGGAAATGCAAATGGAGCGCTCATTTGCATATCTTATTCCAATCCTTTTTATGGAAGAGGTTTTTGCGATAAAAAGCCCTGTGTAGGCACGGCCATTTGTCAGAAAAAACCCATTTTGCGCAAGAGCCTGTAAACCTCATTTTTTGAGGAATAAGGGCTCTTGCGCAAAAGGGTATTTTTCTGATAAATGGTCCTGTCAACACAGGGCTTTTTATCACAAAAACCTCTTCCACAAAAAGGATCAGAAGAAAATATGCAAATGAGAGCACCAGATATGCAAACGAGCACTCCATTTGCATTTCCGCTTCTGCAAAACAAACAGTGTAGACATAGTGTAGGGCAGGGGTGTCCAAACTTTTTTCAAAGAGGGCCAGATTTGAAGAAGTGAACATGCGTGAGGGCCGTCCCCGGACTCTCAGCCCCAAGGCGGAGGGCCCGCAGGGTCGGAGGCGGGCGGAGAGCGCAGGGCACGCCGGCCTCACAGCAGCCCGGGGGCAGGGCGAACCCGCAGCCGAGCGGGGCTGCGGACGTGCCCTACAGGGCAGGCTCTAGGACCGCGGAGGCCATTGGCGGCGGCACGGCCGGAAGCGGCGCGCTGGGCGCGCCAGTTCAAAAGAGCGCCAGGGAGCCAGGAGAGGGGGAGGAAGCGGGGGCCGTATTAAATCGGAACACGGGCCGCAATTGGCCCGCGGGCCGGACTTTGGACATGCCTGGTGTAGGGGGATGAGAGCTAGTGTGAGTACATCAACTCAAGCTGGGAAGGAAACCTCACAGTTTGAAATGTAGACTTACCCTAAGATGCGAACTCCTCCAACTGGGCTCGACTCTCATTTTATACTTTAATCCAGGTAGTTCTGTAAATTAAGAAAGTTACTTATATCTTCTACACACATTCTAAAAAGATTTGGATAAAATGGAAACTAGTTAGCTCTTTTATCCACCTGTCAAGATCCATGTTTCTCTAATTTTTCCATCCATGTGTGGAATAAATTTTGTTACGTGTACTGAGAAATGTGCAGACATGCACCACCAATAGAAACACATGCTGTGGAGACTCTGACAATCATATAGGTGGCAGCTGCCCAAGCGCTCATCTTCCAGGGAACACTGGTCAAGATCCCAGTTCACATTCTATGCTACATGTATTTACAAATATTAGAAAAATAAACCAGTAGCAGATTTTGTTCTTTTCGCCTACCCAATCTGACAGGATTTTCAGCCGCCTCCCTAGCCCAGCTCCTTCCACCAAACCTGGGAGAACAGTGAGGCCTAGCAGCCTGCTACTTTTGACTCAGGCTTTTGCAACCTAAGAAGAATCAAGTTCCAATCTCAAGGAGTGAACATACCTAGCCTTTGGCTTTGTTCCTCCTTCAGGCTGCTCTGTCAAAGGCTGCTGTAGCACACAAGGCGACGACAATCTCTCAGGTAGCCAAGAGAAATGTAGGGTTTGATAGGTCTAACCCAATGGTCCCCAACCGGTGGAGGTTGCCGGGCACCAGGGGGCGGGGCCCCCCCATAGCCGCGCGCCCCCCCCCCATAGCCGCGCCCGGGGCCGGCACCCCCCTCCTCCAAGCGCCGGGGGCGGCACCCCCCCTCCTCCTCCTCCAAGCGCCCGGGGCCGGGGCCGGCGCTCACCATGTGCCTGGAGCCGGCTCCGGCACTGTGCATGCGCCACGTGCCCAGGGCCAGGCCAGCCCCGAGCACGTGGCGGGTGCACATGAATGCCCCCGCGGGCGCCATAGTGCCCGCGGGCACTGTGTTGGGGACCACGGGTCTAATCTAATACTTGAATTGTGCCCAGAACTAATTGCCAGCCTGGTTATATCATGGAATACAAGTGTGCTCCAGTTGGTTACCTGTTGTGAACAGAGTGTGATATATAAAAAATATTCTCAAGTTTAATTCTACCATTAGTTCTGCACTGATTAAGTCTCTCTAATGGCCTAATTTTTGAGGGGGCTACAGTAAATTCCATTGGCGACAGCACTTTCTTACCAAAAATTTTCTATTAATAATATGTTTCCTGTCCTGCGATTAAATATAACAAAAAGATTTTTTAAGCGTGTGCATACTATCTTCATTTCCTAGTTGAACACTGAGGCAAGTGGGGAAGGTGATAACTTTTATTGGCCCAATGGCAGTCAGTGAGAGAGACAAGATTTAGAGCTTCACAGAGCTCTTCTTTGTGTCTGGCAAAGGTAACTAAAGTGTGATAGCCACAAACATTGTGGCTCAGATTGTTAAACATAAAGGGATAACACATATTGCAAAAAACTCACTTGAAATTGGCAATTAATACCTCCTATCATGAGACAAACATATCACAAAATTTTATATACACAACTATTCATAATAAAAATGTATAACATTCATCAATCAAAAATGTACAACATTTACCAAGATGCCAAACTACTTTCCCTTACCTAGAATAGGCAACAACTGTGGTATGTTGGTAAATGTTGACTTTTTAAGAAGGCAAGCACTGTGCGCAGTCAAGCTGTTAGCATTCTGTGTAGCCTGGGGGAGATTATGACTCAAGCAAAATTAAGAGTGACAGAGGTGGTTTTGCACTGCAGATCTCATGCATTTAGCTTCCTGAGGGTTGCTATGGTGAAGCATCTTGTCACAATTGTAAACTCTTCAATATCTGGTTAGTCATTACTAGTTTCACAGAAGATTCCAGCTTTCCCAGATACAGGGAAAAAACAGTAATGCTAGCTTCTGTGGATTAGAATAAATCTAAATCTTTGCAACCTGGATTTGTTTGTGATTATTATTTGGCAGCATCAGAAAAGACATAGGAGGACTACCTGTAACTAGGAAGCAATAGTTTTATAAGGTTAGAGAGCTCTTATGTGAGCAAAGGATGCATTACTAAACTGCAAGTGTTAAATAAACTTTGAGCAGTTCAAGATATTTGAAAAAACAGTGTCCTAATGCCACTTTCTCTGAGCTAGTAACTTTCATAATAATGGTGATACTTGTTTCTCCAGTTCTCTACACATACTCTAGTGTGTTTTTTTTAATCCAAATCATAATCTCAGAGAAACTAACTTGCTATCATCATATAAACAGCATTGGGGAAAAAAAGCATGAAGTTCAAACTAAAAGTCTAGGCAACACACAAGGTTTACCTAATAAAAATAAAGCATTTTCAGGGCGCACACTGTCCTCTTGTGTACAACAGAAGTATTACCATTTGTAAGGGAATTTCTACACCACATTTTTAAAACACAGATATATTTTGTTACCCACTTCTATAAAGTAATGTCTTACAAATAGTTTCAATATTTTCTGTTTTTCAAAATATGTACTTTTGGAGCCCAAAATTTCCATGCTAGATCTTACATTCTGTAGGATGATTTGGGATTTGTAATAGTTAAAATGGATTTTGCACCTGTGAGCTACTGTATTTGGCAGTACGAAGGCATGCCTTGATCAGTTTCTTACATTCACATTCGGTATATTTTACTCACAAGTATAAATTTCTAAGCAAATTAGAGCCAGATTTTCTGATGTATATTTCTGAGACAAATTCCATAGTTGCAGAATGGAATCACTCTATTCAGAGCACTGACTCTATTTTGACAATTATAAAAAGTGTACTTGCAGACACTGCTTTGTTTCAAGAGATTTTATATTTTCCAAAAGTAATGTTAAGGCAATACAAATGTGTCTGTTTTCTAGACAAAATTTGGCTAAGAAATTCAATTTTTACTGTCTTTGTATATTCTTCAAAGAGGAAGTGGGTCTGGCCCACGAAAGCTCATCATCTAATAAACCATCTTGTTAGTCTTTAAAGTGCTACATTGTCCTGCATTTTGCAAAGAGTTCTCAAGGCTGAATAAAACTTTCAGTAGCTTTTGTAATATGTTATGCCATGGATAGGAAAAAAAACAAGTACAAACACAGTGCTTACATTGCATACTCAAGCACAGCATGATATTGCTGAAATAGAGTCTTTATTTCTGAAACATTCCAAAACAGCAGTATACACAGTTGTAATCAAATATTAAATCATATGCCATTATAAGAAAGCATAGATTAGTGCAATTGGATTTGTAAAAGGTCTATCAAAAAGATTTATTTGCATTAAAATTCATTCATTTCCCATAAGCAACCATTATTAAAACATTACAGTTTTATTTTTTTTGTAACAAAGTATTGAAAAACTAACTGTAATTTAGTGACCATTGCACCTTTTAAGTGAAATGTGGTTTGTCCTGCCATTATAAATACAAAACACTATGATAATAAATTAACATTTGAATAAATGGATGAAAAACAAAATTATGTATGGCAGTTTCCAGTGAATGCTACTTTTTTGTGCTTCTGGAACATAAATATTACTTTTTAAATATTGCCCATGGTATGTTTTTGAAAGGATATGTTCCTAGTGCTAAAAAATAGTGCATTACCAGAAAAATATTATTTATGGCACACACAAAAATTAAACTCTCTGTGTTGTTCAAGCAAATGTGAAAGAAATTAAGTGCAAAAAATAAAATTCTCAGAAACACTTAAAAAAAATCCAAGTGCATAATGTAGGCCCCCAAATTTGCAACAAAATGCATAATATCTTTACAAAGTACACTGAATAAATTACCCTATTATATGACAAAGCTGTTTGAAATAGTGGCATTTTTTAGTTCTCTCAAAGAAAGTAAGTCCGGTAGTTTGAACATTTATAAAAAATTCTTAAGTTCTAAATGACAATACTGCAACTGTTTGTTAACACTGCAGTTTTCCAGGCAAATGACTAAGTGCAATATTTAGTTTTTAATGTTCATTTTTAAAAAGTGACAGGGTATATGGATATTCTTACATATTAAAATTCAATGGAAAACAGTGTTGTGGGACCCTCCCTTCCTGTGACATAGCTACCCAGCCCGCTGGGTAATAGAAACCACATTATTTCTTTTCCGTTGTTCAGGGGCAGCTGACATCAATAGCAGCCATCTCTCCAGTTTCCATCTCGTAGAGTACTAAGAGAAGAAAGAGGCTTTGGAGGCTGAAGAAAGCTGTTTAAAAAAAAAAGCCATATTTCAGGCAAGAGAACAGGAAGGTATATATTAGTCATCTATATAATGAAGCTTGCCTTGTAGGGGATCCCATAGGTACATGCATGCACATTCTTCCACGGCACACTTTCATCTCTATGCTAATATTTTATAAATGGCAGAACTAAGGACCTGGGGTGAAATCCTACCCATACTGAAGTCAGTGGGAGTTTTGCTAATGACTTCGATGGGAGCAATATTTCAATCCTAAACCAGAGGGTGTGGCTCTTTTGACTTGACACAGGAACAGTATGGTCTGGCATAAAAAGGTAAATCCTGTCAATCCTTCTTTTCCGACTCATCAACTCTTCTCTTTTCTTCAATATTTTGCCCTGTTCATCCTAGTCTTCTCCACATATAAAGAAAAAAAGGCTCATTTCTTGTTTTAGCCCTCTCCCCACTGTTCTCCCCACAAGGCACAAAAACTACATCCTTCTCACTAACACCAGTATTGAAAAAGATCTGCAAAGGCAGCCCTCTCCTGTGCAATCTCACCTCTTTTAGGAAGTTCACACAGGTGGGACAGGCTGGGGACTTAGTAACAATTCTGTTGGCGATACACAAGATCAAACAAAACCTCCCTCCCTCTCTCATAACTATTTTGGTTCTGCAGCACTACAGGTTGTAGCTCCTTAAACTGGGACCCTCTGGTCCAGCAACATCCGCCAAAGAGCCCAGGAACAGGGAAATCAGGAGCCTGCAGCAGGGGATGTCAACTCAGCTGGAATCCCTACGTCAGGGGTGGGCAACATGGAGGGGAGTTCTGGTCCCAGCAGGCTGGTCTCAGCCAGGGTGCTACAGCTCCGGCTGTGGAGCTCCAGTGGCAGGCAAGAAGCACCAGCTCCAGCTTCAGCCAGGGAGCCCCAGCTTGAGGAGTCCTGGTTGGGCAAGTGGCAGGGGCTGGAACCCTAGTATAGGGGCAGCAGGGGTCATGAGAGGAGCGATCGCCCCTGGTCCAGCAAATCCCCTGATTCAGGACTGGTCAGGTCCAACTTGCAATAGGATTAAAAATCAGTGCAAATACGTTTCTGTTACCAGAAACAATAGTGTGTGTGTCAATACAAACAAACTGCAAAAAATAATTTCAGCTTAAAAACAGAGGGATATGGGTATATTCCCCCACATAAAATGTTGTGCTCAATATGCATTTGAAAAATATCAGTATGGGGTTTTTTTCTGTCAATGGCAGCATATTGTCCCTGAAGAGAGAATCTTCCTGAAACTGGCTTATTCCAAGTTTTAAAAACTTCATCAAAAAAGAAAAGCTGGGCAACATTAGCGGCATAATGCAACCGATAGTTAAATAACAGATATTTATTATTAATTCCTTAGCAATTAACTATTCCTCAAATCTTCAAATATGACTGAAGACAGCTACTTAAAATGAGATTTAAAGAGAACCTGCCTGGAACAAGTAGCCTGACACTGTATCCAACTCTGCTCGATCTGCTTTTTTAACCATTTCATGGAGGCTATATACATTTTACAAATCCCATATTTTGATTACATCACTTTGCTAAAATTAAATGGGGGAGGGGGCTAGGAGGCTGCATCCCAGGGGTGAGGCTGGAAATGTCAGTGGATATGGTGATTTGAAATCTGCCAAGAGAGCCACCAGCAACAAGCACTGGGGGAGTCATAGCCTGAAAAGTCAGTTTTCATCCTCTCAGATCCTGATTCTCTCCCTTTCCTGCTCCCCCACTAGCCACAACTATTGCTGAATCTGCAGCCTCCTCTCATGTCAGGAACCCTGAGATGCATGAAGGGGGCAGCCTGCTGCAAGAAAGATTAAATCAATAAGTAAACAGCAGACATGAATATTTATTTTTGCTTTGCTCTGCAGACAGTGGTTCTGGTCATTTGCAGTAGGCTGAAACAGCAAGAGCTCTCCCTATATCATTACTAAGAGGTGGAACTGAGCTTCCGTCAGTTTTCTTTACTTTCATAACCCCGTTTGGCTTCTCTCACACACTTTTCTCCCTCTCAGTGTCCAACACCGTAGGGTTCCCTGCTCCCTTCTGGGTCCTTTGATAGAGCCTTAGGGCACCAGAAAAGAAAATGTATCCCTTACACACAAGCTCTTCCTGGCAGCTTAAGCATTTCCAACACCATTAATTCCCAGTTTATGTTGCAACAAGGCAGAAAAGAAGGGCTGAAATTTAGAGTAAATTATGTGAACCATTGGGGCTAGGTAGGAGAGAGAGGGCTAACCAACTACTGTAGCGTACAGTTGAGCTACACCACATTATTTCAACTGTCAACAGTATTAGAAAAGATGCAGAACTATAAAATGGCACTTTGTATAATGAAACTAATCACTTAGAGCTCTCTCAAAGGAAAAGCTACTGCCATAACTAACAGCCTGCTAGCAGCGCTAAAAGCATTTACATATTTTGTAAGTAGGAAAGAGATGCTTTTATTTTCTCAAAAATGATTGTTTACATAAAACATACTGGCTGTAAGGCAGAAAGCAAGCAACCCAGCTTCTTCTCCATGAGGGGCTGAGAGGGAAAGCAGTTCAGCCAAATGCTTACTCCCCTCAAAGAAACCTGGGAGGAGACAGAAGGCCATTAAACTTCCTCTAAGGGCCAACAAAGGGAAGGCTCAAAGTACTTGTGGCAGGCTATTTGCTTAGCAGGGATAGGTGAAGACTCAACAGCTAGGGTCATACAGCATGAAGCCAGTACTGGTAGGCCAGGAAAAGTTACCACACTTCTGTCTTAGGTAATTCTTTTGCACAGTCTTCCTCTCTTGCTTTTGGTCAAAATAAATCTAATTAATTAGGCTTTCCATTTAGACACAGAGCTAACATGATAGGATATAAGCATGGAAAGAGGTAAAAGAGAGTAAGAATTATAACA
The DNA here is from genome assembly GCF_052426305.1 of Pelodiscus sinensis. NCBI lineage: Eukaryota > Metazoa > Chordata > Testudines > Trionychidae > Pelodiscus > Pelodiscus sinensis. The sequence goes on from NC_143052.1 coordinate 270,734,063, forward strand.
ATACATAGACTGGTTACACATCTGTGCTGCTTTGTTTTTTTATATTTTCTTATTAATTTATTTAATTGTGTTCAAAGTATTTAATCAAGAATTCTGTTTGTTTGATTTTGTAGCTGATTTTAGTAAGCAGTATCTTCATACAATATGGGTGACTCATCTCCGTTTAAGAGTATCCTTTGCTAGTCAATTCTAGCTGCCAATACTACTGACAACCATGGCTTCAGCAACTTTAGCAACTCATACTTTAACATCTTCTGTCCTGAAGTTTTGCATGCCTTAGGAAACTGAGTTAAAAAAGAGAATGTGAAGTTGGGGGAAAGAAAACAAGAAGACAAAAAAACCTTGTGATGGGGCGTACTTGCACCACACTAGGGATGAAAAGGATAAGAAAGCATTCTTGGTGGCAAGAGCCATGCCCCCTTGCTCTTGCTGGGCATGCTCCAACTGTGGCTGCAGTATAAAAAGGGAGCAGCCTAGCTCAGTCTGTGCTGACCACAGAGGAACAAGGATGGACTTTGCCAGCTCCATCTGAGGAACAGCCAGGATTCTGGATTGTGACAGCAGGAAATACCGAGACCCGGACAAACAGCCAGGTACCTGTGGATACCCCAGGGAAATTACAGACACCCCCAAGATCAATTGCAGGAATCACAGTAGGAAGTAGCCCAGAGAGGGACCAGCCAATGCTCCTGGAGCAGTCGGCATGTGGATTCCCCACTGACTTAGTGGTGAACCCATCTGTCATTTCCCAGGCCCTATGCTAGGACCTCATGGAGTGAGGAGGACCCTGGTCACTGTATCCCTCCATCCTCTTTGAGGGGCAGCCCACCAAACCCTTTCCTATTGACTATGGCCACTAGGCAGCACTTCCCTGCAGCCAACAGGTGCCCTAGTGAGTCTGGCCACTGAACCATGCAGCTCTAAGGCTAAGGGCAGCCATATTGATTTAACTGTGTCCTTGCCCTACCTCCAGAATGAGAAGTTTACTTGCCCTGTGACAGACCTATTTCAGTTTCTATTCTAGAAAAGAGAGAGAGAATCCAGCAGGGAACAAAGAAGCAAACAAAGGCTACATTGTAAATCTAATGGTATATGCTTCACTGAAAAGGAAACAGTTCTTTTTTCTTCACATCTCCTTTGTACCAACACTCAGCCAAACAGTGGAATTACGAGTGTAAATAAAAACACTAACGGAAAACTGTGAATCAGCGGTGTTTTTCTGGATCTAGACAATATCTAGTTGAGATTTGGGCATGGATCAGAGTAAAGTGGCCAAAGCCTACGTCAAACAAGATCAAGGTGATATACTGTGAACTGTAGGAAGCAGCTGTAAGAGACGGCAAAAGTATCTGAGGGAATCCATCCCCCCCATCAGTCATAAGAGTTCATAATTTAAGGTTTATTTTAGATCTGCACCTGGTGTAGGATGATCACATCACAGTCTTACTTAAGCTTATTCTGTTGCTCTACATGGGCTATCCCTTAAAACCATTTGGAAACGTATGTAGGTCCAGAATTTAGCAGCTCGTACATTTATCTCGGAGCAAATGACATTAGGGCTCTGGATCTGCACTAATTGCTTACTGGTTTCTGCAGTCTGGAATTTAAAAGGTATTGGTCATGACCTACACAGCCCCAGAAGGTGTGGAACCTAGCTACCTGACACACCATATCTTTCACCGAGCCATCCTGCCACAGCTGCAGTCAGAAGTGCAACCCCATTGCTTTAAAAAAGAGGGAGCTCTCAGCAAGCCATTCTCTGGGGAGACTCTGGGACACTGGAATTTGCTCACACCATTTGCTCAATTACCTTCGAGGCACATTGCACAAGCTATTATTTTAAACAAGGTTGGGAGAGGGGAGGCTGTGATTACTTAACACTACTGAGTGGTTATCACTATGTAAGTTTAGTTAATTGTTAGGTTCATTGGGGTTTATGAGTGGGCAGTTTTTATTGGAGAGAGAAAGGCATGTACAGAGAGGACAGAATTCTGTGCAGCATCAGTAACCTGTAAAGGAAATACTGTTTAAAAGCCTTAATTCAGACTTCTTAAAAAAAAAAAAAGAAAGAAAGAAAGAAAGAAAGAGAAGAGTCTCCAAAGCCAAAGCGTCTCCAAAGCCAAAGCTAGCCACATGTAAATGAGATGCATTTAACTCTTTGCATTAATAAAGAGAATTCTCTTACCTTCGAACTGGCTGTGCAATTTTACTTCTGGGTATGCTACTCCCACTTAGGGCTAATGAGGGTCTTGGAAGAGCACTACGTCCTACAGTCCCAGGATTCGCAGTCTTGTTTGGCATTGGGATTCCAGTATTAGAATATAACTGTAAGTTACTGGATAAGGGAATACTACTGCTGCCTTGTACAGTCGGGCTTACATAAGCCGTAGCTTTGAGAGGCTGTCTGACAGACACAGGAAAATGTCCCACGCTATGGACTCTGTGCTGAAGTTGTCCTGGAGATGGAACTGGGTGGTAACAAAAGAAGTACACAATGTCAGCACATAACACATAGTACCAAGTATTAGCACTTATTTCTAAAAAGTCTGTACAGTGGTGCATCTTTGTTTTAATCAAACCAGCTGTAAACAAGTTAAACATTTAGATCTAATACAAATAAACTGGACTAACAGTTGCAGTGTGTAAGTAAAAATTTAAAAACTCTACTACCAAAGAAAAATAAGAGCATCAGACAAAAATCCTATTCTCTACTTCTCGCTCCTCTTTTGCTCTGAAATGATTCTAGGTAACAACAAACTATAATTCTCTAATGTAATTAAAGTTTTAACATAATAGATTAGCTGAACTTGTAATTTACTAGAAGATTTACCCAGTGTTGCTCAGGTTCTTAACTCAAATTTTTCTTTTAATCTCAAATATACAGTAAATATGTTGCAAAGCTTTTGCCAGCAGATGGCTCCCTATTAGGGATGTAAAATCCCATTTAATTAGTTTGACTTAACATTTAACTGATTAAACAGGGCAGGCTGGAGCAGTCTCTCCAGCAGTGGCTGCTCCAGCCCCACAGAAATGCTGGAGGGGGCAGCAGCAGTGGAGGGGGCTGCTGGCTCCCAGCACAGGCAGCCTAGGAGTCATTAGCCTCACACAGGGGGGAATTAGCAGTGGGGGGAGAGGCTGCCACTTCTGGCATTTGCACGGGTTGGGAGCTGGCAGCCCTTCCCGCCCTCTTCCCATCCCACTATGAGGCTACTGACTCCCAGCCAACCCTGCACTTGCAGCTGGCCACTGCATTAAAAGGGTGATGCTTACTGGGTAACTGGTTATCCATTCACATCCCTATCCCCTACCGCACAAAATAAGATCCTCATTGGTTGGGTCCTTAACTCAACTAATTTTTGTTTTTCTTCATTTCAATCAGTGCTCTGAGCATGAGGGGTTCAGTATGCAAGCTGCCCCAGGGAGAGAAGACAACCCCAGCTGTCTCTCACTGCAGCAGCTTGAAGCCAGGTGACAAGTGCCTCTCCATAGTTGTTGCAGCTCCACCAGACTATCCCTCCTCTGGCTGTGCATGTCCCCCGGCTAGGAAGGGCAGGTCCAGGTTTGTCTGCCTCCTGCACTCCCCATCCAGAGTGAGCAATACAGCAAACTGTGCACTTTCCCCTGGTTCCCTTATGAAGGGGAACAGCCAGCAATGTTCCATATGAATCAGGGGGAGGCAGGGAGCTTACATATCCTTCCTCAAGGGCTCCTGGGGAGTGGGAAGCTTGGGGCTGGGGCAATTCCAGCAGGGGAGGGGTGTGCCCCCCAGCCAGCCCTTTTCACCTGCTTGGTGATTATGTCTCTTTTCTTTTGGATTTTATAAGAAGTAATCCCATTCTGGGCAAATCCCATGTTCCTGGCACAACCAACCCTTTACCTTGGTTTAAGTTATGGTAAGAGGAAGCTGCTGCATTCCGAATTTAGTGGCCGTAGTTCTTACCATTTAGGAGGAGTTCTTGAACAGACTCACTCATGCCCAGACAGACTCACTCAAATATATAGTAGAAGATTATTTTCCCTTATCACTAAAAAGTCAGTCATTATCAATGCTACTTTTCCCATACTAACACAATTGTTTTGGCATTACAAAAAACATTTGTATAGGTCTATGTTTCATGAATAAAAATAGCCAAAAGTTATAAAAAGCGTCATGAATATAACAGCACTTTCTACATGCAGTGTTACACAAACTATTATTTAAATCAGTGCTGAAAGATCCACAAGCTTTATATGGATTCTCTACACAACTCTGCCCTCTTGTGTGCATCTTGTGGATTTTATGATCCATGAGATAGAAACTAAACACCAAAAGGGCATCATTCATTTAAAACACCTAGACTATGTCCACACTGAAGGCTTTTTGCACAAGAACAGCTGTTCATGCGCAAAAACTTGCAGAGCGCTACACTGACGCACATTCTTGCGCAAGTAAATTTACAGTACAGTGTCAGAAAAAGAGGGCTTCTTGAGCAAGAGTTATTCCTCTCCCCATGAGGAATAAGCCTTTTTGCACAAGAGCTCTTGCGCAAGAAGGCAGTGTGGACAGGCAACATGGATTTCTTGCGCAAGAAACCCCTATAGCTAAAATGGCTATCAGAGCTTTCTTGCACAAGAGAGCGTCCACACTGCCATGGACGCTCTTGCGCAAAAGGTCATGGCAGAGTGGACACACTCTTCTGCAAGAATTCTTGTGCAAAACAATTCTTGCGCAAGAAGCCTGCAGTGTAGACGTAGCCCTAAGGTATTGTTTCTAAACCAGGCTAGGTGTACATCAGGTCTTCCAGATATCTTCCTAGTTTTACAACAGGCTATATAAAAAAGCACTAGTGAAATCAGTAAAACTATAGTTTCATACAATGACTTGTTTATCGTGTTCTATATATTTATACACTGAAATAAAAAGTACAATATTTATATTCTAATTGTTTTATTTTTATCATTATACGGTAAAATAAGAGTAAGCAATTTTTCGATAACAGTGTGCTGTGGCTGATTTTGTAAACAAGAAGTTTCCAAGTGAGATGAAACATGGGGCATGCAAGACAGATCAGATTCCTGAAAAGATCACAGTAGTTTGGAAAGGTTAAGAGTCACTGATCTTATGACCATTCAGCACCTGGGAACAAGCCTCCCAGCCTGGGTCCACAAACTCATGCTAGCAGGTCACTAAAAATAAATTGTTCTATAGATGCTGCCACTTGGGCTATGACATCTGAGGGTGTGAAGTCAAAGCACCACCTACAGCTTTGGATAAAATATTTCACAGCTGCAGAAAGAAGTAGGTTGCAGGACAGCAAGGAGCAGAAGAAGACATATACTTACTGCAGGACTGTATTTTGGAAATACCATTACCGGCTCCATGTAAGTTGGAATCAAAACTTTGACTGTTCCTCACAGAGACTGGAGAGCTAGCATTGTTATTAATGGTGGGAGTACTTGGCATCCGAGCTAAGTTAGGCATGCTTCTTCTGAGTTTATCTAAAGCAAAAGCAAACCATAGTCATGTCAAGATTTCCATCACAAACATCTGACTTCCACAGACAGTTAAAATTAGAGAAAAAATTATTTCAAGAAGAAGAAATGTGCTGTCTCCATGGTAAATGGCATACATTAAATATTGTTTGTTTACTGCATGAACCCTTCTGATTAATCTATTAACATAGCTAACCAATCAAATATCATTCCATATCAACTTAAAAAGAGTCACGGTGTTGCAAAGAAAAGATGAAAATTAGTTCCTCTTATTTATCTCCCAAGACCTGTGTTTAGAATTCCTCACTGCATCAGGTACAGTTATGACACACTTAATATCTCAAGGTATGGCATCATCAACTGATACAAGAGATACAAAAAACCGTTACAAACACAGAAGACGATGATTCTCTGAATGCCCATTACCATGAGTCACGCTGTTACCCTCTCTCTCCAGTGAGACAGGGATTTGCTTCTGCCTGAGTGTCAGCTTCTTGATACCTGCAGCCTGTTAGCCACTAAACAGCTTCCTCTAGGTTTGTCATTCTAACAAGGCTCGGATACACTCAGCAAAGCCACACCGGGTGCATAAATATAAGAGGTTTTATTGCCACGGCATATTACGCCTCACAGCCTTCACGTGTTACTAAATATGTGCTTCTCACTGTGGAGAAGCAAGCAATTAAGCAAGCAAGCAAGCAAGCAGTCAGGCAAGCAAGAAAGAATCCAATGTTTACGCCCCTTTTGCTACAGACAGTCCCGGACCCTCCGTCCATATTCTCAAGGGCTAGCAGCAGGCACTGCTCCAGCGTGGTGAGTTCCTGGGCACCCACACGACCTAGGTCCACAGGTGAGACTGTTCCCCGGATCAGTGCCTTTTGGCCGTCTTATAATTATTCCTTTCTTAGGGGCGTAAACATCCACAGGCAGATTCCAGCAGGAAACACCACTGCTATCTAGTTCTCATACCTCAAGTCCTTAGACCTAATTATTTCACAATTTGTTTATGTTGCTATGGAGGCCCTTAGCAACATAAACAAACATCACTGGTTGAAACTGCCTCACCGTTGTCTCGAGTCGGACCATCTGCGATAAGGTAAAGAGGTAACTGACAGTCAGCCCTGACAGGGCTATACTATGTAAAGAACAATCAGTTTCACACATACAGAATGGAAGCGACTGTCTAGGAAGAAGTCTAGGAAGAAAGAATGTCTAGGAAGAAAGGAATCTAGGGGTTATAGTGGATCACAAGCTAAATATGAGTCAACAGTGTGACGCTGTTGCAAAAAAAGCCAACATGATTCTAGGATGCATTAACAGGAGTGTTGTGAGCAAGACACGAAAAGTCATTCTTCCGCTCTACTCTGCGCTGGTTAGGCCTCAGTTAGTGTATTGTGTCCAGTTCTGGGCATCACATTTCAAAAAAGATGTGGAGAAATTGGAGAGGGTCCAGAGAAGAGCAACAAGAATGATTAAAGGTCTAGAGAACATGACCTATGAAGGAAGACAAAGAATTGGGCTTATTTAGTTTGGAAACTAGAAGATTGAGGGGGGACATTATAGCAGTTTTCAGGTATCTAAAAGGGTGTCATAAGGAGGAGGGAGAAAACTTGTTCATCTTGGCCCCTGAGGATAGAACAAGAAGCAATGGGCTTAAACTGCAGCAAGGGAGGTTTAAATTGGACATTAGGAAAAACTTCCTAACTGTCAGGGAGGTTAAATACTGGAATAAATTGCCCATAGAGGTTGTAGAATCTCCATCTCTGGAGATATTTAAGAGTACGTTAGACAAATGTCTATCAGAGATGGTCTAGACCAGTGGTCCACAATGCGGTTCCCACGGGCACCATGGCGCCTGCCGGGCCATTTCTGTGCGCCCGCCGAGTGATCGGGGCCAGCCCCGCCCCTGGGCACGTGATGCATGGGCGGGGCCAGCCCCTGGGTGTGCAACGTATGGGTGGCCCCGCCCCCGGGTGCACGGTGCAAGGGCTCTACCAGCCCCGGACATGCGGCGTATGGGCGGTACAGGCCCCTGGGCGCACGGCGTATGGGCAGCCCCACCCCCGGGTGCGCAGTACATGGGCTGTGCCGGCCCCAGGCGCATGGTGTATGAGCATTCCCGCCCCGGGCACGTGGCACAGGAGCGGCGCTGGCCCCAGGAGTGCAGCACATGGGTGGTGCTGGCACCAGGCAGGCGGCGTATGGGCGGCCCCACCCCTGGGTGCACAGCGCAACGGCTGTGGCGGCACCGGGCTCGTGGCGTATGGGCAGTGCCAGCCCCTGGGCACACGGCACAGGCATGGCGCCAGCCCCGGGTGTGCGGCAGGTGGGTGATGCCGGCTCCAGGGCGTGCGGCACAGGAGCGGCGCCGGCCCCGGGAGTGCAGCGCATGGGTGGCACCGGCACTGGGCACGTAGCATATGGATGGCTCCGCCCCCGGGTGCCCGGCAGCCCCAAAAGTTTGGGGACCACTGGTCTAGACAGTACTGGGTCCTGCCATGAGGGCAGGGGACTGGACTCGACGACTTCTTGAGGTCCCTTCCAGTCCTAGTATTCTATGCCAGCCCTTACTTCGTCTTGCAGGTTAACAATAGCGAGACTTGGGCTGACAGCCTTGCCAGGCCTCTGGGCAGGTGGGAGGGGGACCCTGCATCACATTCCTGGAAGAGCAGAGCTAGGGCTGGGCAGTCCTCAGCACCATCTGGAGAGGGCCATGCCCCTCTTCCCAGCCAGCCTTCAGTTGCGTTGCACTTTGGCAGTGACCCGGTGTTCTGGTTGACAGGGGCTCTGGCCCCTTTTGTATCATCGCGCCCCAGGGCAGTTGTTCCCTTTACCCCCTCTGTTGGGAGGCCAGACCCCAAGTTCCTTCAAAGTATTCCCCTGTAGTATTCATCTCCTATTCTTCTCTCAGAAATAACAGCTTTACAGCCCCCAAGGGAAGAGCATACATACGCCAGCTTGTATGATTCAGTTTGGGAACAGTTCATTTTTAATACCACAAGTCTGAAATACATTTCCAGTGAAAATGACAAGTTTATCATCAAAAGTCATAATCTGAGAGACAAAGAGGAAGGATAATGGAATAGCAGCTTACTAGAGATTTCTAGAGACTAAATAGGCTATCCTGAAGTCTACATAAATTCAGCTTACCACAAATGCCCTTCGTAGTGCTTCCAAAAATGTAGCCAATTACTTCCCAGGTGCAGGATAAGAAGGTGCTTTCTTTATCCTCCAGTTATAGTCCAGTAACACTTTCAAGTGCACCCCCAGACAAGGTTCTTTTCCCTCAGCTGTTTTCCTGTTAAATCTCATAATCCTCCATCTGCATTTGGCACACACTCAAGATTGTCAAGGAGACAATACCCAATTAACATTACAACAGAAAGATGGGTGAACATCTCTGGTCTGGCAGGAAACCCAGTTTTTCACCTGTGCTGGGGACTAACACGTTGATTCAAATGATAAGAACATATTTCCAGTATCTCTCTCATATTATATAAATGTGTGTATGCACGTGCATGCGTACACATGGGCATGCGCACACACACACACACGAGAGATATATATGTTTTTCACAATGATTGTGGCTTTAATTTAAGACCACATAGTACTCTAATGAACTAGACTGCACATACTGTTGTAAAGCAGGCTTTTTCTGTCCACGGCCTTCGCGTATAGCCCATCCTGCCACACAAAGCCCCTCACACAAAACCCAGATATCAGAGGAGCATGGGAAGCACAATGCAGTTTTTGTGAATGGAATTTGACCTTACAGGCATCCTGGAACTCAAAGGCACCAGAAAATAGGGAGGTGAGCATGACTAGATAGTGCCCAGCTGCATTTACAGATAAGCCTCATTTGACCGTAGCTTGACCGGTCTTAGAGGCAAGAGAAAAAGAAAACATAAGGTAATAAAACACAACTGTCTCACACTAACTATGCCCCATCTGGTCCTGTCCATGAGGGGATCACGCATACATCACAAAAATTCCTATAGGGCAGTATTGTCATACTACCTCATCACTAGCCTATCAGGCCCTGCCAAATGCAGACCCTAGCATGGCATCAGACACCGAATTTTTGTATAAAAGACCCTCAATCCCTTTGTTTGACGGAGGTTCCGTGTATTGAGGGCACGTGTCTTTTTTTGCCCGGCTAAAGGATTGATCACCCTGAGGCTGCCTCCCCACCCTTCAAGTCAAATATAGGGGTGCACGAGTCCTGAGCATGCTCCGAGTTCTAGTGTGTCTTTGTGTTATCGTTGCTGGATTTGTAAGTATTGCTTAAATGTCTTAGTTATTGGTTTAATTAATAGTTAAATTGTGTTAATTTCACTGTGTAATTCTGTAAAGTGTATCTAAGTTCTGTTAACCACACTGTGTAAATTGTATAATCTTGTGTTGTGTATAGTGTTGTATTTAGGTTAAGTATAAGTGTTAGAAATAGAAGTTCAGGAGTTGTTAAGTTGTAAAAGTAGATTTATGACTAACTCCACCAGCTGCCCTAAAATAACCATACAGGGGCTGTGTGACGGGGCAGCCCCCGCGCCCCACACTCACCGGGAGCCGTCCCCGGCTTGCTGGGGAGAAGCGGCGGCCCCGCGCCAGTTCCTGCCCTACGCGGCTTGTTCTGCCACGGGCGGGGCCGAGCAGCAGCCCGGATCAGCTGTGCCCGACTCCACCGCCGCTTCCCCAGCTGTGCCAGAGCTCCGGGCGCTGACACTGCCCGTGGCGCTGACCTGCGCCGGTGCCTTGGCGGGCCAGCCGCCCCCACGGAGTGGGCGGGCCGGCCCCACTACGGAGGACGTCAGGGCGGCGGGACGCTTAAAAAGGGCGCCGCCGCCAGAGACCAGGGGGGAAGGCTGACACGCAGCCGGGAAGAGGAGGCCCTGACAGAGGCACCTCGGACCCCGTCTGCATAGACCCCCTGAGACCCAGTCAACACGGCGGCCCGGCAGCCGGGGAGGTAGGAAGCGACCCAGGGCAGGGTACTGGAACCCGGGGGGTTGGTGTGTTTAGGGGGTTCCATCCCCCACCAACCAGGACTGAGGGGATTGACGCATCCCCCAGACCTTAGGGCCCTGGGTCGGGGCTTGGAGTGAGGGAGGGCCCGAGCCCCCCTACTCTCCCCCCCCCCCCGCGCCAACGCGGACGCCTCTCGCCGTAAGGCGAGCATGGACAGACCCTGCCAGACTCGGGGCAGGGCTCTTGGGTAACTGGGGAGCACAAAGAGGACGAGACCTCGGGTGAGGGAAACCGGAGGGGCGGGCGGAGGACCCTGCGTGGCCCTCGGGGAGGGCCGCGCCTATGCCGCGCCTCTCCACACGCTGGCTTTAGACGAAGTTTTTATTATCATTATATTGTCTTTGTTTTTGTATTTTTGTTAAGCAAATTAGAGACAGTGATTTGGTATGGTTGAGTTGTAATCAAAGAAGTTTGTAATTAGTTAAGTACAGCTAAGTTTAGAGTTTTCTACCCTGTAAAAGCATTGGGCAATTACTAATTTAAAAAAACCATTTGCTAATTGTTAGTTTTGATGAAAAAATCATTCCACTTAATAAAAATAATTTGTTTCACCATCATCCAGTAGTTTTCACTGGGTAGTCAGCTTTAACCCTTGAGGCTCCCATCACATCACCGAACCAAAGTGTAACACACACCAGGATCGAACTATCTTTATAATCCCCTTTTCCAGTTGGCACTGACAGGTTCTTATGGTCACACTTCTCCACTTGTGCCACCATTTTCAATAGCATTTTAGAGGCTACTGGGATACATTACTTTTTCTTCTCTTACACAGATTCCTGAACTTCGAGTATGCTTTCCCTACTCTCTTTCTACTGAACTGTCTAGACCAGTGTTTCCCAATTGTATTTGTCCATGGAACCCTTTTCAGCTTTTCAAGGAACCAAAAAAAAAAAAGTGTGTGTGTGGGGGGGAGAAGAAGAAGTACACTCACCAATGCATGAAAATCACATTCCTTCCCCAAGACCTCACCCCTTCCTTGAGGGGCCCCATCCTCTTTGTTCCCCTCCTCTCCATTACAGGCAGTCCCCGGGTTACGTACAAGATAGGGACTGTAGATTTGTTCTTAAGTTGAATCCGTATGTAAGTCGGAACTGGCGTCCAGATTCAGCCGCTGCTGAAACTTACCGCCAGTTCTGACTTACATACAGAATCAACTTAAAAACCCCAAGCGTCCCCAAGTCAGCTGCTGCTGAAACTGATCAGCAGCTGATTCCAGGAAGCCCGGGGCAGAGCAACTCTGCCTCGGGCTTCCTGTAGTCAGCGCTGGTCAGTTTCAGCAGCGGCTAAATCAGGACGCCTGGGGCAGAGCAGCTAGGGTGCTGCTGGGTTGCTCCAGTAGCGCCGCTCCTCGGCACTACTGGACCAACCCAGCAGCACCCCATCTGCTCTGCCCCAGGCGTCCTGATTCAGCCGCTGCTGAAACTGACCAGCAGTGGCTGAATCAGGACCAGAGCAGCTGGGGTGCTGCTGGGTTGGACCAGTAGCGCCCAGAGCGGCGCTGCGGGACCAACCGGCAGCACCCCAGCTGCTCTGCCACAGGCGTCCGGAGAAAAGCCTAGTCTGCTGGGGTGGGGGGGGCGTACTAGCTGCGCCCCCCCACCCCAGCAGACCAGGAAGACACGGGCGGCGGAACGAGACGCACCGCGGTCCCGCCGCCTGGGTCCTCCGTGGCTTTGCTCCCCGTCTCCCTGGTCTGCTGGAGACCAGCAGACCAGGGAGACGGGGAGCAAAGCCTCTGAGGACGCCGGCAGCGGGACAGCCACGGGGCGTCTGGGCTGTCCCGCTGCCGGCTTCCCCTGCGGCTTTGCAAAGCCTCGGGGAAGCCGGCAGCAGAGCAGTCCAGGCGCGGCTGGGCTGCCTTGCTGCCCGAGCCCCCCCCCCCACCGGCGGCTTTGCAAAGCCGCGGGGGAGGCAGGTGGGGGGGCTCGGGCAGCCCAGGCACCCCTGGGTTGCCCGAGCCCCTCCGCGGCTTTGCTCTGCGTCTTCCTGGTCTGCAGACCAGGGAGATGTAGAGAAAGCCCCAGAGTACACGGGCGGCAGGACCGCGAGGTCCCGCAGTCCGTGTACTCTGGGGCAGCTGTGTTCGTAATTGCGGATCCGACATAAGTCGGATCCGCGTAAGTCGGGGACTGCCTGTACTTGCTATCCCCACAGCCCTTATATACTCTCACTGGGTTGAGACAGGAGGTGCAGGCTCTGGGGTGGGAATGAGGGATTTGGGTGTGGGAAGGGATGAGAAGTCCAAGCTCTGGGAGAGAATTTGGATGCAGGAGAAGGGGATGCTTCCTCGGGGAGAGGGCTCCAGGCTGAGGAGTGTTGGGATCTGGTGGAAGGTTGGGGTGCTGAGCAAGCCACAGGCTTGTGGATGTGAGGCTGCAGGAGTTTGGGCTGGGGGAATGTGAGGGGCTCAGAGCAAGGAGGTTGTGAGTATGATAGGCTCAGGACACAGATTTGTGGTGTGTGGATGGTGCAGGAGTGTTATGGCAGAAGACTGAGGATGTGGGGATGCAGGAGTTTGGGGATGAGAGAGGCTCAGAACAGGGGGCTCCAGTGTATGATAGGCTCAGATTTGGGGTCAGGTGGTGCAGAAGTCTTATGATGCTGCAGTGAGATGGGGGTTTGGTCCCAAAGGGGGGCTTGTTGGCCAGGCTTCATTTTGAAATAAAATATGATGTCAAACTCAAAAGCTTTTTGGCATTGTCATTATTTACAAGACGGGCGGGGAACCTGTTTTGAGTCGAGGGTCACTGACTCACAGAAGAGTCAGTTGGGGCTACACAAGTGAGATGCAAAAAAAAAAAAAAAAAACAAAAAACAAAAAAACAACAACAACAAACAACAACAACAACAACAACAAAACCAAAACCCTCCAAAACCCCTAAGCCTCACTAATGTGGTCCCAACTGTGCTGGTAGGGGGAAAAGGACAGGGTGCTAGTGGGTGCTGGGGCTGGGAGAGGGTGGTGCTGGGGAGGGTGGCAGGATGCTGGGGTAGGTGGCAGGGTGCTGGGGGCAGGGACATGGTCCTGCTGGGCACTGGGGTGGGTGGTAGGGTTCTGGGACAAGGAACAGGGTGCTGCTGGGTGCTGGGGTGGGTGGCAGGGGGCTGGGACTGGGGCCAGGGACAGGGTGCTGCTGGGTGCTAGGATGGATGACAGGGTGCTGGGGTGAGTGTCAGGGTGCTGGGGCTGGCGACAGGGTGCTGCTGGGTGCTGGGGCCAGGTACAGAGTGCTGCTGTATGCTGGGGACAGTGCTGGTGCGGGCAGGGGACAGGGTACTCGTGGAAGGGTCTGGACAGGGGCAGGGACAGAAGAAAACAAGATGAGATGAAGAGCATGAAAATTAAAATAGCCCAGGAAGAATACCCAAGTTCAACATAGACACATAAACCTCACATTTGTGTCATAACAAAGTGATTTCTATTTATTGATCAATGTGAAATGGACACCAGTTTACTCTTTTTAAACATGATGATTCAAGTGTTGATTACAGGGCGTAAGAGAAACCAAATTTAAAACATTATTGTCATTAATAAGTTAGCAGCTCTTTAAGTTGTTAATCACAAACTTTTTCAGAGTTTTCATTACTCAGTTTTAAAAGACTTCATGAAATGCAGAATTAAAGCAGGTACACAAATTAAGCAGCTGTTCACTTGCAAATAGTTCTGTCCACCACCTGCCTTTGTGTACAGAGCTTTGGTACATTATCAGACACACAGCAATTATCTTCATAGCATAAATTACTGGATTAATTAAAACAGACCCTGAAGAGTATTCCTTTACTCCTGTGCCTTTCAATTTTTTGTCTTTCAATGATACATTAACAGATCAAAATGTACTAATTTAGAGAGAGAAAGAGGCAGTTCCATTGAAAAACAGCAGCATCACTGCTTGCTGCCACCAACAGTCTTCTCCTGGCGAAGGCTGAAGACCCAGCCAAACTCCTGCTAAACCACTGGATTGGAGGCTAAATGCCATTAGTCTTCCTACAGTTATCTCGTGGAATGTCAAACTGAATATAATGCTACTGGTGGATTTACTGTCCTCCTTATGTATCTGGCAAGGACTTGAAAGCCACAACAGCATGTGCATTCCCAAACTGAAAGTGCCAAATCACAGGTAATTCTTGAGAAATGCAATCTCAAGTTCTGCAGGCAGCACTGCAGTTTCCCTTTGCTAGTTAGCTCAGCTGCTAGCCTTGTAAGCCAGCAGCTAGTCTGCTGACTTCATGTGTAAGAGCACCAGCCATGCTGCTTCAGGCAAAGGGAAGGAAGGAAACTTTGCTGACCTGCTGCTATATAGCACACTGCTAATTCAGTTTTGATAAATTATGTGCAGTGCTGGATCTACCACACGCAGCTTAGTTTGCCAGTGTTTTCCTCCCTTACATCGCACTCTCCCAATATCCATGGTATGCAGTAAGTGACAACATGCTACAGACTATGTCTAATACTGGTTTGACCCTGACAAATGCTTATTTGGCCCACTGCTTGAATTTCAAAAACTTGGAGTGCTGGAAAGAGAATGAAATCATAGACAGGATTTTGAGAAAGGCTGATGGAGATATATGGCCACTACACTACTATTTAACTCTTATATTTTGCTTTTCAGCTTTGTATTTCAAATCAATTTACGAAGGAAGACAGATAACATTATACCTTTTAACAGAAAACAATTAAAAGCTGAAAACCTCTCAGAACAGATATTTACTCACTTATTTAAGAGTCATATGCTGAAGGATATACCACCTGAAACAGGAGACAGAATTCAACACTACACAAGCTTCAACATATCAACACTGCTTTGAGACAGCAAAGCATTTCACAACTGATTGAAGCAGTATCTTATTTGCAAAGTGGCACCTAGCAGATCATGCAGCAAGTCAGCACTCTTGGACAGGACGACCACCTACATGGTATTGCTGGCATCACCAAGTGACTTTTTCTTTTATTAGCTAGAAGGCATAGAGGAGACTTTGCTATAGCGTCTCAAGAGTAAATGGTTTAAGGCATCCTTAACCTTGGCATGGAACATGAAGCAGACACTGCCAAGGGATTTGGGGTGCGTATATATTCAATGGGTATAGCTCTATAGCCCATGCACATTCATCACTGATTCCATACACACTTCCTCTCCATTCCTAAGTCACTCGTTTATGTTAGACTTTCAATGCTGACTCATAGTCTTGAAAGTCCTTAACTGTCAAAAATAATCAAATTTGAAATTAACCTGATATGTTAAGTTGCAAAAATAAGCAACTAGGCCACTTAATAATGTTGTAGCCTCATCCTTCTCTTACACGCTCCCCACTTCTCTGTTATCCTTCCTGTGCCACATCCAACTTGAATTTTAAGTGCTTTTGTCAGAGACCTGTCACAGGCTATTTGTCAGGAAAGCAACATGTGCACCTGTGGCACTCTATGAATAACTATTTTGGACACAATGTTTGTTTTCTTGCACAAGGGAGGGAAATAACCTCGGATGCTACAAATAAGATCCTGAATGGAAACTGGACAAAGTTTATTTTGAAGCAGAGTGGAGGGGATGCAACAGCACCATTATCAAGACAGAAAGAAAAGGTAGAGGGAATGATAGGGAATTTCAAAACTTAATCTTTCGGCATGTCCAAAAAACCCTCCTTCAGAGATTCTGTAGGACATCAGCCGTAGGCATGGTACAAACACAGTGATAGCTGCTGGCAATTTGGGAATAATAAACACCAGTTATTAACTCATGTCATCAGTGCTCCCTGGAATGCCTGAAACTCAGGGTACTTCTAGACTACCGGGTTTTGTCGACAGAAGTTTTGTCAACAGTATCTGTCGACAAAACTTCTGTCGACAAAGAGCGTCCAGACACATTGAGTTCTGTCGACAAAGCAAGCTGCTTTGTCGACAGAACCCTGTAGTCTAGACGCAACCCTACAGGCAATAACACCTTCTGTCGACAGAACCCTGTCGACAGAAGGTGTTATGCCTTGTAAAATAAGGTATACCAGCATCGACAAAACTGCTGAGTTCTGTCGACGTTATGTCGACAGAACTCAGCGGTAGTGTAGACGCTGGTATAGTTTTGTCAACAAAAGTCCACTTTTGTCAACAAAACCCGGTAGTCTAGACGTACCCTCAGAGTGAAGAGCAAAGGGCTGAATACAGTGGAGCCTTATGAGATAACACCATGCAATTCCAAATGGCAACAATAATAGTATCATGAGTTTTCATGGGCACAACCCACTTCTTCAGATGAGTGGAGAAAGTGGCCTCTTGCTCCACTCATCAGAAGAAGTGGGTTTTGCCCACGAAAGATCATGATATTATATAAATTCTTTTTGTTAGTCTCTAAAGGTTACGTTTAAATTACATTCCTCTTTCGAAAGAGAGATGTAAATTAGACATATTGAAATTGCAAATGAAGCTGGTATTTGAATTTCCCATACTTCATTTGCATAATCATGTCATGGCTTTTTTTGAAAAACGCTATTTCGTATAGGCATGGTTCTTTTGAAAAGAAAAGCATTTTTTGAAAGATCCTAGAAGACTCATTTCTTGAGGAACAGAGGATCTTTTGAAAAAGGCTTTTCTTTTTGAAAGAACCGCGTCTAGACCACGGTTTCACTTTTGAAATAGCGTTTTTTGGAAAAAAAATACCATGACGCGATTATGCAAATGAAGCGTGGGAAAGTCAAATACCGGCTTCATTTGCAATTTCGATATGTCTAATTTACATCTCTCTTTCGAAAGAGGGATATAGTCTAGACATAGCCTAAGGTGCTACGGGACCACTTATTTAAGTTTTTTCAAGTTACAGACTAACACAGCTTTTCCTCTGAGACTTTTAAACAATAATAGTGTTCTTCATTATAGGCAGAGTCAGAAGATAAGGAAAGTGAGTAATAGAAACAGAGGAGGAAATCAAATCAAGAGAGAACATTAAAATCTCCTTCAACCTCATGCTTTGTGCCTCTACTTAGAGTATTTCAAAACTGTTTTAGACAACCATTTTCATGACTTGGCCAAGAATTAGATTCTGTATCAAGTAATTTAACAATAACCTCCCTGAAATAATTCTGTCCACAAAGATCAACCATCATGTGATAATAATTCACTGAAAGATTTTACTGCTGCAATTCGGACACATTTCACTGGTTTATTTAATTTGACCTTTAAACCAGTATTACAATTTCGTAATGCACAGACGGACAAAGAAAAAAAATACTAATCAGAAAGGCATGTAACCTACCTCCATTAATCCTATTTGGTTGCTGCTCCGGAGTTTGGGCTTGAGGAGAATAATACTGCTGCTGATAATTACTTGAAGGGAAATACTGTGATGTGGGGCTTCTTCTGCACTCCCGAATACTGGAAAAAGTTTGAGAGTGTGGAATTCCTCTTTGAAATGGTGAGCAGCGTGTGAGTCGGGGCTGTGGAGGGGGTAAGTGATCAAACTCTTCTTCATCCTCAAGACTATAGCGATCATATTCCTGATCACTGCTCGTCCCTTTCTTTCCTGAATGCAGAGATACACTTGAGCTGTGTCTTGATATAGATGCTGAAGTAGAAGCATAATCTTGTCTGAGACCTATAAATGTTCAGAAAATGATTTTTTAAAAGTAGATGATCCATATTTGTAACTGAGCTGTACTTAGAGTCAAAATCTAAGTGTAAATTGGTAAAGTTTCAGTCAAGTTAATGGGGCTACAACTTTCCACCATTTGAAGATCTGGTCTTTAGTGTTTTAAATGGTTATCATTAAGCTTTTAAGATAGCGTAGGAATAATGTTAACAAGTAGAATAATAACATGTGTAGAAGTAGCCAAATGAGTATTCTGGAGCAGTGGCTCTCGAACTTTTCCGTATCATGATGCATGCCAGGAAATTCTCCTAACCTCAAACAAATCCTTTCTAGCAACCACGCAGCACACCTCCATCATACTCATCCAGAAGCCCACCCCTGCAATCAACTCCGGTGGCCAACTCTGTCCACACATCTATATAAGCGATATCATCACAGGATCTAACCACATAAGCCACTATATCAGAGGCTCATACAACTGCACATCCACCAATGTGACTGATATATGCCATCAAGTTCCAGCAATGTCCTTCTACCACGTATATTGGCCAAACGGGACAGTCTCTACAAGGATTAATAGACACAAATCAGATATCTGAAATAGTAACACAGAGAAACCTGCTGAGGAACATTTAAACTTTCCCAGGCACTCACTAATGGATCTAAAAGTGACAATATTATTACAAGGCAATTTCAAAAACCAGCTGGAGAGAGAAGCTGCAGAACTTGATTTAATTTACAACTTTGACACCTGCAATAGAGGTTTAAACAAACACCTTAACTGGATGACCCACTACATTCACACCATAATAACATAAAAAGGTAAGCACGGGTACTTAGAGTTCGTAGAACCCACTCTATCAGCCTCATTTACACTCCGATTGACAATATATTTTTCCTTCTCTTTTCCTCCAAACCCTTCTCTTTCTCTGCTATTTATTTGTCCCCTGAACCTCTTAACATTCATCTGAAGAAGTGGGTTGTGCCCATGAAAGCTCAGGATACCATCTACATTTTTTATTAGTCTTTAAGGTGCTGCTTTTAAAATGTATTCAGTTACAGATTAATACAGCTACCCCTCTGAAACTTTTCCAGAATGTTTACCTGTGGCCTGATTTTGGAAGTGTGATTGCTTTCTCCTATTTTCTCCACCCTTTTCTTGCTCATTCCAATCAGATTTAATTGAGTGTTGTTTTCTACATGATACCTATGTTCTCATTTAGCATTCTTTAGCATTACTCCCACCTGGCTTTCACCACACCTCTTCCCTAAATTAATGTCTCTTTTTATTCTTTTTTTTTATTGTTTCTAACTCCCTTTCTTTCAACTACCCATCTCGACTGACTCAGAATAGGGGGTGGTACAATGCTACATGTATCGCACAATGATTTTTCACATATAATTTATTATTAGTTATGACTGAATAGAGACAGAATAGATACGGGAAAGGGATAGCTCAGTGGTTTGAGCATTGGCCTGCTAAACCGAGGGTTGTGAGTTCAATCCTTGCAGAGGCCATTTAGGGATTTGGGGCAAAAATTGTCAGGGATGGTACTTCTGTGGAGGCAGAAGACTGGACTCGATGACCTTCAAGGTCCCTTCCAGTTCTAGGAGATAGGCTATCTCCATTTATACTTACTTTCTAAACTTCTTGTAGTTCAATTTGTAATCTAAACCTACCATGCTGTGTCTTTGGGGCTTGGACATAAATCACTACAGTGCACTCCAACCACAACTTCATCTCTGAATATCCCAAACGTTAGGGATAAGGGGCAATCTATTTCAGAACTTCACACAGTAATAAAAAATCCATTAGGTGTATTTTCCTTCTTTCTTCAGATTTTGTCCATGACGGGGATGATTTAGTTGCCCCTTCAACTCCCCAATCACAAACACTCCAACACTGTGCTGGATTAAAATAAGAGATTAAAAAACATCTAAAGCCACTCACTCTCTTCCTGCAGTCGAGCCATGATCTGAACATCAGTGAGGTCCTGTAGTTTATATCCCATGGAGATGGAATCATCTTCCAGTTCAGAGGTGCTCAGTTCACTGTCTATTGATGACTGGGGACTGAGAGGAGAACTTCTGGAAATGTAACCTGTACAATAAAATAGATTATTTAGTCAGTAATTATGTACAGTATCGATGTCATCCAAAATGTATGCAGTCCAAATATTTTTGTACGATTGAAAGCTTATAGAAATACTACAAAAAGCTTTGTATTAACATTTTTGCTAGTTAATTTATTGCTCTTAAAAAGGTGAAGATAAAACCATAGAATGCAAATCTCTCTACTGTACCTACTTTCAGAACAAAAGACAAGGAACAATTAACCCTCTGCAGTTTGAATGACTGGACTAGCTTTTATCCCAAAACACATCAAACACTTGAGCCTTCCTATTTAAAGTGTAGTTCTACTCAGAAAAGTAATCGTATAAATATATCACCAGCTTCAGCAGACTGGCTCTTTGAATGGATTCCCAGTCATATTTGTGTACTTACATTTTATAGTTTTTTGAATTATTTATAATCATAGTAGCATCAAAAAGCAATAACAATCGGAGCCCCATTGTGCACTGTGTACAAACACATAGGACAACACTCCCTTCCTCAGACCTCACAGTGGGAGAGGAAGCTGGATTCTATTTCTTCCTGTGTATCAGCAGAACTGTTAGTTAAATTTCCAATGTACATGTGTGTACAGGAAATAGGATTGCATGGGTGGAACTGAAGATTTGACATGCAGAACTTTTATTACTAAATAGAGAGGTGTGAGACAGTATCAACTCAGCTTTAATCAGAGTCAAAATGAGCTTCCAAAGCTGAAAAGAAAAAGTATAAACATTATTTTACCCATAAATCAAGTGCATTTGACATGGAAATCACTGAGTTCAAGCACAATGCCATTTTTATTAACTTTTTCAGAGTACAACCACACTTTAAAATCCATTAAATTATACTATCAGTTTATATGCAACAAAAAGATATTGAACAAAAATTGGCCTTCACAACACTTATAAAGTTGTTCCATGTTACTATTTAGAATATTGAAACTTTTTCACATTTGAAGGTTTAATGAGAGGAATCTCACACACATAGCTTATTTTGTAAATCTCCTCAGTGAAGGGGGAAAACATCCCACAAACTACTGAAAAACCATTACATTGATTTTAAGATGCTTTGCAGAGGGTATAGAAGCATGCTGTGTGCATTTTTATAATACATATTGGAAAACAAGAGATATAAATAGGCCCATCAGGCCTTCGATATCTAATTAATTTTGCAACTCATTGGTAATTGTTAAATAGTTATGTTTCAGTGTTTGTGAGACATTCATGAAATGCAATAGTTTCTCCTTGCTTTGAACTCAATCTTGTAAACACCTAAAAACCTGGAAAGGTATGCATTGACATGTTTGCAGTACGTAGGTCTTAATTTAATTATTGTTACTATTTTTTGCCCAAGATGACTGAATATTATCATCAAATTTTCACACATTTTTTCCAAATTCTTAACTAATCTGCTTTATTAGAAAATATGAATAACGATGCAATCAATCACCTTTACCTAAGCTATATAATCAAGAACATCAGCAGAAATAATTTTGTATTATTTTTGTCAGACAGTGGCTGCCTTTTGTCTGCTGCCTGACCCTAGTCAGAACAAAAAAAATAAAAAAATAATAATAATCAGCAGAACAAAACAGAACAGTAGTAGCACTACCTGCCAGCCTTTTTTCCTCCAAAGATGGAGGCAATACACTGCACACCTGAAGAGAAAGATGTACACAAATGATGAATGCATTAATAGGCCATGGTCCTTTCCCTCAGAAAAGCAATACTCACTTCGGGGAGAAAAAAAACTGTTATAGGATAATGCACCATGAATCACATGTGGTCATTCACAGAACAAACTCTGAATGGTTCTCACATCACTAATTTTGTTTACAAGTTGATTATGATGTGGTGGGGCATACTCAATACTTCTATGAGCAGCATGGCTAGAGTCCGTGAGGGGGTTTATTACTCTCTTTGTAGTCACAGCTTATAGATCATAGTAAGATTTGTGGGGCAAAGCTAGTTTATTTGCCACTTTGTAACAATAGTCAATCACCACCACTACTATGTTCTCAGCCTCAAACTAGCTTCTCTTGTTCCTATTTCCCAAAATTTTAAATTTCAAAACTTACACATTTTCTTGAGTAGTTTCCTCAGAGGGAGCTATTACATAGACTACAAAGGTCTGTAGTGGGGAAAAAAACCCAAAGGGCCTACAGTTGACAGAAGGTAGTAGGGTCAAAGGGGAGCCTACTTCAGCTGAAGCAGCAAAGCAGGTGTTTGAATCAATTCTCTCTGCTTGAATCAGTGCCTTAGTCACCCACAGGACATCTGCCTGCAACTGCATAGCTACAAGATGGGCTATTGTCTGTCACTGTGTAACCACAGGTGCCCATTCCTAACATGGTTCTCCAGTACCCAGTCATGCAGAGCAAGAGTAGGAGGTCACTCTCTAAAAGGCGCCATATTTCCATCAGTGAAAAGAACTAATACACGCCACCCCCTTGTAACAATGACTCTCTGCACTAGCCTGACTATGATTTGGGTAATCTTAGGAAGAGAAGCCAGTGCAGATCAATATGCCCTTCTGGTGCTAATCCCCTTGGCCTGCAGCTATCATACCCTTCCAGCAACATGTTCAGGTCTCATTCCCAAGGGATTATCTCCTCAACTCCCACTGCAGCTTTGTAGAAGAACTACTCCTGGTCCCTACACTGAAAAAGAAACAACACTGTCCTTTCACCACTTGCTCTTTTGGCCACTTAGAAATGCAGTTATGTACTTCTGAAGCTTCTCTTCCCCAACCACTCTCACTTATTCACTCTTTTCATGGGGGATGACAAAGTGGGCACAAACGTTTTGGTTAGGTAAACTAGTTATGGTGAAACTCTGCTTATGATGAGGAAAGCCACCTTGCTATAACTCATTCTGTAAAACAGAATGAACTCCATTAAATGATCATTTTACAATTAAATTAAATTAAATTTTAGGTCTAAAATTCTTGAAATCCCATTATTACACTGACAGCCTGTACATCCTAGTGAATTGCTGTTAAAGTACCGAGAGATAAGATTTAGTAAAGCAATTTTTTAAGCATCACAGATCACTAAAAATTTAAGGATTACCTGGCCTTTCAGGTGTTAGTATTGCTTTATTGGTGGTTTTAGAGAAGCTGGGAGTATTAAAGCCATTGCTATATGGGGTGAGTCTTGCAACAGGACTATAGGGAAAAGCCAAGGAAACAGGTGTAGAGAAGAGACTCCGCCATCGGCTAGCTGTTACGGATGTAGAAAAGAACAATATTAGGTTATAAATAGAATATTGTTTTAAGGAGAGAAAAAAATCATAAAACCATAATCTGTTCATTCTATTTTGTTGGTTTAAGAAGGTCTGAGGAAAATATTATGTGAAATTCAGTAGCAAAACAAAGAATTAGCAGAAGCCTTCAACATCTAATAATAGGACTGGGGTTTCTGAAAAGGTCTGAAACAAAAGCATCCCATATTAAACTCTCTAATATATCATTTTTAGTATATATTTAGCCTTCTGTATGCCAGCACATTAACAGCCTGAGGAAATCAAAATCCCTGCAATTAATAAAACAACTGAATTACTAAAGAGATTTGCAAAGTTCCTACAAAGGATTGATTCTGGTAATTGTCATACAACTAAGATAACAACTATGAGAGTTCAGATATTGAATACTATACTACACCTACCAATCAAGTGTTAAAAAGAACTGTAATTCCCTTCAAGGCTTTTAAGCTTCTTGTCATACATTTTTCTTCACTTTACTGTATTAAATTCCTAGCATGACAATTTTTTTTTGAGGATCAAGCAAATTATAAAATAGGCCACCTATTTTTCTCTAAATTTCTTAACAGAGATTGCAAAGTATGTGATCTGCTCAGCAACTCAGAGGCCACAGTAGGCAAAAGCAAAAAGACTTATTCAGTACAATTTAAAAAACCACTTATTTAAGAAAATTTAATTCAATTGGTTTGGGATAGGGTTCTTTTTTGTTTGGTTGTTTTCTGAATATTTTTTTGGGGGGGATGTTTGTTTTGCTTGAAAACTAGGGAAGTTAGGTATAGAGTAACTGAACAGTTGCGTTACTGCAAGAATTCTTATTGGAGACACAACTATTTGATAGTCCCTGGTAGCAGGGCTGGCAGCCACTGCACTCTGACCCCATCCCCAGGGAGCCCTCTGCTAGCCCGTGCTGCTGCCTCCGTACCAGAGGCAGTAGTACGTGGTGAGAGGAGGAGCTGGTCTGTGAGGGGAGCCAGTTTCAAAACCTTGGAAACTGAACCAGGTTGGAGAAGAGCCTCAGTGGGACTGAGAAAGGAAGAAGAGCATAGGAGGGGAAGCTTTGAAGTGAAACTAAGGTGAAGACAGACAGCTGGAGCAAACAGCCCCACAATACACAGTAGGCTAGAAAAAAATCCAGTCAAAACTGCAGAAAAGTTTGAGTGGCCAAAGGTCCCTGTCTTGGCAGTTTCTGCTCCTACTAGCTGGCTCCTCTCTACAGTTTTGTCCCATCACCACATGGCTGAAGAAGGGGAGGCACTACCACAGTAAGTTTTCACAGGCCTCTGCCTATTGTGATTCCACCCAACCCATTGAAAAAAGGGGACTTTTGACAATCAGAAAGTCTATAATGTCTAAAAAAACCTATTCAGCCCATCCACTCACTATCCTTGATAGCTCAGACAACAGGAAACTATTCTGCAAGGGCAGAAAAGTCATATGATGCAACTGCATTTCCCCCTCCTCAGCATAGCTACTGTAGGTTGTTAATGGGGTGGGAAGAAAGTGTACCAAGTTGAGTGACTTTCAGTTCTCTTGCTCAGCTCTACAAGTACAAGTGGCTAGAGAGCTGTACAAAAGTGATTCTCCTCCTCTTCCCCAGTTTCCAATCTCCCATCAAAAGGTATTCTTGGGCCATGTAAGGAACTTGGGGTCTTCTGCACCATACCCTGGGGCCAGTATTAAACCACACCCTCTAAGGCTGATGATGCACAGAAAAAATGGTTATTTACTTCGTAACTATTGTTCTTCAAGATGTGTTGCTCATGTCCATTCCACTTAGGTGTGCACACACATAAGTGGAATGGACATGAACAAGCACTCGCAGAAGAACAGAGGCTAGAGAGAGAAAAAAAAACAACCCCAAACAACTCATTATTACCAGGAAAGGATCGAAGAAGTCTGGAATGGAGGTGACAGATTTGCAATGCCCCAAGGTCCCTTTCTTAGTGGGTGAAAGCTAAACTGCAGAATGATCAGGGCATAAATAAAGTGAAATCCTGCCCCCTCTATCCTAGGGGAATTATTACTATTCTCTCCCCTTTGCATGATTATACGCTTCTTCTTACCCTCAAAAATTTAAATAAAAAAAAAGTGCTGAGGTAATAGATGCATCAGCAGTGTCACATACAGAATATTGAAAAATACCCTAGAAACATCAATCCTAGCTCTTGACAGGCTAGTGCAACCAGTCCTTAGCATTAGTTACTGAAATCTCCCAATTTCACTCACAATTATGCAATACATCTACAAGAAAAGGTACAAAGCAGCAGCACCTGTAATTTTTAAACCTTCTCTAACATTTAGTACCGTGGATTAAAAGTTATTGTTCAATAGCAAAGGCTTACATTAATAGTTCTTGGGATTCTATTCTCTTGCCTAACAAAAGATACTGTTTTGTAAGAGTTTGAGCATTTGCCAGGCCAATTTGCTGCCTGCGTGTTCTCACCCACAGATGCAGTCAACAATACAGCACAAACAAACAGCATTCATTACTTTGTACAATAACTACTGTTAACAGTCCCACCAAGGACAAAGCTACAACTACTGCAACTCTGAGGTTAGAACTCACAGTAAGAGCACAATTAGTATTTATGGCAAAACAAGATGATTCCACATTACTCTTTCCATGTGTGACCTCAGGAAAAGCGGGGCGGGGAAAACAAACATTTTAGACAGAGACAGGTCAAAAACTAATATTGTTTGTTTTGAAAGGCTTAAGCACGATATGCTAAAATAATTTTATGGCCTTCAAACTTCATTAGTAAGCACCACTGTTTAGAAAAACAGTGTTTACAAGCTTACAAAAAGTTTTCACTACCGCTGAATTTAAAAACAAATAAAAATAAAGAATACAAAATAAATATGTCCACAGTACTCACAAAAAGATAACAGAACAAGGTTTAGAAAACACACATACCAAGCTGAAGTTATGGGCATATGAATTAGGAGAAAGGATTATGTAAGCGTGAGAATATGCAAAATTAATGTAAAAATGTATACACCTCACAAAAAAGTGGAATAGGTAATAATTTTACAGTAGACTGATTCTGAGGCAGCATTGATTAACATAATAAATTAAAAAGCTACTACAGCATGCAGAAATTTTCACTTCACTGTTTCCAATAGGCAGTGTATCACCCCCAGAATATGAGACAAAATATTAAATAGGTAAATGGAGAATGGTTAGTCTCTATCCTGCAGGTTGAGACCTGATGACTGATGAAGCTCTTCTCACGATATAGAGATTAAAGAAGTTTAAGTACTGTAACTAAATATTAACCTCAAACAAGAAAGTTCAAATTAAACTCGAATTTACAAATTCTTTGGGTCTGAGGTTTTGGCTTTGGCCTGTATTTAGCAGTATGAAAATGACCATTCATAGGTTATTCATATTTTATTGGAAAGTCTTCCATAAAATGGATTTATCAAAAGATCTAAACATATAATCATGAAATGGAAGACTTCCCCTAAAAACCTTCCCAAGCAAATTTTAAAGAAACATGTAGGTAAAATATTTTTCCACAACTTGCCTGAACACCTTTCGATGCTAAAATGGATTTTGGTAACAAACATTGCACACAAAATGAAAAACTACAGATACATAAATTTCTGCCACATTTATTCCTGCTAGTAAACAGCATTTGTTAAGAACTGAGGCCATAAATCATCCAAAAAAATCTGAAAAATGTAAATAAATGTTCTCTCTCTCAAATGAGACAGAACCAAGAGGAAAAAAAGAATCAAGGGGAGAACCAGGCTACTATTCTTTAACCTATCTAGACTGATTACATTGTTTAAGAACAACAATGTTTCACTTAGCCTATACTGAATAACAATCTATGTGCCAGCACCATAATCTTGAAAAAATGAAGTAGAAATGTGCTACTAATCAGAATGTTCAGAGATGTATGTGAGTGGGAACAGCAGATCTTGGCCCAAACCTACCACTTTGTTACTCCAGTTTTACATAGATGGAAATCAATGAAGTTACACTAAGGAAACCCAATGTGTAGTCGATTAACTGATAAGCTTGAGTCTGTCAGTTAATCTTGTCAACTACTTGCATTTCCGCCCCCCCACCCCTCCACTGAATCTGAGGCAGTGAGGGGGGGAAGAAAGGAGGGAGAGCAGGAGCCGGTGCTGGGGGAAGAGGGAGGGAAGGAGGCTTAAAAGCCGGCTCCCTCCAGCACTGGCTCTGTGGTGCCACCTGCCCCCTCCCTATGCTGCTGCCTCTATCAAACCCCAAAGGAGTGTAGAAGGCTGCGAGTCTGTGAGATTCTGGACAGGAAGAAGTCCTTCAAACCAGGGGAGAAGAGACTTTCAGATACAGCCGCTCCCCAAGTGATGAACAAGTTATGGACCAAGCGTTGGTCCCTAACTCAAAGTGTTCGTAACTCGGATCCCATAGAGTTACATGGTGACCGCGCTGTTCATAAGCGCGGATCGCCGTTTGTAACTTGGATCTGCATTTACGACCGCTTTGGTCGTAAGTGCGGATGGTCATAAGTGGAGGTGGTCGTAACTTGGGGAGTCCTGCTGGACTCTACATATCCTGAAGGGAGTAAGGCACTATGTGAATCCATTTGAGGGCTGTGCCTCTAGAACAGGGGTGGGCAATAACTTTTGGCAGGGGGTCACTTCAAAATTTTTTTAAGTGTCCCTGGCCCAGCGAAAAGGGGTGGGGCCTAACCGGAAGTGGCGGGCCCAGGATGCTTCTGGGTTACCCCACCCACAGACCATGATTGGTCTGGGAGTGGGGGAGCCTCTTTGCCCCCTCTTTCCCACTAGGCACCCACTGTATCCTGCCGCGTGCTCCTCGCATGGCGGGGATAGTGCAGGAGGCGGCTTCGGGCGCTCCCTCCACCCCCAGGCCAATCAGGGCCTGGGGGCAGGGGAGTGCTCCAAGCCTCCTCCCGCCCTGTGATGAGCAAGTAGCACTTTGAAGTGCCAAGCGCTCCTTGCAGGGCAGGGCAAAGGAAGTTTCATGCAGCTCCCCTGCCCTGATTTAGGGTTAGGGTCTATTGTTGTGCTGACAAAAGTATATATTTTTATAAAATGCTTCTGCAAAGCACTTATGTTCCATAAAGTATCTCTGCCACTTATACCCAAAGAGCTAAACCAGTCTCTCTCAATCTTTCCAGTATTCTGTACCCATTTGAGGTGTCTGATTTCTCTTGCGTACCCCAAAGTTTCGCCTCACTTAAAAACTACTTGCTTATAAAAATCAAACATAAAAATATGGAAGTCTCACAGTACAGTATTACTGACAAATTGCTTACTTTCTCATTTTACTTTATAAAATAAATCAACTAGAATATAACTATTGTTAAAAAAGTAGTCATTTCAGTGTATAGTATGTAGAGCAGTATAAACTAAGGATGTTAAGGACTAGCTGACTAGTCAACTATCCAATAAGCAAATGCTCATTGGATAGTCCAGTCGACTAGTTGATTCCCCCGTCCCCTGGCTGCCTCTATTAGATAGTGGCTCTAAAGGGGGTGGAATAGAGGGTACTTCAAAGCAGCAGCACCATGGCATTTCAAAGGGGCAGTGCTGCACAGAGCCCGGGGTCAACTGGGAACTATCTGACCCCGGGGCTACATGAAGCACTGCTGCTTTGAAACCCCAAGCAGAGCCCAGGATCGGCTGGGAACTCCTCCGCTGATCCTGGGCTCCAGTGCAGCATTTCAAAGCACGCAGAGCCTGGGGTCAGCTGGGGAGTCCCCACCTGATCCCAGGTTCCACAGAAATGCCATGCAGAACCAGGGATCAGTCCCCAGCTGACCCCGGGCTCGGTGTGGCATTTTAAAGCAGCAGCTCAGAATGGAGCCTATGGTCAGCTGACCCCAGGCTCCATGCGAGCACTTCCACTTTGAAATGCACTAAACTCCCTGCTGTGGACTCTTGTACATTTCAAAGCTGGCACGACACGTACAGCTCGGAGTCAATGGGACTTCCCATTGGCCCCAGGCTGCACATGGAGTTCCACATTCCTCCTTTGAAAAGTACAAGAGCCCCCAAAGGAGGAATGCAGAAGTGCCTATCGACTAGTTGAGTAGTTGATGGAAATTCCATCGACTACTTGACTAACACATTACACGTTATTTAACATCCTTAGTATAAACAAGTATTTGTTTGTACTGACTAAAACTTTTTAGATAGTCTGTTGTAAAACTGGCAAATATCTAGATGAGCTGGAACACCTTTGCATACCCCCAGGGATATGCACACCACTGGATGAGAATCACTGAACTAAATGTATACACCAGCAGGGAACAGAGGATAGAACTCTAGGAGAACATGCATAAGCTATTGGAGGGCTGAGGGTTAGTTCCAGGGTTAAGATCATGTGAGTCAGGTAGAGACCCCTTCAGGGAAGCTAGCCCCCTCGATTTATCCCTTCTGTCCCCTACTCTGCTAACAGGAGCCACAAGCCTCCCCCACCCAAGTGTTCCCTCCCTCAGCCGGAGGACCCATTGGCTGGCTGAAATCCTGCAACCACCAGGCCAGCCACAGATGTAGCAATGCCTTCCCCCCCTACGCCAGACCTATGCCACCTGGAGAAAAGTGTCTTTTTCCTCATGCTTTCAATATGCCCCACACAAGTTTGGAGGTGGCTGAGGAGATGGTATTTGCTACTTATCTTCCTGGTTCCTCAGTAATCTCTTTGGTGTCCCGCAAGATTACTGCTGAACCCAGGCAGCTGAACTACACATACCTACTCCACAGCCACCCCTAAACCTACAAGGGGTATAATAAAGCAAAATCTTCAGCACCAAAACCTCCAACCAGGGGCCTGGAAGCCATGGCAGCACCTCCACTGGCCTATTATACTCAACACCCACGGACAAAGCAACTGGCCTATGTTGTTTTGCAAACAAAAGAGATATCAAGATTTGGGGGCTGCATCTGGGAAACACAGCTGAGAGAAGTAGGGCTAGGAGCAATAATAATTATGATTACTTATATTGTCTTATTGCCTAGAAGACAGACACAGAGTGTGTGATATAATGTGGAATCCAGAGGTTGGGTCCAATACAGCAATCTGGTCACCATCCACAAGGGCTTTTTTTTTTTTAATTTTGGGTTTTCCAGATTTTTCTTTACATCTATGAGTGCTAGAGACTTTTTTAATGGAAGTTTAGATTCTCGTTAATTAAATGCCTCCATGGGCTAGGTCTTTAAAGAGAAAGACAGCAAAGCATTGTGAAACTCATGATAAAAATGACTAGAGCTGCTGTTTGCAGACACCAAATTGCACCTGTAAAACTGGAAGTTTACATAGTGAGTATTTTATAGCTAGAGGTGGTGTTTCCAGATGTGGTAGCCTTTATGCTTTGTTTTAGAAGCTTATTCAGTAATTTCATAACCATTCAGCAACAATTTCATCAGCAATCCAGTTAGTGGTAGGAACTTTGCCATCAGCAGAGCGCCACATTTCAAATGCTTCATGCACATTCACAGTCACTTTGAATTTTATCATTCTCTCCAACTCTCTCTGCTGCCCATACAACCCCCTTGCGGCTTTCCTTGCTGTTGCTGTCTTTTCACTTTTTTGTTCAGAAGATGCAAAGTGCCTTTTTTTCCCCACTGGATGGCAGGCTCAAAGAACTAAAATAACCCTAGCATAAATCTCAGACGCACTATATGATACTCTGATGTGTGTCTTCTTCCAACACTCTTGGTAAAGACGTTCTACTCATTAGTAAATAACTGAATACAAGTTGGGTCAGTAGAGACCGAGAATAACTTTGTTGTCCAGTTGTTAGGGCACTCACCTGAGAGGTGGGAACTACCTGTTCAAATCTCATCTCATTAAGCAGGGAGGCGTGAACTGTGGTCGCCCACAACCCCAGTGAGTGCTTAAAACTACTGGGCTAAAAGGTTATAAGAAAGGCTGCCTCTTCCACCCATGTTGTGTGGAGTTAGTTGGCCTCTGAGCACACCTATGAATCAGACCTTGCCAGTGAGCTACACAGAGAAATGCATATCTTCATCTGGCTTAAGGATCATACAGGACCTTCATGTGAGACAGGCATCCAGGTGCATGCCTGAGGCAGCAGTGCAATTGCTCTGAAGCAGAAAATTAGGTGACTCAGGAACTTTTACAGCAAAAATTGATAGCCCCATTTTGTGTATGTCTCACTGCCAGAATCTACTGGAAAAAGTTACGCAAATTGCACTCCACAATTTACGTAGCTTTTTCCAGTAGTTTTTTTCGGAAGAGGCTTTTTCAAAATTTGGCCCCTCTACACTGGGCCAAATTTCAGAAAAGACTCCTCTTTCGGAAGAGCCCTTCTTCCTCATGGAAAGAAGAAGATAGGGCTTCCGAAAGAGCATGTCTGTTTTTCCTCAAAAAAAAGCAGAAGAGCAAATGCGTTCCCTGGACGCAGTGGGGTTTTTCCGGGAAACCTCTGGTATCCCAGAAAAATCCCACAGTGTAGACATAGCCTGAGTTTTGTAGATCTCAGACCCATGAAAATCTATAGCCATGTATATATTACAAGCTTTATTCAATGCAAATTGCATCAAATTTCACTCATGCAGGTACATACTTGCCTCCTTGCACCAGGAGTGCAAATGCTTGCCCAGAGTGCTTATGTCAATGCACAGTGCAGTACACTATGAATATGTCTCCAAATGTTAAATTTGCCAAAATCCAGCACACTTTCTTTTGGGAAATATGGGCAATGCATAGCCACGAAGAGATGACTGGGAGGAAGAAGTCAAATTCCTATCAGGAGAAATGCCATCCCTATTCTATAATTTGTTTCTCTTTTTTGTTAAATCCCACAAACCTACACAGCACTTGTCACTGTTGCGCATACCAGACAGAAGCACAAAGCCTGCAGAGCCCTGCATATTTTCATGAGTGCTGAAAACACAGAACACACGATCCTCCAGTATCAGCAGAGCCACAAGAACCACTGCAGCAGCAAGGAACATGACCATTTCATGGAGGAGAGATCGCTGTGGAACACAGTTAAAACTAATTCAGGGTTGCTGGTGGCATTAATGGAGCTGCTGCAGACACTGGTTTGCCACTTCTGGCCTGAGAAATGAGCACAGACTGGTGGGATTGCATAGTAATGAAGGAGGGCAGATGATAAGCCGCAGCTGCAGAACTTTCAGATGCACAAGGCCACATTCCTGGCTTTATGGTGGGCCAAGCTCACCCCAGCCCTCCTGCACAGGGACACCACAATAAGATCGGCACTGACCATTGAGAAATGAGTGTTAATCACACTCTGGAAGCTTGCAACACCAAATTGCTACTAGTCAGTGGGAAATCATTTTGGAATTGGAATATCCACAGTGAGGTCATTGTCGTGCAAGTGTCCAGGACCATCTCTTGCTATGCAGCACTGATATTCTCAACTACCTGCAGGACACAATCAATGGATTAGCAACAATGGGGCTCCAGAACCATGGTGAGGCAATAGCAGATTACCACCCTAGTCTGGTACCAATCCACAAAGTACATCAATAGAAAGGGCTACGTGTGGTCATGCAAACGTCAGTGGATCTCAAGGGATGCTTTGGGGACGAAAAAAAAGTTTTAGCAGCTTAGGGAAAGGGCATGGTGCCTGAATCCTTCAGAACCCAGGTCTTTTCAGACAGCTGCAAGCAAGGACATTCTTTCCCAATCAGCAAATTTCCTTTGGAGAGTTTGAAATACCCATCGTGATTCTAGTATACCCAGCCTTCTCCTTGCTCCATCTGGTTCATGAAGTTGTACACTAACCACTACAACAGCATAAAGGAAAAGATTCAACTACCAGCTTAACAGGGGCACAATAACAGCTTGGATGCCTATTTGCTAGACTAAAGGGACACAGATGGTATTATCCCACAAGATTGAATCTCAATTCTGAGACTAATATCCCAATATCACAGCTGCTTGTAGTGCCCTACATAATATCTAGGAGGCAAATGGGGGGAAGTTGCTACTGGGGTAAAGGAAAGAGGTGGAGAAGATGTTGGCTGAGTCTGAAAAGCCAGAAACAAAGGGCTATTAGAAGAGATCAGTGTGGAGCTTTGGGATTGAGGGAATTCTTGAAAGATCATTTTAACAGTCAGCCACAGTAATGACTGTGTGGTGGCCATGTTCCATTTTAGGCCATCTATATCAGTGTCACCTTACTTAAATCCATAGCTGATGGCTAGTTGTATAAGGCCTCAGAGTTAACTTGGAGCAGAAGTTCTCAACCCATGGTCCACGGGCTGCATGAAGCTCAAATTAGCACACAGCTGGAGCCCAGTTCAGTTCTGTGCTTAACTGCCTCCTGGCGCAATGGGGTCTGGGCAGCCCCAACACCCAGATTAGTGGGGTTGGTCCTGCCTGCCCACACTACATGTTAGGAGTCTAGGGTCAAGGCTACTGGCCTACCCTATGTGGCAGGTGTCCAAGGCTCCCTCCTGTCCCTATGGGGGCAGGTCGGGGCTGCTGCCATGCCAGTCAGCCCTAGTGGCCCAGACAACACATTGTGAGTCACATATGCAGCTCACAATGATAAATAAGTTGAGAACCACAGACTTAAGAGTCTCAGCTGGTGCAAACTGGTGTGCCTTAAGTCCATGGAGTTACAGCATTTTATACAAACAAAGGATCTGACATAAAATACATAAATATAGCACTTTTGGAAAGGTACAATCAGAATGTCGGTCTAAATTGTTATATTTGTGCACCTTTGTTTGGCACTGCATAGCAATACATTCAGTGGTGTTTCTTGAACTTTTCAGTTACTGCAAAATTCAAACCTAATGAGAGTCAGGAATGTGACTTCTCAGAACTATTTCTATTAGGGGCTTTTCCCCTGCCACATCTCTCCCTCCCTCCTCCCATGTTTTAATCCCACTAGATAGCATTCAGGACAGCAGTAGCAAGTGTTCTCCAGCTGGTATAGTCACTTCCTCCAGAGCTCCAGAGGAGGTTTCTCACCTATAGCAGTAACTGACATTCTTCAAGCTAGGCGTCCCTGTGGGTGTTCCACAGTAGGCATCGGTGCATCTCAGTGCCGCAGACCGGACTATTCAAAGCAGTGCCGGGGGGGGGGGGGGGGAGAGAGGAGCGCGCCACGTGAGCACCGCATGGTACAACTAAGTATCCATGGCTACCTTCTCTCAGTTCCTTCTCCACCCGGAAACCAGGTCTGCACAAAAAAAAGGGGGGGTCTCTAAAATAGAGGGGGGGAAGGTAGGGTGGTAGAGCACCCACTCATCTTGAAGAACATCAGTTACTACTAAAGGTGAGTAACCTTCTCTTCGAGAGAGAGATGTCCCTGTGGGTGCTCCACAGCAGGTGGCTGTAAGGCAATATGCCCGAAGGATCTGGCAGGTAAGCTGTGCACACACCGCCTTGGCAACCTTAGCTGAAGAAAGAGGTCCAGGAGAAAGTGCGTAGTGCTTTGCAAAGGTCTGATCAGAAGCCCATGTGGCTGAAGCGCACATGTCCTTGTCATGACCATGAGAGATGGCCAGCAGCCTGGGGACTAAGGGGTTAACTATGTCACTTACCTAAGCCAGGTAGAGTCAGCCAATAGGAATGCAGGTAGGAATTTCAAACTGGGACAATGGAATTTTGGGGGTTTTCCCTCCTTTGTCCCAGGGCAGTTTCTCTCCAGCTACTGAGGGAGACAGAATGTCTCCCTTCAAGAATAGACTCTTCACTATGTGTAAGTAGGGTAAAGTTGAGATAAATCCATTAGGTTTTATTGTTTTATGGTTTGGGAAATGGGATCTGATGTCTGTGCATTTTTAAAAATGGGTTTTGCCCTTCTTTGTAATTAAGTCTTGGCCCATGGTGAGTATATTAATTTGTGACTTTTCCATCTAGTCATTATGCTTGCAACAGGAATACTGTGGTGATAATAGAAGTTCTCTCTCTTTTCTTTTTATTAACCTGGTATTGGTTAATTTTTGTGTGTCCTGGTTTTTACTTTAGGGCTGAGATTTCCCAAGGGATCTCTCTCTGGTTTTCATATTATTACTTGGGTGGCGACAGTGGATTTTTATCCCCAAAAATCTAGGTTTTTAAGATTTGGGGAGGAAGTTTTATACCAAAGCCTGGAAAGATAAGGTTTTGGGGTACTTTTGCGGGCCCCCACTTCTGCATTTATCGTGCCAGAGTGGGGAAGGAGCCATGACAGTCCTCAAGAGGGATCTTGCAAAGGTAAGCTATGGAGCTGGCCACCTCCCTGGTGGAATGGGCTTGGATGCAGGTAGGTGGAATAAGCTGACTGTGCTGATAGCATAAGGTTATGCAGTCTGAAATCCCAGTGAGGTAGTCTTTGGGGAGGTATCTGTTGTCCTCTGTCACGTTCTGCAATGGATATGAAAAGTCTGGGCGAAGCCCTAAAAGGCCTTGTCCTGTGAATATAAAAAGAAAGAGCCCTGCAGATGTCTAGTGTATGCATCCTTGCCTCAAAAGTATTGGCATGAAGCTTAGGGAAGAATACAGGTAAGTGAATAGTCTGGTTTATGTGTAAGGAAGAGCGCACCACGGGGAGGAATTTGGGATGTGTACGTAGTGTGACTTTGTCTTTAAAAAAAGATAATGTATGAGGGTTCCGCCATCAGGGCCGCCATTTCTCCCACTTGCCTAGTGGATGTAATCACAAGCAAAAATGCAGTTTTTATAGAAGTGTGCAAGTGGCCATTGGCTTGAAAAGAGGGTTGGTGAGCACAATAAAAACCCAGTGAAGATCCCACAGCTCTCTTGACAAAGTTACATCAGGATATGATGACTGGAGGCCCTTCAGAAAACTCTTTGTCATCTGATGTGCAAAGACTGTGCTATCATCTATTTTTGCATGGAATGTGGTTACTGCAGCTAGGTGCACCCTAATAGAGCTTTTAGAAAGGTTGGATTTGTTTTAAATGCAAGAGGTAGTCAAGTATGACAGGCAATGGGGCAGTCTCCAGAGAGATGTTACGAGAGACAGCCCAATGTGCAAAACAGGTCCATTTATCAAAGTACGTTTTCCACATCAAGGTAGCACAACTATGTAAAAGTACCTTGCATACCCAAGAACCATCCAGGTACCAGGCCTTCAAGTGGAGTCTGAGGAACCATGGGTGTTAGGTCTGTAGGCCTGGTTGGTATATCAGCCTGCGGCTATGTGGCAAGGAGATTGGCAGGAAGAGTGCTATTCTACTGAGGAAGGGGAACCAGGGCTGCCTGCGCCAGCATAGGGCTATTACAATAACTCTAGCCTTGTCTCGCCTATCTTGAGTATTGTGCAAAGAAGGAGGGGAATGGCAGGGAAGGCGTAGAGGAGTTGATAGTCCCATTTCATGGTGAGAGCATCTCTAAGGGAGCCTTTGCCTATGCCTGCCATGGAACAGTATAGGGGGCATTTTTTGTTGGCACAGGTCACAAAAAGCTCCATTAGAGGGTGACCCCAGTACATGAAGATTGCCTCTGAGTATTGTGATCTGTCTGCTGCTTGTGTTGTTGAGATAGTGATCTGCTTAATGCATCGACCATGGTGTTCAGTGCGCCTGGTAAATAACGAGCGCTGAAAGTGATGCCGTGGGAAAGGCACCAATTCCACAATGTAATAGCTTCTGTACAAAGGACGTGGGAACAGGCATCCCATTTGTTTATGTAAAATACACTGGCAACATTGTTGGTGTATATCTTGACATGCTTGTGTGCTATTACCAGAAGGAAGTGTTGGCAGGCTAGTTATACGGCTCTTAGTTCCAGTACGTTTATGTGGAGATACCTTTCTTTTGGTGTCCAGAAGCCCCGTGTTGTTAAGTTTCCCATGTGTGCCCCCTGCCCCAGCCCCTGTTTGTTATAACAATGGTGGAGGGCTCTAGCAGCTAAAACAGAATTCCTCTGCATAGGTCTGTCTCTCTGTCAGACCTTCATGGTGATAATAGGCTCGTACACACCAGGTACTTTAGCCAAGTCCTGGTCTAAGAGTAAAAAAAACTGCAAGATACTGAAACAGGAAAGAGAAAAGCCCAAGATCCAAACTAGATGAAGTCTTTTCAGGTAGGCAAGTCCTAGACTCTTTAGGGGTTAGGCTACTACCAACTCAGACCAAGGTTAAAAGAAATATCATGGTTCTCCGTGTGAAACACCACGAATTATAAGACTTTTGCTCTGTTGGTGCCATTGAAATGTCCTTTTGATTTGTACTCAGTCTCATGCCTTTCCTTGCACATGAGGCCTCCCTGCATAGTCAGAGAGCTGTATGGGAAAATGTGCATCTCAGCCAAGGAGGTGGCTTTCCTCATCTCTATTAGCGCTACAATGACATTAGCAGTAATAGCTTTAGCAGTGATAAAAGCATTAGTCCCTCTACTATTTTTTAAAGTATGGTTAGCATTACTATTGCTATGGGCGGTCAGACCTTCTTGCTCCATGGTATTTTTGGAATTACCAAGAAAACTAAACCCCAGCAAAGTGTGAGTTTGGATTAAATGCTGTATGTGAATAAATTAAGAGAAGGACAGAGAGAGAGAGAGAGAGAGAGAGAGAGAGAGAGAGAGAGAGATGGGAGATTGCGCAGGATCTGAAGCCCAAGGTAAAATACCAGCATTATAGTATCAATAGCAATATAATACCATAAGCAGGGGGACTCCCTGTCCTTCTCTTAATTTATTCACATACAGCATTTAATCCAAACTCACCACTTTGCTGGGGTTTAGTGTTCTTGGTAATTCCAAAAATAAAGTAACAGATCTCTGCATAAGCTTTCTCCCCATACATAACTGTTCCAGAACATTCCATGCACATCAGTTCCAAGTGACACACTCCAACCAGCCGCTCTTATGACTCAACAAGAATGATCCAGCATCTTTATGCAAGGTTCAAGCCCCTGACAGCAAGAAAGCTTTGAATACTCTATGCAGGGTTTTGGCATCTGCCACCTTGTTTCTCACAAACATTTATTTTTCTATACAACACTTGATGTCTCTGCCAAACCAGATTGCAAGAGTTAGAAGTTAAACTCAAATCAAGGTCAACATACAGCAATGGTACTCTCAGTGCTCCTGGGCTAAATATAACCAGTGTCAGCATGAAGCACTTTAAAAAAATTATTGTATTCTCTCATAAGGTTCAAACTGGGCAATGTGCATAAAATGCAAATCCGCTCTAGAAATGTCAGAAAAGAAGAAGATTCTAAAATATGTGATTTTCATACTTCTAAACATCAAACAGTGAAAAATCATGAAAATCTAGGATAAAGAAAAAAAGGTTTGATGGCTACAATGACTACGAAATTTAGTGAGACTGTATTTGAAATGATGCAAGTACAATCTAGTTTCTCTCTCTGAGCACCATTTTCAAGTCATAAGTATTCATGGAAAGAAAGACAAGAGAAGATCAGAGGGATGAGAAATGGCATGATCATAATTTGTATTGTAGCAATGCCTAGATGTTCTCATCTCATTGTACAAGGCACAGCATAAAATATGTAACAAAGGAACAGTCAGTCCCCAAACCCAAAAAGCACACAGTCTAGTCACAGGACAAAAGAGAGGGGGACAGAATAGCTGGGGAGCCCAGTGTAACCACCAGACTGTCAAAATATCACAAAGTTCCAGCACACCAGCTGCAGAATATTGTCAACTCTTTTGCAAGCATCATACATTTGATAAAGTCCATGTTAATGTTTCTGCTGTCCAGCTCCTGACGTGTATCTATATAGCTAACCCTCTTGCTCTAGTGACAGTTCCTGAGAGGAAAGCCACTCTGCAGTTTGTTTCAAGGATGTTTTAAAATTATCACCACCAGAGTGTTTCTAGTCATTTCCAGTATGACTAGAGATGGGCCTGAGCTAAAAACTATAGATTCATAGATTTTAAGGCTAGAACATAAGAACGGCCATACTGGTCCATGTAGCCCAGTATCCTGTCTTCCAACAGTGGCCAATGCCAGATGCCCCAGAGCGAGCGAACAGAACAGGGAAGCTTCAAGCAATCCCTCCGCCACCACCCATTCCCAGCCTCTGACACGGGTTAGGGGCATCATTCCTACCCATCCTGGCTAATAACCATTGATGGACCTAACCTCCATGAATTTATCTAGTTCTTTCTTGAACCCTGTTGAAGTCCCGGTCTTCACAACCTCCTGTGGCAAGGGGTTCCACTGGCCGACTGTGCGCTGTGAGGAAAAAAACCTTCCTTTTTTTCTTGTTGAAGCTCTTCACAGTCTGCTTTGGTTTTAACTATCTTGAGCAGTTTAGTATCATCTGCAAATTTTGCCACCTCACTGTTTATCCTAAGGATGTTAAGTATTGACTAATCAAAAATTCAATGCATTTTGCATCGACTATTTGATTAGGTGAGAGGGTGCCTCGGCCTTTGAAGCATAGCACGGAACTCGAGATCAGTAGGGGGAGTCCCAAGCTGATCCCGGGCTCCACATGGCGCTGCCATTTAGAAACATCATACGCAGCCTGGGGACACCCCAGCTGGCTCTGGGCTGCACATGGTGTTTTAAAGCAACAGCACCACATGGAGCCCGGAGTCTGGCCCCAGGCTTCAAGTGATACTGCCACTTTGAAGTACCCTCTCTTCTTCCCCCCTTGCTGCCTCTATCTCATTTGCTTATTGGATAGTCGACTAGTCCATCACATCCCTAGTTTACCCTTTCCTCCAGATCATTTATAAACAGGTTGAATAGAATTGGTCTTAGTACAGACTCCTGAGGGACACCACTAGTTACCTCTGCTTTCTGAAAATTTACCATTTATTCCTACCCTTTGTTTCCTGACTTTTAACCAGTTATCAATCCATTGGGAAGATCTTTCCCTAATCCCATGACAACTTGCTTTACTTAAGAGCCTTTGGAGAGGGACCTTGTCAAAGGCTTTGTAGGAATCTAAGTATAGGCAGTCCCCGGGTTACGTACAAGATAGGGACTGTAGGTTTGTTCTTAAGTTGAATCTGTATGTAAGTCGGAACTGGCATCCAGATTCAGCCGCTGAATCTGGACACCAGTTCTGACTTACATACAGATTCAACTTAAGAACCCCAGGCGTACCCCAAGTCAGCTGCTGCTGAAACTGATCAGCAGCTGATTCCAGGAAGCCTGGGGCAGAGCAACTCTGCCTCGGGCTTCCTGTAGTCAGCCGCTGGTCAGTTTCAGCAGCGGCTAACTTGGGGACGCCTGGGGTAGAGCAGCTCAGGTGCTGCTGTGTTGGTCCAGTAGCGCGGCCGCTCCTCGGCGCTACTGGACCAACCCAGCAGCACCCCACCTGCTCTGCCCCAGGCGTCCTGATTCAGCCACTGCTGAAACTGATCAGCAGCGGCTGAATCAGGACTCCTGGGGCTGAGCAGCTGGGGTGCTGCCGGATTGGTCCAGCAGCGCCAAGGAGCAGTGCTGCGGGACCAACCGGCAGCGCCCCACCTGCTCTACCACAGGCCCCGGGCTTTGCTCCACATCTCCCTGGTCTGCTGGGGGGGGGCACTAGCTGCGTCCCCCCCCAGCAGACCAGGGAGACGGGGAGCAAAGCGGCGGAGGACCCGGGCCGGACCGCGGCGCTTCCAGATCAGCGCCGCGGTCCGGCCCGGGTCCTCCGCGGCTTTGCTCAGCGTCTCCCTGGTCTGCAGACCAGGGAGACGCTGAGCAAAGCCGCGGAGGACCCGGGGCCGGACCCGCGGCGCTTCCAGCTGATCTGGACCCGGGGCCGGACCCGCGGCCGCTTCCAGATCAGCTGGAAGCGCCGCGGGTCGGGCTGGGTCCTGCGCGGCTTTGCTCAGCGTCTCCCTGGTCTGCAGACCAGGGAGACGCTGAGCAAAGCCGCGCAGGACCCGGCCCAACCCGCGGCGCTTCCAGCTGATCTGGAAGCGGCCGCGGGTCCGGCCCCGGGTCCTCCGCCGCTTTGTTCCCCGTCTCCCTGGTCTGCTGGCTCCCGCAGCAGACCAGGGAGACGGGGAGCAGCTTTTCTCGCCCCGGAGGAGGCGGGCGGCGGGACCAGGTGTCCCGCCGCTCGAGTCCTTCGGGGCGAGAAAATTCCCGTTCGTAACTGCGGATCCGACATAAGTCGGATCCGCGTAACTCGGGGACTACCTGTACACTCTATCTACTGGATTCCTCTTGTCCACATGTTTGTTGACCCCGTCAAAGAACTCTAGTAAATTAGTAAGGCATGATTTTCCTTTACAGAAACCATGTTGACTTTTCCTCTACAATTTATGTTCATCTATATGTCTGACATTTTTGTTCTTTACTGTAGTTTCAACTAATTTGCCTGGTACTGAAGTTAGACTTATCAATCTGTAATTGCCACAATCACCTCTAGAGCCCTTTTTAAATATTTGTGTCACATTAGCTATTTTCCAGTCAGATACAGTAGCTGATTTAAAGGATAGGTTACAAACCACAGCTAATAGTGCTGCAATTTCACATCTGAGTTCTTTCAGAATTCTTGGGTGAATGCCATCCGGTCCTGGTGACTTGTTACTGTTAAGTTTATCAACTTGTTCCCAAACCTTCTCTAATGACACCTCAATCTGGCACAATTCCTCAGATTTGTCACCTAAAAAGAATGGCTCGGGTTTGGTAATCTCCCTAACATCCTCAGCCGAAGCAAGGATTTAATTTAGTTTCTCCGCAATGACCTTATCGTCTTTGAGTGCTCTTTTGGCATCTCGATCATCCAGGGGGCCCATTGATTGTTTAGCAGGCTTCCTGCTTCTGATATCCTTAAATATTTTGCCATTAATTCTTGATTTTTTTGGCTAGCTGTTCTTCAAACTCCTTTTTGGCTTTTCTTATTATATTTTTACACTTAATTTGACAGAGTTTATGTTCATTTCTATTTTCCTCACTAGGACTGAGCTTCCACTTTTTAAATGATGCCTTGTGTGATCATCTAGTCTGACATCCTGCATAACAACAGACACAGAAATTCCCCCAAATAATTCCTAGAGCATACCTTTTAGAAAAAAACGTTCAATTGTGATTTAAAAATTGCCAAAGACGGAGAATACCCTATAACTCTAGTAGTTCCACTAGTTTTCAACCTTTTTCATTTGCGGATCACTAAAAAATGGTGAATAGGAGGACAGATTCTTATAGAAAGCTAAAGCATAGACTTCAGATCCCTAAGGGCTGATGGATGACATGTTGAAAACCACTGAAATAGATCATTACTCTCACTGTTAAAAATGTACTCCTATTTCAAGCTTGAATTTACCTATCTTCAACTTCCACCAAGTAGACCTTAAAAAACAAGTAGTCCTGTGGCACCTTACACACTAGCCAAAATATATAAAATTATGAGTTTTTAATGGGTAAAACCCACTTCCTCACATGAAATTGGAGTGGAAATAACAGAAACTAAGGGACATATATAACAGCAGAATTAGCACCTGTCAATTGTAGGATCCAAGTTAATGAGGCTAATTAAGTGGGCTGGATGTGTCCCACACAAAGCTTTTGATGTGGAAATGCAGAAAGGCAGGAGAAATTGGCTTTGTTATGCGCCAACCAGTTCATGTCTTTGTTCAAGCCCAGGGTAAGGGTGTCAAATCTGGAGATGAACTCCTGTTCTGCAGACTCTCTGTAATTTGTTTGTGAAATTCCTTTGTAGAAGAATGGCTATATGTAAATCCATGACTGAGTGACCAGGCAGGTTAAAAT
The DNA here is from genome assembly GCF_052426305.1 of Pelodiscus sinensis. Taxonomy (NCBI): domain Eukaryota; kingdom Metazoa; phylum Chordata; order Testudines; family Trionychidae; genus Pelodiscus; species Pelodiscus sinensis. The sequence goes on from NC_143052.1 coordinate 270,777,115, forward strand.
GTTCCTCTACAGATTTGTGTGTTAGCATTTCTGATGTCTGATTTTTGTTACACCTTTTTCTGCAAGACTGACAAGCCCATTATCAATTATGTGTTCCCTACATAAGTATTTATAGAGTATAATCAAGTCACCCCATAACCTTCTCTTTGTTAATCTTTTCTAATTATTTATTTTTGTGGTTCTTTTCCAAACCCTACCCAATTTATCAACATCCTCTCTGAATTGTGTAGACTATAACTAGATTCAGTTTCCTGCAAGGGGTCACACCAGTGCCAAATACAGAGGGAAAATAACTTTTACTCCTATTTCAGATTCCCCTGTTTATGCATCCAAGGATTGCAAAAAGAGCCAATACCATAATGTCTCACTGGGAGCTCATATTCAGCTAATTATTCACCTCAACTCCAAAATCTTTTTCAGTCAATCTCTGTCATGCTGTGCATCACTCACTGCCAGGTTGGTGCATCTTGCTCAGGCTGCCTTGGGAATCAGCTCAAGGCTGACACTTCTAACCATGGTGTGCACACCATCACTCCATCCCCAGTGTCTTCCTGCAGCCCCACTTATACCATCAGGAATTATAGTGTCCTATTCATGACTTAGCCATCTGGCCATGTCACTATCTATCCCCCACCGCCACCTCCCGCCCCTCACACACACACTTCTGAGTTCAGCTTCTAGTCCAGCCCAGTGGCAATTAGGAGGGACCCCAGCCTGCCCATTACTCCAGGTTGTAGCCCAGAGACCCTGTGCACTGCAGCCTTCTGCTGCTCTCCCTGCCTCTGCTATCACTGCATTTTCTTGAGCCACTTCCCCACAACCAAAGCACCCTCCTTAGTCTTAGCATCTGGAGTGTGTTCTCTTCTCTCCAGGTTTCCACCTGCACTGCTCTGTCCAAAGTGCTACAGGGCTGCAGCTTACCCCAGACAGTTCTTTCTCCTCAAGTTCCAGGCAGTTACTGACTTTGCTCTGCCCTACTGTTCTTCTTATATGACCCAACTGGGCCCTGATGGACTGTTCCTCTCAGTCCATCCCCTAATAGCTTCTTTATACACAGCCCCCTTAGAGCTCTTGCTAATATTGGGCAGACACTCCACTGAAGTCCCCCATCCTAAACTAACTAGGGAAATACAACCTAGATGGAGTGCGTGCATAACTGGCTGGAAACCACTCCTAAACAGTAGTTATCATAGTTTCACAGTCATGGGGGAAAGGCATAACAAGTGGGACCCCAAAAGGATCAGTTTTGGGTGCGGTTCTGTTCAATATCTTCATCAATTATTTAGATCGGGGTGTCAGGAAGACAGATTTAATGCTGAATGTACTAAACTGTAGAATAGCCTTGGGCTGAAGTGACAAATGCGAAAATACAAGTCATCCAGGAACAGGTCAAAGCAGACTCTGAAAAAGATTCTCTTTCTTACTCCTTTGATCATATGTGCTTAATTATAATTAAATACTTATATTTCCCCCCTGGAATTTAGCAGCAGGCTCTAACTTTACCTCCTTTATGACACCCAAAGCTAACATACCTAAACCGTCATTCTTGGACACTCAATACAGAGCTAGGAATAGGTGACAGGGGATGGATCATTTGATGATTCCCTTTTCTATTCATTCCCTCTGGGGCACCTGACATTGATCCCTATCAGAAGACAGGGCACTGGGCTAGATTAGTCCCCTGAGAAAATGAGGAACAGCAGCTCTTGCGCAAAAGGGTTTTTTTGCGCAAAAAGGAATTGCCAACATATCTCTTTTTTGCGCAAAAACCTCTCACACCAAAGGGTTCCGAAGAGGAAATGCAAATCCAAGTGTGACATGCAAATGAGCGCTCCATTTGCATTTCCTCTTGCGGAAAAGCCTTGCAGTATAGATGTAGCCTAAGGGGGGGGCGGCATATGATAGAGGTCTATAAAATTATATGACTGGTATGGAAAAAGTGAATAAGGAAAAGTTATTTACTTATTCCCACAATATAAGAACTAGGGGTCACCAAATGAAATGAATAGGTAGCAGGTTTAAAACAAACAAAAAGAAGGCTTTTTTTTCCCCACTTAGCACATGGTCAACCTTTGGAACTCGTTGCCAGAGGATGTAGCGAAGCCTAAGACTTTAACAGTGTTCAAAAAAGAGCTAAATAGATTCATGAAGGTTAGGTCCATCAGTGGCTATTATCCAGGATGGGTAGGAATGGTGTCCATAGTCTCTGTTTGTCTGGAAATGGATGACAGGTGAGGGATCACATGATGATTACCTGTTGCGTTCCCTCCCTCTGGGGCATCTGGTGTTGGCCACTGTCAGCAGACAGGATACTGGGCTAGATGGACCTTTGGTCTGACAGTATGTCCGTTCTTATGTTCTTATGTAAAAAAACCTTGAGATCCTTGGGTAATCACCTATATGCAAGACACTTTAGGATAAACACAAAATAGCACAAGACTCATAATAAAAATCATGACGTTTTGCAACACCACATAAAAAAAAGTTTCAAGCATTTTGAAATTAAAGACAAAAAATGGTTGTACTTCGCTTATTTTATTTTGTTTTGCCTTGTCTTGGGAACTGGCATCTTAGTACCTTTTGGGAGGAATCAGGATCTGACCCTTAGTGCTTACAGGAAGAGATTTTTATTGCACAGGCAATAGCGGAAAATTAAAAGCACATATGATAAAAAAGTGCAAGCCACCCATTTTCAACTAGGGAAAATGTTACCATTTTGCTGGTAAGTGGATGAGAGGGGTTGAAGAATAGGTGTGTGCATGGAAGATTTATTATTATTTCCACAAAAGCCTGAGTTGACAGATGGAAATAGTAGGATTTTATCTTAGGTCAAATTCACAAATATGAACATACATATACAAACTACAAATATGTCTAAAAGTTAAATAGCACATGTTGCAATCATGCACCAAATATTTAAGTTATTTCAAGCATATTTAACATATAATGTGGTAGCACCTAAAGGACAACAAAAACTGAGGTCATACTATGAGAGCTACTCTTGAAACATATAATAAATCTCTGTCCCCAAGCACTTTTATGATCTAACTGTAAATTATAGTGAAGATCTTTGCCATAAATAAACTACACTAAACCTTTTTCATGACTGATTTTAAAAAGTAACAAGCTACCATTACTCTTCAAAATGTATTAGCATACTAAAATAAATAAGATCTTTTGTTTTATTTTTTTCCATAATGTTAAATTTCAACCACCTGATATGGCCACGGTATATTATTTAAGTTTTTAGTAAGCAACCCAGATGTTCCCTTTGTGTAGGCAGAAAAAAAAAATCAAAAAAACCTTAGTGTATCAGCATTTGGCATTACCTTATATCAAATGCTGGTACACAAAATCTTGACAACCGTATGTCAATGCATTCAAGAGCTTTCTATTAAATCCAGGACTGAAAAATTAGCACAAATTACAACTTCCCCTTCAAAAACTCTGATTCACTCAAACATAAAAGGCATTATACAGCTACATGCAGTATGTGTGCAGTTAAATTAGAGAGACATATTAATTCAACATCTGATTGTAAATTGAAATACTTATTAAAAATTAAACACGATATACACCTATGCATTTCATAGGGACAAGAAAATTATTTTCCAGTCAGAGAAATCACAGGTTTCTCCAGCTATATTTTAACTTCCTCAAGGTAAAGCATCTTATCGTGTGCAATAGAAGAAAGACATAATGACACCTGTGAACTAGCAAAACATGCATGACCTCCAAAGATAATGAGCTTCCAGCCTGGCATGGAGTAAATTGTTCAACTGCAGTATTTGGTTTTGATAAATGGGCATTAGACATAAATGGATATAGTTTGCCATCCAAACACCAAAGGTGCCACAGGTCACTATTTTTATTGCCAACAGCCATAAAATATATTGATCAATAGAGGTTATGGCACAGAACCAAAAACAATTCCCTAAATCTTCTTTTCACCTAACTTAACGAACCCATTTTTTTCAAATTTTCCCCATGCAGGACATGTTTTTTAGAACTTTAATTATGTTTTTTGCTCTCCTCTGGACTTTCTCAATTTGTCCACATCTTTCCTGAAATGTGACACCTAGAACTGGACACAGTACTCCAGCTGAGGCCTAATGAGAATGGGATAGAGCAGAAGAATGATTTCTCATGTCTTATTTACAATGTTCATGCTAATACATCCTAGAATGATATTGGCTTTTTTTTTTCTTCAAGCATCACACTGTTGACTTATTTGGCTTGTAGTCCATTATGACCGCAGATCCTTTTCTGCAGCACTCCTTCCTAGATAGTCATTTTCCATGTTGTATGTGCACAACTGTCTGTTCCTTCCTAAGTGGAGTACTCTGCATTTGTCCTTATTAAATCTCATTTTATTTACCCCAGGCCATTTCTCCAATTTGTCAAGATCATTTTCAATTTTAATTCTACCCTCCAAAGCACTTGCAAACCCCTCCCAGCTTGGTATCATCAACAAACTTTATGGCTGTGTCTACACTGGGCCACTTATTCCGGAAAAGCAGCCGCTTTTCCGGAATAACCTGCCAGCTGTCTACACTGGCCGCTTGCTTTTCCGGAAAAGCAATGACGATCTACTGTAAAATTGTCAGTGTTTTTCCGGAAAAACTATGCTGCTCCTGTTCGGGCAAAAGTCCTTTTCCGGAAAAACTGTTCCGGAAAAGGGCCAGTGTAGACAGCACAGTAGTCTTTTCCGCAAAAAAGCCCCGATCGCGAAAATGACGATCAGGGCTTTTTTCTGGAAAAGCGCGTCTACATTGGCCACGGACGCTTTTCCGCAAAAAGTGCTTTTCCAGAAAAGCAATCTTCCAATCTAGACGCGCTTTTTCCGGAAATACTTATAACGGAAAACTGTTCCGTTTTAAGCATTTCCGGAAAAGGGTGCCAGTGTAGACGTAGCCAAAAAGTGTACTCTTTATACCATTATCCAAATCACTGATGAAGATATTAAACATAACTGGACTCAGAAACTATTCCTGTGGGATCTCGCTTGATATGTTGTTACAGGACTATGAACCACATTCCTTACTCTCAAGGAATGGTTTTCCAACCAGTTCTGCACCCACTTTATAGTAGATGCACTGAGGTTATATGTCCATAGTGTATATATGAGTAAGTCATACAAGACCGTAAAATCAAGATACACTATATATACTCCCCACTACCCCGCAACCAAGAAGGCTTATTATCCTGTCATAAAAAGCTATTAGATCGGTTTAACATTATTTTTTCTTCACAATTCCATACTGTGTGTTATTTATCACCTTATCTGCTATATGTTTGCAAATTGATCTCTTAATTATTTGCTGCATTATCTTTTTGGGTATTGAAGTTAAACTGACTTGTCTGCAATTCCCCAAGTTACACTTATTTCCCTTTTTATAAACGTACATTATATTTGTTCTTTTTCAGTCCTCTGGAATCTCCTCCCTCCCCCCCACCCTCGCCCTGCATCTACCATGACTTTTCAAAAGATAATTGCCAATAGCTCAACTCTCCTCAGTAAGCTCTCTGAGTATTCTAGGATGTATTTCATCATCAAGCCCTGTTGACTTCAAGATGTCTAAGTACATTTTAACTTGTTCTTTCCTTATTTTAGCTTCTGATCTTACCTTATTTTCACTGATATTCACTGCATTCGACACTTAGTCACTACTACTACTAAACTTTTTGGTGAAAATTGAAACAAAAAAGTAATTTTGCATCATTTAGATCATCCATATTAACAGGGATACCTTGTGTCACTTTGACAGTTCAAAAATCTTGTCAGAATTTTCTAATTTTCAAGCACAAAATGATGACATTTAAAGTGCTTAGTGTTGTGGGGCATTCTGCCCCTTGGCACTCTCTCTGCTGACCTAGTGTGATGCTGCAGACACTCCCAGCCTTGGCTTCTCGTCTCTTGGGGCTCCTTAAGAAATCAACACAGTCCATAAGGATGCAACACAAAATTGCCTTGCGTGGGGGTTCTATTTTTTATCAAAATTGAAGTAGACTTAAAATAAATTCTCTCCCCTTCTGTTTCGAGATTGCACAGTCTGTCATAAGAATAATGGATTCTGATTTTTTAAAATTTGATCACCTTATATTTTGGAATTTTTTCACATAACTGGGCAGATGATCACTGTCAAAACAATGTCACATCAGAGCTTCAAGTCCTGACAAGTTAATTCCTAGTCTGCATGCAAGACTAATAGAAGCAAGAAATCAACATTGCCACCACACAGGACAGATCAAGTGAACCCTTTGAAAACGTAATTTCCTCTAGTGATGGTAAAATCTCTCATTTATCCCAAGTTCAACTGCATTTACAAAAAACAACTGCAGTATGGAAACTACTATGTTCAAATGTCTTCAATTATCACAGTACGTTCCTTTTGCCAGCTATATGACCGTGACACATTTTTAAGAAAGAGATGGGTAAATGGCCCTTAATCAACCTCTAAATCTGTGTACAAATATCTTTGTGTTTTTACAGAAGAGCCTTTAAACAGATTTTATTTCTCTCAAGTTATTTAAATAACTATTTCCAAACTGCAATAGCATCTCTGTTCTGCACAGAGTTATGCTATACTGCTATAATATATTTCTAGCAATTTATAGTCCCAGGGTAGCACTATTTAGCATACCACTACCAAATATTAAGGCTCTATCAAGGGTTGGAGTAACATGTGGAGTATAATGAGTAGTCCAAGACTACCATGAAGGCCTAGCAGAAAGTCAGAGAGAAATGGATTAGAAAGAACTCAGCAGCAGAGAAAGATAGCAAGAAAAAGACAAAAAAAATCATCAACCCAACACCCTACTTCCCTGGCTGTAATTTCAGGCAAAAGCAGAGCTAGTTATGCAAAGTAAAGGGGAGTAAGGAAATCTTCTGCAGCTACACATGGTGATTATAACCCCTTCTGCCACAAGAACAAGAATTAAAGGATCAGATTCACCAGTGTACTCTGCCTGCTTTGAACTACACCAGTGCTGCAAGGGAGATATAACTCATGTTATCTAGCCAGGTAAACTAAATTTCTAGATGCTTCACTTTCCTGGAGCGGCCCAGGTAGTCAGAAGATACCAGTGAATCTAGCCCACTGCCTTTTTAAATTTGGCTTTGCACAAGCTTTCATCATGGAAGCACAATATAAAATAATATCCAACCCATCAGCTTTGTACCATTTCTTCAACTTTCCACAGCAAAATGCCCAGATAGAGATTCCAAGAAAGTTTTTTTGAATTTCAACATTTGATTTATTATTAGGGTTGCCAGGCATCTGGTTTCCAACCAGAATGCCCAATCGAAAAGGAACCCTGGCGGATCCAGTCAGTATTGATGACTAAGTCATTAAAAGTCAGCTGGCCACCCACAGCAGAACAGACACCCAGCCACAAAGCAACCAGAAGCTTCCAGCATCTCCCTGTGTCTCCTGGGGGAGGAGTGCCAACAGTGGCCCTGCATGCCTGCCCAAGACCACTAATAGGGTTGGGTCCACCTTCGAATTTACCAGTGGCAGCAATGGGAAGCAGAGTGACCAAGCCATAGTCCACTTTGCTTCTCTGGCTCCCGGGTGCGCTGCTCCACTTCCTGCTGGCAGTGAGTATGGGGAACACTTCCACCCCTTCCCCAAAAGCCCCTCCACCAAGCAACATGGCTGGGAGAGCAGAGCAGGTTGGGTCTGTGTTACTCCGCTTCCTGCCACTACTGCCGGTGAGTGCAGGGCCATATCCAATAGGGCCCTGCTATTTCCATGCCCTGCTGCTCACAGCTCCTGTGCTGTGCCCACATCCACGATCAAAGCCCCTTCCAGTGTCCCCTGTAAGCGAAGAGCCTGGGTGCCCACCCAGGAAAGATTCAAATGCTACTCAGCTAATTAGCTGAGCACCCGCAGCCAGCAGTCTGTGTTTCTACTGGTGGTGCACATCCACCTATGCCTCGGCACACACAAAATTTATTCTGCACATGGATGGAAAAAAATATAGAGAAAACAACATCCTCCTCCCCCACAGAGACTTGCGTAGGGCACCAAAACTTCTACGGAGAGTCCTGTTGACTGGAAATGCTGGCTTGGCCACAATGTACTATGTCTTACCCTTTATATCTCTATGTTAACTTAAAGATTTCCCAATGCTGTGTTCCACTTCACTAATGAAACCTTCAGTTTTGAAAGGCCTTCCTGGTGTCACTACAAGTAACTGCAGAAGTGCATTGGTCCTTGAAGTGTATACGACTCCCAGTCAGAGATCTGAACTCAGCTGGAGTCACTGGGCAGAGTGCCCAATGTACTGTCTTTTATGGGGGAGCATCTCTAAATTATAAACTTTCACAAGCATATGCCCAAGAACTACTAGAAAGTGAGGCATGAGACAGAACCAGTGAGATCTGCTGTCTGAAAGACTGAGTTTAAAGCCCTGTAGAAAAAACAACAGAATTCCCGTAGAACTGTGGTTCTCAACTGGTGGTCCATGACGACTTTTTCAGCAGTCCACAGGAACATTGTCCGAAGTCACATGGCGTGAGTAGGCGCTGCCGTTAGGCTGTTTTATGTCGTGTTCACAAGCACACGGCGCGTCATCCATTGCGTCACCTATGATGCAACCACGTTGTGTTGCCAGTAACTTCTGTCTGAGGCTCTGAGCATCAGTGTAGCTGCCACCATTGTGCTGAGCGATTGCTGTGTTGTTCATCCTGTGCTACATGTGCTGGAGGTGGTCCATGAAAATTTTTTGATTGGCCTGGTGGTCCGTGGACTGAAATGAGTTGAGAACCACTGCTGTAGAATGTCCTTGCTATGCCTCTCAGTTCTTCAATGTATCCACTTGGCTCTTTGATGGCATGCTACTATAGTACAACAATATGCCAAATCCTCACCTGTTGTAAATCAGCATAGGCAATGGGAAACTTGCCGGTCACATCTCTCTCCTCAGAATTCAATAATAAATAGTAGCTTCCCAAACCTCTCATCATTTCTAACAAAACGTAAAAGATTCTTCCACACTATTAAAGCTAAAATTTTGCCCTGATGACGTGACAGAATCAAAAGGATGGAGAGCCGTGTTAAAAATGAGAGTACCAATTTAAAAATAGATTGCTGCAGACCAGACAAAAAGGAAATCAGGAAACCACCAAACAACCAAAGGATCAAAGAAGAATATTTTCTTGTGAAAATATGACACTAACTCTGCTTTTTCCTGGTTTCTCAGAATGCCTCTTCCTTGCCCATCTATCCTTTCAACCCACTGCATCAAAAAGAGAATCATACAGAGCTTTGCCAGTACCATGCAATTCACTGGAATTGTTCAATCCTATTTTTTTTCACATTGTTGCCCTTTCTGCACATTCCACTTTATGTGTTGTGGGCCACTGTCTAGGTTAGAAAAGATTCTGCAGGATTCTCCCAAATGAGAAACAAACACACACAAAAAAGAAAAAAGTAAGGCAAATGAGACACTAAAAGGAATCTTATAATTCAGCCCCACATGAAAACTTCTACTAGAAATCTGGCCCCAAACTCAAACAAACAGTCTTGAGTTGGAAGTCTTCCACTGCTAAGCATCTTAGAAAAATAGAGCATAAATGTTTGATGACGTGAGTGAGGTTCAGCAGTTTCATGTGCACAGCTTGAAAATGCTCTTTGAGCTACTGCCAGTTCTTAGGTTTGGGCTCCTAAAGATTGATTTATTTAGCCATCAAATTATACAATCAAGGAAGATATAAAATTGCAGCAAATACTCCAGAATGTGTGCTTTGCCATGACTGCACTACTGGCATTTGTGTCTTGAGAACCATACATCTCCCTCAGCCTTACACCCTGTAGAACTGGAGCATTTGTTTTGTAATTATATTTTGGCCAAATGGCAAATCTCAGCTGGAAGGGTACTGTTCGATCCACTCCACCCATCTGGTACAGTTTTCTGACTGACAAATCAGCACGTGTAACAATTTAACTTGAAATATGGAGAAATTTATGAAGCACAAAAAGGTAGCAAGGCCTGAAAGCACAAAAGGAATTAGGTGTCTAAGCCCCTGTTTTTGGCACCTAAGTCTCAGTTTAGGGACCACTGTGATGCACAAAATCCCACTGACCCCTGGAGATGACTAAACTCACTCAGGGCTCGTCCAGATTACATCCCTCTTTCGAAAGAGGGATGTAAATGAAGCACTTCAAAAGTGCAAATGAAGCGGGGATTTTAATATCCCACGCTTCATTTGCATAATCCCGTCCCAGTGGTCTTTCGAAAAAGGGTATTTCGAAAGTGAAACCACAGTCCAGACGTGGTTCTTTCCAGGAAAAAAAAACCCTTTTTCAAAAGATCCTGCATGCCTGAAAAAGTGAGGAGTACGGGATCTTTCGAAAAAGGGGTTTTTTTTGTTGTTGGTTGTTTTTTTTTGTTTGTTTTTTTTCAAAAGAACCGCGTCTAGACTGTGGTTTCATTTTCGAAATATCCTTTTTCAAAAGACCACTGGGACGGGATTATGCAAATGAAGCACAGGATATTTAAATCCCCGCTTCATTTGCATTTTCCAAGTGCTTCATTTACATCCCTCTTTCGAAAGACGGATGTAGTCTAGACATAGTGTACGAGCCTAAGTCTTAGCAGTAAAAGTTCCCTAGATGCCTAACTTTCTTACTCTAGGCATGCAAACTGATGTTTTACTGTAGGTATCCAATCACCTACCTCCTGCTAAAGCCCCAGAGTGATTCACAAGCCAGGGAAATACAGATTTTCTTCCACCTAATCAAGTTTAAAACCCAATCCAGTAGGCTTGCCTAGAGGGCACCAACTAAGACAGTGATTTAATTTTTGCCACCCAGTTTTGCCTTGTTTCTCCTTTATCCCTGTTATTACAGCCCATGCTTCTAGAGAGTCTAAAATTTAACAATCAGAAAACAGTTATGTAAAAAGTTCACAGATCTTCTCCCCATGAGCATCCAGTCATACCTGCTGATTTTACTGACAAAAATAAAAGTTTGCTGCCTTTCATTCTGTTATCACTATAGTGCTAACATAGCTATGGTTGGCTACATGGATTCCTTTCTGACTCATGGTAAGTAAACTCCAATAGCAAACTATTTCAGAGTACAGATTTGCACATTGTCACTGCACATTAAGTACACACTAATACTCCTCAGTTAAATCAGGTTTACTGGCAATGAAGCACAAACTAGAAAGGGCACAACTACATTTTCTGATACCATGGTGAGTTTGAAGGGCTGGTAGCTGAGGGGAAAAGTTGTTACTTTTAAACTGAACGAACTGTATTATGTTATCATTTAGAACAACTATTATGGAAATCCATAATGCCATTTTACAGTACTAAAATTTGATTCTTCCTTAAACATTATAGAAATAAAAGAGACCATCAGCAGACAGGGATACAAAATATAATGAGACAGACAGCTGACAGTATGCTAGTTTTACTTTATAAAACAGATTTACTAAATTGTTTCAATTGTTGCCTCCTGCTCCAAAACAGTGGGGAAAGATTTCCATAAAACCTAATCCTACCTTGTAACAATTTTTAATATTTAATACCTGGCATTTGTTGATTAACTAGTAATTATAGGAGAATGGCCCAATTAAAAAAATTCATATCCGAGCAAAGGCAGTTAATTAGTAACAACTAAACAATTCTATTATAAAACTGTTGCAATAAAAACATTTGAGACAATTTTCTCCATGAACACATAGCTCCCAAGTTGAGATTTACACAAGGCCTTTGAAGAGAACATGAATCCTCACACTTAAAAAAATAAAATAATAAAAAAGGAACTTCATGGAGCAATAACCATAATTAGAATATGAAGTAATTTTTACCCTGTCATAGCTTTGAATAAAATATTACAATATACATTAAAACTTGCTATGATGTCTTAGATACTGAAAAAATGTTCAAACTGAAACAAGACAGACAGCAGTTCACTTAAGTTTTAAATATAAAGGAAAAGTATGAAAGCAAATTGCTGTTCTAGTAAATGTAAATAATGCCTTAGGAAAAAAAATAGATCACCCATCTGACAGGTTTTAACACTAAATTAGTGAATGACATTTTATGAGTCTGTAGTCTTACCTTTGAGAGCCTTTATTGCACATTATTATTTAAAATTAAGAATGGCAGCAGAAGACTGTTTGCATTGCATCTGTATTTTTAATTTTTTAAGTAAAACTAGTAACTAAAATGTGCTCTATTATGCTTTCTTCCAAAACCAAAATCTAAATTGGATTCCTTTCCAGCTCATCATCAACAGAACTGTTAAGTAAACTGTTATACAGGGTACAAACAGCCTGAACTGATCCATTAGAACACTACCTTGTCCTATTTCCAGTATTTCCCCAACATTTAGTTAATGATTTAGCGTGCATGCACACACACATTCAATCAGCAACTAAGTATAGATAGGCTGAAGGATAGTCAGGAATGGCTAATATTTTATTTTAAATGCATATATATTCAAACAATTGGAAAACACCAAATTTAAATATGGGTCCCCATCCTGTTCCCAACGAAGTGACCAGTAAAACTCCCATGGACATCAGTGGTACAGGATCAGATCCAGAGGCTCCAGTTCATCAAAGCACATAAGTACATGCTTAATCTTAAGCATGTATGTAAGTGCTTTATGATGCACTGCCATAGCTGGTTTATAACACTATATGGTTATATTTACATTAACTATGTCTGCCTTCCTTCTCTCCCCCTCTCCCCCATTGTCCCCCAATTGTTTGCTGCATTCCAGTGTCAAGTCTTGCTTGAAATTGGATTATCAACTCTTTGGGGCAGGAACCACACTGTAATCCTAACTAGGGTCTGGGGCGGATACAAAAATGAATAAAATAATTAATAATAATGTAGATGATTTCTATTTAGAATTGCAATATATATCCAGGGAACCAGATTCACCACTGGTAGACATGACTCCATTCAAAGGCAATTGGCACTGAGCACCCTTATGCCCACCATGAACTTGGCCCCCCAATATCTGAGCAATAGAAAGTCCTCCACAGTATTATCCATCAAGTTAGATTTTTTGTTGTATTTCCTATAGATAATGAAGTCCTGATTCTACAGTGTGTTCAGTTAGACCCTATACCCTGTGTACAGTCCCACTGCAACATATAAGGCTCTGTACAGTCACAGCAGTGCATTCGTGCACGTCTCTTTGCAGGTCTGATATTCTAAATTGGGGCCCAAGACTTCTCCAATTCAAATCTATGGGTCCTTGCTTAGAGGAAATGGGGGCATCTGAAAAGTAATAAAATAGTTAAAAACTAGGGTTTGGAGAGTGGAGGAAAGAGGGGAAAAGGCAAAGAAGATTGCTTTAAAATGCACACTAAGCAAAAACTAAAAATATAGCTTCCCCTCATGTAAGAGAGAGAGTTATGTATACTTATATTACAAAACTATGCATCTAAACCATTTCCTAAACATGGAAAACTGCAGAAAACAACCAGCATACAGAACTTTAATCAGTTAGCATCTTTGCTTAGCAGTTTGGTTATGAAATTCAGAGAAATATAACAAATGTAAAGATCAGAGGATTACCTTGTTCCAGTCTAAAGCATAGGGAACGTTTGGCAGCTTCTATCTCTGGAGTTGGATGATCCAGAATATGTCTACACCACTGCAGAGGACTCAGTAATTTCTCTTGGGGTGTGAGGGTCTTAGTAGGCGAGACATACAACCTCAATTAAAATATGCAGAAATATTAGCATGTACTCAGTACATAAATTTTAAATGTTTGTATACTTGATTGAAAGGGTATTAAGAATTCCTGTTTTAACATGAACATTACTATAATACTTTATTTTTAAGAGCAAATAAGTCCCCAAGACCATATTAGAAAAAATTACCCCAAATTTAGGCAAATTGTGTCAATAGTAATATAATATTACAGTTTTCATAGACAGTACATATACCCCAAAGAGACAGATTTTATATTTTCTGTGGATATTTAATACTTATTGTAGATTTAAAATTTGCAGTGCTTAACTTTGTATTTAAGAACTTCACAGTAACATCTTTTACATTCTTAACTTCAGTGATTTCCCCAACCATGTCAGAATTGACAGGGTATTACAGTTTTCATGAGTAGTATCTCTCCCACAAGATACAAAAGATTTTGTATAGCATACTGTACATTACATACAGATCTTAGAAATTTAAAGTTTGCCAGATGATTATGATGATTTTTACGTTTCTGGATCCATCCAGATGAATCAACTTGCAGAAATAGAGGTGTAGGAGAAGCTGTTCTATTTTTGTCTAAGCTTGGAATATAATAGGAAGCTAACCAGAGACAAGTGTATTTGAATATCTAGTAATCTCCTGTGCCCCTAAGACAAAGTTTACATTTCTACTGGTGCTTAAACCACCACATGGTAAGAGGCTTGATGGCTTTGACAGCTAAATTCTCAAAGCCAGTGCCCAGACTGTTGGAGTCCTCCCAGATTTTGACAAGCATGCAGACATGGGTTCACCTGGGAAGTACACAACTTTCCGGATGAACTATCATTAGCTGCTTAAGACAACTCTCAGCTTCCTCACTGGACATCATAGCCTGCTTGTATAACACCACTGTGCATTAGAAACAAACTCTTAAGTAGGATATCAAAAGTAGGACAAAAAGGCACACTGGCCATGAAACAGAATGTGAATAGCAGCCATAAAAAGGCTAAAGTCAACACAAAAGGACAAGTCTCAGATGATTACCAATTAGAGACAAGAGTCCTTTACAGTTCAGTTATTGGCGCAAAAACCTGCTCAGCTCAGTAGTGAGCTATTATTATGTAATGCCTGCCAAGTAGCTTACTGTTGGGGAAAGAAATTGGTACTTGCAATTCAACTCCTAATGGACCAGTGTCATCATCATAACTGGTACCCTTGTTTGCAATCCAAGCAGAGTTCCAGGACTAAACATTTCTGACAATAGGGCTAAATTCCCCTCGCTTAATATAGTGGTTGGATACACAATTAATACTCATAATTAAAAACTATGGTGAACCACATATGGACATCACAAAATAACATCTTAAATTCACTGTTAACTTTCAGCAATATTTTGAAATTAAAACAAGTGACTGATGAGTTCTTAAATAATTTGATGTTTACACAGAAAGATGACAACCAAGGAAAGTTTTGACTTGTTTGTAACAAAGGGTTTTTTTTTCTTTTTGAACTGCAATTTTTAGAATATTACAAAAGCAGTTCGGATCCAATATTTAAAAAAAAAAATCAATAGTGAGGATTTTATTGGCCTTTGGCTTTCTAGATTTGACACATTATTTTAAAAAGGGGATGTTTTTGATGATCTCTTAAAAGATTAACAATAACCACACAACAGCTAACTGACAAACTACCGCTGACCTGCAATGAAAATAACCAGAGATTTATCCCTGAAGGAAATATGTAATGCACCCTTAGTTTTATTAATTTTAAACAAGTAATTGTTTTTTTGTTTTGTTTTTGTTTTTTTTGTTTTTTCAGAAGTACACCCAGGGTTAAATTCCACATCTCAATACAGTACATACATTCAGTTCCAACTGATACCATATGTAGGCAGAATTTGCCCCCAAAATAGCAAAATTCTTTCCAAAGAGCAAACCAAAGCTGACATTTGCACTACAATATCTGAAATAATATTGATCCAATACAGTCCTAAAATGTAAGCATATACAAAACAATTTTAAATGTGACTGGCCGAGGAAAATGGATACCCCAAATCAACTAAATAAAACCAGAAAAATAACATCCCCACTACATTATCTGGCATGAACAATAAAGGAAGTGTGAAATTATAAAACTGATTCATCCCAGTCATATTCCCAAAACAGTCCATTACAATACAATGTTCTGCAGAATCAATTGGTACTTATAAGTCAAACATGACAATCACTTATATCCTATTTATCCATAATTGTTGGTGATTCCCACGAGAAGAACTTCAAAAGAGCTTCTGTTATCTAAAAATCTTTATAGAGATAGTTACATTTTGGTGTGTCTTAAGACCCTACCTACTTTACCAAAATAACCATGTTTAAGCAAGGTTCTGGCTCAACTGAATTGTATCAGGATATGCTCTTAGCTGCATGGACTTTAAAACTATTTTAGAACATGTTAAGGAAACATTATCACCTGGATAGATACCCAAGCTAAAATATGGCTCTTAGACATAATTATAACATGTTTTCCCCAACTAACGTTTTCATACAGTTGAACTATAACCATGTTTAAATATGGTTAATTTTATAGTGCTGGCCATTCCAGGTCATTTTCTGTAGTATTTATTAGCATTCCCGAGGATTACTGCACAAGCTAGTGAGATATCCAAGTTACAAGACACTAAACAATTCTGAGTATCTTTGGTCTGACAGAGTGGGTGGTAATATATTTTATTGGGCCAACTTACATTGATGAGGGTTCTTCTTCGGCTGTTACTTCACTCACCCTGGCTCTTTAATACACTGGGACCAACACACAGCTACAACAACACTGAGTCTCTTTTGTCCTTTCACGAGCATAAAGAAACAGCCATAAATATTCCCCTATTTCAATTTTATTTTTTGCTTCTTCCAGTTTAACAACACATATTCATGCAGAAACCATGCACATAAACAAACAACAACTGCATGACAAGAATGCCCAAAACTCTAAAGCTCTCCTATATCTCTGAAAATTGAAATTCAACTTGAGAGAGGGTAGTGTTCTGAGAAAGAGCATGGCCAGTATAAGGAGACTTGAAAGCATTCCTTATTTTTAAAAGAAGGCTGTTAATTTACTACATTGTAGGAAGTGCTAACTGAAAAGAAACAATAAAAGGCTTAATATGAAAATTAAAAGATGATATATTTACCAGTCATGTTTCTCTTCAGTAATAGCTTGTCACTACACATTAACCAGCTAAGTTTTAACCTAAACCAGATTTGTCCCTTTAAATCTTCCTTCCTGACATCTACCACTTCATAATTGCACATTTGTGACAGTGTTAATTTAATGTCTTGAATGAATGGCTAGTGAGGTCACCAAATCTTAAAGCTCACTCAAGTGTGAGAGCAAGGAAGACAAATGTGTTTAGTAGGAACAATAAAATTCAACGCAAAAGACTACACCCTGATTTTTTTTTAATCATTACTGAGTAGGTTTCAGTTGCAAAGACCGCCTGCTCTACCCAAGGGATAGATTCGAAATCAGCCGTGCAAAGGTGATGGAGCGGGGCGATTAGGAGATGAACTCTAGCCTTGAGAAGCAGTCGACAACGGAGGTCTCAAAACAGCTCCTTTCCATTGAGAGAGTTAATCAGACAAGCCCAGATGACACATTTAAAAAAAAACAGATTTAAGATGCAACAAAACCAGATCAAATGGATTTTAGGGTTAATGCTAATCAGGGAGTTGCAAGCACCAGCTGTATAAGAATTAGGGAAGACGGCGGTGGGACTTAGCCAGGCTGCACGGTGAGAGCCGGGCTCTCCATGCTCAGTAAGGTTCCCGCTATTCCCCCCCACCTCCTCCTCTGATAAAGCCCCTGGCGCTCTCGGTGAGGGGACACTGCCCTGGGGCGGCCGGGCCCGGGCTGAGACAATAACAGGGAGAGAGGAGCCGCATGTACCATGTGTCCTCGTCCTGGCTGCAGTCCCCGTCCTCCAGGTCCAACACCTCCACCTCGTCCAGCACCGTGGCTGCCCCCGCAGCGGGGATGCTCCCGGCCTCCTGCCCGCCTCCTGCCACCGCGGCCAGGCCAAGGGCAGGCTTGAAGTAGACGAAGGGCTCCGGCGGGCCCAGGCTAGCGGTGCACAGGAGGGTGGGCGGCGGGCTGGGCATGCAGAGGGCCCCGGCGGTCGGCGCGGGGGTGGGCGGCAGCAGCAGGCGGTGCGGGCTGGCCGGGCCCGGGGGGGCGGCGGCCGCGGCGCGGCTCCGCAGCTGCTCGTTCTGCTTCTCCAGCTTGCGCACCAGCTCCTGCAGCTTCTTCACCTCCAGCTCGGCGCTCACCACCGAGCCCGCCCCGGGCCCCTCCGCCGCCATGGCCGGCGGCTGCAGCCAGGCAGCCTCCATCCGCCCCGCCCCGCCCCGCCCCGCGGGCACCTGCTCCCGCACGGCTGCCGGGCTCCCGCTGGCGCGTCTCCGCGTCGCTCGCTGGCGCGCAGTCTGCTCGGCGGCAGCCGCCTCCCGTCAGCAGCGCCAGCCCAGCGCGGGGGCTCCCCTCCCACCGGCGCGGGAGCGGCCCCCGCACAATGGGAACAAAGAGCGGCCCGGCTCCAGCGCCCTGCGCCGCGGGGGGAGAAGGCGCGGGCGCCCGAGGAGGAGCGGGGCTGAGGAGAGGCTGCTGTCGTCCCCCTCGCCGCGCAGCGTAGCTGGAGCCACGCCCGACAGCGGCAGCATCCTCGCCCACCTAGGCTGTGTCAGCAGCCCGTGCTGGCGTGGAGGGGCACTAGGGGGCTCCTCTCCTACTCCCCTCCCCCGTCTCACCCAGCGGGGAAAGTGACATTTCTCTGGGGTGCTGCCCTATTGCAGCCTGTGTCCCTGCCAGCTTTTACATAAGCTCCCTGCTGGCTTTTGCCGCAGTTCAGCCAGCTCTTGCCGGAGCGGTGCACCCCCCCCCCCTTACTTTCACCTCTGGGCTCACCCCGAACACTGACAACAGCAGCTCTATCATAGGCACAGGACCGTTTTGGGAAAGACAGAGCTGCCTCTGATCCAGCTTCTGCCCCATTTACACTCTGTGCCCCTTGCGGTTGTATGTAGCACGTGAAACTTCCACACACACAGCCCCTGCTAAGCAATCCACCGCTTTTTTTATTTTTTATTTTTTAAACACTCTGAGCCCTCACTCGGCCAAACTATGTGGTAGTTTAAACTAGAATGAAATGGGTCCCACGGATGTGGGAATGCATTCACTAAAACCCAAGTCTTTCAACAATAGGTGGTGTGGATCCAGCTGTGATAGCTACTGCCTGAGTCTAATTCTGAATGGGGTGGCTTCTGTATTGGCATTTCTTTTTTTATAAAGCCATGTAATTAAAGTCTGGGGGTGTTGGGATAATAATTATGCAGTTTTAGCTGGGTAGGAATGAAAAATCACAAATTGAAACCTTTATTTTGAAATAAAGGTGTTAACCAGATGTTCTTTAGTCATTATATAACCATATAGGTGTGTGAGAACATATGTATCTGTGAGCCTGTAGTGAGTTGAGGTGTTTGGAGCTGATAATGAGAAAAGTGCAAATATGTGGTTGGGAATATATAACAGCCATAGATGATACTGGAAAGACATTTAATCCAGTCTGAGTGAAATACAACTAACTAGATAATGAAACAACTGTTTATACATTTCAGAATCATTGATTTTTAAAGCCTCTTCCCTTTGAGATAGATTTCCTTCCCTTGCTCAACACATTTTGATTATCTTATATATTTTGAATCTTGGTTTAATAATGGGATAATTAATTATTTTATGGAGCTGAATTTTGTCAGAGTTTAAACAAAACTGTTGGCTGCTTAACTGCTGATAGTCAGAAAAGCCTGAGTGAGTTATTTCATATGTTGCTCATTCAAAATGGAAGTTAGCGATGGACGAGAGTGAGTCTAATAAGAAAATATCTAAAGAGAACAGATACAATACTAAACTAACTCCAAGGTATTTACTCTGAATAGTTACGGTAACAGTAATAGTTACTGGTGCATTGTCACTTAAGCTACAGTAAAAAATAATTTTGCACTTAAATGGCACTTGACCTATTCAAATCACCGAACAAACATTAAACTAATTGTTCAACATAATATCTTTCTTAGGTAAGTAAGGACTACTATGCCTATTTCATGGGACGACAAAGCAACAACAGTGGTGTTCTGTGCCCAAGACCCCTAAGATGTTACAGAGCCAAGGACTCCCTGACTTTCAGTTTTGTGACATTTTCTTCAAACCCGATCTATTACTATAGGAGCAGCTAAATGTTGCCTAAGTTAGGGAACAGGAAATACAAAACCAAGATTTGCTGAAGTTAGTGAATTTTCAAGTGTTAGTAATTATTAAAACCAGTTAAGTGGCAGCTACCCATTCATTCAATTCCTCTTTTTTGATAGAATAGCAGGGGTAGGTACTCTGCAATCACAATGGTATTTTTATTTTAATCTGCATGGGATTTGACCTGAGGACCTAGTTTCCTGTCAAGAGCCAAAGCAGACATTGGACTCATTCAGTCCAGCACCATTTTGTCTTATTTAGACTCTTTGGAGCCAAATTCTCTTGATTTATGCCTTTACGGCACCTTGCACAATGAGCCCCAGATCCTGTTTTGGACTCCTAGGTACTCTTGCAATGCAAATAACAACAGTAACTATAATTGGCAGGAAGGGAAGATTCCAGCAATAGTAAGTTTTATCATTATAGGATGAATATGATGCGCAACGTACAAAGAAACCCTTTAAAATGAGCAACTGAAAAGTTTTTTTTCCCTGTACTCTGTACTCCTAGGGAAAGAGCATTTCAAAATGTTAATAATATAAAAAAAATTACTGAAGCCCCAACTCTTTCATCTTTATTCATAGTGAATAATACATTCTAATTTTCACCACTACTGAGAGGTACAATCATAACTTCAGTTAGGTGAAGAAGAATGAACTCCTACATAACTGGCTATGCATAGATGCAAGCCTTAAGTAAACTGCTGATCTTCCATTATACTGAAATAGATTATATAGTTGATTTTCTCATTTATCTTTTAAGTAATCTATCCAGCAGTTGCTATTTAATTTTAAAAAGCAAATTGTATATTGTTTCAAACTCTTGTTTTTTCTCAATTCTCTCATGTATTGGTCTTTCTTACCCATTTCATTCTTCTCTGAAAATTGCCCCTCACTTTAGATACTTTTGAACTGGTCTGACAGTTAACAAATTCCATCATTTTGAAGTTTGAGATTGGAGAGGTAGGGAGATTAAACCAATACTTCAAAGACTGAATTGCTTTAATAAAATCTCTAAAGCATTTACAGTCCAAATCTTAAAACGAACATCAGTGAAAAGACAATCCTATCCAAAGCAGGTGTTAATATTACTAATGCCAAATGACTTGAAGAATGTCAAGGTAATTTACTAAATTGCTAAGAAATTATTAAAATTGTCATAATGTGCTAAAAGTGCTAACTATTTTTAGTATAAGAACCAAAGAAAGCACCTCTTTGTTTATAATAGTTGCTATTATTCTTTGTTCTACACTAACTCAAAAAATAATATGAAATTGTTCAGTTACACATGTACTCTCTATGAGAAGCAGAAATGGAAATGTATACAAGGACAAAGGAATGCACCAATTGCCAAGAGGTATTTAACCACTAACAAAAGCACTAATCACTAACATTCAGAATTATGCATGTGTTAACTCAGTAGGATTTTAAAATCCTATCACAATTTAACTAGAAGTATATGGGAATCAATGGCAAATACTAAACAACAAAAAGTCAGTGTTAATGTCAGCAGTGCATACACAGCAAGGAGAGTGTGTGTGGAGAAGAGATGCTGAAATAGAAAATGAATTTTTCTCCTTGAACCAGACAACCAAAGCAATTTAGTCATCTAGTGACAGTAGGGAACTGAATAACTGATGACCTTAGCTCTTTTCTGCACTAAACATTTTCTAAATGTTCTTTCGTTACCACTAGTTCAGCACCAGCAGAGTAGCAACAAGGAGACTTACTAGTGTGGACATGATACCAATGGTCCCCCTTGGCCTGGTCTAATGCTTGAACCATTGCAGATGCAATCTTGAAGAAGCCTTCTCATGTGACATCACAGCAAGAGGCAATGAAGCTAAAAGCCCCCCAAATTCAAAAAGAAGGAGTGTTGTGGCAGATTCTTTTCCAGAAGTTTGGAATTAATTGTCCTACCTTTCTCATTGAATTTGTTCACCATTAAAAATATTACAGAGCCAGCCTATTTATTTTCTCCTGAATTCCTTTCAGGGTTGGCTTGAGGAAATCAGATATTCTGCTCTTTTTTAAATGCTCTAATCTGTTAAATGTGAATATATTTTTAATAATATTGTACATGCACTCAGAGCTCTAACTGAGCACATTTTTATAAACAGAAATAAATACATTTGGTAGGGATTTGGGGGGCTTTAGTTCTTGGCTACTCATGCCTTTGTCTTTGCTCATGACAAAATCATATTTACCATCTTGTTCTACCCTGGCACATTTTTCCAGAGTTCATGATGTGACTAATTCTTATTAGGGATCAACAGCTTCAGTTCTGAACCCAACATTTGCCAACAAAGTTGGACAACAGAAAAAAATTACCAGCTATTTATAATACCATAACAAAGTCCATTTGTTTAATATTTCCTCCCTTTTTATTTATTGATCAATCTGTCTGACTCAAACTTACAATATTATAATGTTTGCCTTCCACCTGCTATTCCCAGCCCTGAAAGAGTAAGATAGCCAGAAGGGTGTCAAAACAATCGTAGAGTTAAATTACGTAGCTCTTCATGTAGTATGGTACAAATCTTTAAACCAAAACACATGCCAATAGACACCCACTACAAAGAACAAAGCAGCAGGGAGACCAAATCCCATCTGCCCACCCGTGATAATAAGCATGTTGCTCTCTTCTGTAATAGCTGCAGGCTGAAGCTGCTTCTTAGGCAACCCAAGATAGAATGCACTGCAGTAATCCAGTCTTAATTACACAAAGGGATGAGTTGCATTAAAAACAGAACACAGATCAGACCAAGGTATGCTGATATTCTTAAAGTACAGTTCCACTCTGAAAAGTGATTGCAAGAATGGATTCTGAGGAGTTCCAGTTTGTTTCATAAAATCCATACCAAATTTTAAAATAATTTCTTTACACTCTACTCCTCTCCTCCCCCAAACACTACAGCTGAAAACCTAACCTCAGTTCTAAATTCATGGAGGGTTTCCTTTTCATGCATCGTCATCAATAAATTAGACTGTACCAACCAATTATGCTCTTACAGGCACCTGTGCAGCTGCATTTTTTTAAATGTACACCAATAAATTATCCGAGGGCATAATTTGACCCACAGAATCATTCATGCATGAAAAATAAAGAACACATATTCCTCCCCATGGAGTTGCATCCTATCATTAATGAGCGGATACTCTTATGTCTACACTATGCGCTTTGCCGGAAGAGGCAATGAAAATGAAGCGCAGATTAGCATTTTCTCATGCTTCATTAGCATAATCTTTTCCGATCTGTTTTTGCACAAGAGGTTTTTGCACAAAAACAAGCAGTGTTGATGTTTCCTTTTTGCACAAAGGGGCTACGTCTACACTGGCCCCTTTTCCGGAAGGGGCATGTAAATTTCACCAGTCGTCGTAGGGAAATCCGCGGGGGATTTAAATATCCCCCGCGGCATTTAAATAAAAATGTCCGCCGCTTTTTTCCGGCTTTTAAAAAAGCCGGAAAAGAGCGTCTAGACTGGCCCCGATCCTCCGGAAAAAGTGCCCTTTTTGAAGTAGGAATAAGACCCTCCGGAAAAGGGCACTTTTTCCGGAGGATCGGGGCCAGTCTAGACGCTCTTTTCCGGCTTTTTTAAAAGCCGGAAAAAAGCGGCGGACATTTTTATTTAAATGCCGCGGGGGATATTTAAATCCCCCGCGGATTTCCCTACGACGACTGGTGAAATTTACATGCCCCTTCCGGAAAAGGGGCCAGTGTAGACGTAGCCAGGAGGCATAAGGATCTTGCGCAGGAGTTTTTGTGCAAAATGGAAACATCCATACTGCTTGTTTTCGCACAAAAACCTCTTGCGCAAAAACGGATCTGAAAAGATTATGCAAATGAAGTATGAGAAAATGTTAATCCATGCATGCTTCATTTGCATTGCCTCTTCCGGCAAGGCGCATAGTGTAGACATTTAGAGTATCAATGTTTAAGATCATGCATGATCTGTTATGACACTGACCTAACACATACAGCCTATCTTTGGAGAAAGACTATGACAGCCCATACATTTTGCCTTTAGACCAGATTTCAGCCTGACTTGACCCTACACCACAGTATCTTCTTAACAAAACGAGGTGCTCCTTGCTTCATTATAATGTAAAATACCACCACATACAATTTACTGTGATCGTTTCCCCTCTGTTTTCTCATTTTCTGTCTTTCTTTTTAGGGAAACTGATTTAATAAAATCATTGTTATTAAGCTGAAAACATTTTTGATGGAAACTATGCTAGCACTTCCTCCATTCAGATAAACATGCCTGGCTTTACAATTTGCAGTTTTCCTATGAATTTAGGGTAGTAGAGTTGAATATTAACTAACCTTAGTGTATTTATAAATTAAGACCAAGACTGTGAAAAAGAACCTTATATTTAACACTGTCCACATGGTACATCAAGGAACATCTAAATGTATACAATATCCGTGTCTATAGTAGATTTGTTTCCTGAGAAGGAAAAGATTGAGGGATAATGTGAAAAACAGGATACTGTGATTGACTAACCCCAAACACCGTAGTATATTAGAAAAGGCCACCCAACCTTGATCTAAAACAGTATAAGCATATTACTAGGAATTGTTTAAGACTACTTTACTAGATGCCCAAAAATCTACAATTCTTAAAATGATCTGATTTAAATGGGAGTGAAAGTAGCTATACAAATAAAAATATATATATAACAAGTCAAAGAAACAATGAAGAGTTCTGTGGCACCTTAGGGTATGTCTACACAGTAGTGGTATTTTGAAATAAGCTATTTCAGAATTAAAACTCTGAAATAGTTTATTTCAAAATAGAACATCGACACGGATTGGAGCCTCAATCGCATTTAAAGCTCTCCCCCCAGCCCCGGAAGCACTTCGGGCAGGACAGCAGTCACTTCCTGTAGCCTCATGACACCCTCAGGTACAGTAGTGACTCAGCCTCCTCTTCTTTGCCTACTACATACTTGAGGCACAGCAAAGCCTTTTCACTGCCTGCTCTGGTTGCCCTTGTGGACACTATAGCACTCCAGCCATGGAACTGGACTTGCTGCCAAGCAGTCACCAGCAACTGGACCTTCCTGGTACAGTTACTGCAGGCTGCCCCCATGGGCAGGGTGGTACCAGCTCCAGGGACTGTATGAGCTCCTTGTTGGTGGACATGGTGGTATCAGTGGCCTGGTCCTGCTCTTCCTCCTCAGCCCCAACCATGCCCTCTGGGAGGGTAACAATGGATGTCTTCAATCCAGAGTCTACAACAAGTGGAGAGGAAGGGAATGACCACTCTCCCAGGATGCTGTGGTGCTGGTCAAAGAAGGGGCAGATCTGGGGTGCTGCCTCTGAGTGG
Organism: Pelodiscus sinensis; assembly: GCF_052426305.1. Classification (NCBI taxonomy): domain Eukaryota; kingdom Metazoa; phylum Chordata; order Testudines; family Trionychidae; genus Pelodiscus; species Pelodiscus sinensis. The sequence continues at coordinate 270,802,413 of NC_143052.1, forward strand.
GAGCTGTGCTCTCTGGCCTTTGTGTAGGCTGACCTAAGCTCCTTGACTTTAATGCGCATCTGCTCCTGGGTGCGCATGTGGCCCCTCTGGCCCGGGCTGTCGGCCATCTGGCCGTAGATCTCAGCGTTCCTGCACCTAGTGCGGCGAGCCTGGAGGATTGTCTCTTCTCTCCAGATCTCAGTGAGATCTAAGATCTCTGCACCAGTCCAGGATGGTGCCCACCTCCTCCACCCCCAGAAAGGGGCTTGGGAGCTGTCTGCAGCAGTGCCGGTAGCAGTGGAGGGTTCTGAAGGCATGCTGTGTTCTGCCATGGCAGGAGGGAAGGCAGATCTGGGTGCTGCAGTGTAGCACAGGGCTCACAGAGCCTGCTGTGTGCCACAAGCACTTTCCACTGGGGCTGCAGCTTTAAGGGGTGAAGGGGAAGGGAAACTATAGAGTTTTGATGAATGTGGACAGAGTGGCTAGCAGGGAACCTGTGGGAAGAACTGGAGGCCACTTATTTTGAAATAACCACAGCTGCCCCATCTACACACACCCTATTTCAAAATAGGCGTTATTTCTCATAAAGTGAGGGTTACAGAATTCAAAATAAGACACCCATTATTTTGAAATAATTTCAGACTAATGGGCTTGCTGTATAGATGCTCACTTTGTTATTTTGAAATAACACGAGTTATTTCAAAATAATGCTGCTGTATGGACGTGCCCTTAGAGACTAATGCTGCTGTGTGGACTCTTCATTGTTTTTGAAGATACAGACTAATAAGGCTACCCCTCTGAAAAGTGGAAGAAAGCAGAAGCTGGTAGTAATTGGAAGTTGGAAATTGTAGAAAATTGATAATGAAAGCAAGGAGACACAACGAAAAATCTATGGCCGGCATGGTTATGGGCAATAAGATGACATTTTCAAGAATATTAGGAACACAAAGAATCCTGACAATAGTATTGCTCCATTACTAGCTGGAAATGAAGCATTATTCATAAGAATTCAGAAAAGAATTCAGAAGTGTTCAGTAAATGAATTCTAATTTGTGAAAGAAAGAGATGATGTAGATATTCATATGATGGTGACAACACTCTTTCTATTCCACTAGTATCTCTGGAGGATGTTAATCAGAAGCAACTAAAGTTAGACATTTTAAAGTCAGCAGGTTCAGATAATTTGTGTCCAAGAGGTTTAAAAGAGATGACTGAGGAGCTCACTGAATATAAATGTTGAATTTCAGTAAGTCTTGGAACACTGGGAAAGTTCAAGAAGGCTGGGGGAAAGTTAATTTGTGTCAATAATGTAAAAGGAATGAACCTAATAATTATAGTCAATCTTATATCAAGCCTGGACTAGATAACTGAATGACTGATATGGGACTTATTTAATAACGAACTAAAGGAGAGTAATATAGAATGCCAATCTACATGGGTTTATGGAAAATGGAATCTGTCAAACTAATTGAATTTTTTATGAGACTACAAGTTTGGCTGGTAAAAGCAATTGCATAGATACAGTATACAGCAGTTAGATTTCTGCAAAGCATTTTAATTGACACCACAGATATAAAATTAATATGGCACACAATACATGGCTTAAAAGTTGGCTACCTGATAAGTTTCATAATACAACTGTAAATGAGAACTCATCAATGTGTATGTGTCTCCAATGGTAACAGGCAGGGATTCATTCTCTGGTCCTATACTATTTAAGATCTTTATCAATGATGTGAAGAACGTGAATGTGATAACGTTTCAGACAACACAAATATTGGAGGACTGGTAAATAATGAAAAGTAAAAATCATTGATACAAAGTGATCTGCATTACTTAGTAAGATGGGCACAAGCAAATGATATGGACTTCAGTGTGGCTATATGTAAGTAACTACATCTAGGGACAAAGCAGTAATAATACAGAGGTGAGAGGGTATGTCTACACTACCACCCTAGTTTGAACTAGGGTGGTAATGTAGGCAACCGGAGTTGCAAATGAAGCCCGGGATTTGAATTTCCCGGGCTTCATTTGCATAAAGCCAGGCGCCGCCATTTTTAAATGTCCGCTAGTGCGGACTCCGTGCCGCGCGGCTACACGTGGCACGGACTAGGTAGTTCGGACTAGGCTTCCTAGTCCGAACTACCGTTACTCCTCGTGAAACTACTCATAAAACGAGGAGTAACGGTAGTTTGGACTAGGAAGCCTAGTCCGAACTACCTAGTCCGTGCCGCGTGTAGCCGCGCGGCACGGAGTCCGCACTAGTGGACATTTAAAAATGGCGGCGCCCGGATTTATGCAAATGAAGCCCAGGAAATTCAAATCCCGGGCTTCATTTGCAACTCCGGTTGCCTACATTACCACCCTAGTTCGAACTAGGGTGGTAGTGTAGACATACCCTTAGTGAATAATCACTGACCAAGAGCTCCCAGTCCAATGCTGAGCCAGGTTGGCAGAAGCCCCTGCAGTCAGGTTCCATGGTCCCTGGTAGTGGTTCCTCTAAGGGTGTGTCTAGACTACAGGGTTTTGTCGACAAAAGTGGACTTTTGTCGACAAAACTATACCTGCGTCCACACTACCGCTGAGTTCTGTCGACATAACGTTGACAGAACTCAGCAGTTTTGTCGATGCTGGTAAACCTCATTTCACGAGGCATAACGCCTTCTGTCGACAGAAAGCGTTATTGCATGTAAACTGTCCTTGTGTCTACACTGCCATGTCGACAAAGCAGCTTGCTTTGTCAACAGAACTGAATGTAGTGTAGACGCTCTTTGTCGACAGAAGCTTTGTCAACACTATCTGTCAACAAAACTTCTGTTGACAAAACCCTGTAGTCTAGACGTACCCTAAGATTTTCCTCTCTTGGGCAGGCTGAATTTTTTGGGGTGCAGGTTGAAATTTCTTATGTGCAACACTAATATTGAGGTCGTATGTGGATGTTCACTCACCAGTATAAACAAAAACCATAGATAAATATATTAATAGCTCATAGGTGTGGAAGAAAATATATTAAAAAAAGGAATAATTAACAAGGAGCAATGCTTATGATTATTTAATGTGAAATCAAATAAAAAGAAAATTGACACTACCCTTGGCTGAAGAAGTGGATTGTGCTCAAGAAAGCTCATGATACTATTTATATATTTTTGTTAGTCTAAGTGCTACAGGACCACTGTTGTTTTCTTAAGTATTTTTAGTTACAGACTAACACGACTACCCCTCTGAGACCTTAGAGTACATGTATCATGATCATTTCTAACAGAGAGATGCATGTTTCAAAGATCTTGCAAATAAGGTGTCATTCTACAAACAACTAGCAACACACCTAGTACTTGCTACTTCCGACTCATAAGAGCCAGAAATTACCACATAGCAAGATCTGGCCTTAATCCAATACAATTCACCATGTATTAATTAGTAACACAGGATTTTTTAAAAATCATTAAGATCAGAGATTTAAATATTGGCAACACTCAAAAAAATTCTGTTAAAAGAATCTTTCTTTCTTACCTTAAGCTATTAACACTTATGTAAACTTTGCTTAAAATGTAATCATGCAAATGTGTCGCGCATGCACGCGCGCGCACACACACACACATATCAGGGGAGTATAACACAGGGGATCCTAGCCCAGCCAATTCTTAAATGGGAGGACTAGGGGAGAAGCAGGAACGGGGGAGACTGCTGCTCTGTCAGCGGTTCAAAGGGCAGGGGAGAATTTGGGAAAGAGACAGAGAAGTTGATCCTATCTGGTAGCTTCTGTAACTTACCCAGCATCTTCCACATGGTTGGTGGCAGGTAAGGAAGCACAGATCCCTCTTCCCCTTCATCTGCCAGCTTCAGCATGATCTGGGTCACATGATCCCCCAACTACTTCCTGCCTCCCTGACTGGAGAACTCACTCACCCCAGTGAGTACAGATGCTTCAGGTGGGTGGGGAAGGGAGCGGGGAAGACCAGAGTAGAGGCCGGAGCAGGTACAGCAGACAGCTGCTACTGCTACTGCTTCTGCTCCTCCACTGTGAGGGAGCAAGTACCTGTCCCACGCTTCCCCAGCCAATCACCTGAGCTCCCTGCCTGAGCGGGGAGCTCTGAAATTCTGTGCGGGGCTCAGTTGCACAGGCACACAGCTTACAGGGAAACTTGGTCCCTGGTGCACAAGACATCCTTAGTGATTAACCCCTTCCTGCCCATGCTGTAGCAAGAGGACAGAAGGTGGCTGGGCTATGTCAGTGGCCAGTGCAACTTGGAAGTGTTAGCTGCCTTTCCCTTTGCAAAAAGGGACAAGCAGCTTCTTCTGGAGTGGGGTGAGGAGAGAAGAGATAATTTCTGCAAACACATGCAAGCCATCCCCAACCGGAAGCCGCTCCTGTCCCTTCCTTCTTACACTGTGCCGAAAGGCTGCTGTGGCCATGTGCTGGTGTGAACCCTCTCATAAACCTGTGTGCCCCCACATGTTCCCTTAAGAACTCACGGCGCCAGGTACCAGGAGAGGCAGGTCTAGCCCAGGGCCCCAGCCAGGCGTGGAGCATGGAGAGCACTAGGCATGGCGGATTAGGTCAGGTCAATCAGCCAGCCACCACTATCCCACCAGTGAGAGAGGTGTACATGTGTCACCTCTCCCCATGCAAACCTTAAGGCTACATCTGCACTGTCATGATTTTGCGCAAGAACTCTTTTGCGGAAGAGCTCTTGTGCAAAAACTCTTCCAGAAGAGAGCGTCTACACTGTCATGTGCCTTTGCGCAAGAGATGTGCTTTTGCGCAAGAGCATCCATGCCGTTCTTCCTGAAAAGTAAGAGGTGTAACAGCATTGCGCAAGAGGGTTTTCTTGCGCAAGAAGGGGCAGTGTAGACGCTCCTTCTTGCGCAAGAGCCTCTTCTGAAAAAAATGGTGGCTCATTAGGAATGCAAATGAGGCTCAGCGATATTCCACTCTTAGCCTCATTTGCACATTACTTGCACAAGAAGCCACGAGTGTAGACATAGCCTAGGTGTGTGGGTTACACTTACACCCCGGACAGAGCCCTCACATTCCTGTACCCCAAGCCTGTGCCCCAAGCCTGAGTCCCCTCCCATACTCAGAGCCTTGTGCCTCCCTCCCTCCACCACATTAATTTTGTTATGTGCCCTGATATGAAGACAATGTAGCACATATCACCTCCCTATTGGTGCCCATAATAAATTCATTCCACTCAGGGGTGGGAAAAATTAGAGGAAACACTCATGGTGACACTCCGTTTTTGAATAGATTTCCCTTCAAAGCCCTCCCTTCCTTTTTAACATGGTTTGAAGGTTGTTTTCCTCTTTCATACTGCAGTAATTCATGGTTATGCAGAGCAGGGTTCTCCTCCGTGGTTTTCTAAGGACAGGTCTACACTAAAATGCAGTCTTATGTAGACCTAGCCCTCTAAGGGTATGTCTACACAGCAGCATTATTTTGGAATAACTGTCGCTATTTGAAAATAACAAAATGGGCATCTACACAGCACGCCTTTATTTTGAAATAATGTCAAGCTGAAGGACTTCTTACTCTGACTCCTGAAACCCTCATTTTACGAGGAGTAAGGGAAGTCGAAGGAAGAGTGTTCTTCCTTCAACTTCCTGCTGTGTAGACGTGCCCTAAGTACGTACACTATAGCTCAATGCAGCCAATGGGTGTTTCCTTTTCAGTGTTGATGTCTTTCCATTAGGTTTAATGCTCTATTATTGCTTTTCCCAAGGGTTATAACATGCTAGGTTCTTGGAATTAGTTTTGTGTAAACAACTAGCCTGGAAAAGCTTTGGGGCCTGATTGCTTAATCCCCAATTACAAATGCTATTTTCTACACTCATATATACATGCATACATTCATAACCATAACCTGTATACATATCACCTAATGACTATCAAGTTCAGAACATTACAACATTTCATCAGAGACTTTATTTGACATACGCCTACATAATAACATTGTATACAAGCTGGTGATTCAGTTGTTTGTTCCTCGGGGTTTCAGACCCTTTTTTCTCTTTCCTGGGGGTGTTTGGACCCTGATTGTCACACTTGTGTTATTGAATAAGTGTATAATCCTCAAGTAAACTACATGTTCAAAACAAATCAATAGCTATTTTCCCATTTTATATGCATTATTTCCCCTCTGTAGACTAGCATCCATTTTTTTCCTTATTGCTTGATTTCGCCTCCTTTGGAGCTGTGCCCCTGCTTTGTAAAATAAAGACATATCCATTCCATGTCGAGAAAATGGGCTTGATGAATCCCCCAAACCCACATAATTTACTATAGCATCCCTCAATGCAGCTTTTCAGTCTAATTTAAGGCATTATTGAAGATAAAAGATTAATTAACAGCTGCCTGCAAAACTGTTCCTTTGGATGTTTCTGTGAAGCACTAGTCAAAGAAAAATTAAACACTATACACTAATGATATGCAAAAAGGATGCAAAAGAGATTTAGTTTCACTACATGAGCATTGAGATGTTAATATGATATTTTTAAATAGATACTGCTGTCCAGTCCTTTTATGTGCTAAATTTCAAGCGCCAAAAAACTGTTACTACTTTTCAGGACATATACAACATATAATAAAAACAACAATAAAACACATGGCACAATTACTGTGACTGCTTATCAAGTATGAATTAATGAGCACAGCGTCATTTATTTTTGCATTGCTGCTTCCCTGCCATTACACATTTCTATTATGGCGGGGCCGGAATCAGATCTTCAGATCTACATGTCCCCATATTTGTTTAGTTTTGCTGCTGGCATCTCACCTTTGCAACTGGCTAAAACAAAGTATCAAATGTGGGCACCTTCTTTATAGCTTATGCCTTCTTCTGTAACCACACACAGCCACCAGGACTGAATACGTACCCTCTAGTGTTAAATATTCTGGACTAACTCTGTCCAAATCTGTGCAGGCATTGTCCCTTAAGAAGCAGAGACATAACAGTGTTTAACTGGAATGTATTCAACAGCAGTTGTTGCAAACCAGGAATCATATTTATGTAATTCTTCTGCCAGGTGGAACCAGCAGCAGCCCGGGACTAGTTTACTATCTAGGGGTATCCTTCCTTCAATCCATCACAGAACTAGCTCGAGTCCCCACCTAGTAACCTGGGAAATTCACACACCACCCCTAAGTGCCTCTGAAAGTCAATGCCTCCCCACTCACAGGTGCAGAGTCTGAATGTAGAAAAGAAGATTTTAATAAAAAGAGGGAAATAACTTGGCATTAATTTGGGAAAACAATCTCAAACAAAGCTCATAAACATAAACCAGGAGTAAAAGTCTCATTCCAGTTGGTTGGGCAATATCCTTTTCTTATCAGGTTCTTACGTACAGATACTCCAAAATCTCCTTCACACACCCAGTCCTTCTCTGCACCCCACTAACAGTTGTTGTTCTTGATCAGAGGTTCATCTGCAGAGTTCACCTCCCATCCCGGGTGGAGGAAAGGAAAGAGGCATCTTAGTCGCCCCGTTGGTTGGATGCCATCTGCCTTTTCCATGTTCTGTGCCGCCACCCTACAGGCCGCTCATCACACCTCTCTGTCACCATCATGCTGACCACTCTGCTCCGCCATGACCTCTCTACATCAGTCTCTTAGCAATTTCTAGTTCTTTTGCAAGTTAGACAGAAACATTGTCCCATCTCAGCTGATTTCAGCTGCCAGTGATTTTAACTCCCAGCAGGCAGGGCAGAAACACACCTCTACCCCAATTAAAATAAAAAAGAGGTTCCTACAGAAGCCTATTTAGCTCTATTCTTTGGATCTTGGAGGAAAACAAGTCAAACCAGTCCAGGCAGTAAGGGTCTGCAGCCTCTTGACCAAAATAGTTAAACCCACCCTTCTCATTCTCACAGAGTTGTGACATTCAAGCCCGTGCTTAGCAAAGTCCTTTCTGCTAAATGTGAGCTTTCTCCTTTGGAACAGGTGCTTTCGGTATTCCCACAACAATTATAAACATTGTTAACCATAGTTCACTATCCCTGTAGTTAACATAGCTGGGATTGGATCACAAAATTATGTTGTTTCCAATGGGCAAACAACCACTCCATTTGCTGACTATCTAGCAAAATCAAAGCAAAAAAGGAACAAAATGGATTTACATAGTCACACTCAGGGTCTCTCTCCCCTTCCAGCTAGCTGTCAGCAAAACATTCCTTTAGACTCTGCTTGCAGCTACAATAATGTGTTTATTAAAATTGTTTTCATCAATTCACAAGAAGGTTTCATAAAAACACTTTGGCCTAAATCATCTCTTGTATAAGGGCTGCTGTAGCCAGACAGACCAACCCCCCAAATCCTCCATCTTATTTGCCTCTCTGAAGCATACAGGGCAGAGAAGGAGCAGTAAAATCAGCATAGTCTATGCTGGCTCATCTGATCCTGAGAAGCTGAAAAAACAGAAATGTGGAGAGAGAGCGATTAAGTCAATAAGCTGGCCTCGAGGCTGCGAGAACTGCCCCGGCTGGCATCCATGTTGATTCGAACACACACACAGTCCCTGGGAGAGGAATTTCCCACTGAGAAAAGAATCCCCAGTAATTCCAATTTAGTTATCGCTCTTACAAGTGTAAATTAAGTTCACAACTCCCTTGTAAGAACTGGTCTCACAAAAGACAGACCAGCCCCATTTGGCATGACAGATAAGAAAGAGAAATACGTGACCCCATGAGTATAAAGGTGGTACGGCAGCACACTCTCTTTTGAGTGTCATTCTACCCTCTACCTGCTGGTCGGGTTAGGTGTTTGACCTCCCGAGGTTCTATGGGGACGCCCACCTCGTATTTTCGTCTTTCCTAGGAATTGAGGGACCGGCCCTGGCCTGACATGCTGGAGTCGAGAGGCACAGAAGAGGGTAAAAATTGTACCTGGATGTGGTCCTCTGTCTTAAGTGTACACATAGAAAGAGTAAGCTGTTACTTGGTACCATTATTTCTATTTTTCTATCTTTATCTTCTTTGTAACCATTTTTAAGATCTATATTTTGCTAGCAGTTAAGAAATAGAACAATAGCCATTGCAACCATATGATTTATAAGCTTCCTCAATAAACCTGTAACTGTTTAAGCTTTAACCTGACTCCTTCAGTTGCTGTAACAGAACCAAGCACAATTTAAAAGAACTTCAGCCGGTCTAAAGGGACAGATATAGGGAGAGCTTGGGCGTTTGGATCTGTGTCACTCCCAGGTGACAGGGTCCACTGGGGCATTTCTCAGTCTTCCCCAAGGCTGCCCGCTGCGAAGGAATTATGAATTCTAGCAGCTGAAATCTGAAGTGTAATAAGCTCTCTCTCTGTACACTTATTGGGCGTCCGTCAGCCTCCTCCAGGCTGCCTGCTGCAAGGGACCCTAGTCTCAGCAGTTAAAGTCTCGGGTGTATAGTACACACACAGTATAGGAAGAGCTTGGGCGTTTGGATTTGTGTCAAACCCAGGTGGCAAAATCCGTTGGGGCACTTCTCAGCCCCCCGAGGCTGCCCGCTGTGAAGGAATTATGAATTCTAGCAGCTAAAATCTGAAGTGTAATAAGCTCTTCCTGTACACTTATTGGGGCGCCCATCAACCTCTTCCAGGTTGCCCACTGCAAGGGACCCCGGTCTCAGCAGTTGAAGTCTCGGGTGTATAGTATACACACACATACCACTCACTGCCCTGACAGTCGGCTGATAGCTGCCTTGCCCCACATAATCTGGCTGTGAAGCCATCTTAACTAGGTCATGGGAGAAGATAGAGCTGAGGGACTTTTATGCCTAGGGTACCAGGTGTCTGGTTGCGGACCCGAACACCCAGTCTAAAAGGGACCCTGGCAGCTCCGGTCAGCACTGCTGACTGCACTATTGATTATCTGGTGGCCAGCACCACTACGCTGCACTGTGCAGTCACACCTAGGCATACCTAAGAAGGCATACCCAGGGGTGGGCAGAGGGTGTGTGTGTGCATGCTGCCCTGCCCTGCCCCCCACATGCAGGTGCAGCCCCCATTGGCAGAGGCAGGGCAAGGGAGGAACTATTGCAATTCACAAGCACTCAGCAGGCAGCCATTGAGGGGTCACGTGGCACGCACCTCCCCTGCTGATGTCCAGCCCTCTTCACCTCACATTCCTCCTGCGGCTGGGTTCGAGCTGTGGTGCATGCTTTGTGATGAACCGCCGTCTGTCTGCTGTCCCATCACTGGTGCCAAGGAGTCTGAGGCATGTGTATCCCCATTTCTGAGTCCTGGGAATGGGGCTGCACCCCCATCACCTTCACTACATCCTTCCTCACTCTAACTCCCTGCACTTCCATCCCCCTCACTGCATTCCTTCCCGTCCCACCCCTCTTCCTCTTCACTGTATCCCTCTCTGTCCCACTCTGTCCTGCTCCCCACACCATCCCAGCCCCTACCCCTTACAGTGTTCTCACACCCATTCTCTTCACGTCCGAGAGCTGCCACACCCATATCCCACTCCCCTCCCACTCAGCCCACACCCCATTCATCTTCATACACTGCTGCACTCCCATTATGTCTCCATACACTCCTGCGGCCCCCCTCCATACCCATTGTAACCTTCTTGTTGTTCCCCTTTGTCAAGGAGCAAGAGGCAAGTGTACAGTTTGTTGCATTCCTCACTCTGGCTGGGGAGTGCAGGAACAGACTAACCTAGACCTGCCCCAGCTGGGGGACATGGTGTGCCTGCTGGAACTGCAGCAGCCATGGACAGGTGCTTCTCACCTGGCCCCAAGCTGCTAGGCTGTGTCTACACTGCACCCCTTTTCCGGAAAAGGGATGCAGATGAGACAAGTCGGAATTGCAAATGAAGCGGGGATTTAAATTTTCCCCGCTTCATTTGTATAAACATGGCTGCCGCTTTTTTCCGGCTCGGGGCTGATTTTAAGACGAATAAGGGATCTTTCGGAAAAGGCTTTATTTTCCAAAAGATCCCCGTCTAGACTGGCGCTTTTTTCTGTCAAAGCCCGAGCCGGAAAAAAGCGGCAACCATGTTTATACAAATGAAGCGGGGAAAATTTAAATCCCCGCTTCATTTGCAATTCCGACTTGTCTCATCTGCATCCCTTTTCTGGAAAAGGGGTGCAGTGTAGACACAGCCCTACAGTAAAAGAGAGCTGGGGTTGTTCTCTCTCCCCAGGGCAGCCTGCATACTGAACCCCTCATCCCCACTGCTGCCACAGAACAATGATTTCAATGAAGAAAAACAAAAATTGAGTTAAGGACCCGAGCAACCCTGGGTAAATCTTCTAGTATTAAATAATGTGGAAGTGTATGGATTAGTGCATGCTAGATGAGTATACGTCAATACCTGTGTGTATCTGCATGTGGGAGCCACTTTCTACAGGTGTATTTGTATAGCTATTTGCACAGGTGTGCATTTCTGTCTTGTTTCTCTGTGGATTCATATTTGGGCTTCAGAATGTGTGGCCCTAATTCCACACATAAAATTACAGTAACTTCAGTGAACAAAAATCATGGAGCTGATTATGAAAATTGGGAAGAGGGAAGGGAAAGAATCATGAAAACCTTTGTGAAATTTCATTTATTTTAATCCCCCTTTTGACTATTTTGCTGCCAGCTGGAGCACTCTGTAACAAATAAAACATGAACTTAGCATAATACATCTTTCAAAATAAAAAACATGCCTGTTAGGGACTGGCAGTGAAAATAAGCATGTGGCAGAGAGAGGGGAGATGGAGTGAATGGGGGCAGGGCTTAGGGAAGTGATGGGGCAGGGCAAGGATGTTCGGCTTTCTGGAATTAGAAAGTTGACAACCCTATTCATGACTCTTACCTCTACTTCTACAGATTTGACTAGGAAGGATAGGCATGAATATGAATAGAACACACTAGGACTGCGCTACACTAATCTTCATCTGGTTTTAGCCCCCTATAATCATTGCAAGTCTGCTTAACTTGAAGCAGCACTCAACAGTGCAAGGGGACTGAATGGCACAGAATAGTATCAAGATCATTGCAAAGGTGAACTTTAAGCCCCATCCCTACACACACTTGCGGGCTACATCTAGATTGGCATGATTTTCCACAAATGCTTTTAACGGAAAACTTTTTCTGTTAAAAGCATTTGTGGAAAAGAGCGTCTAGATTGGCACAGACGCTTTTCCGCAAAAGCACTTTTTTTTTTTTGCGGAAAAGCGTCCATGCCAATCTAGACATGGTTTTGCGCAAGAAAGCCCCGATCGCCATTTTCGCAATCGGGATTTTTTTGCTCAAAACAAATGTCTTGTCTACACTGGCCCTCTTGCGCAAAAGCATTTGCACAAAAGGACTTTTGCCCGAACGGGAGCAGCATAGCATTTCCGCAAGAACACTGACAATCTTACATGAGATTGCCAGTGTTCTTGAGGAAATTCAAGCAGCCAGTGTAGACAGCTGGCAAGTTTTTCCGCAAAAGCAGCTGCCAGTCTAGACGCAGCCCACGTGGTGTTTTAGATTCTGCTTGTAATTATTAGAACTGGGAGCACTGGCTGTTGGGAATCTGGAAGCACAGGAAACAGGAAGGAGGGGGGAGGAAATGGGCCAGACTGAGTGAGAGCTACAGAGGGGAGCAGCAGCACCTTTGTAAAGAGGTTTCACCTTTGGTAAATAAAGGCCTGTTGAAGTTTGTTACTACCTTGCTTGCATAATACAACATTTTGGCAACGAGGATGGATCTTCTGCCTCTGAACCCACCTGCACCCTTTCTACAAAGGCCAGGTGAGCCTCCAATTGCTTTTACTGCCTGGATCCATATGTTTGAGACTTATCTGCTTGCAATCAATGCTACAGAGATTTCTGAAGTAAGAAAGAGTGCTCTGCTAATCCACTGCCTTGGAGCAGAAGTGCAGTGTATATTTTACACTTTTCCCCTTGCAGATGATAAATATGAGAGTGCAGTCATTGCATTAAAGAACTTTTTTGTGCCAAAAGTGAATGTAGTAGCTAATCACTATAGATTTCGCCAGCGTGAGCAGAAACCAGGGGAGTTTGTTGCTTCTCTGAGGAGTCTGATTGTTACTTGTGACTTTGGGAATATGGCAGATGTTGCATGTTGCTTCTCTGAGGAGTCTGATTGTTACTTGTGACTTTGGGAATATGGCAGATGAGATGATTAGAGACCAGCTCATTGAGAAAACAACCATGCTTCGTGTAAGAGAACACTTGTTTCTAGAACCACAACTTACACTGGAAAAAGCAATAACCATTGCTACCGAGATTGAGTCAGCTATAGCAGAAGACAAAATAATGAGCATGGATACAGGAGGCCCAGTCCAGGCTGTGACTCCTTTGCAGAAAAGTCCACTATTGCTGCAGAGAAACAATCACAAGGGGAAAACTAATGAAAAACCACAGAATCAGCACATTCAAAGCACAGCAAAAGCATGCTTTCACTGTGGATCCCCACAACACCTTGCAAGCTACACAAGATGTCCTGCAAAAGAAGCTCAGTGCAATCACTGCAAAAAGATTGGGCATTTTGCTAAGGTCTGCCGCAGTAGCCAGTCCAATCAACAGGTGCATGCAGTTACAATACCAGCTGTTACTGTGCTGAGTGTGGACAAAGTCACTACTGCACATATTCTAGAACAGATAAGGTGCACTGTAAATGTTTCTGCTACACCTTTAGGCAAATCACATCCTATTCAGCTAGGCTACGTCTACATGGGCATGATTTTCCGGAAATGCTTTTAACGGAAAAGTTTTCCGTTAAAAGCATTTTCGGAAAAGAGCGTCTAGATTGGCAGGACGCTTTTCCACAAAAGCACGTTTTGCGGAAAAGCGTCTGTGGCCAATCTAGACATGCTTTTCCGCAAAAAAGCCCCGATCGCCATTTTTGCGATCGGGGCTTTTTTGTGGAAAACAGTACTGTGCTGTTTACACTGGCCCTCTTGCGCAAATCATTTGTGCAAGAGGGCTTTTGCCCGAACGGGAGCAGCACAGTATTTCCGCAAGAACACTGACTATCTTACATGAGATCATCAGTGTTCTTGCAAAAATTCAAGCGGCCAGTGTAGACAGTGGGCAAGTTTTTCCGCAAAAGCAGATGATTTTATGGAAAAACTTGCCAGTCTAGACACAGCCCTAATGTTGGACACTGGTTCAGCAGTATCTATACTACCTGATTCCATCTATTTGCATTACTTTAAAGATGTGCCTCTTACTGAACCCAAACTTCACTTGGTGTGCTATTTGAAAAACCAAATTCCAGTACATGGCTGCCTGTCAGCAACAGTGACTTTTGATGATTGCTGTGTAAAGTTCTACAATGTCCACAAAGGCACTCCTATCCTTGGCAGAGATGTATTGGCTGCTTTAAACCTCAGGGTAGTTGATGGACAAATTGATCTTCCTCAGCAAAGCACTCTTGCAGTAGACACACCAGTTTCAGCTGGGACCCAAGACCAGGTTAAGGAGAAACTTAGCTGTGCTTATGGGTTTGTGCATAAAGTTAAAATGAGACATAATGTGATGCCTGTACGACAGAAGTTACGGCACTTACCATTTTCAGTCAGGGAAGCTGTTTCAGAGGAACTTAAAAAACTTGTTCAAAAAGACATTATTGAAGAGATTGACTCATCGGAATGGGTTTCACCTATGGTAGTGACACAGAAGAAGGATGGAGGCATTTGCCTTTGTGTGGACTTAAGGGAGCCAAATAAAGCCATTGTGATTGACAGCCACCCTCTTCCTCACATTGAAGAAGTATTTGCAGAACTCCGTGGAGCAAAGATGTTTTCTACTCTTGATTTGCAGAGCACATACCACCAGGTTATGTTGCATGAAGATAGCAGAGACCTCACAGCATTTTTTACACATGAGGGACTATTTCATTTTAAACGGGTTCCATACAGTCTTGCATCTGCCCCAAGTGCCTTCCAAAAAATTATGTAATTGATTCTGAAGAATCTACATGGAGTTCAGTGCTATCTAGATGATATTATTGTGTTTGGAAATACTTCTGAGGAGCATGACAATAATCTGCAATCTGTACTAAACTGCATCAGCACAGCAGGCCTCAAGTTCAATATGTCTAAATGCAAATTTAGACAAACAGAACTCTCCTTTCTGGGGCATACAATTTCGCCGGCTGGACTAAAACCTGATCCAGATCATATCCTAGTAATTTCAAATGCTCCTCCTCCATCAGATTTGTAAACCTTACGTTCCTTCTTGGGTCTAACTTCCTGGTATGCAAAATTCATTCCCAATTATGCTTCTGTCATTGAACCATTACGAGAATTACTATGGAGAAGTTCAACGTTGGTGTGGACAATGGATGCACAAGCTAGTTTGGAAACTGTGAAAGACTTGATTGTACATAGTCCAGTACTTGCACTATTCAGTCCTGCATTGCCCAAAATTGTGGCTATTGATGCTTCTGATTATGGACGTGGGGCTGTCCTCACACAACTTCATGAGGACAACACAGAGAGGACTGTTGCATTTGCTTCAAGGACACTGAGTGATGCTGAGAGAAAATATTCTACAGTTGAAAAAGAAGCACTTGCTTGTGTCTGGGCTACTGAAAAATGGAGAACTTACCTGTGGGGCCGCACATTCAAGTTGCGCACAGACCACAGCCCTTTGACAACATTGCTAACCACAAAAAGACTGGGAAGAGCAGGGAATCGTATTGCTAGATGGTCTGCTAGACTACTCTCTTTCAATTATGACCTGGAATATAAACCTGGAAACCAATATGTGATAGCTGATTGCCTTTCTCGCCTGCCTTTGTCTTCACCAGATGGTCCACTGGAGGATAAGGATGAAGCAGTTGCACTTATTACAAGCACTCTTACTGCAGTTACAAGAGAGCAATTCCAAGCTGCTTGTTCAGCATGTCCAATCCAACAAAAGCTACAGGAATTTCTGACAAAGAGATGGCCCAGTAACCCTAAAAACCTTGACCCAGTTTTGCTGCCTTATTTTAGAATTCGGGATGAACTTTCTTTGCTTTATGGTTGTGTGCTATGAGGTACACACTGGCTACTTGTGCCAGAAGAATTATAGCCAAAACTCATACACCTGGCACATGATACTCATCAGGGTATTGTCAGAACCAAACAACGACTATGAGATATGTATTGGTGGCCAGGGATGGACTCCCACACTGAAGCAATCATAAAATCCCGTGTCACTTGCCAAATGCATGATAAGACGGCATTGACATGTACCCCACCATTACAGCCTGTTCCTCTTCCAGATTCTGCATGGGAAAAAGTTGCGATTGACATCGTAGGACCCTTTGATACTGCACCAATTGACTGTCATTATGCCATCACTTTAATAGACTATTTCAGCAAATGGCCTGAAGTGGTGTTTACATCACAAATTTCTTCTGCTACAGTAATTAAGTTCCTCTCTACAGTTTTTAGCAGGGAAGGTAACCCCAAATTGGTTTCGGATAATAGTAGTCAATTTACTTCTGTGAAATTTGAAACTTTTCTAGCAGAGAGAAACATTTTACATAGACGATCGCCCCTGTATTATCCTCAAGCCAATGGGGAAATTGAAAGGTTTAACAGAAGTTTGAAAGAGAGTTTGCAAATGGCTAAACTGGAAGGGCGTTCATGGATAACCTTCCCTACTGATTTCTTGAAAGCTTACAAGACTACACGACATGCTACAACGCAAAGATCACCCGCAGAGTTACTGCATGGAAAACAGATGAATACTAAACTGAACATTGCTGGATTGTTAAAGACGAGACCTGATGCACCAAATGAGGATGCTCTGAGAAAAACAGTTGAACAGAAGCAAGCAAAGTATAAGGCTTTCACAGACAAACAGCGGGGTGCTAAGGAACCTAAGTTTGAGTGTGGTTCCTTCGTTAGAGTAAGAAAACCTGGAATTTTACGGAAAGGGGACCATAAATTCACATCTCCTCTTAAAATCATAGAGAAGAAAGGACCTTACACCTATCGACTTTCTGATGGGCGGGTATGGAATGCTTCTTATCTTGCACCTGCCTATGCACCAAGAGGAGATGATGCCAACACCCAGCCCACGTTGTATGACTTCACCGTAGCACCAACACAACAAGACATTGCACTGGAACTGGGGTTTGAGAGACGGTCTGTCAGACCTAGATGACCACCTGTCTGGACTACAGACTATGTTATGTAGTATTTACAGTGTTTTCAGTGTAATATTTCTGCCAACAGTATAGTGTCTTGTTCCATATTTGTTGCTGTGGTTAGAACAATGTTTATTTTATAATTGGGAGAGCTTCTTAAGAGAGGAGGGAATGTGGTGTTTTAGATGCTGCTTGTAATTATTAGAACTGGGAGCACTGGCTGTTGGGAATCTGGAAGCACAGGAAACAGGAAGGAGGGGGGAGGAGATGAGCCAGGCCAGAGTGAGAACTACAGAGAGGAGCAGCAGCAGCTTTGTAAAGAGGTTTCATCTTTGGTAAATAAAGGCCTGTTGAAGTTTGTTACTACCTTGCTTGCATGATACAACAACACTACACATGACTTGCATTTCTTTCTGCTTGACCACATTGCAAACCCTAGTCCATTCAATTTTAACATTTCATAAAATCATAGAACTGAAAGAAAACTCAAAAGGCCATCAGGTCGAGTTTCCTGCACTCATGGCAGGACCAAACACCATCAGCCTGTGTTTCTCAATCTTTTTTTATAAAGCACCCCTTTTAAAAAAAATTATAAGTACCCCCATACCTACAGTTTTCAGACACACATTTTTTCTTACCATTGCAACACGTTTGTTTAAACAACTTAATCATAGCCAGGTGGGCGATGAAATTTTTGGGTGTAAAAAGTACAAAAATAATAAAACACTGTAAAACTTAAAACAAAAATTCAGTTTTCTCCTAATTTCAGTTGTGTTGATGTACACCCCAGACGTCTCTCAAGTACCCCTAATGGGTACTCCTACCACTCGTACCACTGGTTGAGAAACACTGATCTAGGCTATTCTTGACAGATGTTTTTCTAACCTGCTCTTAAAAAACCTCCAATGACGGAGATTCCACAACCTTCCTAGGCAATTTATTTCAATGCTTAACCACCCTGGCAGTTAGGAAGTTTTTCCCTAATGTACAACCTAAAGCTCCCTTGCTGCAATTTAAGTCCATTGTTTCTTGTCCTACCACCAGAAGTTAAGGAGAAATTTTTTTCTCTCTCCTTGTAACAACCTTTCAGGTACCCGCTCAGTCTTCTCTTTTCCAAACTAAACAAAACCATTTTTTTACTCTTCCCTCATAGGTTATGTTTTTTAAACCTTTATAATTTTTGTTGCTCTTCTCTGGATCTTTTCCAATTTGCCCACATCTTTCCTTTAATCAGGCATCCAGAACCAGGCACAATACTCCAATTGAGGCCTAATCAGTGCAGAGTAGAGTGGAAGAATTACTTCTCGAGTCTTGCCTACAACAGTTTTGTTAATACATCCAGAATGATATTTGCTTTTTTTGTACCAGTATCACATTGTTGACCCATTTAGCTTGTGGTCCGCTATGTCCTCTAGATCCCTTTCCGCAGGACTCCTTCCTAGGTAATTTGCCATTTTGTATGTGTGAAACTGAGTGTTCCTTCCTAAGTGGAATACTTTGCATTTGTCCTTCTTGAGCTTCATCCTGTTTATTTCAGACCATTCTCCAGTCTGTCCAGATCATTTTGAAATACTATCCTGCACAGCACTTGCAATCTCTGTCCCAGATTGGTATCATCTACAAACTTTATAAGTATACTCTCTATGTCATTATCTAATTAATTGATGAAGATATTGAACAGAGCCACTCCCATAACTGATGCCTGGGGGACCTCACTCATTATGTCATTCCAGCAAGACTATGAACCATAACTACTCTCTGGGAATGGTTATCCAACCACTTATGTACCCACTGTATACTAACTCCTTTTAGGTTGTATCTCCCTAGCTTGTTAGTGAGAAGGTCATAGGAGACTGTATTAAATGCCTTACTAAAGCCCAAATAAACCACGTCTACCACTTCCCCCTTATCCACAAGGCTTCTTATCCTGTGAAAGAAAGCTATCAGGTTAGTTTCACATGCTGTGTTCTTTACAAATCTATTCTGTCTGTTACTTATAATATTATTATCTTATAAATGTTTGCAAATGGACTCCTTAATTATTTACTTCATAATCTTTCCTGGTACAGAAGTTAAAATGACTAATCTACAATTCCCTGGATTTTCCTTATTTCCCTTTTTATATATGGGCACTATATTTTCTCTTTTCAGTCTTCTGCAATCTCCCATCTGTCATGATTTCAAAGATAATAGCTAATGGTCAGTTATCTCCTCAGCAGCCCCTTGAGTATGCTAGCATGCATGTCATCAAACCATGGTAACCTGAAAACATCTAATTTGTTTAAGTAATTTTTAACTTGTTCTTTTCTTATTTTACTTTCTGAACCCACTCCATTTCCACTACATATAGGCTACGTCTACACTGGCCCCTTTTTCGGAAGGGGCATGCTAATTTTGAAAGTGGGAATAGGGAAATCTGCGGGGGATTTAAATATCCCCCGCGGATTTAAATAAAGATGTCCGCCGCTTTTTTTCCGGCTTGGGGAAAAGCTGGAAAAAAAGCATCTAGACTGGCCCGATCCTCCGGAATAAAGCCCTATTCTGGAGGATCTCTTATTCCTACTTCCCCAAGCCGGAAAAAAAGCGGTGGACATGTTTATTTAAATCCGCGGGGGATATTTAAATCCCCCGCGGATTTCCCTATTCCCACTTTCAAAAGTAGCATGCCCCTTCCGAAAAAGGGGCCAGTGTAGACGTAGCCCTCATGTTTTTCTATCTGGATTACCAAGTAGTTTAAGTAGCAACTGACAATTAAGGTACCCAGGTATTTCTTTCAGCTATATATGCCTCTCACTAGTACATTTTTGTCTGGGAATCAATTGATTTCCATATCTATTTTTGTATCTCTTTAAAAAGTATTCTTTGATAGTCACACTCGAACAATGCTTTTCCACTGAGACACAAGGGAGAAAAAATAATGTTAATAATGTCAAATAACGTTAATGATGTAAAACAGGGGTGGGGAACATAAGGCCTGAGGGCTGGATGAGGCCCCCAGCTTAACTGGATCCAACCCCCAAGGCTCAGGGCTTTCCTCCTCCCTCACAACATTGGGGAGCCTACACTGGCACTCCAGCCTCCCCCCCCCCACACACACACACTGTAGGGCTGGAGCACACAAAATCTACAAGTCTGGGTACCTCTAGGCTCAGGAATGTGAGGAGTGTCTTTCTCCTTCTCAGTCGGGGGCCACATCAGTGAGGGTTTGTTTGTTCGTTTTTGCTTCTCACTGGTGTGTGGGCCCTGACTGATTTTTCTATGGGTCAGCATCCCCTGACCCAAAAAAAGTTCCCAACCTCTAAAAGATGAATCAAAAATCCCAAGACAGGATGCTAGGAGCCAAAACCTATTACAGTAGTTCAATACATCACTGAACTACTTATGACTCTCTGTGAATAATGCTGATTATTGCTGACTCTTCGTGAACAGAAGTATGGTAACAAATGATGACCGATTCTTTTAATTTCTTTAATATATTTTCTGTGCCAAGACAAGTGCTTTTTATGTCCTTTACAATTAGTAGACACAAGATGTTGGCCTAACCACCTTGCAAAAGTAAGAGACTGTGTATAATAGTAATGTCATGCAGAGTAGAGATTTTATAATTGTATTGGATAGCCATAAGACCACTGCTTTTAAAAAATCTATTATACATGAATGTATCAGTTTAAAAAACATAGCATATAAAGCCAACAGTTTTTTATTTGTTACCAGACATTTTGATAAAACAGGTCTTTCAAAACTCACAGGCCTTTCATACGGTACTTTTCAAGGTTACTCGACTTTTGCTAAATCACATGTAGAAATAACTGTTTCATACATCTTATGGACTTACTGAACTATATATTTTGTTGCTTTCTGGAAATATATATAAGTCAACTTAAGTCTCATTGACTATGTTCCTATAGTGACTATTTAGTAATATTATACTTAGAATATTTCCTAACAAAAATATTTTTACATAGGTTATTTAAACATTAGGAAAAAAGTATTCAACTAAATATTACTATATCTTCATCCTGGTTTCTGGGAGCCAAAACTAGTAGATCCATTTTTCTGAAAGACAAAGAAAAGATTGATTAGAAGCATCAAAGCAAATATACAATCTATGCTTTCTAAACACACCAAAATGAATGTAATTGAATTACTGCAAAAGAGCTATTGAGGACAGATACTTAGTGATGTAAACTGGCATAGTTCTATGGACTCCACAGAGATTTGCTAGCTTACATAAACTCAAGATCTGGCCCTTGGTTTTAAAAATTCTAAAGGTTCATAACTGACACAATACATTATTGATTTTAACTGATTTTCCCACTGATTTTTGCAATGACATACATTAACATTGCATATTTCAATAAAGTAATCCTAATGAGTATAATCTCATTTATGTAAGAGTTGTATACAAGAAATATATATTCACTGATAATTTATTAAACAAAGCTCTAGCTAGGCTTCAATTTGACTTTATACAGTACACAGATTAATATTAATAATGCCATTCACAAGGCGTTGCTTCAGATACAGAGAACCTCATGTTTTGTGACTAATCCTAAGAAACAAATGAAAAATAAGGCCCTGATTCTCCACTGTCTTGCATTTTTGTATAGTCAATTACATCTATGCCAAATATGCACAATGGAGGTGCAAAATATTTCCCTTCTGATATGGTGGTGTTTTACTCCCACTTAGCACAAGTGTGAATGACTACTCAAGGAGGAAAGCAGTGGAGAATCAAGCCATTGATTTCTTGTGTCATGCATTTAATATGGCACAAAACATTAAAATTTAACATCCACTGATTCCCAAAACATGATAGAATCCAGAATGTGTAACTGTTGGTCTCCCAATCTCAACAAACACAGTACTTCTTTTAAAGCAAATTACAGACTTATGTGCATAGATTTGTGACTCTGGCAGACCAGCCCCCAGCCCCTCCCAAAGCTTTAAGCCTCAGCCAACCACTGGCAAATTCATTGCTGAAAACCGTCTGTTTCACCTGGGTGTTAGCCAGGCCAAGATGGGTTTTTAACTTACAAACAATTCAAGAAGTCTAACAACATTGTCATAAGTTGCTTCATGCATTTATATCACTTATAATATCTTTATAACCTGCTGTAAGGCAGTATATAAGTTTCTACTTTAATAATGGCAAAAAATGTTTGCTGTGAAACTGTTGAATCTAGTCAGGAGAGGTCATCTCCTGCCCATCAAAACTAAATGGGCCATTTTTGGACACAATAAAACAAACCCTTTGTTAATTGCCCCTTCACCCTGAAGGGGCTATATGCATAAGTACTTGGCACATCAGCTTGAATTCTGGAAGAATGCAAAAAAGGAGCTAAAAAGATTTTTTTTCCCCATTTTTTTTCTTGTTTGGATTGAGAGCTATAACCCAGAAGCAAAGATATTCGTGACCAAGCAGTGTTAGCCCTAAAAGATATTCACAGATGACCAATTATTCAGACTGTCACCTTTTGAAATCCTAGAATTAGATTCCCTCTGGGTAGCAGACTTGGGGCTAGGATTAGGGCTCCTAATGGTAGGCATCCTCTTACAAGGGTTAGGGTTGCTCTGCATAGGCAATCTGGGGCCAGGGTAAGGGTTTCTACAGATAGGGGAGCTGAGGCTAGAGTTCTCTCTCCTACAGGGAGGCATCCCCACCCTTGGGTTAGGATTACTATTAGCGGGAAATTTGGTGGTAAGGCTAAGGTTCCCATGGGTAGATATCCCCACCTTACTACTGGCAGAAGATTTGGGGATCAAATTTGGGTTTCTATGGGTAAGGATCCGCACCCTACGGTAGGGCTCTATGAGTAGGGAATGCTGGGCTAAGGTTAGGGTTCCCATAGGTAAATATCCCTGCCCTACGATTAGAGCTACTACCCTAGAAAATTTGTGTATAGGGCTAAGGTTCCCATGGGTAAGCATCTCCACCCTCAGTTTAGGATTCCCATGGGTGAAGTACTTGGTGTTAGGGTTAGGGATGAGAAGGGGGTTTGCAGCTAGGATTAGGGTTCCTATGGTTAGGCATCTTCATCCTAGGTTTTGGATTCTGACAGGTAGGGGACTTGGGATTAGGGTTAGAGTTCCTACGTATGGGCACTCCTGCCCTAAGATTAGGGTTCCTGTGGGTATAGATCTTAGTGCTCGAGTCAGGATTCCTATGGATAGGCATCCCTGTCCTAGTGTTAAGGTCCTCATGGGTAGGCATCCCCATCCTAGGGTTAGGGCTCCTATGGATTGAGGACTGGGACCTAGGGTTATTGTTTGGTGGATAGAGGTCTTGGGGTAGGGTGGTGGTTCTCAAACATTGTGTGAGGACCCTGAAGTAGGTTGCCACCTTGTTTTAATGTGGTCACTAGTATTTGCACTTGACTTGCTGGGTTCTGAGACCAACACCCAAGCAGAAGCCCCACGGCTCAGGGCTGAGGTATTGACGTCAGCTGTAGGTTTCAGGGCTTAGATTACAGGTGCCCTGCCTGTGTATGAAGCCCTTGGGCTTCCACTTTGGGCCCCCTGCACAGGGTCTCAGGCTTTCTTTTATCCCTGCTGCCCCAAGCAGTGGGGCTTGATGAGGCTCAGGCTCCACTCCCCCTTCTTGGGAGGGTCATATAGTAATTTTTATTGTCAGAAGGAGGTTGCAGTGCCATGAAGTTTGAGAGTATTTGCTCTATAGTGTAACTCATTTGTGTATATATGGTAGTCTGCTTTAACCTTGTAATAAATCTCTCATTTCTTCTCATAATTAATAAGTCTTTATATTGTTTACTATTCCACTGCCTAAAATTTGGTGTGAGTACAAATTGACCTAAGGTAAGTGTCTAGTTTCTGGGGACTGAGAGCAACCTGAAAATGTTGTCATCTTTTCACTACAGGTTGAACTTCTCTTGTCCAGTACCTTCAGGACCTGACTGGTGATGAACCATAGAATTTGCCAAACCACAGGAGGTCAATATTGTCTAGCAGCATTACCAACACTTCTATTGTTTACTGGGCTCTTAGAAGACATTCAGGGGAAAATTGGAACTAAATAACAGCACAGAACACTGAGGCTGCGTCTAGACTGGCATGATTTTGTGGAAATACTTTTAATGGAAAAGCTTTTCCGTTAAAAGTATTTCCGCAAAAGAGCGTCTAGATTGGCACGGATGCTTTTGCGCAAAAAGTGCTTTCGCGCAAAAGCATCCGTGCCCAGTATAGACGCACTTTTTCACAAGAAAGCTCCAATAGCCATTTTAGCCATAGGGCTTTCTTGCGCAAAAAATTAAGGTGCCTGTCTACACTGACCCTCTTGCACAAGTATTCTTGCGCAAGAGGGCTTATGCCTGAGTGGGAGCATCAAAGTATTTGCGCAAGAAGTACTGAATTCTTACATTAGAACGTCAGTGCTCTTGCACAAATTCAAGCGGCCAGTGTAGACAGCTGGCAAGTGTTTGCGCAAAAGTGGCCGTTTTTGCGCAAAATCTTGCCAGTCTAGATGCACCCTGAGAGCCAGGACTTGTGGCTGTAAACAAACTTTACTGGATTGAAGGAAACTTGGCCATACCCTTGGTAAGTGGATATCCAGCTAACTAAAATCATGACAGACCACGGATGTTGCCGGACCAGAGAGGTTCAATCTGTATGGCAAGCAACTATCACTAGGTCCAGCTTGCCTGGGTGGCAAGATAGACTGGAATGCCCAGAGGACTGTTTGTGACTCCATGGTAAGATTGCTATAAAGTATTAGACGTTCATACTTGTTGTATTGGTATAATTTCATTAGAGAACATAGAAATAGTTTGAGGTTTCTGCCCTGCTTCTTGACAGTCTGCTCTGAGGTTGGCATGAGCAATCTTACCACACATCATCACTGAAACAAAAACTGAATTGCATTTTCGAAAGATATTTTAGAAATTTGAGAGGGAAAATAGAGCATTTAATTCAATTTACTATATTGTAGTCTTCTTGCAACTTACCTTTAATTTTGGAATAGCAGGGTTCACAATGCACAGTATTTTTGTAAATCCAAATGCTGTCTCCTGCTTTCAGGTCTTCCAAAGATCTTTTGCACACTTCACACTTTAACACATAATTATATGCACAGTTTTAAGTAAAAAAGAAATCCAAAAATCTGTCTGATATTTAAGCTCCAGCATATAAACATTCAAGGACAGAGGTGTAGCCAGCAGTATTTCGGTGTCACTGAACACAATCTCTCCAAGGAGTAGCAAACCTAATCAGCACAGTCAAATTATTACTTTCATGTAGTGCCCAAGGCTCAGTACTTTTTAACCTTGCAAACTGTAGATTTTCCTCCCCAACATTCTTAATTCTTTTTTCCATAGTTTGGGCCAGATAAGTGCGCTGTTTAACAATCTTGACCTTTATGGAATAGATAGCGGAAACAACAGGAAAAACTGCCCAAAACACAAGACTGGTCAGAAACTCAGTTCTGAGTGCAAGAGTGAGAGTGAAAGTGCAGGCAGAAACTCCACAAAAGGAAACAAAAAATACAGTAAGGAAGCACCAGATACAGAAGCAATGTTAATTTGCTACAGAGAAAAAACTAAAAGCATTGGCTAGAAAGGAGCTTAGAATTATGAGCCATGAAACTGTCTCCTGCTTGATTCTTACTGTGTGGAAGGAAACATTACTTTACAATTCATTGTTAAATAAACATGATTAAACATAAACATTAGAAAAACATAAAGGGTGTGTCTACCCAGCAAAGTTATTCCAGAATAATGGCCATTATTCCACAATAATTATGCGAGCGTCTACCCAGCCAGAGGATGAGGTGAAGGCTAGAACTTTAACACGGTTGAAAAAAGAGCTAGATAGATTCATGGAGGTTAGGTCCATCAATGGCTATTAGCCAGGATGGATAGGAATGGTGTCCTTCATCTCTGTTTCTCTGGAAGTGGGAGACAAGGGAGGGATCATGTGAGGATTACTTGCTGTGATCCCTCCCTCTGGGGCATCTGGTATTGGCCACTGTTGGCTGACAGGATACTGGGCTAGATGGACCTTTGGTCTGACCCACTATGGCCGTTCTTATGTAATTCCGTTATTTTGAAATAATTTTGAAATAACGGATGGCTTATTCTGATTTCTGTAAACCTAATTCTATGAAAAATAATACCTATTCCAAAATAGCTATTTCGTAATAAGGTGTGTGTAGATGCTCCACTTCCGCTATTTCGAAATAGCCCCTCACCAGGGCCATTTTAAGTTATTCCTCCTGGGGCTCTAAATTGAGATAGCACATGTACATAAGGGAAGCCTGCCTTGGACTAATTTTGAGGCTTCCCTGCAGTATATACCTGCTATTTCAAAATAAGCTGTTTTGGAATAACTATTTTGGAATAGCTTATTCCAAAATAACTGTGTAGCCAAAGGAAGTACCTCACTCCATCATCAATTTCTCCCCTAACAGAGAGAGCCAAAATGTCAGATCTTATGGGTAACTGTTCATATCAAAAGGGGTAACTTTACCTAAGCTTTGCTGCCCCACCTCACTAGCTCTTACTAGTCCCTGGAAAATACAGATGGAAAGAAAGTGAAACCCCTTCTTACCTTGAAACAAGTTGAGTGACAGCAAATCTGTAGGGCATCTAAGATCATTTTGGCCTCTATGCCCAGTGGTTTCCGGCAGAATGTGCACATATCTTTTTCAATTATAGACCTATGTGTAAATAATATAACATCAGCTGTCAGAAAAACAGATACCATTAAAATCCAGGGAGAGAACTGATTAATTTAGTACATTACAGTGGAAGACCATTAGTATACAGCACATCCGTCAGGAATGAACTAATGATGCATCGATATTTTGTTGTGTGATTAATAGTAGTGATGCATATACTGCAGGGTTGGGAAAACCAATTGATACATTTACCAGATAGCAAGAATACAAGCTTTATTTGGTGAGTGAAATGATTCTAAATGGCAATCAAAATGTATTAAGTTGCTGACTACCTCGGGGTGTGTTCACAAAGCACTCTAGTGTACCCACAACTGGGCGCGTATTGTCTAGTACAGACGGATGGTATCTCTTCTCCAGTCACACTGCAGCAGCATGGGTGTTAGGTCAGGCTAGCTGCCCGAATATGTACCTGGGGGTACACAGATGGCATTGTACTTGGGCAGACTGTACTCGGGAGCCACCTTCTATGCCACCATAGACACTCTGCTATTTGTAGCACATTGTCTCTCTACTGTACAGACATTCCTTAACTGGAGGGGGCAGGGAAGCTAGTGCTTAGGACATTTTAATGTTTCAAAGAAGCAATCCAAGCAACTTATAGTTAGATTTACACTCTCAGTTAAGTACCCAATCATATACTGAGTTTTGGATCATCTCAGTGCTCGCTGCCTTTTCTTGTCATATTCCCAGTCTTTTCTTTTGACACTTTCATCTGCTGCTGCTGTTCTGGCTGTGTAAACTGAACTAATTTTGCTCACACCCACACACTGTTATGCTCCTGTATCCATTCCCATTTACCATGGTTGTTTGCCCTACTAGGCTATACTTACTTACATATTAGCCCTATTTTCATTAGGGTGTAGTCTATATTACAGAAGACGGTTGAATTAAGATACACAAATCCTGCTATGTTAATTACATAGCCAGAGCTGAAATGCCTTAAATTGAGTTTCTGCACCATCCATACAGCGGGAGCCCAATGGAGTCTTCACTAGACCTGCTAAATAGAACCCCAGAAGATCGACAACAGCAGTGTCAATTTTCCACATAGTGTTGACATGGCCTAAGAGTCTTTCTCAATGCAATTATTCCCTAATAATGGGAAGGTTAATGTTATGTGAATCCTAAATGGTGGACACAGTTTAAACTTCTTTTTATTGGTAAGTGAGGTTTTATTGCTTTGAGCAGGTATTCCCTCTGTACTTGGAAATACTGTATTGTTAAAAATAAAACTTTCAATTGCAACCTTCCCCCATATCAGCCAATTTATCCATCTCTGTGCTCTGAACATTTGGTCACTACTGACTCTGTCCCCACTATAGCAAAGATAATTGTCCAAAACCAACATCTGCCAAATTACAATAAGGGCATGTCTATATGAAAGTTAGAACACAGCAAGCTGGGGTAAAAATCTACCTCGCATTAGTCTGCTGGGTGCACTAAGTGTCTGGTGTGGATCTCTAGAGCAATGGGTACTTGTAATGCAGAGCACAAGACCCTGGAAATGGCACAATTCTATTGGAAGGCAGGCCTGTCTGAGCAGACAGTCTGATCATAATGGGAGTGGCTTTTACTGTACTCGTTTGTCTATAGGTGATACTGCAAAGTGTCTGTGTTCTGCAGTACTCAGACATACATACCGATCAGAAGTAGAATAAACAGTTTTGATAGATTTTCCAGTAACATTTTCTTCATATGTATCATTGAGTGGTTTTCTGTAATACAGTAAATGATCAGTAGTTAGCAAGCAATAATTTTTTCAAAACTTTAATGCAATAAAGAAAATGTGCAGTTCACAAATGTTAACATATAACCACAGCCTAAACTGTAAAAATAAGCTGAGATGAATTTTGTCTTTGTTTTAACACTCAATTGAGAAAATAAATCTCATTTTAATAAATTCAACAAAATACCATGTTTTGTGCTGTGTTGCTTTACAATCCTTACAAACATTTCAAACTGAAATAAAAAACCCATTAAGCAAAATCTGCAATATGATAAATTTGACTGCTTGCGATTATCTCCCCATCTAAACGTTATCAGATTGATCGGTTATAAGGTCAAAAGAGAGCACTAGGATCATCTAGTCTGACCTCCTGTAGTACCCAAGCCAGATGATTTAATTCCTGTTTGAACTAAAGCATATATTTTTTTAAAAGCATCAGAGAAATGCCATGTTTTTCTACCAGTGCTGCCCTTTTAGTATTAGTCAATCATTTTTTGCTAAAATTGTGATATATCCCTAGTACAATGAGCATCATTGAGATATAAAGTTGTCTATTACACAATGGTATGTCTAGTTACCACAGTAATTGTAGAGCTCCATATACTGATAACTGGAAATACTGTAGAAAATTTAACTATTTTGGAGCTAACCAGTCAGGTATTTTTTAACAGAGCTTGTTCTGGCTATTTTACTGTTGAGAATAATTCCATTTAACATAGCAGTAATCATCAGTCGGGAAGCAAGTAAGAAAGTCTACCTGCCAAACAAATTCACAGGTTTTGAACTTTTCTGAACTTAATAATCTTACTTCTTGAGGATTACATTGGTACTATCATAAGATAATGATGACAACTTTGTACTATTGTTTTATAATGCAGTTAAAATTGCTTTTTACAGTAGTCCTTATTTGCATTAGAAGCCTTCTCTCAGGGTATGTCTACACTACAAAGTTAATTCGAACTAACAGACATTAGTTTGAATTAACTTTAATAGGCGCTACACATACAAACCGCTAGTTCGAACTTAATTCGAATTAGCGGAGCGCTTAATTCGAACTAAGTAAACCTCATTCTACGAGGACTAATGCCTAGTTCAAATTAAGTAGTTCGAATTAAGGGCTGTGTAGCCACTTAATTCGAACTAGTGGGAGGCTAGCCCTCCCCAGCTTGCCCTGGTGGCCACTCTGGGCACCACCAGGGAAATTTGTCTGCCCCCCTCCCGGCCCCAGAACCCTTAAAGGGGGACGGTCTGGCTATGGTGCCCGTGCCAGGTGCAAGCCTGCCAGCACCCAGCCAGCAGACCCTGCACCTAGCACGAGCCAGCCACCCGCTGCCACCCAGCCCTCCGCCTCTTCCCGGGACCAGGCTGGCGGCTCCCAGGAGCCTGCCCGGGGCCGCAAGAGGTGGGCGCCCGCCTGGTCTAGTTCGGAGATCGTGGACCTCATCGAGGTTTGGGGGGAAGCCTCCAACGTCCACGACCTCCGCACTAGGCACAGGAAAGTGGCCGTCTAGAGCAGGATAGCTGCCAGCCTGGCCACCCAGGAGCAGGTTTGCATGAAAATCAAGGTGGTCCAGTGAGACCCCCGACCCTGAGCCCTGAGCTTAGAACATAAGAACATAAGAACGGCTGTACCGGGTCAGACCAAAGGTCCATCTAGCCCAGTAGCCTGTTTGCCGACAGCGGCCCACACTAGGTACCCTGGAGGGGATGGACCGAAGACAATGACCAAGCCATTTGTCTTGTGCCATCCATCTCCAGCCTTCCACAAACAGAGGCCAGGGACACCATTTCTACCCCCTAGCTAATACCACTCCACGGACCCAACCTCCATGAATTTATCTAAATTCTCTTTAAACTCTATTATAGTTCTAGCCTTCACAGCCTCCTGCAGCAAGGAGTTCCACAGGTTGACTATTTGCTTTGTGAAGAAGAACTTTCTGTTATTAGTTTGAAGCCTGCTACCCATTCATTTCATTTGGTGTCCTGTAGTCCTTCTATTATGGGAACTAATGAAGAAATTTTCTTTATGCACCCTCTCCACATCACTCATGCTTTTATAGACCTCTATCATATCCCCCCTCAGTCTCCTCTTTTCTAAGCTGAAAAGTCCCAGTCTCTTTAGCCTCTTTAGCCACAAATAACATCATTTGTGTATAACTTGGTATATTCAGAATTGCTGTAGAGAAAAACACTTGGAGGTATCTTTCCAGTACCTATTCTCCTTATATGTCTTTGTGTACACAACAGTGTCCTTTGAACTTGAGGAACTGGTTGAAGTATTATTGCTGAAAGAGAAACAAACATGTATTACTGCATCTTTAAAAAAGTAATTATACTATATACAAAACAATTACAAGAGGCTGTAAATAATAGTAAAGCTAATTCCTAGTCCTGAATTTCACTGGTTATTTTAGGGTCTAATCTTGCCCTCACAAAGTTCCACAGAAGCCAGGGCCTCAGTCAGCAACTCAGTCATATTGTTTCATACAATAGCAGGAACCTATTCACTACACATAATAGAGCAGTACAAAAGGAATTAACATTGGGATGAAATCCAATCCCTCTCCCCTCCTGGAAATTCTACATTTAGAATTTTTTTTGTCAATCCTGCTGCACGTTCCTTAATTTTCACGTTGCAGTCTGGTTCTGCAGTACCTATAGCAACATAATTAGCACTCTTCGAAAGAATTAACTATGGGAAAATGGACAGAACAACACGAGGGCATTTCACTTTGTTTAAATATTTTAATGACTTAAATGTGGTTTTCTATTCACAGTGCAGTAAAGGGTACACATCCTGCCAAGTTAAAAGGAAACACTACATACTGTATCACACTCTTTACCTGTTAAAATGTCTCAGAGGAGTAGCCATGTTTGTCTGTAACTTTAAAAACAAGTAGTCCTGTGGCACCTTAGAGACTAACAAATATATATACATGTTTTGTATCATGAGTTTTCGTGAGCAAAACCCACTTCTTCAGATGAGCTGGAATGGAATATTTTTCAGCATCCAGCTCATCTGAAGAATTGGATTTTGCCCACGAAAGCTCATGATTCTTTATCTGCTGTTATTGTTTTATTATTATCCATGACACTTTTCAAAATTAGTCACAAAGCTACAAAAGCCATAACAACAATTATACACCACCTGCGAAATGCTGATCAACATGTGTGTTGAATATTTATTCTGAGTCCTGAAGTTATGTTTTCTTTCACTTTTGGCCAAATTGTCATCTGAGCTTATGTGGTAATGCACAAGTGTAACCATAAGCAAGAACGCCCAGTATCCCGTTGCAGAAATAGGAAGAGGAGGGACTGTACACCTGGTTCTTCCTTCCCCTCCCCACTTCCAAGCAAGAGGCAGGAAGAGTATGGAGAGGACAGGCGTGGGTGGAGCCTTGGCCCCAGCTGAAATAATGCACCTCCCATTCCTCATTACTGAGTAGTATCTTGCATTGCTACTGATCAAGGTCAGTAGCAGAATTCTTCCATTCTCCTCCTCAAGAGTGTTCTTTCATTCAGGCAGAATGACACATTGTTTATTTGTCATCAAAGACTTAATCTTCTGATAACCCTGTTATGACTTGGTGTGGAAAAAGCATATTATTTGTTTCACTTGCTTTCTCACTACCCTTCAATAAGTGGGAAGTTGATACTTTCTCCAAGTATCCAGTCTATAAATGTGGTGAGTTTTCAAAGAAATTTACAGTATAAGTGTCTGTAGTTACAAATTCTAGATAAAGGAAGAGACTTCAGCACTGAAAGGGAAGAACCTTTTAAAAATCTATTTGCTTCAGTATGTCCCTCACCGGAGAGACAGAAAACCCAATCGAGTTCTGCTATGAAAAGTGAGAAATGACACAAGGCATCTCTTCCTACTATGTGCCTTGGAGTTGTGCGACCTGAAGGTTCCATCTATGGCAGCATGGAAAGTTTCTGGGTGGGGCAGAGAGCTTAAAGGAACAATCAGTAAATTCATCCTTTGTTTCCCTTGTCATTCCCCAGGCTGGAGGGAGGATTCCAGACCATTCTCCATGGAACTTTCATTCATAAAACTTCTCTGCCTGGTTTTTGTATAAGGAAGAGTGCTTGAGGCATTGTTTAATTAAACTTGGTAATTTTGTTGACTACAGTACCTGGCTCTTCTGTTGTCATAAGAGGAATTTGTGTTAGCTGGTTTATTTGGAGCTTTAGTGGAATCATGAGGTTGTTCAGTTGTCCTAAAAAACAAATGACAAGACAAAGATTTATGACACCAACTATATTTTTAAATCATGCTCCGAGCACCTTCAGATACCCTTGAAGGTACCATATAACCAGTGTTACTACCATTAGACCATGAACAAAAGACATTATCTTTCTCTTCCTTTGTTTAAAAAAAAAAGGGGTGTGAATTTAGCAGGGTTAGGGGAACAAGACCTGGAGTGGGAGGGGGAGATAAAGAGGCTGTGCTTGCAGCAAGCAGGATACACAGAATCTGAAAAAGAGAGCACTTAAGACACCATAAGGCCACAGAACCTCATGCCAAGGTAACAACCCCAGCTAGTTTGGTATAGAGATACTGAAAAAGAAGGATTTATCACAGGACCTGCTGTGGCAAGAGGGATTATGTGGTGGAAACAAGGCAGGGAGCCTCTGTAGACTTGGATACACATCCAGACTTTTAAACATTTTTTTTCTTATTAAGTGAAAGCCAAACTCTGTAAGGCTCCCATTAATAGCTCTCATTTCTATGTCAAGTCGCAGTGTTGATGTTAAGGTTTTTATGTTGGCTATATTTCTGCAATGTTGGCAATCTATTTTTGGGTAAGTTCTACATTTTAAATGGCAACTTTAAAATACCAGCTCAGAACAGACATGAAGAGTTGAAAGCAAAATATAAGGACTCACTTTTTAAAGTAAAGTTTTTTTTTCTAGTTCAGAAAAGGCCACGTGGAAAATAGTCTAAAGAACATGATGTAATTGGTGTAATAGTGATGGGTTCACTAGAAAGGACTAGCTAGATAGATATACCAAGCAGCACCAGGATTTCTAAATAAGTATCACAGTTTCTTCCATTTTTCATGGCTATAAACATGACGCTCTACAGAGCATAAACTCATCAACCTAATGAACTGAATATAAATTCTAACAATATTCAGGATTTTTCTTTTACAGTGAAGCTCAAACAAATGGCCACTAACTGTATGTCAAAAGCAATAATTCTGCCAAAAGTTACGTTCAGGGAGAAAGTGATAACAATGAGCCCGAACACTGGTTATTTTGCTGGCAGTTGGATTTGTTGCAGTGCAATTGCCAAGGTTTGGATTTCTCTGCTAAATGAATCTTCCTCAATATCAGTGTTTTACATGCGCAACATGTAGCATGAACCAGTACTCTCCATTGTGCCTCAACTTTGAAGTGGCAGGGCTACTTTAAGAAAACTGAGAGAAAATTTTGTGTTCTCTAAACTTGCAGCCTTTGCCTCTCTGAGGAGACTGCTAGCCAGGGTCCTCTCCTGATGGGGATTTTTGTGATGTGAACCCCTTTCTATTAAGAAAAGGATAGAAATTATTCATTTACTGAAATGGCTAACCCTTCTTAAATACTTAGATGGTGTGTGGGGGTTTCCATTTAGGCATAAAGCGTAACGAAGGACTCCCACTAAATGAAGACAAAAGAACCACGAATAAGGTTTTCCTTGAAAGATTGACTGCTAAATTACAGTACATTTCGTTAAATGAATCAAGACTTCAATAGCTCAAGTGATCAGGAACCTTACAAGCATGGATGTATGCACTGAACTATCAAATAGTTTAATTATCTTGGTTATATGACTTTGTGACTCCAGGACATTAGGTCATGTCTACACTAGGAACCTATTTTGAAATAACTAAACTCGACTTAACTCCCAATTTTACAAAGTCAAAATAGCGTGTCCTCACTTTGGGGAAGCCTCAGAATTAGCCTGAGGCAGGCTTCGTTAATGTGGATGCACTACCTCAACTTAGAGCACCAGAAAGCACTGAGGATAACTAGTTTGAATTACTCTGGGGAGTAGTTATTTCGAAATAGTGGCACCAGAGTGTCCACATTAATGCTATTTCAAAATAAGTGTGGACACTCCGCTTATACATTTGACCTAAGGGGGGTTATTTCGAAATAAAGCCCTATGTAGACCAGGGATAAGAGAAGTAATAAGTTCAGATATGAATTTTTAAATAAATAAATAATTACAGGTGCATGCTTAATTACGTTAGGTGAATATATACATTCATATGTCTTTCTAAAGATCTGCAATTTTTACATGGTTACATTGATAAGAAACATTCTCATGCATAGTACTACACAGTAAAATGCTGCCCCACTGCAAAACATTTTAATTTTCAGTGAATGTAAAACAAAGCTATGAGTTCAGTCTCACCGATTTTTATTTTGTTCTGCAGTTTTTACTTCAATGAGATCATCAAGACCTTGGTCTCTGTGAAAATGAAATATACCTCAGTGTTAGTCATAATATTCAGTTCAATTATAAATTAGCAATACTTGCACTTTAAAAAGGAGAAAAAATTCTGTTTTCTACAAGTAAGAGAATGCTGCACTGCATCATTGTCCTGGTTGCCTGACAAACACTAGTTCCCAGGATAAAGCCCTCCATCTTGTAAATATGGCCTACATTCTTGGTTACATTCAGCCATACTGAAATGAATTTTTTTGGCTTGTGTTCAGTTTACCAAGTAATCCAGCTGGCTGTGTATCAATGACTTGTTCTCTTCACTAATTACTACTCTCCCAATCTATATGTCATCTGCAAACTTTCAGTGATTGTTTTCTATTTTCTTCCAAGCCATTGATAAAAATAGAATAGGATAAAAAGATAAAAATCTGTACACTCTCTACCACGTAAGAGAAAACCAAGATGGACAAAGCAACTTAAAAAAATATCTTTTTTATGTTGATACATTTTCTAGCATTTTTTTCTTCTTGTATAAAAAGGTGCAGTACTAGTTTACATTAGTGTGGAATTCTGTATTATAGAACTCACTACTCTCTTAATGTCACAGTGTAGCTGGCTCTTTTAGGGAGTCAGGAACTCAGTTTGCCTGAGAATAGGGTTGCCAGGTGTCCAGTACTGAACCAGGCAGTTCGGAATTTTTGTCTCTTGTCTGGTAAAAAAATAAAAAATAAACAAATACCGGACACCTAAAATGTCCGGTATCTTCTGATTTTTTTTTCCCGGCCAGGAGGCGAAAATCCTGGGCTGTCCGACTCAATATGGAGACAGCCTAGCAACCCTAGTGCTTACTGGGTTCCGCAGGGGAGCTCTACGGCCCTGCGCATAGGGTTGCGGCGCACCGGAGGGAAGCCTGGCGTGGGTGAGGGGAGCGGCTGGAAGGCGGGGCCACGATCGGCGCTAGGCGCCTGTGATTGCACAGAAGGCTGGCAGGGGCGTGGGGAGTAGCTGGGACTCCCCCACCCCCACATGGCTTCTGGGCAATCACAGGCTCCCAGCGCTGATCGCAGCCCCGCCTCCCAGCTGGGAGTCCCAGGCTGGGAGGCGGGGCCGCGATCACCGCTCTTGGCACATCAGAAGCCTAGCGGGGGCGGGGGGAGTGGCTGGGAGGCCCAGCTGGGAGGCGGGACCACGATTTGCCAGTCTGGGTATGTCAGAAGGGGTGGGGGGAGTGGCTGGGAGAGGCAGTACTTATTATCCTGTGCTCCTTTTTTTTTTTTTTTTTTTGCTTGACCAAAAGACCACGTGTCTGGTGTTTTTTGGGAGGACCATCTGGCAACCCTACCCGCGCTGGGAGGCAAGATGGCAGGCAGCCACTGGCAGCCTGTTAGGGCCCAAAAGCCTCAAAAGCGTTTCTTAAAAGGGCCATGCTGGGGGGATGGGGCGGACGGTTCGGAATTTTTCAGAAACCATCTGACAACCCTACCTGAGAGATGCTCTATTAAAGAGAACAAGCCAGGGGGCATATAGGGAGAAATATCAGCCTTGATATAAAAGGGTGTTCCAGGGGATAGTGCCTACCATAGCAACTGACATGCTTCAGAATTACAATTTTACTTGAACTAAGAGAATTAGGCAAAATAGAAAATTGCTGGGTCTCATATTTTTAGATACAGGTAGCTGAGAAGTCATGCGTACCCACTGAACAATAACTGATGTAGGATAATAGTCATGATACAAATAAAATACTGGATTTTATCAATTGTGATAAATTCACAATGGAGGCTGTAGCACAGA
Organism: Pelodiscus sinensis; assembly: GCF_052426305.1. Lineage (NCBI taxonomy): Eukaryota > Metazoa > Chordata > Testudines > Trionychidae > Pelodiscus > Pelodiscus sinensis. The sequence continues at coordinate 270,839,111 of NC_143052.1, forward strand.
ATAGCAGAAAATAGCTTTAAATGATATGGCAGTCATATCTTTACTATTTATTAAGGCAGATGAATGCTGAACATTTTGATTTTCTATATACAGTAAACTTCCGATAATCCGGCACCTTTGGGACCCAGGGGGTGCCGGATTATCAGATATGCCGGACTATCGGAAGGGGGACCTATGAGGGGTCTGGGTGGGGTGGGGGTGCCACCCCAGACTCCTCATAGCTCCCCCTTCCGATAGTCCGGCTCTGCCCCAAGCGTCCCTGATTCAGCCACTGCTGAAACTGACCAGCAGCGGCTGAATCGGAGACGCCTGGGGCAGAGCAGCTGGGGTGCTGCTGGGTTGGTCCCGCAGCGCCGCTCCTTGGCGCTACTGGATCAACCCGGCAGCACCCCAGCATCTCTGCCCCAGGCGTCCCCAAGAGCAGCTGGGGTGCTGCCTGGTTGATCCAGTAGCGCCGAGGAGTGGCGGTGAGGGACCAACCCAGCAGCACCCCAGCTGCTCTGCCCCAAGCGTCCCCAAGTCAGCCGCTGCTGAAATTGACCAAGAGCTGACTCCAGGAAGCCTGAGGCAGAGCAGCTCTGCCCCGGGCTTCCCGGAATCAGCCGCTGGTCAATTTCAACAGCAGCTGAATCGGGGACGCCTGGGGTGCTGCCAGGTTGGTCCCGCAGCCCCCAGGGGCAGCGCTAGGGGACCTACCCTGCAGTGCCCCAGCTGCTCTGCCTCCGGCTTCCCCGATTCAGCCGCTGATCAGTTTTAGCAGCGGCTGAATAGGGGAAGCTGGAGGCAGAGCAGCTCCAATGGTCCGGCTGCGGAGCACTTCCGGGTTCCTGATGGTGCCGGACCAATGGAGTTTTACTGTATATCCACCAAATGTGGGATGCAGCTTCCTCTCCTCATAACTTAAAGCAAGGTCAGGGTTGGTTGTGCCAGAAGCCCCAGGAAAAGGAACAATTTTCCATAACATGTAAAAGGAGGTGCTGCTGTTCTGAGGAACATGATATGAAAGTGGTCATTGGGGGCAGCAAACCCAAAGGAAAGCTATCCTGCAACGTGTCCACTGAGGGCAGCCTTCCTATCAAGGAAATGTCCAGCAGGGCTGGGGCTGCACCATCTTGCCTGCCAGCACACTGTTAAGTAGTCCCTGCCCCGGTCCCAAACCCTTTCCCCCCTCCTGGCCCTTGGCTGCAGTGGCGGGGGAGGGAGGTAGACCAGGGAGAGCAATGGGAGGGACAAGGCCCTGGTAGCTGAGGGGTGGGGGACGGGGCGGGGCGGGGCGGGGGACTGGAGGGAGAGAAAAGGCCCCTGGCTGCTAGCAGGGCGGGATTAAGACCTTTAGAGGCTCTAAGCACTGAAAAGATTATGGTGCCCCCCCATATCTAATTCAAAATAAAAACAATGCTATACCGTAAAATCTCATTTTTTGTGGTGCCCCTGCTTTGCTGGTGCCCTAAGCACGTGCTTAGTTTGCCTATTGGGTAATCCAGCCCTGGCTGCTAGAGAGAGCAGAAGGAAGAGAAAAGGCCCACGCTGGATGGGAACCCTCTCCCTGTCCCTCCTCAACCCCCAATCCTCACTCTCATCACCCCTACCTTCTGCACCCTCCCATATCCCCAAGGCCCTGCCCTGAGTCCTGCACACACCCTACACTGCCAGCCACCTGCCCTGAAGAACCCGGGTAACACCAGGTAGATCTGTTAGTAGATAATAAAATCCTCTGTAAATGTCTCTTAATATCTATATTGGATTATTTCTATTTACTATTTATTGAGAAGTTAAAAACAATAAACATGGATTTTACTTTAATAACCGAGACAAAGTCAATTAATGGTTGTGAGTTTTGGCTCATGTAACCACATTTACAGAAATAAATCCTCAGTAACAAGACACACTTTGCAGTTACCCGGCTACAATCCCTTTTTAAATTCGGAGAGAACATCACTATAAGTCTTGCCTCTTATTTTTATTTGCAGCAGTATTTACAACGGTGAGATCATCAAGGTCTTTTCTTCTGTGGAACAACAAAAATAGAGTGGTGTTAAAATATTCTGCTTGATTATAAAATTAGACATAAGTAGGATTTCTTTTAAAAAGATAAAGAAATTCATGCATATGAAAAAAAACAACAACCGTGAAGTGGGAGGTTGAAACTACCAACCCTGAAAATACAGGCACTGCACAAGTTTAAGCATCTACAGGGTCCAGTGGGAGTTCTGTGGATCACAATGGAGCTTAAAATTAGAATGTAATTGTAACTCACACACATAGCGTGGTTCACTGTCCCATGTAGTGGCACTTAGACCACTTACAGTGAGAAATAAGAACAAGTGAGCTCTGTAGCATAAGCAGAGAGTTAGCTGACTTTGTAGTTCAAGCTGTAGCAACTCCTGCATTAGGCTCCAGAGATCCCAAGTTCAAAACTGCCTGGTGCCAGTTACATAATCACTTATGTACCATTGCAGATCCAGGCCTCAGTGGCTTTCAGGGTTTGATCCAACATAAAAGCTAAATTTTGCTTTAAATTAATATTTGGGCTGGTTATAGTAGCATCATGCCCATATTGCAAGGCTGGGGGGGGGGGGGGAAGGAGTAAAATAGTGGGATTACATCATAACTACAAACAGCCTCATCCTTGTAATTGTGAGCAGAATGTGAGTCCTCGCGTGTAGAGATCATTGCATAGCTCCTATTAGCAAAGTAGCATAGCAGTTTCCTGCCAGCTCAGTCCATAAAACTGTTCATAGACCACAAGAACCTTGGTCTGAACTGCACTCTAGTGATACTGAGTTCTCACTGAGTCTGTCCCTTTACAATGTATCTAGCAAACACAGCTATTCTGGGGGTTCTTCACAATTTTATTTAATCCCCTACAAAATATATCTGAAGTTCTGTAGATAGATCTACAGGACAGTGATGAACTCCGAAGCATTTATAAATGTGCATGGATAGTGCCAAGGATTCACAAAGAAAAACCCTGGGCTGGGGTGTTGGAACAATTTGTATAAAGGGGGGTGTTCAGAGCCACTGAAGCAAACTGCTAATCTTGTATATAATGGAAACCACTTCAAGTCAGGGATGTGGCAGCACTCCCTGCACTTCTTGCTCTAGCACCTGGGTGTTGACTGATTAGTTAATAGTATGTAAATGCTATTTCATCATTGCATTATTTTCATTCTAATGTTGCCCTGTACTTAAGAACTTCATGTATTTTAATATTAGCCTTTTTTCAAATGTCTATACTAATACACCCTCAACTACAAAAAATAACGGAGCTGCTTACAAGACTTACCCCTTGTCATTTGTGTTAGATGTGGGATTTTCTTTGAGATTATCAAGATCTTGGCTCCTTTAAAGATAAAGCAAAACAGAGCACGTCACAGTCAGGACATACAACCATCCATGACTTTAAGCAAGTCCTTAGTTTTAGCTAAAAGTGGTTATTGAGACATTTTTCAAGAATGATGGAGTTAAATTGATGGCAAAGTTGAAAGCCTACATTGCTTTATTAATTCAATTATATGTAACCAGTAAATATATATCCTTTTAGGTATTTCCACTTGAACTGAAAAACACCTAGTTATGTTTTATATAGAACCAACTACACCTCACACATGAGTCAAAGGGGTAAGTTCCTTCTTAGCACTCAATCATAATAAAAAAATACTTTAAAAATTTTAAAAAATTGCATGCCTCTAGCCAGCAATGAACTTTAAAACATAAGACCACTGAAACACAAAATCAACAGAATATTCCTATGATGTGTTCAAGAACGAGTCCCTGCTGAAAAGAAACAAGTCATATGCTAGAAGAAATTAATCACTGGGGAAAAAAATGTTCCCTTGTGTTGTAGACAAGTCAGCCCTCTGGACCACTGGGATCCTGATTTAATTCTCGCAGTGTTGGTGCCACCATCTAGCCAGGTTGCCAATTCCTGGTTTTATCTGCATCTCTTGGTGTGTTTCTGGAGTCATGAGATTAAACAAGACTCTCAGTTTGACCCTTAAAAACAGAGTATTAGGTGGTTTGTTTAAGAAAAAAGCATTCAAGAATATTGTGTAGGGGAAAAGAGGGAATAGGATTTGTTGGACTATTATTTTCCATACAGCAGTGATTCTTAAACTGTTCTCCAGGGGCAGCTTGCTGGATCACATGATTCCAAATCTCCTACTTGTTTCAAAATGCTAAGTAACATAAAAATCTAGCTAAAGCATGATTAAATACTTTTTATTACTTTTCCATGTTAATTGTATTAATTGCCACGACAATGTAATCTGATCATCATTAAGAGAGGAGCCTCAGAGGGGCAGCGTCTGACAAAGTGGTTTTTACCCATGAAAGCTTATGCCCAAACAAATCTGTTAGACTTTAAGGTGCCACAGGAGTCTTTGTATTTTTTGTTTGGTTTGATTTGGTTTGATTTTTGTAGTGAGAGGGGAGATTGGTCTGAGCAAATCAGGAATGTTCTAGGACACAGTTGCACTATTAAGATGAAAAATACTTTCCATATTGTCTAAGTAACTTAAGATCCTAAGTCCTACTGACTTTCAAAGAGAGCTTGTCTACACCATGCTGCAGTGTGCTCTACAGAGCACTCTAACATGTTACACTCTAAGGCTACGTCTGCACTGTGCTCTTATTTCGAAATAACCTATTCCAGAAGAAATACTCCTAAATAGCTTATTTTGAAATAGTGTGTCTACACTATAGGGAAGCCTCGAAATAAGCCCGAGGCAGGCTCCCTTAATATGGACACACTACCTCGATTTAGAGCCCCAGGAAGCACTGACGAGTAATTACTTTGAATGGCTGGTGGAGGACCTATTTCAAAATAGCAGCAGTGGCACATCCACTCTACTGCTATTCTGAAATAACTGTTTCAGAAAATCCTTGTGGAATGAGGTTTACAGAAGCCAGAATAAGCTGCCCATTATTTCAAAATTATTTTGAAATAATGGGCTAGCTGTGTAGATGCTCGCAAAGTTATTTTGGAATAATGTCCGTTATCCCAAAATAACGTTGCTGTGTAGATACACCCTAACTGCCCCATTTGGAGTTTGCTGGTACAAACAAAAAGGTGCCTATTTTGCTTTGATGTGACCCCATTTGGAGCCTATATGTTTTTGAAAATTTAACTAAGGTCTTTAATATAAAAAATGTTGGGGACTCCAGACTTAAACATAGTATAACAATTTTCAATTAATTGTATGTCGTCCCTACCTTATAGTTCTTTCTGCTGCAATTCTTCCTTCAGCAACAGTCATGCCAGGTTTTGTTGGAGATACTAGTCTATAAAAATTAAATACTATTAATACAGTTATAATGTTTTATACAAATATATAAAAGCACCCACTCCAAAGAAGTTCAATAGAACACTCCGAATACGACATCTTATCCTGTATAAATAGTAGTGTCAAATGTTAAAAAGGAACCAGTGTTTTCCTGTGAAATACTGCATAATAGGTAGGGAATTAAAATAAAAACAAAATAGATTAAAATATTAAATTAATACATAGTCAAAAAATCTGATGAACTGTGCCATGAGGCGCAGCACGAGGCCCATGAGCCTGGCACTATTTTGCAGCAGCTCCAGCTCCTTGTCGTGAGTGCTGTGGCACCCACAAGAGCAACCAGAGCACGCTGCTTCCATTTGCTGTCCCGTGACTGGGGAGGTAGCGGAGAAGTGGCATGTGAGATGCAGCCATAGAGAGGAGCTCGTGAAAGTACGTGTTGAAGCTTGCCTGTCCAAGCAGACAGAGGAAGTGTCTGCCTTCCTGGTGCCCTCCTGGAATTTGGGGGCTCTAAATCTGAGGCAGGTTCCAATCAGTGTGGACACGCTGTTTCAAAATAATTTTAAGTCCAATGCTTCCCCATAGTGGGGACACGCTATTTCAATTTTGGTATTTCAGGTGTTATTTCAATTTTACTTATTTGAAATTATTTCCTAGTGTAGACATGCCCCCATTGAGGGCAGGAGAGATCTGGGTGCAGGGTGAGAAGAAGAATGTTTGTGGTGGAATGGCTGTCTAGGCAAAGAAAAGAAACAGATCACAAAAATGTTGTTTCTTTGGCAGGGTGAGTTAATTAGTTTTCATCTGGAAATTATGACAATAAAATAAACTCTCAGACAAATTCCATGTTTTAAATTAACCTTAAATTTACTCTTCTGTTTATATTTTAAATAACAACCGCCTATGCCAACTTCATTTTCCCCTTATAAGCTATTCTTAATACACTGAGGAACAGTATTGATTGGCTTGGAGAAGAGGGTGCAATTTCATCTCTTGTCTAAAGGGACATTAACAACAAAGGTACTTCTTCAATAAAATATGACTTCTATACTGTGTGTATATATATTTCCATCCTGTCAATCATTCTAATTTATAAAATAAAGTTGAGGAATCCAGATAAATGATACATCCTGTGATCTACACTCTGAGGTGACTCATCTGTTTAGCTATGTTGTATGGTTTCCTGGAAAAAAACATTTCCTTCTTCCATCAAATATGACCTGGTGGATATATTACATTTTACACAATGCTTCCTTAGCTCAGTCTCTTTTTATTCACCATCTGCTTGGCAGGATTAAAGTAATCAAGATTAACATCTCGCAAATTCCTCAAGTTAGGGGCAACTGGCTGGCTGAAGGAACTGGGAATAGGATATAGATTCTTAAGGTCACTAGTTCAAATACCTGTCAGGTTAATAACTACAGTTAAGATGCAATGGTTATTTAGAAAGACACAAATAATATAATAAATTCAATAGGACAACCCGCAAGGCTAACTGGATAAATTAGAATTTGCAAAACCAGATCCAAAGACTGTCTGCAGTGACATTTTTCTTAAAATTCCTACAGTTGCCTGACAAGCCTACACCTATTGTAGCAACTTCTGTAAAGCATCTGCCAGCATTTACGGCACCATCTAAGCTCTCTTGGAATAGGTCTGGCACCTTAGTGCTCTCGCCATTTCTACTACCAGTGTAGCTGCAACGCTGGAGTGTAACAATGAGAGACAGAGAAAAAAAGTGCATAAACTGATGGACTTAAGATGTAACTTGCTGAGTGGTGATTGCAAGTGCTAAGTGAATGATGGAAGTAAACCAATTTCATGGGGTGGCTTTGAGTGGGGTTTCATGTATTATAAAGGCACCAAGATTCTAGGTCAAGATTTTCAAAGGAATAGGGAGGTGCTTTCTGATAACCAGGCTCCTCTGTAATGTCTCAAGTTGGACACCTACAAATGAGGTACCAAAAACCACTAGTTATTTAAAAAATATTTGGCCTTTTAAAAATGTTGGCCTTACTTTTTATGTCTAGCTGAAATGATTTATACTCACTTTATTTTCCAGCTGACTGCTGGGTTGTAAACCAATCACTATGCAACCAAGAAAAGGTTGACAAAACCTTTGAAAACACTACCATTTCAATAATAAAGCAGAGCTAAAATCTCAAAGACATCTCTGTCCTAATAACATCAGCACTGAAAAGGGCAGTTTCAGGTTACAAAAACAACTACAAGTTGCCAGCTGGAACGTCTAAATTCTGGATCAAATGGGAAATGCATCCTGAAACATAGTAAGTAATTCAGGATTTGCATTGTACTAAGACTAACATAACAGGCCTTTCTGAGTGTTGATCGTCAATTGTCCAGACGCCCTTCAAAGCCCCTAGTACAGACATTATGGTGTGTAAATAAGAAAGGAATGGCTTTTATTCTGAATTAGGGTGTGTTTTAATCACTGTTGCAAACCAGACTAACCAATGCCAGGTTGCTTTCAATCTGCCTCAAAGGAGCCCTCACCTTGCACCAGCAGTAGCCAAGGTTGAGGAAATTGAAGAGGTCTGCAGCCGACTGTGAAAACCATTTATACTGTGCCAAAACCACAACGTGCTGCTTAGCATAGAGAATTTCAGAGCTAAATACAGAGGAAAAGTTGTTGAAGAGAATGTTTTGAGGGGAAGTGGATTGGAAAAGATCACAGGAGAAAAACCAGCAATTCATTGAGTTTTGCTTTGAGGATAAGTATGACCTTGTAAACGCTGCAAGAAATAATGCATTTGGATCTTTTCACATCAGCTCTGCAGTGGAAAATCATTTATATGATTGAACAGAAGAGATGCAAACCAACACTGCTAACCATAAAACTCTAACAGGTGCCATCTGTACTAGAAATGAACTGCAGAATCCCCCCACTCACTATAAAGTCAGTTAATGTGCAGCTTTGTTGTCTTTTGCAGTGGTGCCAAAATTTCTCACCAGAAATGCGTATATTCATTTGCAGAAAAAAGCAGTCTGGAATGTCAAAAGCTACTTTTTATAATCACAAACAGGCTTTTCAGACAAACCCAGATGTGACAGCAGTTACTAGTAACATATACTTTACACGTGCTCCAGGATTAATCCTACTTTTTTAGTAACTAGGGTATGTCTAGACTGTACCCCTTTGCGGGCAGAGGGATGCAGATTAGACAGGTTGAAATTGCTAATGAAGTGGGGATTTAAATATCCCGCGCTTCATTAGCATAAAAATGGCCGCCACGTTTTATTGGCGTGGAGCTTTGTCGGAGAAAAGCGGCAGTCTAGAGGCTGATCTTTCACAAAAGAAAGCCTTTTCTGATAGATCCCTTATGCCTTGTAAAACAAGGTATACAGTATCTATCGGAAAAGGCTTTCTTTAGCGAAAGATCAGCCTCTAGACTGCCGCTTTTCTCCGACAAAGCTCCGTGCCAAAAAAAAGCAGCGGCCATTTTATGCTAATGAAGCGCGGGATATTTAAATCCCCACTTCATTAGCAATTTCAACCTGCCTAATCTGCATCCCTCTGCCGGCAGAGGGGTGCAGTCAAGACATACCCTACGAGTCCAACACACATGTGGGTGAGAAGCAACCCATGTCTCATTCTAGTAGTCTGCCCCAGTATACTCTCTAGAAAAGGAAGGTAAATTAGGAAGACACCAAAGTGCAGTAGCTAGAAAGGAAAACTTAGTGATATGTAACTGCAGTGCATAAGCAGGATGACATGTAACATTAGACACAATTGAAAGATTCTTAGGCATATATATATATATCTTAATAGAGTTGGTTAATGGCTTCAGGCCATTAAGTAAAAATAATAGAAAAAAATAGGTAAGCACAAAAAATACACTGCTATCCTCTATAGAAAAGTCAGCTTAGTAGTTGTATTGGTATATCAGTGATGTGTGTGAGGGGTTTTTTTGTTTTGTTTTTTATTTTGGTTTTTTTGGTCAAAGAAAAAAAGTGTTACTATCTTTAACATCCCTGCAGTTATCTCAGTGCAGGTATGTTATTCATCATCATCAACAACAACCATGGGCACAACACCTGTTGGTGTTCAGTGCTTCCCTCACTATTTCCTTCCATCTTTCCCTGTCCAGCACGGAGTGGCTTAATTTCTGTGGACTAGCTCCACACCAATCTACTATATCATCTACCCATTTTCGTTGGTGACCTTCTGCATCCATCCTATTCTCAGGATCTTTCTATAACAGCTCCTCTCGAACGCCAATATCCTTCTCTTCGAATCTTTTGTTATCAGCCATGTCACACATCTGTACAACATGCTGCTAAATACACACGTTTTCAAGATGCGCAGCTTCATTCCTAAGCCAATCGCTTTACTTTTCCAGATCTTATCCGTCACCTTCAAAGTCACTCTTGCTTTCACTATTCTAGTCACTATTTCCTTCTTACTGTCTTGATCATATGTCATGTTGCTCCCCAGATACGTGAACTTCTCTACGTTCTCTAGTTCGATCCCATCTACGCTGATCTCCCTTCCTATTTCCTTATCTCCAAACACCATTGTCTTAATTTCGTCGAATGGTATACTTTATTCCCAAGGAATGAATGTGTTGTTTGAATTGCCTTCATATTTTTAAATTAAAGTTGGCAATTCTTCTTAATTCCTAAATAAAAATATTACAAAAGTGGAACGTATAGATATCTATAGATACCAACTAAATTTGTTATTTCCTGACAGAAATAATTTCCTTGCATTCCCTGAAGGAGGCTTCAATGGCCCTCCAGAAATACTAACATTCATGCCTGCAGCGAAAATATTCCCTACGATAGCAGCAGAAATTTTCCAGACAGCATTAATGGACAAAGATTGAGCTTTTCACTTCAACATAGGCTGAATCTTATTGCAAATCTCATCTACCCAAGTCCCACATTTAAATCAGGCAAAGAGTTTTCACCACATCCTACCAAGTAAAAGTGAACTATGCAAATATAGGCTCCTTACTCAAAAACATTGCTGAGAATCATAAGTCAGTAAATAAGTACATCTGAACATAAGAACATAAGAACGGCCATACTGGGTCAGACCAAAGGTCCATCTAGCCCAGTATCCTGTCTACCGACAGTGGCCAGCACCAGGTGCCCCAGAGTGGGTGGACCGAAGACAATGATCAAGCGATTTGTCTCCTGCAATCCCTCTCCAGCCTCTGACAGACAGAGGCCAAAGACACCATTTTATCCCCTGGCTAATAGCCTTTTATGGACCTAACCTCCAGGAAATTATCTAGCTTCCCTTTAAACTCTATTATAGTCCTAGCCTTCACAGACTCCTCTGGCAAGGAGTTCCACAGGTTGACTACACGCTGTGTGAAGAAGAACTTTCTTTTATTAGTTTTAAACCTGCTACCCATTCATTTCATTTGGTGTCCTCTACTTCTTCTATTTAGGGAACTAATAAATAACTTTTCTTTATCGGCCCTCTCTATACCACTCATGATTTTATAAACCTCTATCATATCCTCCCTCAGTCTTCTCTTTTCTAAACTGAAAAGTCCCAGTCGCTTTAACCTCTCCTCATACGGGACCCGTTCCAAACCCCTAATCATTTTAGTTGCCCTTTTCTGAACCCTTTCCAAGGCCAAAATATCTTTTTTGAGGTGAGGAGACCACATCTGTACACAGTATTCAAGATGTGGGGGTACCATAGTTTTATATAGGGGCAGTAAGATATTCTGGGTCTTATTTTCTATCCCTTTCCTAATAATTCCTAGCATCCTATTTACCTTTTTGACCGCCGCTGCACACTGTGTGGAAGTTTTCAGAGAACTGTCCACGATAACTCCGAGATCTCTTTCCTGATTTGGCATAGCCAAATTAGCCCCCATCATACTGTACGTATAGTTGGGGTTATTTTTCCCGATGTGCATTACTTTACACTTATCCACATTAAATTTCATTTGCCATTTTGTTGCCCAATCACTCAGTTTGGTGAGATCTTCTTGGAGTCCCTCACAGTCGGCTTCTGTCTTAACTATCCTAAACAGTTTTGTATCATCTGCAAACTTTACTACCTCACTGCTTACCCCTTTCTCCAGATCATTTATGAATATGCTGAAAAGGATTGGACCCAGGACTGACCCTTGGGGTACACCATTAGTTACCCCTCTCCAATCTGAAAATTTACCATTTATTCCTACCCTTTGTTTCCTGTCTTTTAACCAGTTCTCAATCCAAGAAAGGACCTTCCCTCTTATCCCATGGCCATGTAATTTACACAAGAGCCTTTGGTGAGGGACCTTGTCAAAGGCTTTCTGAAAATCTAAGTATACTATATCTACCGGATCCCCCTTGTCCGCATGTTTGTTAACCCCTTTAAAGAACTCTAATAGATTAGTAAGACAGGATTTCCCTTTACAGAAACCATGTTGACTTTTGTCCAACAAATTATGTTCTTCTACATGCTTCACAATTTTATTCTTTACTATTGTTTCGACTAATTTGCCCGGTACTGAGGTTAGACTTACCAGTCTGTAATTGCCAGGATCGCCTCTACAGCCCTTTTTAAATATTGGTGTCACATTGGCTACCTTCCGGTCATTAGGTATGGAAGCCAATTTAAAGGATAGGTTACAAACCACAGATGATAGCTCAGCAATTTCCCATTTGAGTTCTTTTAGAACCCTTGGATGAATGCCATCCAGTCCCGGAAATTTATTAACATTAAGTTTTTCTATTTGTTCCAAAACCTCCTCTAATGACACTTCAATCCGGAACAGTTCCTCAGATTCATCACCCACAAAGGATGGTGCAGATTCAGGAATCTCCCCAACGTCCTCAGCCGTGAAGACTGAAGCAAAGAAATCATTTAGTTTCTCCGCAATGGCTTTATCGTCCTTGATTGCTCCTTTTATAGCTCGATCATCTAGGGGACCCACAGGTTTTTTAGCAGGCTTCCTGCTTCTAATGTACTTAAAAACATTTTGTTATTTCTTTTTGAGTTTTTGGCTAGCTGTTCCTCAAAATCTTTTTTTGCTTTTCTTATTACATTTTTTACACTTGATTTGACAGTGTTTATGTTCTTTTCTATTTATCTCACTAGGATAAACAGTTATAAACAGCCAATGGGAAGAACACAAACATCAGAGTGGAAAGGCTACACTCTGCATTGCAAGCACAGAGGCATAGGTCATAATGGCATCCCCCTCTCCATATGTAAATGTAATTGGAACCTCACCCTTTGCAAACATGTCTTGGGTAGTTGCTCATCTATGCCCAAACCCAGTATTCCCTTATCCATGGCAGCTTCAACCCACTCCTTAAAACAGCAGAAGACTCTAGAAAATGGCAGCAATCAATGAAAAAGAAGAAAGTCACTTACTTTTTTTTTCATTGTTTCTCTGGATCCTTTTTAAGTTACAACTTTAGTCTTACATTAAATGGGATGATTATGGAAATAAGGGACAGCTAGCTAGACGGAATCAAACACTATGATTTCTCAAATAGTGACATTACATTTTATTTTGAAAAGCCACAGGTAGGACAGCTTGAATAACAAAAGATGATGAAAATATCTGCATAAAATAGTCAATGAAAGCTGAAGGCTGGCCTCTCCATCAGCTTCCAAGACAAAAGTTATTCAGTTACTTAGGAAGACTCCTCTTTACCCACCTTCATCCACATACACACTATTAAAACATCTTACTCAACCCACATTTACTACACTGCTTGAAAAAAAGACTCTGTAGTGTTTACTATACCTCTACAGTTTGACAGTCATTAAAGTTCAGTGAGGCAGCCAGCATGAGTAAAAGCAATTTGGCAGCTGAGTAAGAGCTCTATTCAAGTTTTATAAGGCCCTCATCACTAGAGCGTCTGAGCATCTTCCCAAATACTCCAAAATAGCTTAGGTCAACACAGGGTTGTGAATTTTAGAACTTCTTAATAATTGAAGCTATTCTGTTATTGATTCATTATATTCTATTTAATCTCTTTGTGGCAATCCCTTCATTAATTATTTGTAATACATTGGCACAAATTAGTCCCTGATGTAATGGAGTTGCATTCAGATTTTATCTCACCCAGTGTACCTAGTACTGTATTTGCTCCCTCTCCCTTAAATAGAATTTCTCTAGGGTTGGAATCCTTTGTTCAACTCTTCCCCATCTGGAAAAATACCAAATTCAAGATGGATTCCAGCACCCAGTTGCCCTGGTTCACTTGCCTTTCTAGGACCAACTACAATCCAGGTTTACAGGAAAAACAAAATCATTCACAGATCATTTAGATAAGTTTTATTGTGTGTGAACTTATGTGTAGTCTTTACATAACTTCAGACACATAAATTACCTCCTTCTTAAAGGAGATCATTAATAGATGGAAGAATAAAATTATACTTGGAATCTTGACTATGATTTAAAAGAACAAACTATCGCCTTTTGTACACCACTCAATGCAGGTTTTGAAAATTTGCTGTGCTGCTCTGCCCATTGTTTTTATGAATATGAATATGCAAATATGCCTTATGCAAAATGGGACAAATAATCTCATTAATAATCTTGTAATCTGCTGAATTTGTATATTCTATGTGTGTGCATGTATCATTCTTGTATGTGCAGTTAGAAATAGGTTAATAAACAGGTTTACATTTCATAAGTCTTCTAATGAAAGCCATTAGTAGTACTTAAGGAAATTATAGCCCGGTGCTCAAAACAATGATCTATGAATGATTTTGTTTTTTCTGTAAGACTGGATTGTGGTAGGTCCTAGAAAGATGAGTGACCAGTGCAACCTGGTACTGGAATCCATTTTGAATTTGGTATTTTTCCAGAGGGGGGGAAGAGTTGAACAAAGGATTTCCACCCTGGATAAATTCTATTTAAGGGAGAGGGAGCAAATAAGGACTGAAACTGCCATCCAACCCTAAGAGGATACCCAAGAACACATGGAAGAAAAAAAATTGTAACAAGAGGAATGGAGGAGCATTGCTAGGCCCAGGTCAGAGGAAAAGATCAGCCCTGGCTTGTGAAGAATTGCATCTGAAATAAAACTAGGGTGAGAACTATGATTTTTGTAACAACTTTTCTCATGATGTTAGGCTTAGCTGGCATATTTTGTTTTATTTTTGTTTAATAAATTACTTTGATCTGACTGTTTTCACTTGCAATCACTTAAATCCTGCTTTTTGATACTTAATGAAAATACTTTTGTTTATTATCCACCCTGTTATGGGGTGGAAGGGAATCAACAGTTGTGCACACCTCTCTTTCACTGATAAAGAGGGTGAACATCTTTATGAGCCTGTTCCATGTTAAACTTTTATAAAAAGTAAAATGGATTTATTTAGGGTTTTAGTCCCTTTTAGGATTGTATTTCTGGGTGCTGATGAGTCCCTTTAGCTTAGTTCTCCCAGATCTGAGTAGTGTGTTACTCTTCCGGGGAACTATTACCCAATTCCATGCCTTAGCTGGGAGAGATGGCACAAATATTCTGGCCCAGCAAGATAGGATCGTGGGGCGCCTGGGAGGGCAGGCAGGTGAGCTTATGGTATAATCAGCAGACCAGACATCAGTCTCAAGGGGACCTCACTGATTCAAGCCATCACATTTGCAACTAATAGAAGAGTAACTGTTGTCAAATTGCTACAGTTATCTAATACAATAAAATTATTGCTCAAGGCAAGGCAAAACAATCCACTTGGTGCAAAACTGAAAGAGGAAGACGCACAACAGGCCCAGGATGGTATTAGCACAACACAAATAGGATCCATTCAACAGATCTGAAGGAAAAAGTGTGTCTATGTAGGTTTCTTTATAATTTATATATTTTCAGGTGGGTATAAGATGGTAAGGCCACTGCCCTGAGGGACCTACTGTCTAAATTATACATAACACACAAATAAATTATAGACACATTGAGAGCAAATAAAGACAGGGGAAGGGATACAGTACAAAAGGTGATGTGACTTTGTATGGTTAATTGTCAGCCCCAGGAGCCCTGGAAGCCACGGCAGCCCCAACGGCCATGGGAGCTCCAGCAGCAATGGTAGCCATGGCAGCTCAGGTGGCTCCACTGGCCACACAGGGCCAGGATCCTTGGAAACTCTGGCAGCCGCTGGATCTCCAGCAGCTGTGGGAGCCACAGTAACTCCAGTGGCCACACTTGACCAGGAACCCTAGAAGCCCTGTGGGGCCAAGAGCCATGGCAGTCCCATGGGGAGCCGCAGTTCACTGTACCACCACTGGGCATTTAGGGGGCCACCAAAATGTCTACAAATGAGTGATGTTAAAAATCTAAAAAAATATTAACCATGTAACAGATAGAAATTCTATCTGTTACATGGTTAATAATTTTTTAGATTTTTAACGTCCCTCATTTGTAGAAATTTTGGTGGTACCCAGAATGCTCAAAGCCTGCACCCCTCCCCCATGCAAATTCCCTCTCCCAACCACTGGCCTAAGGCTCTGGGAGGGAGTTTGAGTGAGGGAAGGGGTCTTAGGTAAAGGCTCTGGGATAGAGTTTGGGTACCGTGTACAGGCTCTAGGCTGGGTCAGGGAATTGGGTTGCAGAAGAGGGTGCAGGATGCAAGCTATGGGAGGGCATTCGGGTGCAGAATATGTGAGGCATCAGGTTCTGGGAGGGAGTTTAGGGGGGAGGGGTAGAGGTACAGGCTTTGGAAGGAAGGAAGTTTGGGAGTGGGAAGGGATGAAGGCGTGATGCTTACCTGGGACACTCTTGTTTGGTAGTGGCTCTTGGCAGAGGGAGTCTTCACATGCTGCTGCCTGCAGGCATCACCTCTGCAGCTCTCATTGGCCATAGGAATGCTTGGGCCTCATGTGGAGACACACACAACCCACCCAGGAGCCTCAGGGTCATGCTGGCAGCCATATGGAGTACACGGGCAGGAAGCTGTTGTAGCCCCACTGTGCGGCTAGTGGTGGTGGTGAGGCTCCTAGGTCATTTTAAATTGCCTGAGGGCAGCAGGCATCCCAGGGGATGCCCCAGGCAGGGGGAGTATGTAGGACTGTGGGAGAGACCCATCCCCAAACTTTGCTGGAGCAAGGCCTCCAAAATAGGAATATTCCTAGAGCTCAGGCACCAAGGGCCCATATAACTCCTCGCCCCTGCTTAATAGATAACATTCTTTGTATATTACAGCCATCTCAGCTAATCTCCCTCCAAATTATGCTCTTACTAGCATTGACAGCTTCCACATGGAATCAGCTGCATTTCTCCTTAAATGATTTGCCACAACTTAGATCCTATGAGGTTAACAAAGAAAGTCAAGGACTGATTCACCTCAAAATGTAATCTGTAGAATCCAATAGCATATACCTGTTCCAGGTATATGTTTTTCCTAGCCCATACAGACCTCTCAAAATAAAGAAGACTTGATAACTATTGTGTCCTCATAAATGTTAATAAGAACCTATATTTAATTTAATCACGTAAGAATGAATAGAATGCTGCACTTTAGTACCCTACAGAAGACGTCATTTTAAATGGGGATTAATTCATTAATCCCCTAAAATCACTCTAGAGAAAAAACAAATCCAAGTAAATATATATCTTCAAAAATTCATTTAAATGTTACAGTGCTAGGTAAAATTACGCAATGGTAAAATATTTCACACGTTAGCTAAAATAATATCCTTAATATTATTTTAGTGAATTTAAGCATTACTAGAAAATAGATTTACTGTTAATTTTCCTTGGTGTGAAGTAAATATTTTCTCCAAAATAATAGCATTAATGTAGTATTAACAGAAAATGATGTTTCTATTGACCACTATTGGATACATACATTTAGCAGAATTTATAGCCAAACCGTACAATTGGTTACATCAGGGATAATTTATCCCTCGGTTTTCCAAGCTACTTATAGTTTACAATAGTGACACAAATAGCTGCAGAACAAGGTTACCATAGTAACATAGTAGATCAGTCAAATATTATTCATACAGCACTCCACCAATGGAGGAACTGGAATAAAAAGCTTGATATGTTAATGAGACTCACTAAAGGAGGATGGATATGTGCTACATGAGAATGGGGATTAAGGAAGACTTTAAGAACCCTTTATAGTGGGGAATGGCTGTGACATCCCTAGTTAATGAACTGGTATATTTTATTCTGTAGAATCTTCAAGATTTGCCAACAGAACTGTCTCACTGAAGCATTGCTTTCTTCCTAGAAAATTACACTGCCAGACATCTTTGTGGTGTTTTCCTTGTGATTTTTGCACTGTATATTTTGTCGGTGAATTCAAGGTAACACATGCTGTGGCTCCAAATCTCCAAAAATGTGACTTTGATAATCAAATCTATGTAACTGAATTAATTTAAGATGAGTTTAATATCTGTGGCTTTTTTATTTAAAATTAAATATATAAAATTGTTTGCTACTATAATTCTCAGTGCATATCTGTTCTGTAATGAAATCACAATTTTAATCAAATAGCTAAATTGCATAGTCAGGGACTATATTACAGCAGTGGTTCTCAAATTGTGGTCTGCAGACCACTAGTGGTCCGTGGCCACCTCCCAGATGGTCAAGCTTAACCTCAGACTCCCTCCGCCCCCTAAGGCAGGAAGCCTGTGCTGCCACTCCAGCCTTAGCTTCCCGCTGCAGTGGAGAGAAAGCCCTGAGCCTCACTGCGTGATCTGTCTCACAGGGAAGAAGCAGTTTCCCTACCACAGTTGGGGAACAGCAGCACATGGGCGCACTGCTTGGATGCTTTCCTTGCTGCTCCCATTGGCCAGAATCTGGCCATTAGGAGCAGTGGGATACAGTGCCTGGGACTGGTATGGGGCACAAAGGCATGTAAGTGCCCCCCATGCCCAGATCCCAGTATTGCCAGCTCCCTTGCACACCCCCCACTGAGACCCTGCACCTCGCCCTGTTTCTGCAGCCTCCCCTCTAACCAGACACCCTACACCAGCTCATTTTGGCTCCCCTTGCTCCTGCACCCTCCTTCCTGGCCACACACTGCACTTTCCCTTGCTCTTGCCCCTCTCCATGGCCATACCCTACTCCCAGCCGGCTTCTACACCAAACTCCCATCCAGACCTTGCACCTAACCCCCCCCCCCCCCGCATCTCACCTCCTGCCCACCTCCTGCATCTCCTTCCCTCTTGCTGGTAGCCATGTTCCACATACTGAACTTGCCATTTTTCACCCAACCCCAGAGCCTAGGGTGGGGCCCACAAAATCCACTAACCCTGGAATCCCAGGAGAGTTAATTTGGTCTATAGGAAGTTCTGAATCTCAGTCCTCTTTGCTCCTTCCCTGTCCCCAGGTAGGGCTGGAGCACCAGAGAAGTGAAGTGTTTCAGTTGGTGGCCACATCAATGAGGTCTGGAGATTTTTGGAGGGTTTTTTTTCTTTTGCCTCTCACTTGTGTGGTCCCCAACTGATTTTTCTGTGGGATCATGGCCCCTGACCCAAAAAAGGTTCCCTACCCCTGCCATTAATAAAGTAAACAACAAGGCAATTTTTTTTGTTGGACATAAATTAATATTTAAAATGAAGTTTGATAAATTAATATAAAAAAGTTTAAGTGCTTACTCTGTTTAATAATTAACATTAATATTTCCTTTCTTCCTGGTTAAATTAAACCGTTTTCCTTAGCTGCATCACTAGCAAAATGGCTCGAGCGTAATTATGTAATTAACGACAAGTTTCCATTAGCAACTCATAGTCCATGAAAAGGTTTGTATTGACCCAGCTGGGCTATGGGCCAAAAAGTTTGAGAACCATTGTATTTCAGGTAAGAGTGCAGCATTTATGTTTGTGCACTGTTATTATTGAATACATTGAAATATGTACCATTTCCATTCTGACAAGCCTCCCAGTTTAAATAATCAGCATTTCTACATTCTTTGACAACGTTTATAGCTAATTAATATCATTCTATACATATTATCACATTTACTCTTAAAAAGATATGTTTATATTTGTGCATTATATTGTGTTTACATTTTTCTGTCTAAAACACTAACAACCTTTAGCACGAATATGTGCCTTTTATCCACATAACACAATGCAGACATTAACTAAGCCAGTGGTTCTCAACCGTGGGCCATATGGCTCTCCAGAGGCCACGCCCTACCTCTAGGGGACCACATGGAAAAAACGGAACATTAGGTAAATTATGTACCTTTTTTCCAGCTAACAGCGGCTATGAGGGGGGCCACAGAGGTAAACAAGGCTCAGAAGGGGGCCAGGAGCAAAAAAAGGTTGAGAAACACTGAACTAAACCACTGCCTATGGTCTTAAAATCGTGTAACAACGTATAAACTACTATCATCCAGCCTCTTGCCCTTTAATGTGACCCCTTGTAGCCAAACATTTTTTAAAAAAACAAGCAGCTGTCAAGGGAGCCATTTCAGATTTGAGTGAGGGAAAGGGGCCAAATTTTAATCTCACTGTTGGAAATTAGCCATTTAGTAGCAGCTAGGGGAGTGATTGCTCTCTACATTAACCCTTCCATGTTGGCTGCTGTGTGTTTCTATGCTACTCTACTCCACACTACTCCAATTTGACAGCTGTGGAATCTGAAGCACAAAAGGTGTAATTGCTTTGTGACGCTGCACCCCATGTTGTTCGTAGTCCATACTATGATTATGACGTCGTTATGATGTATTTTATGCAAGATAAGTCATGTGAGATGTCATTGGAAAGGTTATGATATGCAGAATATGGTTATTCTATTTGTGTGTATGTGTCTTTTCATATCTGAAGTTATGAATATTGACCATGTATCTGTATTTCACTTGTAGTTATACCTGGGATACACCCACTAGACAAGATGGTTTCATTTTGAATAGCTGGGTGGGGAAGGACTTAGTCAGAGTAATTAGCCATTAAAAAAAGGCTTTAGGATAACCTTATATCCCACTGGGGTGCCTTCCTGAGAATGCTACTTACACCCTCCAAGTAATGGCTGCTATGACTGTCCCACAGCAATGGGCAACCAAAGCTAGTAACTGGACCATATAAGTGGCCCTCCTTTATCTCAGTGGTCCACAAGATTGAAATGGGGCATGTGCAGTAACTGTGACCCCCAAGAATAAAATTAAATACATTACACTTGGGTCTCCTTCTTATCATGCCTTTTCAACACAAAGTGATCCATTATTAGGAACAAATGAAATTGCTGGAAAAAGTAACAAAGAAGCAGAGGATCATGCAGTTCTGACAATGTTGTGTGTAAACCGCATGCAGCTCCTAATTTAAATGTGTGTTACGTCTCGTTTTGCCGTACTCCAGTACCATCACTTTCCTGAAGCCCACCTGGCCTCTTCCTTGCTTCTTCCCCTGAGCGTGCCCTATCCCTTGTCCTCCTCTTCCTCCCAGCACTTCTGGAGCACTGTGACTCACTGATTCATGGCGTTCAAGCTCTGGGAGAGAGAGGGAGGATGAGGATGGGGGTGTGGATGAGTCAAGTCACAGCATTCCAGAAATGTTGTGGGGGAAAGGGAAGAGTAGGTAAAAGGCATGGGGGGAGAAACCCAAGGGGGTTGTGAGGGCCCAACAGGCCACAGGTTGCCCATCACTGCTCTAGAAAGACATGTGATGTGACCATATCTCTAGATTTCATCTTGAGATGTCAGTATTTTTCCACAAACTGGTCTGTGAATTATGCTTTGAAACAAAGAGTTCCTGACATATAGAAAAAGCTGCATGGGAATGTATGGGCAGGGAATGACATCAGCTGTGGTTCTTCAGTTCCCACACAAGAAGAGTCCTGGAAACACCTACGGGAAGTGCTGGGCCCAGGCTAAAGGAACTCCAAGCTGTAAATAAGTGCAGCTTGTCCTTTAAGAATATGCTGCCTGCTTGTATCATCTCTTAGGTGGAGAATCTGCTATTCAGAACCAATCAGTATAGTATGTTTAGTTTAATTCACAAATTTGTTTATTTGCTAGGTAATTTCCTTTTATCTGTTTGCTAGCACTTATAATCATTTAAAATCTATCTTTTGTACTTAATAAACTTGGTTTTGCTTCATATAAACCAGTTTGTGGGAATCCTAACTCCTGGCAAAAGTCTGTTGCATATGCCTCTCCACATTGAGGGAAGGACAAATTTCATGAGTTTACACTATAAATGCCCTGTGCAGTGCAAGATAGTACAGTTTTGGGTTCATACTCCAGAGGAGTTGTGTATCTGAGGAGCTAGAAGGTTGGGAGCTGCCCTAGCTGGAATGTTCCCATGCAGGGGCTGGTCAGAGAATATGCTGGTGAAAATGCAGGCAGAAAGGCTTTGTAGCTTGTCATAGAGTCCAGTGTTAAAAATAGTTCAAACTGGTGGATTGGAGGCTCAGTGGTATCCCAGTTCTAGGGGGCACCCCAGAGGGAACATAGCACAGACTTCCCCAAGATAATGCAGAAAATAACTGTCAGAACCAGGATTAGCACTCATGGAATTCCAGATTTCTAGTCCTAAACTTGGTCCATACTGCTTCTCCTTATCCACAGAAAACACATGTAACCCATCAGATACTGAAGTCTAATAAAGCTATTGAAGTAAATGGATATCAAATCAATATCAATACTTTTGATTATGTTTATTTGTAATACCTTGTTCTGGTTTGATCATCTAAAGCAGTTTTTGATCTCTCAGGTGTAGTTTGTTCTGTTTGTTCTGATGTCCTGCAACACAATGTTAAATATATGTTTAATACATGAGTAACATACTTGAATTATAAATCTTATTCCACATACGTAAGTTATACTAGTACACATAATTGTATTTCTTAAGTTTATAATACAGTAATGGGTTAGGTTTTTGGAGAAAGGACAACTACTTTCCACAGATATTTTAAATTACATATATACCACATAAAACACTAGACGATCAAGATGCTAAAGGAGTAAGATCCTAAGGATCATAAGGTTATTGCGGAAAAAGTAAAAGAATTCTTTGCATTGGTCTTCATGGCTGAAGATATGAGGGAAATTCCCAAATCTGAGCCATTCTTTTTGTGAGACAAATCTAAGGAACAGTCACAGACTGAGGTGTCATCACAGGAGGTTTTGGAACAAATAGATAAACTAAAGAGTAACAAGTCACCCAGAATAGAGGACATTCACCCAAGAGTTCTGAAACAACTCAAATGTGAAATTGTGGACTATTAACTTTGATTTGTAACCTATTCTTTAAATCAGTTTCCATATCAAAAGGGCTCTAGTGATGATCCTGGCAATTACAAGCCAGTAAGTCTAACTTCAGTACCAGGCAAATTGGTTGAAACTACAGTAAAGAACAGAATTGCCAGACATGTAGATGAGCATAATTTGTTGGGGAAGAGTCAACATGAATTCTGTAAAGAGAAATCACGCCTCATCAATTTACTAGAATTCTATGAGGAGGTCAACAAGCATGTGGGCTAAGGACATCCACTGGATATAGTGTACTTAAATTTCCAGAAAGCCTTTGACAAGGTCCCTCACCAAAGGCTTTTAACAAAGGCTATGTCTAGACTGCAGACTTCTTTCAGAAGAAGCTTTTCTGGAAGAGATCCTCCGAAAACATTTCTTCCGAAAGAGAGCGTCCATACTGCCAAAGCGCATCAAAAAAGCGATCTGTTTTTTCGAAAGATAGTGTCCATTCAGTGTGGACACTATCTCACATTTAAGCTGTGATTACTATGGACAAAGTGACTACCAGGGCTTTTTCCTCTTCTTTCAAAATAACTCCCTCTTCCCCATCCACACACGCCTTTTTCTGAAAGAGCTCTTTCAGAAAAAGGCTTTTTCCTCATAGAAAGAGGTTTACCAATGTCGGGAAAACCCCTCTGGTCTTTCAATTTTTTTCTGAAAGAACGTGATTGCAGTGTGGACATAAATGAATTTTTTTTGGAAAAACAGCAGCATGACAAAACATTTGTTATAAATCTTAGATACTGTACACCCCAGCAAGAAAAGAAGTGCATGACATTGGCTGTAATTTAATTTCCAGACTAGCCCTAAACCAAACACCTGTGTATATAGATAGTTACTGAAAGTATGTTAATTATATCCAGGCTGAATTCTTACTTCCTGCAACTGCTGACTCTATGGACAGAGATATGTTGGGTGAGGTATTATCTTTTACTGACCCACCTTCTGTTGGTGAAAGAAGTTTTTGAGCTCTACTGTGCTCCTTGTCTCTTTCATATCTTGAGATAAACACAGCTACAACAACTCTATGGATACTCACACAGTAAAGGAAGTGTAAAGGAGGATGGGGGGGAGAAGAGCACAAGCATCCAAGAAAATGCATTTACATAGCCGTTTGGAAGTTTATCCCTGGGCAGAATACAGGCAGTCCCCGGGTTACATGGATCCAACTTACATCGGATCCTTACTTACAAACGGGGTGAGGAAACCCCACACTAGCTGCTTCCCCCCAGCAGACCAGGGAGACGCAAAGCTAGTGCCCCCCCCCCCCAGCAGACCAGGGAGACACGAAGCGGCTTCTCTCAGCAGACACCTCAGCTTGAGAATAAAGGACTGAGGGAAGTGAGGGGTGGGAGAATAAAACTGAGCTCTGGAGAAATGTTTGGCTAGAGTTTCCCCTACAATATGTACCAGTTCCGACTTACATACAAATTCAACTTAAGAACAAACCTACAGTCCCTATCTTGTACGTAATCCGGGGACTGCCTGTATTCAGGATTATCACAGAGTTGCTATTCTATAATGAGCTAAGGGACTTGAAAGGAACTGTACTGCAGCATAGGAAAACAAACCCCACTTCTTCAGCATGTTTCTGAAGGAATCATAATATAATCACTGTATACTCCTTCTTACCGTTTAGTATCAACTGTTGTTATGGTGGTTGTATGTGGAGGGGTGCTGGGCTGCCTGTGTAAAAACATGTAATAAATATAGTATCTGAGCATTTTTCTTTAAGAATATTTATTTGCTAATTTACCATTTAGAAAGAGCTTTGAGAGATACAACATAAGCTAACAAATGGTGAAATTAGTGTGCTGCTTCACAAAAACATTCATTACAAAAGAATGGATAGCCCCTGCACAGACAGACTATAGAGAACATCTCAATGAAAGGCCAGTTTTCAGACTGCCACTTCACAGCTCCCAACAACTTGGTAAAAACAAAACAAAAGCAGTTCAAATTTATCCAGATTGCAACAAACCATGGTGAGTTGGTTTGTTGGAGATTTTAAAAAAATAATTGAATTTGTAAATAAATCCCATTTCAAGTTTTGTGGGTACATTTTTTGACATGTTGAAGATTTATTAAGCTTTGTACATACATTTTATATAGGTTTTTATGCATGATTTGTATGTGCATCATTTTTCTTTTAACTAAGAAAAGTGCATTATTTATCTATGTGCAACAATATATTTAAATTATCTACGTATAAATGAACATCTAAAAATTAGGCTTGTGAACACATTTCTAATCATCTTCCTCATTCACTCCTTCTTCCTAACAAAATCATGTTCTATGTCACTAAAAGGGTAATGCTTTTAGGCCTCAGTGTGAATTAGTGATTAGCGTGCAGCTTTGGAGGAGATCGTGTAATCTGTCATTAGTCACTCACAGGTGGCTGCTGTGAAGGGGCCCCCAAATTAAGTGCCACATTCTCCCTCTTCAATCGCTCTAAGATTTCAATAAACCAATCCTTATGGCACTTCAGAAAATGGAGTGAGTGAAAGTCATCAATATTCTCCTGTCTAGTACATCCGTCCCACTGTTATTTAACTAGGGATTAAGGGAGAAGGAAATGCAATCTTTATTAGACTACCTAAAGTATCACAATGCAATAGCACTGTTGAAATTTATCCTAGATTCCTAGTCTTTTTGCTTTTGTGGATTTTCCTCTAATAATTTTTAAATTGGGTTTTTTTTCTTTTTCAATCAAACATTCTGGGCCCAATTCTCCCCATTTGAACAGCTACCCATACTTCAAGGAGAATTTTACACATATAGCTGAGAACATAATTGCCATTTAGATCCCAGTTCTCTGAATATGTGTGCACCTGCTTAAACGTATACACATGAGTAGTCCCACCGAGTTCAATTCCTATAATTTCACTTCTGCAAATGTAATTTTACTTAGAAACACTGATATCACAAAGCAATTTTCACTGGTATGAATAATTCAGAATAAAGTTAATACCCACATCTGGTGGGCGAGTGTACACATTTTCAATAATTCATCCATATTTAACATTGAGATGTGAGAAAAGATACTTTCATTCAGTCTCATTCATCAGACAGAAAGCAGATGCAGCTGTAGTATTAAAAACTAAACATTCATTTCTTACATAACTGCAGCTAATTTTAGCACAGGTTTTTCTGAACTATTTCCTAAATATTTGTTATTGGGAGCTGATTCATGGAATCAGGATCAGGCCCCAAAATAATAATAATAATAAACACCTAAATGCTATTCTTAATCCTTACCCATTGTTTTCCACACTAACGGTGATGTTCTTATAACTGGAGACTGGTGGTGGCATCCAAGACTGCCTGTTTATAGTATTAATGAATAATTCAATTACAGAGCATGAGCATGTAGTGTTTAGTGAATGAACAGCAGTTTAATTCTAGAATATTAGAGTGTCAAAGGTGATATAGAAAATGTTTATAACATTTTATACATTATCATTCTCCTTTAAAACTTATTTTCTGGGCTTTAATAGATGCTGCAATCTTGTCACACTATTCTCTTCATTCTGTTAGAGCATTTTTATGGAAATGTAATGTAATTGGTTATAAAACGAAACCTTTAATTACAAGAGTGCCATCAATGTACAAAATCAAATCTTTGGTCCAAGTTCTTCTTTGGTACAGCTCAAATGAAGTAAGAATTTAGCCAAATAGAACAGGTCTCATAAAGAACAACCAGATGAGTCAAACAATCAAGCCAATCAGATTTGGATAAACTGATATTTTTATGTGGCCTTATCAGCACACTTAGATTGTGCAGAATTTTAAGTTTTCATTTTCACATAAGTTCCTAACCATCACTGCAGTAAAGAAAAATCTTCCAAATTGTGCACCAAGTGTAATTATTGCAATGATGTCTTCCCATGTCTGCAGACAGCCTAAAGAAATGACTGGAGTAAACTGTCTACTCTCCGTTAATCACATTAGGATGTTAATTCCAACACAACAACACTTTAATTTCAATGTCAATAATTTAATTACTGATCATTTTAGTATATGGAATGGAGAAGGAATTGGAACAAAACCATAAGGCACAGAATTTTGGAGTTGCTTCCAGGAATGAAATGTAGAAGAAAATGGGTATCTGCCTGCAGCCTAATTCAGTTCTCTGCTAGGGTTGCCTCCTGTGCATGTTTTTCCCAGGATTGTCATTCATTTGAGATAGAGCTCCTGGGAATTCTGTAAGAGTGTTCATTACACGCTGCCAGTTGTCCAGCTTTATAGACTCAGGATCATGCTAGATGTCCCAGTCTTCTGTATCTTAAAGGTGGCAACCCTGTACTCCATAGCCAATTCTCTCCATCTCCCAGCTATTGCCATTGAAATCAGAAAAGTTTCTCTTAGGGTGTGTCTAGACTACATGCCTCCTTCGACGGAGGCATGTAGATTAGCCAGATCGGAAGAGGGAAATGAAGCCGCGATTAAAATAATCGCGGCTTCATTTAAATTTAAATAGCTGCCCCGATCTGCCGATCAGCTGTTTGTCGGCAGATCGGGGGAGTCTGGACGCGATGCGCCGACAAAGAAGCCTTTCTTCATCGGCACAGGTAAGCCTCGTGAAACCAGGTTTACCTGTGCCGATGAAGAAAGGCTTCTTTGTCGGCGCATCGCGTCCAGACTCCCCCGATCTGCCGACAAACAGCTGATCGGCAGATCGGGGCAGCCATTTAAATTTAAATGAAGCCGCAATTATTTTAATCGCGGCTTCATTTCCCTCTTCCGATCTGGCTAATCTACATGCCTCCGTCGAAGGAGGCATGTAGTCTAGACACACCCTTAGTCTCCTCTATTATAGAAGACAGTACTATTATTGTTCATTTGTACTGCAGTAGTGTGTAATGGCTTTGGTAAAAAATCAGGACCCATTGTGCTAGACTAAGCACAAATAAGCATAAAAAGAGAATTCCTACCCCACAGTGGTCTAGTGGGGACCAACCAGCTCATGATAATTTTCAGGAGCTTAATTCTTTTAAAAATAAATTCCAAACACATTAGAGGAAGTTGTGATTCCAATATAACCATAATACATTGATGATGCACAACAGTACTGTGTATATCCTCAAAGAGCAAGACTAAGGTGGCATTGAATACCTTTTGTGCTTCACAGGAGATGTGGTGGTGGTTGATCTATCAGGAGGAGTCCAGGACTGTCTGTTAACAAAAGAGCCTGAGATTGCTCATTGTTCTTCAGTGAAGTTATGATTTTAATCAATAAACTAAGAAATGGGATTTTTGCTATCAGAACTCTTGGAAGGGTGGAATTATAAGCACTAGTTGGTACAAATGTTGGCTAAGATTTTCAGAACTAACTAGTGATTTCAGGAGCCTCAATTTTGGATGCCCAATTTAAAATACTTTGAAGGGTCCTGATATTCAGAAGGTATTCTGAAAAATTAAAGGAAAAATTAGGTAACACTTTAAAGACTAACAAGATGGTTTAATAAGTGATGAGCTCTCGTGGGCCAGACCCACTTCCTCAGATCATATTCTGAAAGAGAATTGGCATGACCATATATGCCAAAGGAATACAAAGAAAAATGTGAACATATTAAACTGACAAAATCAGATTTAGAACAGAATGTTCTAAATTTGTCAGTTTAATAATGTGTTCACTTTTTTCTTTGTATTCCTTTGGTATATATGGTCATGCCAATTCTCTTTCAGAATATGATCTGAGGAAGTGGGTCTGGTGCACGAAAGCTCATCACCTATTTAAACCATCTTGTTAGTCTTTAAAATGCTACATAGTTTGTCCTTTTGTTTTAGCAAGATCAGATTAACACGGCTACCTCTCTATTGAAAAATTAAATCACCTTAAAGTGTCTCAAATGGGCACCCAAAAACACTAGCCACTTGTAAATATCTTATCTGTTATATCCATCCATTTCACCGCACTATACTTTATAGCTACCAAAACATTAAAAGATCTTTTTCACATTTTGAATGATATGCTTCTTAATAGAATACTATTATTGGGGCAATGCTGTACATTCTCAATTCCCTTCATCTTCATCAGTTGTACCATAATATGCATAGGTCAGCCATCACATTATCTGTAACCAAAGCCAGCAACCACCTCCATCAGCACTAGTTTGGTTTAGCTGCTTTCTTGGTACAGTCTTATTATTAGCATGGAAGATCAACAAATTACAAAGCATGTTTACTGAGGAATGCCACTACATGGTTAGCAATCACATGGTCACCAAAAGTTTGGAGTCGTAATGAGATCACCAGTGATGTCCACAGACTGAACATCCAGTCATACCATCTTGTGGACTCAGCTAGAAAGAGATCTGGGTGGTACTCAGTTAACAAGCAACCTACATCTCTTTGCCATCATACTGATGATAGATGACGAATGCAGTACATTTAAGTATATGCCCACAAGACTATTTGACATTTAGACCTGCAGTGATTTACTCATATGAGGTTTGCATCTGATAAGTTATTGTCCTACCTTCTCAACTTTTGAACAAGTAAGCATTGATATAGTGTGGAATCTATCACAAATCTTGTTATGAACATTGCTTAGGGAACACGTGAGCCCCTGCCCACACTGTGAACTAGGGATGTCAACATATAGTTGACCATATGATTAACCAGTAGGCCTAGGCTTATCGGTTAATGTTCTTGACTACACGCATTCCCCCTTTACTGCTGTTATAGCAAGGAGGTGGGGAGCAGGAGCTGCTGCAGGAAAGCAGCTTAAAAGCTGGTTCCCACCTCCAAGCACAGGTTCTGTGTTGTCACCTGCACCCTGCCGCACACTGCTGTCGGGGCAGGGGAGGCTGCCACGAAGTGCCCCCCGGAGAGAGGCTGCTCCACTGTGGGCAGAGACTGCCTTGTGACAGCAGCCCCTATGGGGGGGGGGGGGAATGGGAAGAGGGAAGGAGGCCTTCCCAGCTCCCCATGGTCACAAGCTGCTCCACATCCCACAGAGCAATCTTTTGCTGGGGAGATCAGACCCCGCATGGACAAGGGCTGTTGACACCCCGTGCTGTATCAGAGGCAGCAGCACGGGGTGGCAGGCAGCTGGTCTGTGCGGGGAGCTGGTTTTTATACTGGTTCCCCTCATGGTCCGGCTTCCCCTGCCACTCCATGCTGCTACCTCTGATACAGAGGCAGCAGCACGCAGTGGCAGTGGGCTCCCCAGGAATGGGGCCAGAGTGCTCTGGGCTGCTGACTCTGCCCCTGGGGATAATCAAATAGTCGTGTAACCACAAAGTTTTCATGCGGTTACATGACTACTCAATTATCTGCTATCTATCATCCTTACTGTCAACCTCTCAGCTTCACCCCACATCACCTCTACATTGGTGCAAATAGAAAACATTCAGCCTGCTCACAGCTGTAAAAAATTAGAGGGAACATTGGATAACATAAAACCCATTTTATATATTTCATACTTGCTTATATCAAAGTTGAAAGAAATCTTAATCTGAAAACATAATCTCATTTGCAATGTAAGTGCCAGAGTCACTCAGTTTCACTTTAAAGTTATCTCACCACTTCATAAGGCTATACTTCAGTGTACTGTTTGGTTATCATAACAATTGGAAAGGACATAATTTTTTACTAAGATAACTAACATTGATGAAGTTGGACGAGGGTGAACGTGACCCATTTCATGTACAAATATTATAGCTGAGCTTTTAGGACTTTTATCTTCTTAATGGAGATTTAAATTACTCATGTGCCAACATCAGAGGGGTAGCCGTGTTAGTCTGAATCTGCAAAAGCGAGAGGAGTCCTGTGGCACCTTATAGACTAACTGAAGTGTAGGAGCAGAAGCTTTCGTGGGCAAAGACCCACTTCGTCAGATGCATGCATCTGACGAAGTGGGTCTTTGCCCACGAAAGCTTATGCTCCTACACTTCAGTTAGTCTATAAGGTGCCACAGGACTCCTCGTCGCTCATGTGCCAACAGTAATTTAGTAGGTATATCTTCAGAATTGTTCAGTTATTTTAGTACATATTTAATATGGTCATTCCTGACTCAACAAAAAACCTGGAGCAGGTCTACTCTTTCTGCCAGTGGAAAATTTAGTTTGTTAACCAGAAAATGTCTGGTTTCCTCAAAATTTTTTGGTATTTTTCATTAGAAAACAAAAAAAACCAACTCTTTTTTTGTATTATTTTCAGCTCGCAAAAATTCTTTCCATTTTCATTTGTTTTTCAGCTGAAAATTTTGATGAAAAAGTTTTTAATCTAAATTTCAAAAAATTCTGACCAGCTCTAAAATCTTTCTCATGTTACACACTACTGCTTAAACTCTCTATTCATCCTTGATTTATGCATCACTAATGAAATAACAGTAATAACATCCTACCCAGGAGTTTCACAAGTCTGTTGACCACCCTGGCTCCACCCCAGAGCCTGCACCCCCACCAGAATCCACACCCCCTGCACCTCCAGGCCCAACCCTCTTCCCTAGGCCTGAACCCCCTCCCTCACCCCAACTGCCTCATTCCCAGCCCCAAGCCAGAGCCCTCATCCTCCCTGCTCCCTAATACTTTGCCCCAGCCCAGAATGTATAAGAATCTCTTTAAGGGATAGCAGGTCTCAGGCTCATACCTGTTGGTTGTCCTGTTTCCTGAGAGTGGGGAATTATTTGATTTATCAGCATCGCTACTGTCTGAAATTCTGCACAGAAATACAGAACAAAGTAAATTTTCACAGTACATTTAGATTAGAATAAAATATTTACAAGTACACTAAAAATAACATGGCAACATCATCTATTACCTGGTGAGGCTACATAATAGGCATACAGCACATGAGATCTTGATAAATAAGAAAAGTATAGAACCTGAATCAAAATAATTTCAATGTCAGCATATTGCTGAAAAAAGATTACAAATTCTGAATGGTTAAATATGCTGTAAATACTACAGTCATCATTCAAATGTACTAATTAGATTTTTCCTTTAAACTGGCTGTGAACACTAGTGAAGATCAAACTGTTAGGAAGCCTTTTGATGAAGCAATGCTGTATATTTACAATCAAATGACTCTTCCACTGCCCAATATTCTTTCCTGATAGTTTTTAGAAATCAATGTGATCTGAAAATACTCTGGTACAGAATCAGTGATGGAACTGAGCTTTGACCTTCAGGGGTAACAGCTGCACATGATTTTTCATGTCTTTTATAAATTATATAGTCATTGCCTAAAACTTTTTCTAACTGTTAGTGAATTCAGAATTAAGATAAGATAGCATTTTAATCTTTCACTCCAGTCTGAGTATAACATGTATTCTAGGAGAACTGGTAACACTTACTAAGTTCTATCCTTATTCCATGTGTAGAATGCCCATTAATACCAATAGGAGTTCAGCACAAAGATCAAGTGTATAATACATACTTTAAGATTCATGATAAACTCTAAATTGGAAATGTTTGTCTTAACCGCTCTTCACTTAACTAGCTTAAATTACTGAAAACAGTTGAAGAGCTCTGAAGATGAAAAATACCCAAAGAAGAGCTCTGTGGCACATTCTTTCTTTCACGAACAGACGTTGTTCCAATGAAAGATATTACTTCACCTTTTCTGAAAAACGCTTGTCAGTTGAGACCCATTTTATTTAAATACAAACGTGAAAATAATTTCAATTATTTATTCTTTTTTAAAATAAAAGAGTACCCATACAATGCAATGGACACAGAACAATAATTAGCCATGTTCAGTCATAGAACTACTAAACAGATGTCACTGTCAAACAAAGAATTACATATTCTGCTCTCAGATACACATCTGATTGCTTTCAACAGGAATTCTTCCACAGACATTCTACAGCCCACTTTGTGCAATGTGTTCTCTAGATTTTTTTTTTAAACTCTTAACATTAGATATGCAAGTAGTTTAAGTTTCGCATGTACCAGCAGTTATTCAGGAGACCACTGGAGGTCTCACTAAACTTTCTAACATTACAGGCATCATAGGGATGAAAATTTCTTAAATTAATTCTCAATCAGCTGTTATTCACTAAGAGGCTAAGGCACTTGTCCTGCATTCTAATTTTTATGGAGGACAGGACATTGCAGGAGAAACTATATCTACATCTTTAATTTCCCTAGTATTTCTGTGCTAGTGACTCAGAGTTTCATGGCAACAATGCACTGGAAGATTAAGATGGGCATGAGTGTTCTTTTTATTTACTTCAGTCACCTTTTTCAAGGCTCAAATATCACAGAAGTAAATTAGTAGTGTTTATTCTTCAGCACATCAGTTTTAGAGTCAGTAATATTTTGTACAAAGAAGCCACAGCATAAAGTGCATCATGATGACCACCTGATCTTAAGGCATGTCTTTCACCTCTTTCCCACAGATGTAATTGATTCTCAATAAGAAGGGAGAAAAAAGCTGGGAAACCTAAGGGTGTGTCTAGACTACAGAGTTTTGTCGACAAAAGTGGACTTTTGTTGACAAAACTAAACCTGCGTCTAGACTACCGTTGAGTTCTGTCGACATAACGTCGACAGAACTCAGCAGTTTTGTCGACGCCGGTAAACCTCATTTTACGAGGCATAACGCCTTCTGTCAACAGAGTTCTGTCGACAGAAGGTGTTATTGCATGTAGGGTTGTGTCTAGACTACAGGGTTTTGTCAACAAAGCAGCTTGCTTTGTTGACAGAACTGAATGTAGTCTAGACGCTCTTTGTCGACAGAAGCTTTGTCGACAAAACTTCTGTCGACAAAACCCTGTAGTCTAGACGTACCCTAAGATACCCTTCCCACTTCTCATAAATAAAGGAGGGATTTATGATCCATTTTGGAGGGAAACATAGTGTCTCAGAAACTTGGGTGAGGCTTCCTCAATGTGAACATTTTGAGGCTAGGCCATTGCTAATTCACATACACGGCAACTGTATTTGCTGGCAGAAATGTATATATTTATATTACACAGAGAGGACCCAATTCTCTGCTCACTTACATGGGAGTAAATCAGAAGGAATTACATTTACAATACTAGGATATCCATTTTTATAGAAGACCCTAACCAGTTCTACAGACACAGAGTAATAAAAATGGGAAATCCCTTTTAAATGTACATCCAAGTCTAAACATCAACCAAAACTGATGCAGAAACTGCTATACCATCCTGCTATCTGAATGCTTTCTGGACACAGAACTATGCCAAAAGATCTTAGAGGAAAAAACATGTTCAGAAGTTCTAAAATATAAATAAATCAGATTATGGTGGTATAAATGCAAAAATTAATATTCAGCTCAAACACATTTTACTTCATAATACTTTTCCTTTTGCAGACAAAACAGATACAAAGCAGCATTTGCACAACAATGACAAAATACTGAACGTAATAATATGCTACCTGTTTAAAGTGGTATCAGACCTGTATCGGCCAAGTAACACTTTCTGATCTTCCTTTTCATTTAAGTTACTGTTACAAAGAAAAACTAGTTAGACATGTAATCAAAAACAAACTAATTTTAAAATTTGCATTTGTTTGCAAAAATGGCATTTTATTCTAATAAACATATATACACATGTATTTTAACATTTTAATTCATTTGATCAAATGAATTAAACAATATGCAAATTTTGATTTAAGACATAATGCAGTACTCAGATATATTCAGAATTAAAGACCTGATTCTATTTCCGTTGAAGAAGTTGATAGGAGGTAAGTAATTAATGACAATGGGAGCAAGACAGGTTTGAACTGAACAAAGCCAGTTCTTTGAATAAATAGGATTTTCATGTGTTTATTTTCCTTTACCTTTGGCAATAGCAGTTGAAAGATGTATAGACATACAACTTACTGTACCTGTGTAAGCTCTCTTGAGATTTGTATTGGTTAAGCACAACTCTGCCATAGTTTTCATTAGTGCTGGGGGAGGGGGGGGAAAAAGCCAGATCTTTAGTGAAAATCAGATTATTTAAATAAAGTCCAAGTTCTTGACAAAGATTCATCTCCTGACTCAGATCTCACACCAGTTTTAAACCACAGTAACTCCACTGACAGCAATGCTTGTCTGTAAGCTCTTTGGAACAGGGACACTCTTACTATGTATTTGTACAGTGGCCTGAACTTATTTGGGCTTCTAGGCATTATTGCAATACTAATCATAATAACAGAGCTCCACTGTGTAAAAGTGTTGGTCCCGGTTCAATTACATTCCTTAAATAAATCTGTCAAACATTAAATGAATGACTTGTTTCCAGGCATGGAAAAGCATATGGGAATATCATCTAAAGTTCATCCAGTGAAGTGCTGAGTACATCTGGCAAGATGCTGTGCACCCCAAACTCCCACAGAGATAACAATGGAAGCAGCGGGTGTTAACAGCTTGCAGGACGCACTTAGCAGCAGTTTCTCTCAGAGTTGGGCCAATAGAGATTTTACAGTGAAATAAATGCAAACTCACTTGCATTACTCATGCAAAAAAATCAGACAATATAAAAACCAGAAGAGTAAGTTAACTTGCAGTCAAGGATATATATGTTGTATATGCTCTTTACTGCCTAAGCTGAAATTATTCTGTCTTTACCTCTCCTCTGGTCTTTTCTTTATCCAGCTGTTATCCTGCAACAGGCTCCTTCGTTTGCTGTTGTCATCTTGAATAGCCTGTTGCCTGCTTTTCCCTGTAGGAGAGGGACTCTTTACATCACTAAATGTACCTATTGAAAAAAAAAACAGTGCAATACAGTTCTAAAACTTAAGAGCATAAGAAATATTTGTTTTTCTGAGAAAGTTTGCACTATATCTCTACATATTATAGTGCACAAGTTATACCTTAACTTTAGCACAGCTTTTGATATAGTCTCCACTAGTATTCTTGCCAACAAGTTAAAGAAGTATGGCACAGATGAATGGACTTAAAGGTGGATAGAAAGCTAGCTAGATCATTAAAAATACTTGGACTTTTCAGCTTAGAAAAGAGTAGACTAAGAGGACACAATATAAGAACTAGGGGTCACCAAATGAAATTAATAAGCAGCAGGTTTAAAACAAACAAAAGGAAGTTTTTCTTCACTCAGCGCACAGTCGACCTGTGGGGAATTCTTTTCCAGAGGATGTGGTAAAGTCTAGGGCTTTAACGGTGTTCAAAAATGAGCTAGACAGATTCATATACAATATAATAGAGGTTAGGTCCATCAATGGCTATTAGCCAGGATGGGTAGGACTGGTGTCCCTAGCCTCTGTTTGTCTGGAAATGGGTGACAGGAGAGGACTCACATGAGGATTACCTGTTGTGTTCCCTCCCTCATGAGCATCTGGTATTGGCCACTGTTGGCTGACAGGATACTGAGCTAGATGGACCTTTGGTCTGACCCATTATGGCCGTTCTTATGTTCTTATGTCAGTGTCAGTGGATAATGATCAACAGCTTGATGTCTAGGCAGATGGTTTCAACTGGAGTGCCACAGGGATCAGTCCTGGGGCAAGTTTTATTCAACATCTTCATTAATTATCTGGAGTGGGAGGGGTGGAGGGAGGGCATCGCAGATTGCCCACTGGCTTTGGCCTAAGGCACATCCCATTGTCCTGGCACAAACAAACCCTCACCTGGTTTTTAGTTATAAAAAGAAGAAGCTGCATACCAAATGTGGTGGTCCTAGCTCTTACTATTTAAGAGGAGTTCTTGAACAAATGCACTCACAGATGGATGGACAAACACACATATCTAAAATGAGATGGACTGAACTCTCAGCAAGTTTTCAGATGATACTATACGGGGGGAGAGAGGTAGATATGCTGGAGGGTAATTATAGGGTCCAGAGTAAGGTTCCCTCTAAGCCTAGCCACACAGCTGCTAAATGAACCCTGCCCAGGGCTGCCGTGCATGGAGCCGCCTGGCTGGGAGAAGGGCACTTCTCCCTCAACTATCTACCAGCTGGGAGAGACTCGCTGCTCTGTCCTCAGCAGGGAGCTGCCACTGTAGCTTAGGGGGAAGTGCCCCTCCTCCAGCAAGGCAGCTCCATGTGCAGAACCCTAAGCTCCTGAGTGGGGCTCATTAAGCAGTTGCATGGCTGTGCTACCACGCAGCTTAGAGGAATGCTTGGTACAGAGTAACACAGACAAACTGGAAGATTGAAACCACCATTAAGGATACCCACTTACTCAATAAATTGGAGTGCTTAAGGAAAAATGGGTTCTGCATCCATTGTATTGGGAAGCCTGTTGGGTTATGTATATACGGTGCCTACCACCCCAGCACAGAAACTTCAAAAGTCCTTGGTTCACTCAAATGGATTTGAGCAGATATAACAAAAATCATTCAGATTGAAAGTATATGGTTATACTCGGTGGATGGGTCTACACAGCAAAGTTATTTCGGAATAACGGCTGTTATTCTGAAATAACTATGCGAGCGTCTACACAGCAATTCCATCATTTTGAAATAATTTCGAAATAACAGACAGCTTATTCCAACTTCTGCAAACCTCATCATATATATAGTAGCACATTGTCTGTGAGTCTGTAACGCTGACATACATGGCCACGTCCCCTGGCCGTGTACATCAGCACCCCGCCCCCCTTCCCTCCCTCCGTGGCGGTTCGGCCAGCCCCACGGCCCCCCGAACACCCCTCCTCCCCCGCCAGCGCTGCTTCCCTCCCCCCTTCCTCCGGGCCCCCTCATCCTCCCCTCCAGCCCCACTGCCCCCAATCCCCCCAGCTCTGCTTTCCCCCCCCTTTCCCCTCTCTGCGTGGTGCCCACCCCCCTTCCCCTCCCTCTGTGGCGCGCTGTGGCACTCCCGCCGGGCCCAGCTGAGCCATTTGGGGTCTGCTTGCCACTGCTTGCTCCCCCGCCGGAACCCACACACCACAGAGGGAAGGGAATGGGGGCGGGGCGCCATGGTGGGAGGGAAAGGGGGCGGGGATGACCGGAAGGGGGGTGGGAAGCAGAGCTGGGAGGGATCGGGGGCTGTGGCACTGTAGGGGAGGATGGGGATGTAGGGATAACATATTAATGTATTGAAAATAATTCCTCCAAATGAAAGTGACCCCCCATAATTTGTTCCCCACAACTTAAAGTGTTTAGATTTATTATTAATTATTCTTATTATTATTATTATTATTTGTTAAGATTGTTAAATGTTTAGATTTATTATTATTATTGTCCCTTTAAAATATAATGTATTAGGTCATGTAACTTAGAACTGTTAAAAATATAATCCTATGTAACCAGAAACAGCCCCCCCCCCCCCCCCCCGCCCCCCGTCTGTGCTCCAGGGCATGCTCAAGTTTGTGCAAGGGGCTGCTTGAAATTAACATTGCAAAGATACATTGTAACAATGCATTGTCAAACCACTAACTCTGCTATGGGAGCCAAGCCCTGTAATTGACTAAGGGCATTGTTACTTAATTGACGCCTGTTCTCTTTAAAACATTGTAACTTTACTCAGCACTCAGAGAATGTTTTAAGCAATACCACCCAGAAACTTTTTGTAACTACAACTCTAATATATGTAAAGTTATTATTATACAAAAACATTGTATGGGAAACATTAAGGAATGTATGTAAGAGAGAGAGAGTGCTTGGATGATAAGTGAATGGTTCTAAGAGGTGCCAGCCTAAGAATACAGCAACAAAGGGCTGAAGAAGGCGTCAGGTGCCAGTGCAACCAAAAGGTGTCAAGTGGAGAAACTGGAGGTCCACCCGATAAGATCACTGATGAGCACCTGGCAGCCACCCTGGAAACATCAGCATAATACAGCAATTTCCATAAACTGGCATAGGAAAAAATTCCTATAAGAACTGAACTAAAAAACTATAAAATCAAAGTCCAAGGTTCTGCTGCCAGCCCACCAGGAGCTTCAAATGCGCATCTAATCAGAACTTCGCTCCCCACTACCATCACTTGTGTACAAAGTACCTGGCCAGTATCCTGTCACAAGCAACTTCCAGGCTGGTAACTATACACAAAACTTGAATAAATAAATGTATAAATGAATGGTTATATATATATATATATATATACACAAGTGTATAAGGGTTAAGTAGTGTTAGGAATAAGTAGTTAAACAACGTTGTTTGCTTCTATCTTTTCTTTATTTTTTTATTATTATCTTTACAATAAATGTGGCTTTTTGCCTTATCCCCCTCATAAAATCCTGCTTGCTTTTATTTGGTACAACAGGGAGGCCCGGAGGAAGGGGGGAGGGAAGCAGTGCTGGCAGGGCGTATCTGGGGGGCCATGTGGCTGGCTGGCAGGAAGAGGGGGTGGGAAGCAGAGCTGGGGGGGAATCAGGGGCTGTGGGGCTGGACGGGAGGAGGGGGTGGGAAGCAGACCTGGCGAGGGGGGGTTGCAGCACGGACCCCAAACGGCCGCTTGCCGCCACTTGCTCCCCCGGCGGGAGCGCCGCTCAGCTGAGCAGCGCAGGATGCCATAGAGGGAGGGTCCCGGAGGAAGAGGGGAGGGAAGCAGTGCTGGTGGGGGGGAGGTGGGAGGTGTCCGGGGGGCCGTGGGGCTGGCTGGCAGGAAGAGGGGGCGGGAAGCAGAGCTGGGGAGATCGGGGGCCGTGGCACTGGACGGGAGGAGGGGGGCGGGAAGCAGACCTGGTGGGGGGGGTGCAGCTACTGGCCGCAGCCAGACCCCAAATGGCCGCTTGCTCCCCAACCGCGGCCCAGCTGAGTGGCGCTGGCACTGCACCGCTCATCTGAGCCCCGGTGGGACAGGAAGGGGGGCGGGGTGGTGAGGTACACGGACAGGGGGCAGGGCCGTGTACGTCACGGCCCCCGCTTCCTCCTCCTGCCATGGCGCTGAGTGGTGCGCCCCTCAGTTGGGCCACCGTGGGAGAGAAGAGGCGGGGGCGTTGATGTAGACAAAACAAGGACGTCACCAGAAGCAAGGAAATTTTTCCAGGACTCCTTTCATATCGGTAGCATAATCTGAGCAAAGGATTCCTGCAAACCTTTCCAACATATTTAAGGTTCTGCTCTAAAGTCAGTTATATTCTCACATGTCTTCAAAAATCCAGAATTACACATATGCCACTATGCATAAGCACAAGCACTAATGTGGTATTTTCAAGATGCACATCCTTGTATACCCAGGAGAACATCGAGGCTGGTTTGTGGAACATTAATTTCTCTCCAGTGGCATATAATGAAAGTGAAATCACTCTCAAAGTCTATTTAGGATTTTTTAAATCATATTTCTTACTTTAAGTAATCCAATTAACTTGAAATGAAGCCCCATCTAGAGGCAGCAGCTAAACAATACGCATTTAATATTTGCTTTTAATACTCAGTTAAAATAGTTTACTGTTAAAGTGTGTTTCTACAGTATTTGTGGTCCTATCCATATTAAACTGGAACTATACTGATCAAGCCAAGGATGAAAATTATTAATGTGCTTAATACAGATAGATCTTTCTATCTGTATTAAGCATAGTAATTAATCAGGATCCTGAGCAAGGCAGCTTCTGCTAACAGCCCTCCTGCACTTGGGGCTGCCACTGCTGGCGCCCACCACGCTTATATAATTTTTATTCTTCAGCTTATCCTTAGTCCTTGAACAAGTACAACTGGGACAAAAAACAATCCTTAAGGCATGGGCAAAACTCAGTTGCAAGCTTTACACAGTGCCAACCACATGTTGCACCCATTTCAAGCGTGTAACAGTCTGTGCTCCGCAAGAGTTCCTCTTCGAACTCTGTGTAGTGCGCTTCTATGCCAGGGTGGGCAAAAGGACTTACACAGGCCGGATCCATCCTGCCAAACGGGTGAATCTGGCCCATGGAGACCCTGCCACTCCCCCATCCCCAGGCCAATTAGGGCCTGGGGGCGGGGGAGCGCGCAAAGCCTCCTCCCACCCTGCCAGGAGCACTTGGTGCTTTGAAGCGCCACGCGCTGCTCACAGGGTGGGGACAGAGCAGAAGAAGCTATGCGCGCTTCCCCGCCCCAGGTCCTATTTGGCCTAGAGGCGGGGGAGCATGAGAAGTCTCCTTCCACGCCAGGGGCATGGGCACCTCGGAGGAACATGGGAGGGGGCAAAGTCACTCCCTGCCCCCCAGACCAATCCCCCAGACCTGTAAGTATCTTGGCCCCATGCCTTCCTGTGCGGCCAAGGGCCACTTCAAAAATTATTGCCCACCCCTGTTCTATACTAATCCTTATGGCTGCTTTGTGATGATGCAGCAACTAACAGAACCTTATATTTCAATTATTAAAAATGGCAGTATAAAGATGTGTGCTTCAAGTCAAGGTAAACATTTTAATTAGGGTTGCGAATTAAAATTAACTTAAGTATTTACAGATTAAATTGATTAAATAAACAAAACAAATCAAAATACATTAACTTGATTAAAAATAATCACGATTAATCACAGTTTTAATCAGACTGTTCGCCAAAAATAGAATATATGATTGAAATTTATTGTAAATAGTTTTGGATATTTTTCTATATTTTCAAATATATTAATTTAAATTAAACACTGAATACAAAGTATACATGGTTACACTGTTTTGGTTTTGAGTACAGTTATGTACCAAAAAAAATCTACATTTATAGATAAATTGTATTACTATAATTGTATGACGTGAAAAGACTGTTTCTTCCATGTATCTTTTTTAAAGTGCAAATTGTATTCTGTGCTATAACTGAAATCAAAATATTTTACAATAGAGAAAACATGCACAAATATTTAAATATATGGTGTTTAAAACTGCAATTCATGAAGATTTCTTTAAAAATCCCACAATTAATCATCATCAATTTTTTAAAATTGTTTGACAGTCCTAATTTTAATAGATCAGATCAAGTAAGAAGCTTGTTTAGTCTTTGCTTGTCTTGGAGCTGGTTGAACAAAACCTTTTCAGGGCTTCTGAAATGTTCAGCTATAAGTCTTTCCAGGGCTGGTTCCTGATCCTGCTTCCAATGTTGTCAGTGGTAAGATTGTCACTGACTTCCATTTTCATATTTCTCCTTTCTGAGGCATTATTACAGACAGGGTTGACAATAGCAATAATCTTGCTTGATAACAACCAGTGAATTATATTTCCTTTCCCTCTGCCCTATCTTCCCATGTTTTCTTTCGCTAAGTCTCCTTCTCCAAAAATCTGAAATTACAGGTTGCACTGGAGAGAAGGACAGAGTAGCAAGGAAGTCAGCCTGCTCCTCTCTGCAAAGGCTTCTCTGCTCACACTGCCTGTTTTCTCTGCTTCCCTTTGCAGTTGTTGAGCATGCTCCTTGGTCTCCAGGGTAACCACAGGCACTAATCCAAGCAAAATCCAAGCTCTACTCTTGCTGTTTCCCTCCCGCATTCTTCCCTTGTGTGGTGCTGCCATTCCCAGAGCTTCAGCTAGAATGAAAGTGCTGATAAGGATCAAGCCGCACTGCTGCCTCCCCCTCTCAAACCAGTCCGTGCATGTATTGCC
The DNA here is from genome assembly GCF_052426305.1 of Pelodiscus sinensis. Lineage (NCBI taxonomy): Eukaryota > Metazoa > Chordata > Testudines > Trionychidae > Pelodiscus > Pelodiscus sinensis. The sequence continues at coordinate 270,880,904 of NC_143052.1, forward strand.
TAATCCAATAACTAGACTGCCATTCTTCCTGGGTGTGCAGTACAGGCAGTCCCCAGGTTACATGGATCCGACTTACATCGGATCCCTACTTACAAACGGGGTGAGGCAACCCCGCACTAGCTACTTCCCCCCAGCAGACCAGGAAGACGCGGAGCAGCTTTTCTCAGCAGACACCTCAGCTTGAGAATAAAGGACTGAGGGAAGTGAGGTGTGGGAGAATAAAACTGAGCTCTGGAGAAATGTTTGGCTGGAGTTTCCCCTACAATATGTACCAGTTCCGACTTGCATACAAATTCAACTTAAGAACAAACCTACAGTCTCTATCTTGTACGTAACCCGGGGACTGCCTGTATACAGTCTGATTTGAAACCATGTTGAGGTAAATCCACCGTGACACTAGGCTTAGGTTCACATACTGCACATATGCAATGAAAAGAGTTCATTTCCTCCCCCAGCCCCCCATGCTTTAAATCCCCTGAAAGTAACAGCATCAACATTACCACTTTGATTAGTGGATGATTTTCCTATGGTGAAGGTCGACATTTTATTGAGGTTATGTATCCTCCTTTGGGATCTAAAAGAAAAAAAAACATTGAACAATCTCACCATAGTGTTCTTAAGAATTAGTGACAATGACAGTTTGTCATCTTCATCAACACGGGATCTGCTTAGGTTTGGAAATATATAACAGAGCACAACAGATTTCAGAAGAGTCTGACGCAACTTGATTCACAAAGGGCCTGATCCAACTGTCACTCAAAAATCAGTGGAAAGGTGTTAGTTTAGCTCAAGTGAAAGTAGGACGAGGCCCTAAAGCAGGGGTGGGCAATTATTTCTGAAGGGTGGCCACTTCATAAATTTCGGAAGTGGCCCCAGACCGACCCGGAAGGGGCGGGGCCTTGGGCGGCAGTGGTTTGGTTGGGAGCTACCCTATCAGGAGCTTTGCTTGACTTGTGGTCCCTCCCCCCTGACTTCTGGCCAATGGAAGGGACCTAGAGCACATGAGAGGGTGCTGGGGACTAGCCTCCTCCCAGAGGTGTCTGGGGTGGAGGTTTAGAATTCCCATAACGTGGCTGGCAGCTCCTGTCCCCTGCTCTAACTACTTGCCCTGCAGCCACCTGGCAAGCACATGCCCTTTGAAAAGAAGCAGTTGAAAGGGTTCACACCTCCCGGGCAGCTCCCAGGCACTGGGCCAGTGGGATCGAGAGCTGCGAGCCCTTTCAATTGCTTCTGTTTAAAGGGCTTGTGCCTGCTGGGTGGCTGCCAGGCAACGCAGCCATCCAGTAGGCGTGAGCCCCTTAAATAGAAGCAAATAAAAAGGCTCTCATGTCTCTAGCTCCCAGACAGTGAGTTGAGGGCAGGGCCTGGAACTGCCTCACGGGCTGAATCAAAGCCCTAGGCAGGCTGGATCCAGCCTGCTAAGAGGCTTTTGCCCATGATTGAGGTAAAACTCCTTATCAAATAAATGTTGAGGAAAATTTAGAAATGTTTTGAATGATGAAACTTTGCTGTGACTTCAAGAGCTTTAGTGCATTGCAGTATTAGTCGCTAAAATTTAGATGCATCTTAATAAAGAATCACTATAAATCAGAACCTAATCAAGAAATACTTGAGATCTTCTAGGAGACAAGAAAGCCTTTCATAGTCAGTTACATCAGTAGAATTTGAACTGTTCAAACCTTAATACATGAATTCATACAAACAAACAGAAATCAAATCTGAAATGGGCTTCTGCAAATACTTAAAATTAACTCGTTTTCTAGCTCAACCAGCTGTAGAGCGAAAAATAGGATGCGTGTCTCAAAGGAGAAGGGTTCATAGCATATTTGGATATACTGGGTATTAGTATGGTATAGTGGGGGTCAGGGTAGTGTATGCAGGAGGATTTGGATGCTGGAGGAGAGAGGAAAACTGTCATTCCCATCTGTTACTACATGTTCTGTATTTTGAGGTTTTGGATTGTTTTTCTTCCTCCTCTGTTTTTGATGTAGCCTTTACTATTTTCCTCTCTCCTCTCCCACTCTCATATTTATGATCCTTTCCTCATTCTCTCTCTGCATATCACATTCCTTTACTCTCTCAGGGTATGTCTATACTACAAAGTTAGTTCAAACTAACGGACGTTAGTTCGAACTAACTTTCATAGGTGCTACACTAGCGCTCCGTTAGTTCGAATTTAATTCGAACTAACGGAGCGCTTAGTTCGAACTAGGTAATCCTCATTCCACGAGGATTAAGCCTAGTTCGAACTAGCTAGTTCGAATTAAGGGGTGTGTAGCCCCTTAGTTCGAACTAGTGGGAGGCTAGCCCTCCCCAGGTTTCCCTGGTGGCCACTCTGGCCAACACCAGGGAAACTCGTCTGCCCCCCTCCCGGCCCCGGACCCCTTAAAGGGGCACGGGCTGGCTACGGTGCCCGTGCCAGGTGCAATCCTGCCAGCACCCAGCCAGCAGACCCTGCACCTGGCACGGATCGAGCCACCCACCCGATGCCCCCCAGCCCTCCCCCTCTTCCCGGGACCAGGCTGGCGGCTCCTGGGAGCTTACCCGGGACGGCAAGAGGCAGGCACCCGCCTGGGCTAGTGCGGACATCGTGGACCTCGTCCATGATCTCCGCACTAGGCACAGGAAAGTGGCCGGCTAGGGCAGGAGAGCTGCCAGCCTGGCCACCCAGGAGCAGGTGTGCAAGAGAATCAAGGGGGTCCACTGAGACCCCCGACCCTGAGCCCTGAGCTTACAATGGCCGTCCTGGGTCAGACCAAAGGTCCATCTAGCCCAGTAGCCTGTCTGCCAACAGCGGCCAACCCTAGGAACTCTGGAGGGGATGGACTGAAGACAGTGACCAAGCCATTTGTCTCATGCCATCCCTCTCCAGCCTTCCACAAACCTTGGGCAGGGACACCACTCCTACCCCCTGGCTAATACCACTCCATGGACCCAACCTCCATGACTTGATCTCACTTCCCTTTAAACTCTGTTCCAGTTCTAGCCTTCACAGCCTCCTGCAGCAAGGAGTTCCACAGGTTGACTCTTTGCTTTGTGAAGAAGAACTTTCTGTTACTAGTTTGAAGCCTGCTACCCATTCCTTTCCTTTGGTGTCCTCTAGTCCTTCTTTATGGGAACTAATGAAGAACTTTTCTTGATGCACCGTCTCCACCCAACTCCTGCTTTTAGAGACCTCTATCCTGTCCCCCCTCCATCTCCTCTTTTCTAAGCTGAAAAGTCCCAGTCTCGTTAGCCTCTCTTCATATGGGACCTGTTCCCAACCCCTGATCATTTTAGTTGCCCTCCCCTCTCCTACCCTCTCTCTTCCCCTCTCCCACCTCCTTTTCCCAGTCTCCCCCAGTTTTGTTCAATAAAGACAGATTCCATTTTGGAAGACACGTTATCTTTATTTTGTACATCAAGAAGAGGGGCTAGGGAAGGGTAAGTGGAAGGAGATGAGGGAGGAATGGGGCACGAGCCCCCGATGGGGAGGACTGGTCTGGCTCTGCGGGCTTCTGGGGGTGGAAGCTCTCCTACAGCCCCCCAATTGTCCCCTCTCCCCAGATGGCAGCCTGCGGCAAATGCAGCCAGTCTGATGGCCGAGTGCTGTGATGTGCCCAGTGTGGGTAGTCCGGGCACTCCAAGCCAGGACTGCTTTGCAAGCGGGGCACCCCTGAGAACTGTCTGTCCGGGGTGGGGGTCGGGACCCTTTAAGCACAGCCCTCAGCTAGCCTGAGACAGCATCTCCAGCTTACCCGGGACCGCAAGAGGTGGCTCTAAGTCCTCCTCTGATGCCCTGCCGGCACTGCTTCCGGCCATCCTTAACCCTGGTTCAGAGTCCACTTAATGTGGACATGCTAGTTCGAATTAGCAAAACGCTAATTCGAACTAGTTTTTTAGTCTGGATCCGTTAGTTCGAATTAGCTTAGTTCGAATTAACTAATTCGAACTAAGTTAGTTCGAATTAATGTTGTAGTGTAGACGTACCCTCAGTCCTTTGTCTTCCCCTGGATTCCTTCCATTCTGTGTACCTGATCCATCACTTTCTTATGCTAGTTTTACACAGATGTAAGCTGACAGTGAATCAGGACCTATATGCAGAGAGGCTGTTTCCTGAAAGACTTTATATTAGAGGGCTGGGTGGCAACATATTAGGACAGATCTAGGATAATCCGTAAGGGTAGGTCTTCACAGCTGTTGGGAGCATGTCTCATAGCTCAGGTCAACCCCAACGCACTAGTGGGGCTCTCAGTAAAAATAGCTGTTAAGACATTGCACTGACATTATGACTTGGACTGAAGCTCAGGCTCTAAAGTTCACCCCACTCCTAGCTCCAGCCCAAGCCAGACTGTTCACATTGTTATTTGCAGCCCAGTAGCCTGAGTCTCTCTGTCCAGACTGCAAAACATGCTCCCAATAGCTGTGCGCACATACCCTCTTGTGCCAGTGCTTTTTTTGTGACAATGCAGCTCGGAATGCGTACTGTCACCTGTTTTCCCAACACATAGTAAAGGAATGGTATTTCTACCTGCACTTACTGGCACCTGTTTTCCTGGTGCTGCTTGTCTCCTGACAGAAGCCTGCTCAGGAAACAAGGCAGGTTTTTTTCCCGGCATGGCATTTTGGCTCTTAAAGGGGATGCGATCGCATTTTTTTGCTCAACAACTCTTTTCCTCTTTTTTCCCCCTTCCTCAACATGTTTGAGCCTGGAGTACCCGCACCTTTTTTCTTACAAAAAAAAAAGCACTGTCTGGTGCCATCCACTGCCCTGCAGTTACTTCAAGTGTCCAGTTTGCTAGAGCTTACAAGAACCAGGACAAAGTGGTCGTCTGTAAGAATGACACAGAATTTCCCTGAAAACAGTGATTGATATACAGTTACCATATTTATTTATACAACCTGAGTTTGATGTGATTGGACAACCATGTTGGCTGTAGGACGATGGCACTCTGGGTGAATTTGCATATTGGTGCCTCTGGCCCCATAGCCACGGTGGCCTCCCCCCCATTACTCCGGGTCCACCTTAAGCTCCCAAGGCCTCCCACCCTCCCTTCCCCCCAGACCCTGCACCTCCCTCCTGTGCCCTAACCCCTGCACTGTGCCCCCTTTGCTCCTAATGCCTGCAACTCCTTCCAGTGCCCCAGCCCCAAGACCCCCTCCTGCACCCACCCCTGCACTGTGCCTCATGGGGAAACTGGCCCACCAGGATACACATAGCAGCTTGGCATTGCTACTTGCTCCCATACTGGACTGCTCCTTCACCCCAAGCAGCCCAGGGATGCACCAGGAAAGGGACAGAGCACAGCTCTGAAGCCTCAGCACCATCCAGGTGGGGAAGTGACCTGAATGCAGGGAGCCCTGGTGTTGTGTGTTGGCAAGGGAGAGTGAGAGAAAGAGAGGGACAGAGTGTGCACGCCTGAGTATATGAGCGTGCTGTCTCTTTAAGAGAGCAGTCAGGGTCGGGAGCTTATAGTCTTGTGTTCAGACTCAGGCTACTGAGAGTGGTTCCAGCCCAGGCCTCCAGAGAGGAAGCAGCACATCAGACCCCCCCACAGGATGGTGCCAGTCCAGAGTGATTAAGGTGGCTCTGAGGAGAAAGAGGGGGGAGCAGGAACAGCAGTGGCGGCACATGTGGAGCAGGGTGGAGGTGCTCTCGCTTCTACAGTTGGTCATCCATTTGTCTCCTGCAGCGCTGGGTCTCTCTGCACCCCCAGCGCTGCTGCTCCTCTGCCTGCTTGCTACTCTGTCAGCCCCCCATCTCTCTTGCAGGTCAGACAGGAATTCAAATTTTGCTCATGGCGCTCCCTTTGGCAAGCCACCATTGGCAGGGGCCCTCAGAGCCCACCCCAAAGCCAGCCGTGATGAACAACAACACAATGCAGAGAGGGATGTGAGAATGTCAGGCAAGCGTTGGGATGAGAGACAGGAAGAGACTTGGGGATGGGGATATAGGTGGTAAATGACAAAAAGTTCTGCAAGCTTGCCTAAACAAAATACTTAGAACAGCCCTGACAGTATATTATTTAAAACTCATGAAAACTAGTCCTGACAAGGAGAACTGCATTTTTACTTTTTAAGCTGAGTTTTTCAAGTCATTCTGTGAAAATTCTTAAGATTCCTGGCACTCCTCAATAATAATCAGAACAGCCAATACCCTGATTAAAGCAAATAGAAATATTTAACAAGGTCGTTGTAAAGACAAAAATCAGATATGAGCTAAAAAAAATCTTCAAAACAGTCTTATACTAGCTCACAATTTAATAAAGAATTAAATTTCACTAAAAGCACTTTCCTCTTTTGACTACTATGTTGGTTCAAAGCACTCAGTGGTACTGTGTAATCTACAAAATATGTGATTGCATTATTTGGTACCCACCTCATAAAAATATGTTCAAGGCTATAGTAAACCTGTCTGATTCTGTAACATCTTATAAAAATATCCTTTACAAATTCTGCTGACAAATTTTAATCAAAGATATCTGAATTTTTCCTAGGAACGTCTGTGTAAGTTACCATGCAAGTGCCTCTGGTTAGCAATGAGTTTTGTCACATAAGTTAGGGTACCTAACTTGCTATAATCACATGAGAAGCAAGAACACAAGATAGGACCTGATTTAAAAAAAATTGCAAAGGCAATATTTGACAATCTATTGCTTTTCATTGCATCTCCTCCCTGAATAATAAGAGTAGGTTTGCTTGTAAAACTTGTCAAAATGTCAGTCAACCATGGTGATGCTTTATCTAGGATAGCCCAGCAATTTCTGACTTCATGACTTCACAGCTGTTTCTGACTTCACAACTTCACAAATGTTTTAACATAAACACTAAAAACAAAAAAAGTTGATGGCCACATCCTACCCCATGTCCCTGTAGTGAGAAGTTGCTAGCCCATAGCCATGTTGGAGTCTTGCATTTACCACAGGCTCAGGTAGTTACAGAATCTTTGAGATAGCTTGATCTCCTCAACAGACCACCACACTGGTCATAAAAAGGCTAGAGATCACTGCTGTACTGCCTGCTTTCTTTGATTATTTTCCATCTCCTCTGTGAAGTATCCCTGTCCTAGCTGCAATAGATAGCAGGGTTTTGGTCCTTCATCCAATCAAGGAGACTGTTTTGCCCCCCTGTGATGGCATGCTATTGAGGGCCAAAAACACAAAGAAGGAGTATAAATACAGAAGAAATATCCTGGTGTAACAATCTTTTACCTGATTCCATTTTACCATTACTCTTTCGGCATGCTAGAGAGGAGTTATAGTGGCCAAAATCCCATAAGAATTCAAATGCCCTGAATTCTTCAAAGGAAAATTAGGGCCTGTTGTCAGTGACAGAAGTGTCCAGAATGCCATATCTTGCCAAGTGGGCTTTCAGTTGGCCAGTCACTGTCTTGCTTCTGTTAATCAGGCAGGGTATTGACCTCCCAGAAGTTTAAGTAGACTCCACTGTAATCAAGCACTAGTTTTCCTTAAAGGTAAAGAAGCCTGCTCCCACCTTTTCCCCTGCCTGAGTGGGCAACTCACCTGATGCTATAGTCTCTTTCTACTAGTGGTTATCACATAACTGGCAGGTGTCACACCTGTCTAACAAGCCCATTTGTGTTTTCATTCATTACCAGTAAACACTCTTTCAAGCCCACCTAAAACAGATGTTAATCCTCAAATGGGAGGCATGTATCTTTTCCATGACACCCTTATGTAATGAGGCAAGACAAACAACTCTCCGCCCTTCAAATATGATTCCATTCTCAAACTCAGCTCATGTTTAGTTTGAAAGTATGGTGTTGGTCCTACCGGAACTTGGCTTTTGTCTTCTGGCCACCTTTGTAAACGGCCCCTGCTTCTTCGTGCTCCTGCACCACCCCATTCCATTCCCAATGCATCTCTTCTCCCAACCCCTCCCCTGAATTAAGTGACCCGGGGGACTACCGGGGGGGGGGGGGCATGGCAGTGGGTGGCAGCAGGGATTGGACCATCGACACTCACCATGGCAGTGTGAGCTGGAGCGAAGCAGCCACCTGCTCCTCCCTTCTGCTCCCCTGAGCCATGCATCACTCCAGGGAGCAGAGCGGACTGCAGCCAGGGTGGGGTCCAGGTCTCTCTGCTTGCCACCATCGCAGTGAAGTGGAGCGCAGCAGGCTAGGAGATAGGTGGCAGAGCAAAGCAGCTGCTGGGATGTTCTGCTTCTTGTGGCTCCCACTACCATGGTGAATATAAGGGACCTGACCCCTGGTCCTACCCCACACCAGGCCCTGAAGGTAATTCCCCAGGCCTACCTGGGCCCTGCAGGCCTGGTTCATAGGATTAGTGAGGCAGCTGTCATTGGGCTTCCAAAAACATTGTGTCTGGGGCAGCTACCCTGAACCATACTATGGACGGGACAGTTCTACTCATACTATCATTTTCTTGACTGCCTGTAGTTGGATGTCCTTTTCCAGAGCCTCTTTTATTTCTACCAGCTTTGTGTTGAAACTGAGAGTTAGTGGGAGCTGGCATGTTAATGGATTCAGTGCCCTGCTCCCCTTCCTCCAACTCACTCATGATGAGTATATATGCCCTATTCAAGCTGTCAGCTAAGACTAATAACTGTACCTGGCAACATTAAAGGTGCTGCAATCTCACCAAGAAAGAGTTTTGCTATGATTGTCTCCTGGAATTTGTACTTTGATTCCGTTATTACTAGGTACTAATACAAAAGTACTAATATAATTGCTCCAAATACCACAGCCAGGAGCTCTTTCTCTATTTGGGTGTGCCCAGCAATCTGTCTTCCGGGAACTATTGTACTTCTAATATTCCAGCTTTCTCAAGAGCTTTAAAACTTTGCTCTTAAAGTAATAAAGGAGACAGGTAATTATTCTCTGCTTTGTCCAAAATGTGGTATTCCCCAGTGGCAATATTCAGCTCTAGACTAATATGACTCTCCCATACCTTGTGACCAGAGGAGGAAACTGGACATTTATTCCATTAGAAATCCAAGCAATCCTGTTCTTGCCTTGTGATGTAAGGATTTGGTTTGCTCTTTTTTCCCTCTTTCCTTTCCATATTTACTGTTTCTAAAGTAGGTCACATTCGAATATTTTTTGTTATCAGGTATATCTAGAACTATTCAGGTCCTTAACTGCAGCCATATTCATGGGCTCCAGCAGAATGAAAATACCTTCAGTTTGCTTTTCCTGATAAAGCAGGAGGTTTTCTTCAGATTCTGTTACACCATGAGTATTTTATTTTTATTTTATTTATATTTATTTTTGCATTTTTTTTAAATCAAACTCTGTCAGACCACAGTGGCACCTAATAAACCCCTGACATACAATCATAGAATACTACAACTGGAAGGAACCTTGGGAGGCCTCTTGCTGCGGCTCTGCAATAATACTTTCCTTACAGAGCCGCAGCAAGGGTAGATCCCAGGACTGGCGCAAGCCAAGACTGAACCGGGCTGCCTGCCTCCGGCTCTTAGATTAATTTTAATACAGAGCTGCAGCAGGAGATAACTCCCGGGACCTGGCGCAAGCCGGTACTGAGCCAGGCTACTGGCCAACCCTCTAAAAAAATCTACTGGCTGAGCTGCGGGGGAAGGGGAAGAGGGATGTGTATAGTTGGTAGCATTAACCAATAAGCTTTCACTTATCAATTCATTGTTTAACCAACTACATCTCTATTGGAGAGGAAGCTTATTTTCACAACTGCATGCTGAACAGACAGGAAGTTTACACTACAAGAGGTAGGAAGGAAGCTATGATTAGAATTTTTCTAAATTTTTTTAACAAACTTTTTCTATTGAAGCCAAACTGTTTTGCAGCAATTGATTGGTTCTGATGAAATTTTTTTCAGGAAAGTTTCTCAGACCCAGATGGAATTTCTGGTCAAAAAACAGATGAGAATGCAAGCAAGCCATATCCCACCATAGCAAGAAGCAGGGTGGCTATGAGGTGAACCTAGGATCAAGTCCCTGTTCCAAGTGGAGCAGAATCTGGGTCTCCAGTCTCCCATTCCTAGCTGCCAGACTGTTGTAGGGTGGAGAGTGAAGCCGGAAAGTTTTTCATAAAGTGAAATAGTTTTCCATCTGGTCCTGGTTGTGATATATTATTCTGCATGCAAAGAAATGTTATTAAGACGTTTAGAAACAGGGATCTGTCCAGGTTATTATATCGCACCACAGTATCTAAGCAAGTGGAATGGAGAGGACAGGATGAGTTGCACATTTTCTGGTGCTTTATCCAGCCTACATTTAAATGCATCCAGCAATGGGGATTTCACTACTTCCCTTAATAACCTACACCAGTCTAATTCATCTCAACATTAGGAAGTTCTTCCTAATTTATGGTCTATGCCAGGGCTACTCAACACACAGTCCATGGGCTGCATGCGGCCCATGGTGCGATTTGGGTTTATGAGGGGCTCAAAATGAGGCCTGCGAGTGGGATCCTTTGAACATGGCCTCCACTGGGAACACGCTCCACAACGGTGAGGCGCCTCCCAGGCAGGATGAGCACTAAAAGATGCAAGCGGGTGGGCTGGCTGGAACAGAGGGGTACAGGATGTCACCGTTTCTAGCTCCCAGGGAGGAGTGCTGGAAACACCAGGGCATTGTGAGAAGTGCTTTGTATTAGTGCCCATCAATGTGAAAGAAGCTATTTGCATATATTTGCATGTATATGCAACCTCACTTAAGTTATGGCCCTCAGCATGTGCTTGAGTATCACTGTGGCCCCCGGGGCTTCCAAAGTTGAGTAGCCCTGGTCTATGTTTTCCCTATTTTAACTTATCACACTGGTTTTTTTGCTTAAGTTCAAGAGACATTTTAGTTGTAAAAATCTCCTTTGGTAGATGTTTTGTTCTCTGGAAAAAGCTATGAATTCTGTACTGCAAGGCTTATTGTTTACTTGTAAAATATGACCAGTTGAAGCTGACATTTTAAATGAAAAACACATGTAGCCCTAATTAATTCCAATTTTTTAAAAAAACAACTACAGTATTTCATTAAAATTTTCCCATTATTTGTTGACCTAGTCAGTCAGATCAGGTCAGATTATGTTCTCCCTCCTTTCCCATGAAAATAACATGTTTTATGAGTATGTGTTAGTGGGTAGTAACCATCAGCTCTACTAGAAGCTCATTTCAACCTAAACTGTATTTCTTCCCCTGCTAACATAGATATCTCTTGTTTGAGATTTCCAGGCTCTATGAAGTAAGCATTATGGACAAATAATTGTCATTTGGAAATTTCAGTCTAACATTTGAAGTCATACTGATAACTTGCCACTGACTTCCATGAGTCCAAAATTTCACCCCTTGCCTAGACACAAAATCTGTACTACCCAGCAGTATATTCTTATTTGTTATTTCTATTGTGATGGAGGTCAGATACCCCATCAAGAGTGGCATCCCTTGTGCTATTGGTCCTTACTAATGAAGCCTCAAGTCAAATGTGTAATTATGTTTTCAGCCCTTTGTTTCCCTTCCCGATTGAAGGATGGGCCTCTTCCTTCCTCCCTCCCTCCCTCATGCCAGCTTTATCCAACACAGCAACAGTGGTGCCACCTCTGTTTTGTTCTAAAGCTAGTTCTTTTGGCAATAAGAATGGAAACATTTCTCCTTACCTTAGGCAGACTACTAGCTTTTCAGCTGGGATCGTACACAAGAAAAGCGAATGCATTTTCCCCAATCTATTACCAAATCAACACCCTGCTTTAAATTCTGAAGTGAAAGCAAAAGGAGTAGAAGTACAGGTTGTACCTCCCATGATCGGGACTCCCTGGTCTGGCAACATCCGTGGTTTGGCATGGAGCATGGATGTTCCTGGACCATAGAGCCAAGGAAGAGGGAGGTCTAGCAGTGGTGTAGAGTGCCTTAAGGGGCACTGACAACTCAGCCAGGAGCCCCAGTGTGTGGAGTCGGGAGAGGGGAGGACAGATGGCATGACAGGGAGTTCTGACCCCAGCGGAGCTCCCTGGCCAGAGCAGCTGGGAAGCTCTAGCATGGCCATAGCCATGGACCTCTGTCCCAAGCCAGGGAGCTCTGGCCCCAGCCCCGGCTGCAGAGCTCCGGCCCCAGTTGTGTAGCTAGGTGGCTGCAGAGCTCTGCCCCGGCTGCACTGGCTGTGGCACTCTGGCCCCAGCAGTAGTGGGGCTGGGGAGAGCCCTGGTGGGCTGGGGCAGTAGCAGGGGCAGGCAGGAGCCCTAGCCTTGTGGCAGCATGGGCCAGAAGGGAAGGAACCTTCCATGGTCCAGTAAATCCCCTCGTTTGGAACTAGTCAGTTCCCAAGGGTGCCAGACCAGCAAGGTCCAACCTGTAGGGTAATTCAGTTGCTTGACAAATAAACAAACCCAACCAAATTCTCATTTACCCTCTCGAAACTCTTGAGTTGAGAAACGGACTCAGTTTTTTAATCCCAAATTGAAGTTTATTTAGCAAGAGCTGACTGTTTTAAGTATCCTTTATTGGGAGACACATTTTCAAGTAACCACACACACTTTACACAAAGTTAAAAAGAAAATTGCTCCCAGGCTGAACATTTCTTCTCAAGTTTCATGGGCTATAGCAGGGATGGGGAACATTTTTGAGATGGAGGCCACTGACCCACAGAAAAATTAGTTAGGGGCTGCACACAAGTGAGAAAAAATCAAAAAACCCTCAGTGATGTGGGGGTCACTCACTCCCCATATTCCCCTTGCACACTGAAGTCTAGGTGGAGCCAGCCTACTAGATTTTTTGTGATCCAGACTCGGCAGGGGGGTGGGGGTACCAGCACCATCTCCTCAATGCTAGGTGGGGGGCCCTGAGCCTTGGGGGCTGGATCCAGTTTTTAAAAAATGGTCCATGTACTTTACATGCTATTTTAAAATTTGCACTGGGCTGAAGAGTTGCACATAAGAAAGGTTATTAATATCCATATCTCTGAATTACAGGAAAAATTACAAGTTAAAAGGGAAAAAAGTTTAGCCAATGAGCATACAAATGCAAGACGGAAATAAATTGTCAATTCACAGCACAGAGAGCTACCAAAACTGGTTTTTCAGGACATGGGTGGAGAAGATTCTGTTTTGAAAGAAGTTAAGCTTTGAAATTGTCAGTACTACAAAAATCACCTACAAAATCAGAACTCTGATTTTTATGCACCTTGTTTTCCCTTACAAGTATATGAAAGATTAATTTTAAAATAATTCTCTCATACAGAGTACAGAGCGGATTTGTTTTCAGTTAAAAAACTTTTATTGCAACCTCTAGTTTCTACAGCCTTAATGTCCCATAAGTATATGTTTTATTTTATGATGTACTAAAATTAATGTCTTGGATCAAAACAGTCATGTTTTACTATTTTATGCATATTTTGAAATTATGTTAGTATCTTCTAGATACTTTATTGGTGATTTAACCCCTAAAAGGCTAACTACTGATAGGGTTTTCAGCATTCACCATAAGGCAACTTCAGGTAAATGAGACTTTTATTTTATCATGTTTCTTGTGATATTTAAAAAAGAAATGCCACAGAAATTATAAAGATACCACAGAACACAGGAAAAATACCAATAAAACACCTCTAATTGAAAAGGAGATGTGTGTCCAGTTTGTTATTTGAAAAATAAAAAATATAATTAAATAAATTCAGTCAGAGAAGCAAGATAACAAATGATAATGTATAACGTAATGCACACATTTTGGCCAAGATTTCTAAAGGTCTGCGGTGATTTTGAGTTCCCAGCTTGAGACACCATAAAGATGCTTAACTTTCACAGTCATTTCTGAAAAATGAGGCACTTTTAAGCCGCAAAAATTGGGCACTCAAATATCACTGCACATTTGAAAATCTTCCACTTGAAACATACAGTATAGTTTTTAAAAGTAAGGCTTACCTCTATATAATTAATAAGTACTCTGCAGCTGGCCGACTGCAATGATTGATGGTCACCTGGAAACTGAGGGGTAGTTACAGTTTACGGAGAGCAGTATCACACTCCATCTGACTGAAAAGCTCGAGGTTTCTCCTTCAGAGGCTGAGTCACTTATGGAGGAGGTGGGAGGTGTGGAAAAGGGTGTCACCTAGTACAAATACTAATTCCATTAAAAATACCTTTGAGATTGCTGTACTCCAGTACTTGCTGTATTCTTTTCATAAAGCAGGGCTGGGTTTCACAAAGTAAAAATGCTTTAATGGATCCAAAATTAGCACCTTAGGCCATTGATACCTATATAGCACACAAGGTTTAGTTTGGATTCTCCACACAAATAAAAGGTCTGTGGGCAATGGGCCTCTCTCTCAAATAGAGGATTTAATGAATGTAATGCACATATTCACATGCAAGAAATATGCAAGGAAGGACCATCTTTCATCAAGGAAAGGTCTCAGAAATGTTATGTGAGGAATGTAAACTGGAATCTGACACACTAAATACTGGTCTCATTTTTTATGTTAGGAGAAAAAAAACACATACCAAGAAAAACAACTCACACCAGAATCTGTTGCAAATTCCTGCCATCCGGGTGTATTTGTATTTCCTTTTATTATTGCTGATGTTAATAGGGCAAAGACGAAAGATTGCCTCCATTTTTCCTTGTTGTAATTCATTGCTCTGAAGGTTAAGAAAAGGCTCTCTGAACAAGAGACAAAGGAACACAGGACTCCATAGCTCTGAAATCACCACACCCAAGAACTTGGGCTACAAGTGCATATTAAACCGGTTTAATATTCACCGGTTCTGTAATTTGGGGGCTCTTTTATACTAACAAGACCTGATCCTAACTTCAGAGGAAGCTGACATTGCTCAGTCCCTCACAAGATCAGGCCTGTAGAGGTGTGTGTAGACTACACGGCTTTTTTGAGAACAGTAGCCTTTTTTCGAAAAATCTTCCTCTGCATCTAGACTCACATCGCATTCATTTGAAAGTAAATTGAAAGAACATGGCGGTTTTGTTGACAGCGGTAAACCTCGTTTTACGAGGAAGAATGCCTTTTTCGACAGAGATCTGTCAAAAAAAGGTGTGTGTGGACGCAGGGAGCCTGTTCTTTCGAAAAAAAATGGCCTCCAGGAAGAAGCCCTGGTGGACAGTCCTTCCTTACCATGCTGAGCAGCTCTACTGTTTCTGTCTGCAGCCTCTTAAAGGCATAGGCACCCAGACAGGCATTGCTTTAGGGAAGCCAGCCTCAGGACCCATGCCAGCCATGCTAGCCAGTCCTAGCCTCAAGGCCCCCCTGGCCCTTCTCGGGACAGTGAAGAGGACCTACCCAGGGGCTCCAAAAGGCAGGCACCAGCCTGGTCAGGGCCTGAAATAAAAAACC
Organism: Pelodiscus sinensis; assembly: GCF_052426305.1. NCBI lineage: Eukaryota > Metazoa > Chordata > Testudines > Trionychidae > Pelodiscus > Pelodiscus sinensis. The sequence continues at coordinate 270,896,165 of NC_143052.1, forward strand.
TCCTGGAACTCTGGTCTCAGGAAGAATCCCTGCAGGCCATGCAGTAGCACCGCAGGAATGTGGACATATATGGGCACATGGCCCAGGGACTGGCCAAGAAAGGGCATCACCCCTGCACCCTGGACCAAGTGAGGCCCAAGGTGAAGAAACTGTGGCAGGGGTATGCAAAGGCCTGAGACCAGAACTCCTGCTTCAAAGCAGCCCCACAGAGCTGCCCATATTATGCGGACCTGGAGCAGATTCTGGATCGTGGGGAAGCCCAGGCCCCGCTGCGTGTTGTGGAGTCTGGGTTACCCCACCATATTGTGGACCAACCCCTGAGGGAGGACTATCAGGAAGGAGGGACAGGAGAGCTGCACCAGAAGGAGGAGGATGAGGAAGAGACAGCAGAGACTCTATCCCTGGAGCCAGTCCTCCAAACCCCAGAGGCCTCCCAGGCGTCCTCGGACATGGCGGACGGAACATCAGGTGAGTGCTTTGAGGGGTTATCACACACAGCGGCTTGGCAGTGCAGGGGAACATCTTGTCCCATTGCCACTGTGGGGAACCTGTGATGCTCAGGCTGATGCCCAACTCACACACGACGGGATCACGTGTAAAACCTCTGAGAATCTCCTGTCTGAAGGAGGGCCCCTTACAGCAACAGCATGCCCTCGGGGACAGCTGATGCACACATACATGATTGTGTCCTCCTCTTTTCCTCCACAGCCAGACCCCTCACCCAAGAGGGTAGCACCACACCTGCCCCACCACCATCCCAGACACATGGCACCTGAAGGCACTGGTGTGTCTACACGGCAGGGGTGGACATAGGGCAGGGCGAACGGGCGGTCCTGCAGGACCTCAACAGGACTCTTCAACAGAGGACAGAGGCCGAATGACGCAACAGGATGCTGGATGAGCTGGTCCAGCAGCGCAGTTCAATCTGTGCCACTGTGTGGGAGGTCCTAGCCTTGCCTGGCCCTGTCACGGGCACCGCTCCTCCTGCACGTCAGGACCCTGTCTCCCCCAACACCCCCTTCTTCCCCAGCACCTCCTGCTCCCCAGCCCCCCTTTCTGCCCCAGACCCTCCTGATCCCGAGCTCTCACAGGCCCAACAGCTGCCCCCCCCCTCCTGCCCAGGCCAGGACTAGCTCTTGCTCCACCCAACCCCAGTGCCATGGTGGTGCCAGAATGCAAGGTGGCAGGACCCTGCGATCAGGGAAGCAGCGGCCCCCTCCTGAGCCCCCCTCTCCCCTCCAGGTCCCCTACTACCCCAGTGAGAAAGACCATTTCAGTGATGTAACAAAATCTTTATTTTGGAGTGAAAGATCTAGCTTGTATATAAACAGAAGAACAGTAAAAAAAGAGAATGTTTTGTTTTAAACAGCACATTTTCCTTACAGATATTGTTTCTAATAAACACCCGGTTTTCTTTGTAAACAGATATTGGTTTTTTATATATTTTTTATGGGAAGAGAGTGAGAGTGAGGGTTGAGGAGGGAAAGGTAGGGGTGAGCCAAGCCAAATCTCCCATGGGAGAGGCCCTGGGGAGAGTCAGTGGGCTCCTTCAGAGAATCTTTCCCTCAGGGCCTCTCGGATGCGAACACCAGACTGGTGAGCCTGGCGGATGGTAGCTGTCCAGGACTGCTTGAATTGTCCCCTCTCGCCATTAGCACCTGTCCCCTACCCCGCCAGGAAGGCCTCCCCTTTCCTCTCCACAAGCTTATGGAGCACACAACATGCGGCCACCACCTCGAGGATGTTGCATTCGCCCATGTCCAGCCGTGTGAGGAGGCAACAAAACCTCCCTTTCAAGTGGTCGAATGCGCATTCAATCTGCATGCGAGCCTGGCTAAGATGCATGTTAAATAACTCCTTGCTCGCATCCAGGTGGCCGGTGTAGGGCTTCATGAGCCACGGCATCAGCGGGTAGGCTGCGTTGGCCACTATGCACACCGGCATCTGCACATCCCCAAGCGTGAGGTCCCAATGTGGGAAAAATGTCCCTGCCTGCAACCTGTGATACAGGTACGAATTGCGGAAGATGTGGGCATCATGTGCCCACCCCGACCACCCGACACAAATGTCCATAAACTGTCCCTGGTGGTCAACCGGGGCCTGCAGCACCATGGAATAGTAGGCCCTGCGATTAATAAATTGGGCTGCTTGATAGGGCAGTACGCGGATTGGGATGTGTGTCCCATTGAGGGCTCCTCCACAGTTCGGGAAGCTAAGCCCAGCAAAGCTAGCAATGATGGTGTCCAGGTTTCCCAGATGGACAAGCCTCTTCAGCAGCTCCTCATTGATGGCCCTCACCACCTGCAGAAAGACACAAATGGACAGACAGAAACTAGGGAGTAAGACAGGTTACCTAAGACTTTGGGAGAAGAACTCCCCCCCCCCCCCCCGCAGCCCACTCCTCCCCTTGTCAGGATGCCCCCCTCCCGCGCATCAGTGCAGGGTTGGCCGAGGAACCGTCTCCAAGTGCCACTCCATCCCCCACTCCTCCTTGCCCTTGCCTGGCAGTCCCCCTTTTTCAGCCCTTTCCTTCCCCCCCCCCCCCACTCAATAGGGCCTGTCCCCCGAAAGTGACTTACCTCCATCAAAACGGCCCTGATGATAGACCTCCCCACGCCAAACTGATGTCTCACGGAGAGGTAGCTGTCAGGGGTCGCCAGCTTCCACAGGGCGAATGCGACCCGCTTCTGCAGGGGAATGGCAGGCTGCAGGTGAGTGTCCTGGTGTTCCAGAGCAGGGGTGAGCTAGGCACACACCTCCTGGAACATGGCCTTCCGCATCCGGAAGTTGCGGAGCCAGTGGTCGTCATCCCAGAGCTCCATGACAAGCCCCACCAGTCCAAATTCGTCTCATGCCTCCAAATCCGCCTGTCCCCAAAAAAGTTTGGAAGCAAGGGCATAGCTCCTGCATCCCGGACAAAGGTTTCATAGCTCTAGTCCGGGTCCATATGGGGCAGGAGTTTCATGACAAAGTCATGAAGCTGCAGCATGGCAGCGTGGGGCCATCGCCTGCCCAGGGCCAGCTCTGGCTCCATGGCCAAAAACACAATGAAAAGCAGGAAAACCAGACAGAAAAGAAATTGCTGTGGTGTCCAAGAAAGCAGGGCAACCAGAGCAAGCACTGTAGTAGCTTTGCTTTCCCTCTAGGAGGTAGGCAAGCCAGAAGCAGAAGCAGAACAACGGCTGTCCTGGGGAATCTTTTAAGCACGTGCCTCTGCAAAGGGCATGGACCAGCATCGGGCTGTAAATGCTGCCCCCATGCTCTGCCAGAAGCGGTTCCGGGTGCCTTTTTTTTTTTGAAAGAGCATCCAATAGTCTGGATGCTCTTTTTTGAAAAAGCGGATTGATTTTTTGATCCACGTAATGCAATCTAGACGCTCTTTGTCAAAAGAGGTTTTTTTGAAAGATACTTTCAAAAAAGGCGTGTAGTCTAGACGTAGCCTAGATGTATTAACATAGTAAATGTGCCTTTAGAGCAAATATTTGTAACCTCTTTTCTTGTTAAAGACTAATTCATGTAAAAAAGGTAGGCTCAGTGCTTATGAATAAAAAATTAGTAGAGATTGCCTATCTTCTAGAACCAGAAGGGACCTTGAAAGATCATCAAGTCCAATCCCCTGCCTTCATAGCAGGACCAAGTACCATCCCTGACAAATTTTTGCTCCAAATGGCCTCCACAAGGATTGAGCTCACCACCCTGGGTTTAGCAGTCCAATGCTCAAACCACTGAGCTATCCTTCCCCCACTGTTGGCTCTGGTGCTGCCAGACAAGCATAGTACTGCAGATATGGGACAAAGAAAATGTTATGAATGGCCAGTTTTGAGAGTCATGCACTTTGCTCTCAACAAAGTGCTCCTGCATTAAGTGTGTAATGCCCTACCCCTGCAATACAGGCAATACAAAGACTGATGTTCAGAAATCATGCATTTTTATTTAGGGGTGGATGGGGACCCTCTCCAGGCACACCACCATGCACTCCATCATAGCTGTCAGAGACTAAAAGCCATTCTCCTGGTGCTTCACTTGCAGTCCTATGCATGCTCTCCTCTCGTACTGCTCTACTGTCCTTTTCTGTCATTATATTGTCCTCTCCTGCCACTCTGCTCCCATCTCATCAAGTAGCATATTCCTCCACTCCATTTGCTCCATAAACATGTCTTCCATTGTCCATTTTTGCTTGTGGATTTCTGTGAGCCGGACAGCGGCTGGAGCCGGGGTACACAGCAAGCTCCCTGCTGTTCCCACTATAACAAAAAGTTACAAGGACACACATTACAGGAGAGACACTGTGGAGCCTAAAATCTAATATGTTATTATATAGTGAAGGCCTCTCTAAAGACAATGGAGATGTGTTCTGTGCAAGGCCAAAGTTATGCTTTAAATCAGCCACTATACAGCAGGTACACAACAGAGTTCTCAAGGAAACACCTAGACTCACACAATTTGGTAGCAGACATGGTAAGGGGCCTGCCAAGGCACGATTCTATGTGTGGGAGGAAGGAGTAGGTCTGGTTATGCCACTGGGGCAAGGTGGTGGCTCACACAGCTTCCCTCCTCTTTATCTGCCAAAACCCGCCTACCAGGAGAATGCTAACCCAAAGTCTCCTTGAAGACATGCCCAGCATAAGTCATTTTAGAATGGAAAAGAAAGCCCTCCACACAACAGTCACAGTGCATCCTCCCCACACAGGTAGCCACACCATCACCACACACACAAAAAGACAAGAACCATTCAAAATTGCTGCAGAGTAAGGTAGCCTTGTAGACAGAGACATGTTCTTAATAAAGCTATAGGAACCACTTTCAGAGCAGTGCAATAAATGCAGAGGGAAGCATACCTAAATATGACTCACCAATAGCTTTTTTCCCCCAAAGGACATAATTTCTGATTCACCTCTTACTTAAATCACTAGCTTAGGGCATGAGATCATGTTTCATTCTCAGAGCCTGCTTATTTAACTGAGAGTCATGCACTTTGCTCTCAAAAATTGCCAGCAATGGATGTTGACTTTTAACCTGTGTTTTTCTGTGAGGTCACAGTGTAGTGATATTCAGCAAGCTGTATTGTCTGTCTTTGATTTACCTGTTATTTTCTTAAGAATAAAAACATAGTAAGAGTTCATGTTCTGACCCCATATTCTAGCTAAGGGTTTAGCAAGAGAGTCGTGTGTGTGTGTGACAACTGATTCAGCCAGTATATCCTGTAGGTAGGAATAGTCGAGAGGAGCATCATTTGTGACAATCTCAAAATAGAGAATATGCAGACAGAACCCATTCACCTAATCGTCTGATATAATGTTTTCCTTCTTTTACTATTCAGAGTCCTGCTGGTTGGATTTGTACATAATTTTCTCCAGGACATATAATTACTATGGCCAAAATTTTCAGAAGTATAATTAGTTTGTGGTGCCTCAGTTTAAGATGCTGTGGGCCTGATTTTTCAGAAGTGCTGCTATAACTGTTGCTGGAGTGGGCTAATCAAACTTCAAATCTTGAGCAATACAGATAGGATCTCTGTTGTGTGTGTTAGTTAATGGCCAGGCACTAGAATAAAGTTAATTAATTAGTGCAATCCTTATCTAGGTGCCGGACTCCGTGTTTATGCATGTAGCACATTTTTCTAACTGAATCCTGATCTTGAACCTATAAGGTCTGTAGGCAGCAGCTTTATCAGGTGAGTCAAATGGAGGTATTCAGTGAAATTGAAAAACGACAAATACAACACTACTAAAAAATGTGATCTATGCACCACTTAAGTCTCACTTAAGCCCTCAGTACAGAGCTGGATTCCACCCACAATGCCTAATTAACTTTGGCAACTCATTTCTACAAATCATCAGAGATGCTAAGGGCTAAATATAACTCAGAAAAGGATTGGACATTTATATGGATAATAGGAATATCCACCAGTTACACTGGAGAAGAAAGGAAATATACAATGGTAAATAATACAATTTGATCACAAAGGTTAAGGATTATGTCACTTAAGCAGATCTCTGTGACATGCATTTCAGACCCCCACAGGGGCCAGGTCTAGCTTCCATGATTTCTGGTTTATTGCCTGCATGCCAAAATCTTAACCTCAACAATGGCTATAAATCTTCATGCTTCAAGGCATGCATTGACAACTGATTTAGAATTATAGAACACTAGAACTGGAAGGGACCTCAAGAAATCAATGAGTCCAGTCCCCTACCCTCACGTCAGGACAGAACACTGTCTAGACCATCCCTGATAGATGGCTATCTAACCTGCTCTTAAATATCTCCAGTAATGGAGAATCCACAACCTCCGTAGGCAACCTCCCTCGCTGCAGTTTAAGCCCATTCCTTCTTGTCCTATCCTCAGAGGCCAAGGAGAACAATATTTCTCCCTCCTCCTTTGCAACACTCTTTTAGGTACTTGGAAAGTGCTATCATATCCCCTCTCAGTCTTCTCTTTTCTAAACTAAACAAGCCAAATTCTTTCAGTCTTCCTTCATAGGTCATGTTCTCTAGGCCTTTAATCATTCTTGTTGCTTTTCTCTGGACCTTTTCCAATTTCTCCACATCTTTCTTGAAATGTGGTACCCAGAACTGGACACAATACTCCAATTGAGGCCTAAGCAGCGCAGAGTAGAGCGGAACAATGACTCCTCATGTCTTGCTTGCAACACACCTGTTAATTCATTCCAGAATCATATATGCTTTTTTTTCCAACAGTGTCACACTGTTGACTCATATTTAGCTTGTGGTCCACCATGACCCCTAGATCTCTTTCTGCAGTACTCCTTCCTAGACAGTCACTTCCCATTCTGTATGTGTGAAACTGATTGTTCCTTCCTAAGTGGAGTACTTTGTATTTGTCCTTATTAAACTTCATCCTATTTACCTTGAACCATTTCTCCAGTTTGTCTAGATCATTTTGAATGATGGCCCTATCCTCTAAAGCAGTTGCAACCCCTCCCAGCTTGGTATCATCTGCAAACTTAATAAGCGTACTCTCTATACTGCTATCTAAATCATGGATGAAAATATTGAACAGAACCAGTCCCAAAACAGACCCCTACAGAACCACACTTGTTATGTCATTCCAGCAGGATTGTGAACCTTTAATAACTACTCTCTAAGACTGGTTATCCAGCCAGTTATGCACCCACCTTATAGTAGCCCCATCTAAGTTGTATTTGCCTAGATTATTGATAAGAAGGTCATGCAAGACTGTATCAAATGCCTTACTAAAGTCTAGGTATACCACATCCACCACTTCTCCTTTATCTACAAGACTTATTATCCTATCAAAGAAAGCTATCAGATTGGTTTGACGTGATTTGTTCTTTACAAATACATGCTGGCTATATTTACATGCTTACCTATCACCTTATTTTCTTCCAGATGTATGCAGATGAATTCCTTAATTACTTGCTCCATTATCTTTCCTGGCACAAAAGTTAAACTGACTGGTCTGTAGTTTCCTGGGTTGTTCTTGTTTCCCTTTTTATAGATGGGCACTATATTTGCCCTTTTCCAGTCTTCTGGAATCTCTCCTGTCTCCCATGATTTTCCAAAGATGATAGCTAAAGGCTCAGATACCTCCTCTATCAGCTCCTTGAGTATTCTAGGATGCATTTCATCAGACTCTGGTGACTTGCAGACATCAAACTTTTCTAAGTAATTTTTCACTTGTTCTTTTTAAATTTTACCTTCTAAACCTACCCCCTTCCCACTAGCATCTTAGGCATTCCTTCATCATCAGACTTCTTGGGTGAAGATCGAAACAAAGAGTCATTAAGCACCTCTGCCATTTCCATTGATATTGTTTCTCCCTCCTTGAAGTTTCTGTTACTGCCATTTCTAGAGACAGGAGACTGGACTAGATGAATTACTGGTCTGAACCAATGTGGAAATTATTATTATCTAATTATTATTGTCTAATTCTGACTATAACCCAGATGTTTAAAGATATTTAGGCATCACTTCATGTAGCATTTCCCAAATAACTTTAAAAATCTGGACCTAAATCAGTAGAAACTGTGCTGAGCAAGCATCAAATTGGAAGCCAATTTCTCTTATATATTATGTTATGACTATGCATATGTGTCTTTGTGCAATGAAAAATATGTTGTCTTCCTTTCTCCAGCCACACAACTGTTTTGTCCTGTGAGCATTCTTTTTACTAACTCTTCCCAAAAATCCTCTCTTTCCTCTTCCCTTTTCTAAGAAGGGAATCTCCTACAATATAGAGACTCCATACTCTTCTGTGTTTTCCTCTCTCTCATTTTCTATATTGCAGTTGTAAGTGGTATGACCTCTGGGCTGTTAACAAGGTAGCTAGAGGAGCAATATCACGTGAAAGGAGCGGTTATAAAGAGGAAAACAAGTTAAGTCTGCTTTCAATGTTTGTAGTTATAACAAATAATATATTTCAGGGGGTCAGAAATTGGTAAGAAATGCACTATGAAATGCACCAGAGATAGTGCCTTGCCTCATGGATTAATTCTTGCAACATATGTTGCTTCAGTCCTAGTATATCCACTGTTTTGTATATAGCCACACTCAGGGAAGATATTCCAGTTCTTAATTTTAAAGTATGTAGCATGATACCTTTGCCACTCCTTTCTAAGCACAAGAAAGAGCACCGCCAAAGCTGTCAACGCTTTGCAAATACATTTTTTAGATGCCAAGAAATCCTTCAGTGACAATGAAAAAGTATCCGGTAGGTTGTTGTTTTTCTAGAAGGTGTGTCACTGAGAAAAGGTGTGGAGAAGTTCATATGCCAGAGATGGCAAGGAGTTGTGGCTCTAAGTGGTAACCCCTTCATTGCTCATAGTTTCATCAGAAAACTGCAGGGCAAACTCCTGTTTCCCTTTTTATATTGAAAGTAATGGTGCACAGGCTACAACTGACAAGAAACAGCACATTTCATGAAGGTACATGATCTTTAGTGCAGAAGGGTTAAGTTAGGTCCAGCTTCTGCCACACTTACACGGGATACTACTTTACACCATGAAGCAATAGGACTGCTCAGATGAGTAAGGTACTAATCTGCAAGGCAACCAAGCTCAAGAGGATGTTTACATCTAGCATCATTATTATTGCTACTCAAGCAAAAAGAATACAGAGAATATTTCTGATAAAAATCATATTTCTCTAAGGAAAAATGTGCTGAAAACTGGCAAAAACAAAAGACATCTGTTACACACTAGAGCTACATCTACACTGTATCCTTCTTCTGCAAAAGCTTATGCAAATGAAGCACAGAGTGGAATATCACCACTTCATTTGCATAATTAATTGGCAGCCACTTTTGCACAAGCGGCTTTTGTGCAAAAAGGAGCTGTGTAGACGGCAAAAAACCCTCTTACGCAAGAGCAGTTCTTCCTGAAAAAAATGAGGAAGAACGGCTTTTGCACAAGAGGGATTTTTTGCACAAAAAGGAGCCATCTTCACAGCTCCTTTTTGTGCAAAAGCTTCATGTGCAAAAGCTGCTGCCAATTAATTATGCAAATGAAGTGTGGCGATATTCCACTCCATGCTTCATTTCCATAAGTTTTTCCAGAAGAAGGCCACAGTGTAGACATAGCCAAGCTGAACAGGTAGACCCCATTTTGTATCTTACTTTATAAGTAAACAGCTTATTTATTTGTTTTATTGCCATCTGGGTTAATGAACATCAAGCATGTGAGAAGACTGTGGCTAAAGAAAGGAAGGTTAGACAGGTTAAAATCTCAGAACAGATGCCTTCCTGGGATCCAAAACAGATAATAGCAGGGTGTGACAGAGCTGCAATTGGATAAGGTGAGTGTATAGAGGGCAAGCAGGACTTAACATTTGCTGGTACTATGTGTAATTGCTGGGGGGTAGCCCTTGGAAAGAGCTAAAACCAACAAGAGAGTGAAATTAATCATATTTAAAATGCTAGAGTTAGACAATTATAGAATCACAGAAATGTAGGGCTGAAAAGGAGCTCAAGAAGTCATGAAGTCCAACCCTCTTGCTCTGTGGCAGCACCAACTAAACCTAGACCATCTCTAACAAGTGTTATGCCATACCTCCCTTGGAAACTTATTCCAAAACGTCATTATCCTTATTGTTAAACTGGATTCTCTCCAATTTGCTCACATCATCCTAAAGTGTGGTGCCCAGAATTAGAACCAGTACTCCAGCCTCGCCAGTGCTGAGTCATGCAGGACAATTGCCTCCTGTTTCTTACATGCAACAACAGTCATATTGATTCACCCCAGAATGATATTAGCCTTTTCTGCACTGCATCACATTGTTGACTCATGCTCAGTTTGTAATCCACTGTGAGCCTGAGATCCCTTTCAGCAGTCTTATCATCTAACCAGTTTTTCCACATATTGTACTTGTGCGTTTGATTTTTGTTTCCTTCCTAAATGTAGTACTTTGAATGTTGTTTTATTTTTCAAAATCATTTTATTAATTTCAAGCCTATTCCTCAATGTGTCACGGTCCTTTTCAAGTCTAATCCTGTCCTCCAATGCACGTGCAATCCCTCCCATCTTGATAGCATCCTCAAATGTGATAAGCATAGTTTTCATTTCATTTCCAAGGCATTATGAAAATACTGAACCATACAAGTGGCATGAAAGTTTATCTTTGTATCTTTGAGCTTGAAAATATGTAGCCAGAGTCATGGAGTTGAATGCCACAAGGGATCATCAGATCATCTAGTCTGACCTCCTATCACAGACTACGGATGCCATCCAATACCCACACACAAGACCCAACAAATGAAAATAGATCAAATACCACATCTCCAGTAATGCATCTTTCCAGGGACTTTGATCATGAACTGCAGCATGACAAGCCACAAAAGAGATTATGATGCATCACTATAAACTCACCAGGGTGCCCAGACTCCAGAGGAGAGATGAGACATTCATACTGCAACTGCCCTAAGGCAGCAACATTTGCCATCAGTTTTCAGCCAAAAGATTTTGGTTTTCAGTTTTTTGCCAAAAAATTGAAATTTGCTGAAAGGAACACACTCCTCCTCACCCATTCTTCCAGCTAACTCTAATCTCTTTGAATACCAGTTAATTTGAGCACTAAAGTTAAATTTATATTGTTCACGATATAACCACAAACATGGATAAATAACATGTTGTACTGAAGTACTATACTACAGACAATTAGTATTCTCAATTAATTAGCTAATATTTTTACAGCACAAATATCAAGCAGTAGCACATATCATTGCCGGTTATAAATGGTGTTGTCTTAATTGCTTAGTTTCTCTGGACACGATCCAAAGTGTTCAGGGACTCCACAGCCAAAAAGGACCATTATGATCTTCATCTTGTCTGGCCTCTTGCATAAGACAGAACTTCCCCAAAGTAATTCTTAAAGCACCTCTTTTAGAAAAACATCCAGTCTTGATCTAAAAGATATCAGTGATGGACAATCCCCCATGAAACTTGGTAAATTGTTCCAGTGCTTAATTACTCTCACTATTATAAGTGCATGCCTTACTTCCAGTCTAAATTTGTCCAGCTTCAATGTCTAACCAATTGATGTTGTTACACTTTCATTTGCTAGACTGAAGAGCTAAGTATTAAATATTTGTTCCCCACATAGATATTCATAGACTGTAATGAACTCACTTCTTAACCTTCCCTTTTTTAAGATAAACAGTTTGAGATCCTTGGGTCTAATACTATAAGGCAAGTTTTCTAAACTTTTAATTAGTTTTTTCTGAACCCTCTCTAATTTATCGACATCTTTCTTGAATTGTGGACGAAATAACTCAACACAGTATTCCAGCAGTGGCCACACCAATGCCAAATATAGAGGTATTTTTCTATTCCTTCTTGAGATTCTCCTGTTTATGCATCCAAAGATTGTGCTAGTCCTTTTTATCACAGTGTCACCCTGAGAATTCATTACTGCAGATTATCCACCATGACCCCCAAATGTTTTTCAGTCACTGTTTCCCAGGATAACATACCCTGAAGAATTTCAACAACTTCCACCCCACCATCAACCTCAGCCTGGACCAGTCCACATGAAAAATCCACTTCCTGGATACTACAGTACAGTTAAATAATGGACAAATTTTCACCACCCTATACCAGAAACCCACCGACCACTACACTTGCCTTCATGCCTCCAGCTTCCATCCCAGACACATTTCTCAGTCTATTGTATACAGCCAAGCCCTAAAATGAAACTGGATTTGTTCTAACCCCACAGACAGAGACAATACAGGATCTTTACAGAGCATTCCTAAAACTGAAATACCCACCTGGAGAAGTGAAAAAACAAATTGACAGAGCCAAAAAAGTACCCAGACATGAACTACTTCAAGACAGACCCAAAAGAGAAAATAACAGAACTCCACTTGTTATTACCTATAGTCTACAACTCAGACCCCTCTAGCGCATTATACACAATCTACAACCCATCTTGGAAAATGATCCCTCACTCTCAGAGGCCTAGAGAGAAAAGTCTATTCTCGCTTACAGGCAGCCCCCCAACCTGAAACGAATTCTTTCCGGTAACCATGCCACACAACCACATCATAAGCATCCAGGAACCCAGCCCTGCAACCAAACACGATGCCAACTCTGCCCACATATCTATACTAGCAAATTCATCACTGGAGTCAACAACATAAGCCACCAAATCAAAAGGTCATTTGACTGCACATCCAGTAATTTAATTTATGCCATCAAATGCCAGCAATGCCTCACTGCTATATATATTGGACAAACTGGACAGTCTCTGCAGGAAAGAATCAATGGACAACAAATCAGATATACATAAAGAAGACATACAGAAACCTGTTGGGGAACATTTTAATCTTCCTAATCACTGTTTAAAAGATCTTCAAGTAGCTGTCTTGTCACAAACCAGTTCTACTAGCCAGATACAAAGAGAAACATTGGAATTACAGTTCATCCACAAATTCAATTCACATACTAATGGACTCAATCGTGATGAAGGATGGTTGGGGCGCTATCAACTTAATAGTCATTGAAGGTACAAACAGATCTTTGTGTAGACTCCTATGTCAGGAAGGATACTATCAACTGACTTTTATTCTTATGTGCTTCGTTTTAACTACCCAATTTTCAGATACTTACTGATTCCCTCTAGCTCTCTGTTGCCCCCTACCCCCACCTTTCTCTCCTATTTATTTTGGGTCTGCACATCCTAAACTCAAAACTCCAGTCATCTGAAGAAGTGGACTATGCCCACAAAATCTCATGATACCATCTACACGTTTTGTTAGTCTATAAAGTGCTACCAGACCATCTGTTGTTTTTTCTGTACAGACTAACTCAACTATCCCCTGAAGCTTCCATTCCCCATACTGTAACTATGATCTACATTCTTCATTTTTAGATGCACACATTTACTTTGAGTTATCTTAAAACATACATTGTTGGCTTAAGCCCACCTTACCAAATGAGTCAGATAACAATGTATTTATTGACTAGTCATCATTATTTTCCACTCTCCCATTTTTTGTGTCATTTGCAAACTTTATTAATGTTGATTATATATATTTTTCCCTAGATTATTTTTAAAATAGAAGAGGGCCAAAAACAGATCCCTGAAGGACTACCTAAAAATACCTTCATTCAATGATGATTTCCTATTTACAATTACATAGTGAGAACTATTAATCAGTTAGCCAGTGTTTAGTCCATTTAATGTGCCATGTTACTTTTATAACATTTAGTTTTTTAAATCAAAATATCATGGGGCACCAAGTCAAACATTTCACAGAAGCCTAAGTATATTACTGTCCACTATTACCTTTATCAATCATATCTGTAATCCCATAAAAAAGAAATCAGCTTAGTTTTACAGCAGGGTTGGAGAACCTTTTTCTGCCAGAGGCCAGTGACCCACAGAAAAATCAGTTGGGGACCACACACAAGCAAAAAAGAAACCTCACTCGACTCTTGTAATCGGGAACAGATTGAATCTTGCAGGGGCCCAGGACTATTCGATTCTGTGGGCCCTCTAGGCTCCACGATGGGCCCAAAACTAAGGGGTTCAGAGTGCAGGAAGGGGCTGCAGGTTGAAGCAGGAGGGTGGGTACAAGGGAGAGTAGGACTCCGACTGGGGGTACGTGCCCTAGTGTGGTGCTGAAGGGTGCTTACCTGGGGATGCTCTCCTTTGGTGGTGGTGAAGGGGAAGCAGATGGCTCAGCATGAGTGATGCTACACTGCCCTCACCTGCAAGCACTATCACCCACAGCTTCCATTGGCCATGAATGGATGGGACAGAACAGAGACAGAGCTTCCCCCAGCACTTACATTGATGCAGGTCCAATCCAGTGGGGTACAGCAGTGCACGGAGCTGACTCCCCCCCATCTCCAGGCAGGGCCAGATAATGTGCAGGGGCTTTAGTGCCTGCAGCTCAGGGCCCCAGGTTAAGGGCAGCCTTGCAAAAAGTTCTAGATTTTTAGTGAACTGGAGATTTAGTGGGGTCCCCCTTTGCTCTGGGGTGTAGTCTCTTAAGCCCCATTCTTAATACTGCCCTGCCTGTAGTGGAAATGGGCTCTGCTGGTGTTCATGCTCCAGCAGGGGCACCAAGGCTCAGGGTTTCCAGCCTATGGCATGGAAACTTGCCACAGGCCACATCAAATTCAGCAGGAGGCTGAATCCAGCCCACGGGCTGGAGGTTCCTCACCCCTGATTTACAGGATCTAGCAGCTCACAGGCTAGACGTGGATCATCAGAGTTAACCCTGGCAGGCTTCCAGACACTTTATTTATCTGAGCATCTTCCATCACTGCTGCTTGCAGCTCCCTTTGTCCACTGTTCATAGCCAATTGGAGCTGCAGGAAGTGGCACAGGTTGGACCACCACTTTCCACAGCTCCCATAGACTCATAGAATACTAGGACTGGAAGGGAACTCGAGAGGTCATCGAGTCCAGTCCCCTGCCCTCTTGGCAGGACCAAATACTGTCTAGACCATCCCTGATAGACATTTATCTAACCTACTCTTAAATATCTCCACAGATGGAGATTCCAATGAACAACCAGCCAAAGGGAGTTGTGAGCAGCTACACATGTGGACACTCAAGTAAATAAAGCATCAGGCATTCCACCAGGGCAAACCTTGGTGAATCACGTCTGTGAGCTGCTTATTGCCCTCTCCTGCATAAACCCCTTTTGATTGGCATTAATTATATTATCCTGCTTTAATTCTTGAGAATGGAGTTCCAGATCAGCTGCTCCATTATCTTGCCTGGGATTGATATCAGAATGACAGGCCTATAATTAACTGGTTCATCCCACTCACCCTTTTTTAATATTGGCACAACATTAGCTTTCTTCCAATCTTCTGAAATTCCCTCAGTATCCTAAGATTTATTGAAAATTAGTATTAATGGTCCAGTGAGTTTCTCAGTCCACTCTTTTAAAATTCTTCACTGCAAGTTATCTGGCCCTGTTGATTTTAAAATATCTAACTTTAATATCTGCTGTTAAACATCCTTCTGAGTTACTAGTGAAATGGAAAGAGTGCTAGACATTTCTGCCTTATTAGTTAAAGTTTTACTATTTCTGTCTTGTAATGGACCAATACTATCATCTAGATTTTTTTCTGTTCATAATATACTTAAAGACTCCTTATTATTGTCCTTAATTCTGCTGGTCATAAATTTATTTTTGCATCCTCATCAGCTTTCTAGAATTTCTAGCTTGTGTTTTATATTCCTTACTCTCAACTTCCTTTCTCTTTCATTTGTTATAAAAATAATATGTAACAGCCTTCACTTCCCCTCTAACCTTTCCAGACTTGTGAACCAAGTGTGAAGCACCCAAATCTAGATTTAGGTACCTAAATTCAGAAATGTGTGTTCTGAATTCTCAGAGGTATCAAGCACCCAAAAGCAAAGGGAAGTCATAGGCCATACACAGGCCATGGAAGAATTGGGGATTTTATATTATTGTTTGTTTATATTTTTTTTCAGTATGCCCCTGCGCTCACATATTTCAGTGGAAAATGGAAGTCCTGGAGGATAGTTGGCACAGGAATATGAAGAGGAAGTGTCGTTATAAAATAAGCTCACCCTCTCCTGATTAGCTACCAGCTGCCCTTCTAAGCAAATTACTTGAATAACTAACCTGAAGAAAGGAGAACAGTCTGGAAAAAGCAGAAAGTGATTAGGAAACAGCTACTTTGTGGAATCTGACCCTCAAGAAAAGGCAGACCTTGTATCCCATTGTCCCCTCCACTGGAGAAGTCACAAGAATCAGTCCTTCTATCTCTGGATAAAGTTCTACTATAAATCTAATAATTCTCTAGGGATTTGAATTCTGTCCATATAAATGGAAGCTTTAGGTTTTCCAGCAGTGATTGCTGGGTGATGTGTAGGTCTTGCTTTCAGCTAAACAAAGGGAAGTACAGGCAGTCCCCGGGTTACGTACAAGATAGGGACTGTAGGTTTGTTCTTAAGTTGAATCTGTATGTAAGTCGGAACTGGCGTCCAGATTCAGACACTGCTGAAACTGACCGCCAGTTCTGACTTACATACAGAATCAACTTAAGAACCCCAGGCGTCCCCAAGTCAGCTGCTGCTGAAACTGATCAGCAGCTCATTCCAGGAAGCCCGGGGCAGAGCAACTCTGCCTGGGGCTTCCTGTAGTCAGCGCTGGTCAGTTTCAGCAGAAGCTGACTTGGGGACGCCTGGGGCAGAGCAGCTGGGGTGCTACTGGACCAACCCAGCAGCACCCCATCTGCTCTGCCCCAGACGTCCTGATTCAGCCGCTGCTGAAACTGACCAGCAGTGGCTGAATCAGGACATGGGGCAGAGCAGCTGGGGTGCTGCCGGGTTGGTCCAGTAGTGCCCACGGGCGCTGCAGGACCAATCGGCAGCGCCCCAGCTGCTCTGCCCCAGAGTCCAAAACAAAAGCCTGGTCTGCTGGGGGGGGGGGGAGCACACTAGCTGCGCCCCCCCTCCCCCCCCCAGCAGACCAGGGACACGGGGAGCAGAGCCGCAGCGGCAGCGAGGTGCCGCGCCTCTGAGGCTTTGCTCTGGCAAAGCCTCTGAGGCGCGGGACCCCCCGCGGCTGCGGCTTCAGTCAGGGTGCCTTCAGTCAGGGTGCTCTGGCAAAGCCTCAGAAGCGCAGGAACCCGCCCGCTGCTGCCGCTTGGGTCCCGGTGCCTGTGGTCTGCTGGGGACCACAGGCACCGGCACCCAAGTGGCAGCAGCAGCGGTTCCCGCGCTTCCGAGGCTTTGCTCTGGCAAAGCCTCAGAAGCGCGGGAACCCGCCCGGTGCCCCTGGTCTGCTGGAGACGGTCTCCAGCAGACCAGGGGCACCGGAGCAACTTACGAACGGGGCTTTCTCACCCCGACTTCCGGGGCGAGAAAGCTCCGTTCGTAAGTGCGGATCCGACGTAAGTCGGATCCGCGTAAGTCGGGGACTGCCTGTAGTTTGGATTGGTCAGCTGTGGACAAAACAATGTAAATGGACTTTACCTTAGCTATGGAACTGTGACCAGCACCTCCCTAACACGCACAAAAATCTAATTCATTAAGTTGTTCTTAAATTCACTCTAATTCAAATTACATTTAATTGCTTGAGCTCTGGCATCTTTTTCATTACATGTTAAGTACTGCCTGAAATGCTCGAGGCCCTTGAATTTTCTGAAGTTTTACTATTTTAAGCTGAATAAGAAAACTGAGTTGACACACTGCATTGCACCTTAATTACACGATTGACTTGGGTGTGTATTAAAATGCCTACAGTAAACTGGATGATAAATTGCTGAGTTTGGTTTTTCTTGATTTACAAGATAGTTAGTGGTGCATGTTCCCAGGGAGTGGTAAAACCTAGGGATGGGTAAAACAGGTTCAAGTACATTTTTAAGATATGCTGTCAAATTTAAAACATACCAGATTTGATTAATTTCCTCTTCAGTTAAAAACATTTTCTGTCCCCAAAACAGTAAATAAACTGGAATGCATACTAACTCCTTAATTAAGTGACATATAGCAAAATTCAGACTAACATATCACATCTAGTAGTCCTGTAGCACCTTAGCCATGGTCTACACTAGGGAGTTATTTCTAAATAACCCCCCTTATTTTGAAATAATAAGCAGAGCATCCACAATACCAAGCCCGTTATTTCAAAATAATGGGCTGGTTATTCAAAATCTGTACTCCTGCTTTCCTCGGGAAATAATGCTTATTTCAAAATAGCGTTAATGTGGATGCTCCACTGCGGCTATTTCAGAATAACTACTCCACAGAGTACTTTGGGGTAATTACTCCCCAGTACTTCCTGGGCTCTAAGTTGAAGTAGTACGTCTGTAACAGAGCCTGCCTCCAACTAATTTCAAGGCTCCCCTGTAGCGTGGACACACTATTTTGATTTTGTTAAATTGGGAGTTGTTATTTTGAATTTAGTTATTGTGAAATAATTTCCTAGTGTATTCATAGAAAACTAGAACTGGAAGGGACCTCAAGAGATCATCAAGTACAGTCCCCAACCCTCATGGCAGGACCAAGAAAGGTCTAGACCATCCCTGATAGATGTCTGTCTAACCTGCTCTTGAATATCTTCAGTGATGGAGATTCCACAACCTCCCTAGGCAATTTATTCCAGTGTTTAACCACCTTGACAGTTAGGACATTTTTCCTGGTGTCCAACTAAACCTCCCTCACTGCAGTTTAAAGCCATTGCTTCTTGTCTTATCATCAGAGACCAAGGAGAACAATTATTCCCGCTCCTCCCTGGGACACCCTTTTAGATACCTGAAAACTGCTATCATGTCCCCTCTCAGTCTTCTCTTTTCTAAACTAAACAAGCCCAATTCTTTCAGTCTTCCCTCATAGGACATGTTTTCTAGGCCTTTAATCATTCTTGTTGCTTTTCTCTGGACCTTCTCCAGTTTCTCCACATCTTTCTTGAAATGTGGTGCCCAGAACTGGACACAATACTCCAACTGAGGCCTAATCAGTGCAGAGTAGAGCGGAAGAATGACTTCTAAGGTCTTGCTGACAACACTCCACAGATGCTTCCTCAGATGCTCAAATGTCAAATTATGAATTCCAGCTGAGTGGTTTTAAATTGAAGTCTGTTTTTTAATTATTTTTTTTACCTCAGAATGGCACGTTAGTGACTGTGTATGGAAATCATATGCAAATTTGACCCTCTCAAAATGGGTCTGAATAGAGACATGGAATGGCTCCCTGATTACAATAAGTAATTTCCCTTCAGAAACTCCCACTTTCTCATCCCCTGTTGGAGGTGAGCCGCTTCCACCCTCCTTTAATTAGCACTGATGTTTCACTCCCATCTTGGTATCCCGCCTTAAGCACCAGAGGAATTGAGAAAGTGACACCTGCCAGGGATGGTCTAGACTTTTTGGTACCTCTCCCTACCTGAGAGCCAGGCCCACTGATGAGGGGGGAAAGGGAGCAGTTGCTCCTGGGCCTGGTGATTCAAAGGAGCCTGGGCAGAGCTAAGGACTGGCAGGGAAGGGGATGGGTACACCTCATTCTGGGCAGCACTGAAGGCTGGCTGCCCTCAGCCCTGCTTCTTCCACTGTTAGCTCTGCCCCTTCTGGGAGTGCCCTTGCTCAGGAGCCTGCTCAGGCTGTCGGTTCCACTGCCGACAGCCTGGACTTATAGACTTCACTGTTCTTTCCTGAATACAGGCCACAGCCTCCTGTTAGCTTCCCTGTTTTGAGGGGCTAGACTTATAGATTTCATGACTCTATCTTGACTGCAGGCAAGAACCCTTAAACTGTTCAGTGCCCACCTCTTTGGAGGGCCTGCACACCTGACTGCAGGCCAGAGTTCTCTGTTTGGTGACCAGCTCTGTTTGAGGACCTGAGCTTCAAGATTACTGACTGGTCTAGCCTGCCAAATGGTGAAGACCCCAGTGCTAATTCCTGCCCCTCCCTCCCAAATGGTGCCCCTCCAGATGCTTTGTAGTGAGGGAGTGTGGCCTCCCTCCCAGACAGATGGTGAGACAGCCACAACTACCCTACACATAAAATAAAAGAGCAATGATAAAAGTGCTTCACATGCACAGAGGGACACTTCCTTGCCCTAAACATCTTACAGTCCACATAAACAAAATGCAAACAAGTGATGGAAGGGATGGAGTGGGTAGTGTTGCAGCATGAAAACTAGATGAGCAATGATGCCTAGCTGTTAGTTTTATAGTTCCACCAGCTATCTTTGTAATGTGTGGATGGCACTGCGTGTTTAATTAAGTGATGAAGCAACATAAGAGAGCAGGGAGAAGAATGAAGAATAAAATCTCACTGAAAGGGCTTGAAGAAAACACTGCTAAACAGACGTCACCAAGTTCACAGGGAGGCCTGAGTTCAGTTCATTTGACTCTCAAAAGCAACGTTTCACAAACATTCAAAAGCTGAGCCCCACCTTGGGCTAAAGGAAACATATCACACTGTCATAGGTGGAGGTTGGGAGAGTGCCAGCCCAAACAGCCAGGCATGACCCTACCCACAGCATATTCCCTGGCCTCTGCTTTGGCTGTGATGCTGGGCTACGGGGGCTGGTGAGGCTGAAGCGTCATCTCCACATGCTCTCCCTCCCTGCACTCCAGGGCTGAGGGGGGCTTTGGCAGCACCACATGCTCTTCCTCCCAGCACTTTGGGGCGGTGAGCACCAGACAGCATGATCGGGGGGCGGGGGGGGGGAAGAGGAGGCTCTGGTGCATACGGAAGGGGCGGGGCTCTGGTGCATATAGAAAGGGCAGGGCTTTGGGTGGAAGAGACAGAGCTGGGGGCTAGCTTCTCCCAGCCAGTGGTTCACTTGCCACCCGTGCACACTTTCTTTCAGCCCCATCATGTGTTGTTAAAGGTGTGAATGGTCACTTGGAGTACATTGCATAGATCTTTATAATATGTAAGACTTCCGTTTCTGGATGGTTATTCATTTGATTTTCTGGTGGTTATTTTTCAGCAAATTGAGTTTTATGTAACTGTACAAACTCAGGGCTTTCTCTTTGCATACATGGTAATTCTACATTATATATACTCATTATGGTAGTATATAACTGATGGGGACAACCCATCCTAAGAGTGCCACTTGTCTGCTAGTGTGATGCTGCAAGCAATCTTGTTCCAGACACCCTCTGAATATGGCACAAAAAGTAAGAGTGTCCTAATGACATTTGCTAATGATATGTATCATCAGTACATAGCAGAACTGGAACATTGTAAAAGAAGATGTGGATGACCTTGAAGACTGGAGGGACAGAAACAGAATGAAATTCATTACTATGAAATGCAAGGCCATACTTGGGGTCTAATATTACAAATTTATACTACAAACTGGGGCTCATCAGTTGGATGTGACTTGTGTGTGTGTGTGAGAGAGAGAGAGAGAGTCACAGGATGACTGATCAGAATGATGGAGCTATGAAAAAAGTAAATGCAATCCTAGCAGGCATTCAGTGAGGTATTTCCAGCACAGTTAGAGAAATATTAATGTCATTGTGCAAGACATGGATAATACCGCATTTGGTATATTGAGTGCTATTCTGGTGACCCATGTCCAAGAAAGGATTTAATGTGGAACAGCTACAAAGAAGAGCTCTAAGGATGATTAGTGCAACAGAAGACTTATTACATGAGAGGAGACTGGAAGAATTTGGCTTATTTATTGAGAGTAATTATATCCCCTCAGCCTTCTATTTTCTAAATAAGCTGGAGAGCAAATAGCAGGGAGGACAAAGAGCTATAAAAGTGGAAGGATAATGCTGACACAAGAACAAATAGGTATAAATCGGCCATGAACAAATTCAGGATGGAAATTAGAGGGGTTCTAATCAGAGGGGTGAGATTCTGGAACAGCCTCCCAATATGAGTTGTTGGAGCAAGCAACTTTTTTAAATTTAAGAGAGCACAAAATTATAAGTCCAATTGATGGGTTTGCTTGTGATGCTGGTGGGCAGGGCTCCAAATCCCTGGGGCTTACCTCCAGTTTATATCTTGTGTTCCTAAAGCACATGCCTCAGGGTTTTAACTGGCCACTGGCAGGAGTCAGGAAGGGATCTATTCTCACAGTATAGTCTTCTGAAGCATCAGGAATATCCATGACAAGAAATGGGACATTGGGTGGGGGAGGCTAAGGCTCTATGTTGGAATCAAACATTCTCTCAGATGCTTGGCTAGGTGACTGTTGCTCATACACTCGGAGTCTAGCTGATCACCATATGTGCTGTCAGGAAGGAATTTTCCCCCAGGTCAGATTGGCAATGATCTCTAAAGGGTTTGGTTTTGGGTTTTTTGCCTTCCGCTGTAGTATGCAGCTGGAGGGCACGTGCCAGGATTAAATATGTATATCTCATTTAATCAGTTCCCTGCCATTTCAGAGGCCTTGAGCAGTGGTTCACCTCAATTATCCTATACTCTTCCTAGAGCACATAATAGTCTAGTCTCTGTGGGTCTCATTTACTTTCCTCTAATTTCCATTGTTGTGTTTAATGTGCAAGAGCAGGATGGTGTTGGTGTTATACAGGTCAGTACAGATGATCTAGTGCTCCCTTCTGGCCTTAAAGAATATGACACTATTGCTCCTGTTGAACTGGTTTTACAAAAAACCACAAAAGCTCATGATATATTTGTTAGTTTCCAAAGTGCCATAGGCTTGCTCAATGTTTTTAAAGTTACAGAATAATACAGCTATTACTCTGAAATTGTGCACTGTTTAAGGCTTAATACCTATGGTATCCACAAACTTATTCTATCCTGAGGACCCTAGAAAAATACTCTTTCACTTTGCTATGTATGTGAGTGGTTATTGGGACACACCAGGATTGGCACCTGCCTTGTGATTGTAGAGGAAGGTTGGAAAATGTCATTGATTGCACCCTAAGAACTCAAAAACCAGAAGGTGAATGATGAAAATCCCCCCTTTAAAAAAAAGGCATGATTTTTATGCCAGTGTCATGATTTTGGTGGTATGACTCATGACTTTGAGGTCAGGAAACAGTGCAGAGGTATGAAGGTATTTAATAAATGTCACAGTCAAAAGAGGGTTCTCGTCCCACTTCTGCTTTCCTGGACAGGTCTTACTAGGGTGACCATAGAGCAAATGTGAAAAATTCAGTCATGGGTGGTAGATAAAAGGCTCCTATATAAGACAATGGCCCAAATATCAGGACATCTACTCATCCTCGGTCAGTGGTCAGTGGGATCTACCGGTAGATCTTGGAGCCTCTGACAGGTGATCCTGACTGGTTTGGCCGGGCAGTTATCAAGTGCTGGCACTTCAGTTGCCCGTCCACCCACTGTCATGCTGCTCCTGCCCTCTGCTTTGGAGCTGCCCCCCCGGGAGACTCCTGCTTGCTGTGCATGGTGTGGGAGGGAGAAGAAGAGGGGTGCTGATGTCAGGGTGTCCTTCCTCTCCCCACTCCTGTACACTATCTCCACACAGGGAGAAGGGGATGGAGGGAGCTTGGCAATGCAAAACACTGTCACGCTCACAAACTGTGTGTGTGTGTGTCTGTCATTCTCACAAACACACACACACACTGTCCTTCACTCTCATCCCCTCACCCAACACGTACATGAGGGGTTGTTGCTACTTGTTTTACTGCTTGCAAAGTGTGTAATTTTTGGTTTTTGACTGGTCTGTGCATTTCATAATTTCATTTCTCTCTTACACTTTGAGTAATTAGTTCTAAAATGCTTAACCTGTCATGGCTGGAGTAATTATCTCTATGGTAAATGCTGCTCCTGGAATTGGCTGGCACGTCCCTGCAGCCCCTGAGAAAGGCAGTGTGGGGGGAAGGAGCAGGAGGAGGAGGAGGATGTCTCATCATGCTGTCCTTGCCTGCAGACACCATTCCTGCAGGTCCCATTGATCAATAACGGGGAGCCATGGCTAGCAGAAGCTGTCGGCTCAGTGCCTGTAGATGGTGCCCTGGAGCCACTGCTGTACATGCCAGCTGCTTTCAGGAGTGGTGCAGGGCCAGAGCAAGCGTGAGCCTGCCTTAACTTCACTATTCCACCACCTGGAAGCCATCTCAGTTACATGGTGCCCAGCCAGAGCCTCTTTCCTGAATCCCTGTCCCAGTCCTGAGTTGCCTCCTGCAACCAACCTCCTGCCCCAGACCTGAGTCCCCCTGCACCCAAACTCCTTCCCAGAGCTTGCACCCTCAAACCCCTCCTAGACCCCAGTTCCTGACACTGGGCTAAGCCCGGAGCCCCTCACACACTCCAAACCCTTTGGCCCAAGACCAGAGCCTGCGTCCCAACCCTCTACCCAGTCTGGTGAAAGTGAGTGAGGATGGGATGTGGAGTGAGCAAGGTGAGGCCTCAGTGAAGGGGTGGGAAGGACGTGGGGTGGGAAGGACGTGGGGGCAAGGGTATTTGGATTTGAGTTTGACTGGGGGCCACTTCAGAAATTTTTGAAGTGGACCTGGGTCACCCCAGAAGGGGAGGGGTCTCAGGGAGAAGGGGCAGGGCCAGGACATTTCCATGCTTCCTCACCCACAGACCCTGATAGGTCTGGGGGCGGGGAAGCCCACAAAGTCTTTGCCCTCCCTCCCCCAAAAGAACTGCAAGCTGTTGTGAACAGCTGGCAGTTCCCTCTAGGTACTCATGCAATTGGCGGTGGGAGCAGACTTTTCATGCTCCCAAGTCAATCAGGGCCTGGGGAGGGGGAACATGTGAAGTCTCTCGCTCCTTGCCCCTACCCTGCAAGGGAGCACCGTGCTTAAAGTCAGCAGCAGCTGGCGGTTGACCTCCCTCCTGTCCCCAAGCCAATCAGGGGCTGGGGACAGGGGGAGTGCACGAAGTCTCTCCCGCCCTACCAGGAGCACACAGCACTTCTAAGCACCGCAAGGTCTTTGTAGAATGGGGGCAGGGTGGGAGGAGGATTTGCATGCTCCCCCGGCCCCAGGCCAACCAGAGTTTGGGGGTAGGAGGAGTGCATAAAGTTCCCTCCCGCCCTGCAAGGGGTGTGGCGCTTCTAAGCAGCGCATGCTCCTTGCAGGATGGGGCAGGGTGGGAGGAGACTTTGCGTGCTCCCCCCACCCTCAGGCCCTCATAGGCCTGGGTGCGAGGGGAGTGACATGGTCTCCGCAAGCTGGATCAACTCACTTGGCAGGCCGGATCCGGCCCACAGAGGCCCTTTTGTCCACCCCTGATATACATGGTTTATATTTTGTTGCAATGACTCTTAGCACCCCCACTACACAAATTGTTCCAGCACTCCTGGGAAAGCCTATCTAATTTCTGAAGAGAGTTTGAGGTGGCTTTCTGCAGCAGTTTAATTATGTAATTGTGTAACCATGAAAATTTCAGCCCTTACATGGTTACATGTGGGTCAGGGTAGAGGAGGGGGGAGATCAGTGCGTGTGTGGAGCCAGCTAGAGTCAGCTACCTGAACGCACTGGCTCCTGCCTGTCCCCCCTCCACCCCAGCACTGCTACCTTTGAATCAGAGACAGCAATGGGGGCAGGGGGCACCTCTGTGGGAGCTGATACCAGGTGGCTTGGCTCCTGGGGAGTTAGGTGCTAAAGAGGTGGAGGGAAGGGAAAAGAAAGGGAGGGGGGGAAATGTCCACCTCCACTGCTCTGAGTTCCCAACCCACCATGGCAGTTTCCATAGGGAAATCTGCAGCTACCTTCAGGCAGGCTCCAGGGGGGAAGACCCTGAGTTCCAGTTACAGGGAAGGGAGTCCCCCAGCTCCATGGGTGTGTCTAGACTACAGGGTTTTGTCGACAGAAGTTTTGTTGACAGATACTGTTGACAAAGCTTCTGTTGACATAGCGCGTCTAGACTACAGCCAGTTCTGTCGACAAAGCAAGCCGCTTTGTCGACATAACAGTGTGGACGCAAAGGACAGTGTAGATGCAATAATGCCTTCTATCGACAGAACTCTGTCAACAATAGGCGTTATTCCTCGTAGAATGAGGTTTACATACGTCGACAAAACTGCTGAGTTTTGTCGACGTTATGTCGACATAACTCAAAGGCAGTGTGGACGCAGGTATAGTTTTGTCAACAGAAGTCCACTTTTGTCGACAAAACCCTGTAGTCTAGACACACCCCATGTGTCCCCAGGCAACTTTCTATTAACTTTGCTTGAAGCGCTGCTTGCCACGCCACCGCATGCTCTGCAAGTCTATGAGCAGACAGAGCTGGTGCCTGGTTCAGGAAGCATCTCTGGCAAAACTTCAAATGGTGCTGGCTCTGGAGAGTCTGAATCTGGCTCTGGCTCCAGCTGCTGGGACAGGAATCTGCCAACCCCTTTTCCTTCCCCAGAGCTGCAAGTGGTAAGAGTCAGCAGATCAGAGCCTGGCAAAGCAGAAGAGACAGGTGAGAATGCTTCTTCCCTGCACTGCACCCAGGAGTCTCCCTCCAGGGCCAGCAGACCTAGAGCAGCTCCTGTTTCCAAAGTCCCTTCACAGTCCCACTCCTGGCCACAGCCCAAAGCTCCTTAGGACAAGCAGGGCTCAGCATCCTGGCTTGTGGGGGCAGATGGAAGAACTAACCAGGAGGACCCTCAGTGCACCCAGCCCTAGGAGGAGATGCCACTCTCTAGTGCACACAGCTCCCAGCACCCACTGTGCCATGCTGGCTCCTGTCATGTTGATCTCCCAAGGGCAGGAAAGAAGCCCACAGCTGGCGGGCATTTTAAAAGCAGCGAGTAGCGTGGGGAAGGGGCAAGAGGGCAGACAGGAGACAACAAGCAGGCATGAGCTTTTTCTGATTCCCTTTATAAAAAAAATTCCTACCCATGCTGCTGATTCATTGGTGCCCCTAACTACATGCCTACTGTGTCTAATGGGAAATATCTCCAGCACTGTTCTCCCTGATTTGTAGGGAAGAGTTTCTTAAAACTTCAAAATATTCACACACATTTGGATACACCAGTCATCTGAAGAAGTGGGCTGTACCTACAAAAGCACACGATACCATCTTTTGTTAGTCTTTAAAGTGCTACCAGACTATTGGTTGTTTTTTAAGTTTTTCCTGTTACAGACTGACTCCGCTACCCCTCTCAAGCATTTGGACTATAGGTACTCATAATAGGGTGTAATGTGCAGTTTGAGCACTAGGTGGAAATAGAGTAGCAAAAATGAAAAGACCCTCCTTTAAAAAAAAAATCACCACAAGAAAAATCCATAATCCCCTCAACATAGCAAATGGAAGCAGGAACATGCTTCAGACTATACTTTAGAAATAAAAGCAGGTGAAAAAGGCAGCTTAGAACCAGATGAAATAGGTCTTTTACATAATCTGTTCTTGAGCAGATCAAGCTATCCAGACCCTCTCTCAAACTTGCTTTTTTTTTTTTTTTTGTCCTTCTTTCCTTACCTTTTTTACTCTAAATATTGAGATAAATTCTGGGCAGCTAAAGTATTCATCTTACCCTTATAGTTCTGTGGTGTCCAACACCCTAGCCACTAGCCACATTGCTATTTGGCCAGTTGAGTGTGACTAGTTGGCTTGAATAACGTGGCTATTTGGCTGGTTGAGGGTCGCTAGTGCGCTATAGCAATAGCCACTATAGTGGGTACTGCTTCAGAACTGGTTGGACACCACAGCTTTAGTTGTTACTGCTCAGACATTAAAATGAGAAACTAAGATCTGTATTTGAAATATTCATTGTCATTGTTATAATTTTGCAGTGTTGTTCACTATAGTTAAAATTAACGGCTTTTTGGCTTTCCACTTGATAGCTACAGCTTACAACAAATACAAATTTTAAAAACAATTAATAGTTATGTGGCACCTTAGCCCTAGTCTACACTAGGAAGTTATTATTTTGAAATAAAGGGGGTTATTTCAAAATAAGTGGCTCGTCTGCATTACCAAGGCCATTATTTTGAAATAAGGGGCTAGTTATTTTGAAGTAATAACTCCAGCTTTCCTTGGGGAATAAGCTTATTTCAAAATAGATATTTTTGCAGTTATTATTTCAAAATAATTTCCTAGTATAGACATGCCCCTAGAGACTAATAAAAATATATAGCATGACGAGCTTTCATGGGTGTCACAAGGCCTACTTGTTGATTTTAACATTATAGACTAACATGGCTACCCCCTCAGACTTTGTAAAATATAAATTTTGACAATGAAAATAGTAATAGTAATAAAATCCTCTCTCTCTCTCTCTCTCTCTCTCTCTCTCTCTTTCAATAAAAGTTTTTCCTGACAGATAACAGAATGCTGGGTGACAGAATGATGACATCATGTCATTGATGTCCACAGACTCTTTCAGTGAAGTGAAAGCAGCCAGAGACAGAGGGGTAGGCAAACGTAGTGAGCAGAAGGTGCAGCCCCTAGAATAAATAAAAAAAACTATTCTTGTGATAATACATTAAGATTATATAACAAAAAAAAGAGCTAGAAAGGAAATGCATTAATACTACTCACTAGTCACAAAACTATTTTTTAAATAGCTTGATTATTATCCTAATTTTCCAAATATAATTAATGAGCAAAAGGGAAATGGGATGATATCAACATCTGGATGATAACTGTTTTTAAATAGTCTATTGCTTATGATAATTTGGCTCAAAAAAAAACCATATGCAGAATGCAGCAACAATAGCAGCCAATAGAAGAAACCAGAAATGGTGCAACATCATGCTGGCAGCAAAATGATTAAGGGTTTGGAACGGATCCCATATGAGGAGAAATTAAAGAGACTAGGACTTTTCAGCTTGGAAAAGAGGAGACTAAGGGAGGCTATGACAGAGGTATATAAAATCATGAGTGGTGTGGAGAAAATGAATAAGGAAAAGTTATTTACTTGTTCCATAATATAAGAACTAGGGCCACCAAATGAAACTAATGGGCAGAAGGTTTAAAACAGATAAAAGGAAGTTCTTCACACAGAGCATAGTCAACCTGTGGAACTCCTTGCCTGAGGAGGTTGTGAAGGCTAGGACCATAACAGGGTTTAAAAGAGAACTAGATAAATTCATGGAGGTTAAGTCCTTTAATGGCTATTAGCCAGGATGAGTAAGGAATGGTGTCCCTAGCCTCTGTTTGTCAGAGGGTGG
Source organism: Pelodiscus sinensis (assembly GCF_052426305.1). Taxonomy (NCBI): domain Eukaryota; kingdom Metazoa; phylum Chordata; order Testudines; family Trionychidae; genus Pelodiscus; species Pelodiscus sinensis. The sequence continues at coordinate 270,925,142 of NC_143052.1, forward strand.
AGATGGATGGCAGGAGAGAGATCACCTGATCATTACGTGTTCAGTTCACTCCCTCTGGGACACCTGGCATTGGCCATTGTCTGCAGACAGGATACTGGGCTGGATGGACCTTTGGTCTGACCCAGAATGGCCATTCTTATGTTCTTAAGCAGCATAACCAACCACATAACAGCAGTCCTATCACAGGGGCAGGTGGAGACTGGGCATTGTCCCACTTCCCCACACCCACATCAATTTTATAAATAGTTGTCTAATCACAGTGCAAGTGTGTCTTGTAGAGACATAGCCTAAATTTACAGATCCTCAGATGAGATTTATTGGCTCTGTATTTCCCCTGCATCACTTGTAGAGCCCAGCAATGGGACCATTATTAAGTCCATAAAGTCAGCTGAGTACATCTCTACACAAGTCTTAACTACTGTACATGACACTGATCCAGTGGTGATTGGGTGCCATCAAGGTACTCCATATCAACAGATAATGACCCAAAAGGTTTCCTGCAATATTTTGCCCCAAGTACAAATTGTTCTCTTTATTTTTATTCTTGTTAATACATTGTTAATCATTAGCACAGTGTGTTGTCACATTCCTGTGTGTTTCCCCAAGTTCTAACTCCTTATTTGTCTATCAGCATATTAGGAAAATAGAAATTAGTTTGGCGTGCCAGGTTTCCACACTTTGAAGCCAGTTTGTGCTCTCTTAAGTGACTTAGGCCTATCACCACAAAAGCACTTTCTCAGCATTAGGTACCACTGAGATCCACAAGACCACCCTCTAGGCTGCTGCCTTAGCACCTAAATTTCTCCTATAAACGCTTCTTAGACACCCAAGTCTCTTCCTCAAGGCACGTATGCTGTTGCCTTACTACGCATCCTGAGGCCTAACTCCCAATATAGCCCATGAAGTGGGAGAACATAGATGGGCAAATGCATACCATGGGGCCTGATACAGTGGGCATATTCTGAATGCACCTTCTGGAGTGGGCCCCATTCAAAAAATGAGGAGGAGGTGGTTGCAATGTCTACATTGTAACTTTAAGCCATTGGTTAGTGCACTCACTAGGCATGTGGGAAATGCTAGTTCAGTTCCCTTCTCTGTTAGGGTCTCTCAGATGAGTGCTCTAACCTTTGGGCTAAAAACAATGTGAGCCCTCCTACAGTCATTTTGTGTGGGGTGAGACTGGAGGTTCACTCATATTTACAAGATGTAGCTTAGGAGCCTAGCTCCCTGGGGACCAGGCCTTTCGACATATTCCTTTCTGTGGCATCTCCCATTGGGGTCAGTTTACAAAGCTCCCTGTATTTTGTGGATCCTGTGTATGGGTGCCTATCTGTCCCCATATAGGGAGTCCAAGTGTCTAACTCAGACTTTGTGGATCCCAGTATTGTTCCAGTGATTTTTCAAGGCACCTAAAGGTTAGGAGTTGCAATGCTCAGCATTGCATACCCTAGGTCCCTTTGGGCATTAGTAAATTGGCCCAGATAACAAAGAAAATAATCACAGTTATGAAATGTGAATAAAAATCACAATGGAATATAAAACCATTAGTAGCAGGGTAAGCAACAGAATGTGTTGTTTCCTACCCAGGTTAAATATTTTACCATCTGAACTAGCTGTTTCAAATAAATGGGATGAACATCGTGGTCTTGATTATAATTTCCAGATGGTGTGGGAAATGGTGTTTGGCTAATCCCAAAGTGAGATTGACAGTTTGGGTACATTTTTGTTAAGAAAGTTCTTGCTAAAAGGTAGTGTAGAGAGGGCTTCAGTTTTCTAAGATAAAAGTCAAATATGCAACTTATAAAACAAAACCTCCACCCTGGGAGGGGACTGAGGAAATCAAGACAGATGTGCCTCAGTTACACTTGGAACAAGCTCTAATGCCTATAGATAGGTTTTAATAAAAACAAAAAATGAGAACTCTAGAAAACAATTGTGAAATCTGTCTGTCTGGGCCCCCTCTAGCTAGCCACTTCTATTGGGCATTTCCCACATTTTGGAGGACATTGCTTTAAGTTATCTGACACTGCAAGGTCATCCAAGGAAAAGGGGACAACTGTCATGAGCCTTTAACTCAAATTAACCATGTTGTATACAATAGGAACCATTTTACCCATCTCCAAATGTAATCAACTCCTGAACACAGCATCTATTAAATATGACACAGTTAGATTACACAGCCATTTAGGACACACAAGTCCTGTGTGTTTTCAGTTACATATCTACTTGCACTACAGACAAAAGGTTCTGCTTCTGCATTTTGGGAGGGTGGGAGGAGGGCAGCAGCAGTGAGCTCCCTTCACCAGCCAGGTGTGAGGGGCACGTATGGAATGCAAGTACTTTCCTCTCACTCCCTGAGTGTCTGAGGAATGGAATGAAAAGCAAGATGTGTCCTGGAGCGCACAGCTGCTCCCCCCTCTACAGTCCCAAAATGGCGCCCTTGTGCTTTTGGCCCCGGTTAGGTGGGTCACATAGCTACACAGAGCTATGTGTATGAGAGCTGGATTTGTGCATCAACATTTTTTTTACTGCATTCCAGTTACATAGCCAGTGATTACCACTCAGTGCCTTCCTCATTGCAGGCATTTAACCAGTAGACTCAATGTTTGCTACTAATGCTGATGTGAGAAAGGGAAGAACCTAGTCTGACTGCCAGAGTCCAGATTGAGTATGAATCTGGCAGTTAGGAAATAGTTTTGTACATAAAAGTAAGGCACTTGATATGAACACAACTCCTTTCTTTCATCTGAGTCATTTTTCAGATTAACCCTCCCACTTTAAAGTCCCAAGAAGAGCTCATTGGCATTCAATGGATTAATTCATATTCTACTGCTGAGGACGGTAGAGACAGATTTCCAGAGGTCAGAACCTTCACGGTCAGTATTACCAAATAATGGCTCTTAATACCTAAAATATGCCAACCTCAGATTGTTCCATTAAATTGGCTCAAGTCTAACCTCCAAGGAGATAGAAATATCAGATTAAAATTTTAAAAATGGAAGGTGTGTCTCCTTGTTTATATAGCAAGTGCCAATAACTAAAAAAAAAAAGAGTTGCTAGGTGTGGTTTTGATTATTAACATTGCAGTGTTGACTCACCTTGTAGAATAAAATACTAATAAACCCAGCCTCTCTCCTGTTCTAAAAAGAAATTCAACTGTTGCATAAATCAGAATAGGATGTTGGTTAAATTCAGAACAAAAATCTGTATTACTGACACACAGAAGAATAAGAGGCAGTATTACTTCTACTGAATCCAGCAGTCATTTGCAGAACTTTGCCTTCATTTGTCTACTTCATTATGACAGGATATTTTCTGAACCATCTCCCTTCTATCCCAGTCCCACTCACTACCTCACCTGTAAAGTAAGCAGATGAGGCTATGTCTAGACTATGGAGTTTTTCCAAGATACCAGAAGTATCCTGGAAAAACTCTGCTGCATTCAGGGATCACGTCTGCTCTTCTGACATTTTTTACGGAAGAGCAGATGCGCTCTTTCGAAAGCCCTGTCTTCCTCATGCCACAAGGAAAAAGGGCTCTTCCAAAAGAGGAGGTTTTTCTGAAATTTGACCTTGTGTAGCCGGGCCAAATTTCGGAAAAGTCTCTTCCAACAAAACTATTGGAAAAAGGTACTCAAATTGCGGAGCGCACATTTGAGTACATTTGTCCCTTTTTCCAATAGAAAGTGGCAGTCTAGACATAGCCTGAGTGATAATTACAAAGGATGAAATCCTGACCCAGTGGAAGCCAATGGCAAAAGTCCCATTGACTTTAGTGGATTTTGGTGAATTTCACTCCAGAATCACTACTGTATGCTTGAAAGCACTGCTTAATATAATCATAGAATCATAGAACTGGAAGGGACCTCAAGAGGTCATCGAGTCCAGTCCCCTGCCTTCATGGAAGGACCAAGCACTGTCTAGATCATCTCTGACAGATGTCTAACCTGCTCTTAAATATCTCCAGCGAGGGAGATTCCACAACCCCTTTAGGCAATTTACTCTGGTGTTTAACCACCCTGACAGTTAAGAAGTTTTTCCTAATGTCCAAGCTAAACTCCCTTGCTGCAGTTTAAGCCCTTTGCTTCTTGTTCTAACCTCAGAGGCCAACCGGAACAATTTTCTCCCTCCTTGTAACACCCTTGTAGATACTTGAAAATTGCTATCATGTCCCCTCTCAATCTTCTCTTTTCTAAACTAAACAAGCCAAATTCTTTCAGTCTTCCTTCCTAAGTCATGTTCTTCAGACCTTTAATCATTCTTGTTGCTCTTCTCTGGATCTTCTCCAATTTTTCCACGTCTTTCTTGAAGTGCGGTGCCCAGAACTGGACACAATACTCCAACTGAGACCTAATCAGCACAGAGTAGAGCGGAAGAATGACTTCTCATGTCTTGCTCACAACACTTCTGTTAATGCAACACTTCCTCAAAACCCTTCACCACAACTCACTGCCTTCTACCCTTTAGCTCTTAAAATTCATGTGTTATTCCACATCCCTGTTCCATTGAACTCCATGAATTTAATTATTCTCTCCTTTGTAATTTGTTCCACAATCTTACATACCAGGCCTGCTGACAGGCGCAGGGCAAAGGGGGCAATTGCCACCCAGGAGATCCAAAGGTATCTGGAATCCTGGGCTCTTTTGAACTGCTGCCAGAATGCAGCTCTGTGTGGCTTTGAGGACTGGGGAGGGTGAAATGTGGTCTGGGCGGCACTAAGGGCTGATTGGCCTCAGCTTCGCCCCTTTCACCCAACACCACGCCTCTTTTGGGGGTATAGAGATGCCCCCCCACACACACACACACACTAGGGTTACCAAATAGTTTAAAAAAAATACCAGACACACTTGATCTCAGCTCAGGCAGGGTGGGGAGACCGGCCAGGAGGGTAGTGGGGCTGGCCAGCAGGGGTCTGGGGGAGCGGGGTTGGCCAGGGGGGAACCGGCCGGCGGGAAGCAGGGCTGTCTGGGAGGAGGTTGGGGGGAGCAATCTTATGTGCCAATTCTTTTGCCATTCTGGGCTGCAAATGATCCAGTCCTCCCAGTTTGATCACAGAAAGCTCTTGGAGTATTTTTTCCACCTCAGATTTGGTGATTTCTATTTCTATACTCTCATTTCCAATAATCCTTTTAAGGAGGTTATTCATCTGGCTGGGTCTGGAGCCTGGCTTGGGAAGCAAATTGTAGATCATTTTTGTATAGCTGATTTAAAGAAATGTCATGCCTCCTCCACTTTGATAGCTTTGAGCTCTTAAATTTAGTTGAATTCTTTAACTAATTCCCTTAATTTCATGAAGTCTGACCCTTTGAAATAAAAAACATATCTGATTAACTGCTTTTGACTATCCTTCTACTTAAGTTGATCTGATACTGCTTGTCACTCATCCAAAGTTGTTTCCTATGACCAGCTCTTCTACAATGGCCTCACTACTTACTAAAACCAAATCTAAAATGGAATTGCCTCTTGTTGATTCAGTGATGATTTAATAAAGAAAATTGTGAACTACTACATCCAGGAACTCTTGCGCAAAAGGCTTCTTGTGCAAGAAGCCAGCAGCGTAGACATAGCCTGATGGTAGTACAGCCAGGCCAGAGGAGCTGCTGGAAAGAGGCACTGCCCATTGAAGTAGTAGCCCACCAGATTAATGCTTGAGCTGCTGTGGGTCTCGCTAGACCCTGCATCTCTGTAACTACTGATTTATATCTGCAGCTGCACAGGGCTCTACTCATATCTATGGAATTAAGCCAAGCACAAATTGAAAAAGATGTGAAAGCAGGAGCTGAAGGAATGTATCCCTTGCAGTTATCTGGAAGTGGGGAGAGCCCCTGGGTTCATCTATGTAAATACAGTTTGCTCCAGCTTTGTTTAGATTTGTTAAATATTCAGCTGATGGAGTGATGTTTTACTCATTGTAATCAACTTGGCTGGTGCTGGGCCACAAATAATGTTAATACTAAAATGCAGGGATTGTGAAATATGATCATCAATGCTTGTAATTATTGTGGGAATTCAGAAAATCAGACCGCATAGTATAAAGAACCATGGCTGAACCAGTGCTCCACTGCTACGGTGGGTCTAGACTACATGCCTCTGCCGACAGAGGCATGTAAAATAGGCTACCCAACATAGTCAGTGAAGCAGGGATTTAAATATCCCTGGCTTCATTAAAATAAAAATGGCTGCCACGCTGTGCTGGCTCAACTGGTCGTCAGCACAGCACGCGAGTCAAGATGTGGATCGATCGAGAGCTGCATTTGCATTCCTCTCTTGAAAGAGGAATGCAGTGTAGACATGCCCTGAGAAAAAGCAGGAGTACAGATTTTGAAATTTCTCCCTTATTTCTCCTTATTTCTTAATAACAGGCTTAGCAGTGTGGACACTCTGCTTATAAATTTGATCTAAGGGGGGTTATTTTGAAATAAAACACTAGTATAGAACAGGGCTGAGAACTGAAGTCACTGATTTTGCCCAGAGCCAGATCCACCACAAGTCAGTGGAAGCAGCAAGCCCAGTGGCCCAGCGGGAGCAACAATGAGTGAGCAGACAGTCGGAGCAGCAAATGGATGGCAGGAGCAGCAGGTGGCCAGCAGGGTAGCCAGTGGAAGCAGCAGAGCGATGGTGGCACAACAAGCAGCCAGCAGGGCAGCAGCAGTGAGCAATGAGCAGGCGGATGGCCAATGATCAACAGAGTGAGTAAGATGCTTCTTCCCCTCCCCCACTCAGGATGGAAGATGAACTCTGCAGATTTACCTCTGAGCCTGCCCTGACTGAGGACATCAACTGTGAGTAGGGTGCAGAAAAAGGTTAAACACATGAAAGGGACATTTAGGTTGCTGAACTTAAGAACCCTCAAGGCAAAGGACATTGCCCAACCTACTTGGGTGGGATTTTTACTCATTTTGTTTATGAACTCAATGATGTTTTCCCAAGTTAATGCCACATTACTTTCCTCCCTTTTATTAAAAAATTCTTTATCTAGACTCAGCCTCTGTGCTTGCCAGTGGGGAAGCATCACCTCTCAGAAGGACTCAGGCGTTGCTGTGGATTTCCCAAGTTACTTGGTAAAGGCTCAAGCCAGTTCTGTGTTGAATGGATGGAGAGGAACCCCTTAGATATTCAACCTGGTGCTAGATGCTGCTGGATCTATATGGCAGAAGGATTACAGATGCATATGATTGTGGCTTCGGCCATACAATATTTAGCCCTGCTTTCTGCAAAAAAGATGGACATATAGAAATAAACAATATATGAAATGTTGGCTAGTAAAATTAAAGCAGAGCTAAGGAGATCTCTTCCATGCTAAAGGAATACACCGACTTTCACTGACTGTATAGATCATTTAACTTGTTATCTTATTGGGATTTACCAAATAATGTTACAGATTCTATGTAGCTGCAAGTATAAGGTGGTGGATCTTTACAGAAAGGCTTTGGTAGTTGAGACACATGTCACTGCAGAAGCTGGAGGCAATGCAAAGTAACCTTTGTTCACTGTTGAAATTGTGAGCTGCTACCTACAGGATATATCTACTCAAATATATTATGATTCCCCATAAAGCTTGCAATCAGATTCTTAGCAAGACTCTCATCTTCATCTTTTTTTCTGTGAAGTACTTACAGTAGGATAATGTGGGCACTATACACATATGATAATACTAACAATTCATTAAGCTTTTTCACTCTCTAAAAGTAAATATATCTAGCTCTTTTAAAAGGATTGTAAGTAGTATACACCAGGAAGTGCTGTGATAATTAATTACATATTGTACAGAGAGCAAAATGTTGGTACAGTGCAAATAAATAGTTACTACAACTACCAGTGGAGGGTACTGTAAAACCTATGTATACATTGCTGTATTACAGTACATTCATAATTTTTTCTCCCCCGGCCTCGCCCCTGACCCTGCTGAATAGGTTACATCTTAAGGCACAATAATAGTCTTCCTTTAATGATGGAAATATAAAATATAAGACTTTTGGCAGCTGCTTGGTAAGACAGCACTCTGATTCCTGTAGATATTTCTTCTACTGTCTGTTGATGAGATTCTGTCTCCACAATGTGACCCTACCTACAAGAAAGTAGGGCTAGGACAGAGATTCAGAACACACTATTTTTATTATGCCACTCTCTCCAATACAACTCCAGTCTCTCTTTGATTCAATGCCTACTAAAAAATGGCAGCAGTTCAAGAACATATCAAGGAGTGGAAAGCTGAAAGCATACAAATCACTGGCAAGTATTATCATGCACTCAAAATAATTGCTATTAAAAAAAAACTTTAAGCAATGATAGAATAATACTTCTGATCTGCTTTCAGAATAACTACATTGCTTTAAAAAAAACTTTGCTGCCACATTGACTCACCATTTGAAGCTTGAATAAGAAGGCTGTTCTACAAGTCATGCTGACTAACACCTTATAAAAAGGTAGAAGAGTTTGGAGAAGACATTAAAGACATTTAATTCACAACTGAATTTTCTCATTTTGTAGGAAAACATTTTTTTATCCAGCTTGGATTTTGATTTGTGTGGATTTTCTTTTTATGTGAAAAATAAGAACTCACTCTACTAAACCTCAAATTAAGATAGGACTGTTCCATCTTATGATAGCTTTTATTTAAACTAGTTTTTATTACCTTGCAATTCAATATGTTTTATGTTTATATAAAAGACAAAAAATAAAAACGTTTGCCGTCACATTATATGTAGAATGATGTGGATTGCCTGTGGCAATGCATAAAGATCTAGGGACACATGAATTCCATCAAAACAAGAATTGGACATTCGTGCATTTAATTGCTGTATGTAGGAACTGAACTGTATTTCAGTTTTCCCCTTCTGCAAGATGTCCTGTGTTTGCACAACATTGTGGTGTAAATGAAAAGCCTCAATCAACATTTTTGAATCAATAAGACCTATCTAAACCTGTGACAGAAAGGGCAACTGCCAGGTTTAAGGACGAAGGAAAATTTGCTTATCACCTGCTGTGAACAATGCCTAACCCTAGAACATAAAATAAAGAGAGGGCTGGAAGGGACCTAAATAAGTTGCATCCCCCTGCTCCAGGGTAGGGCCACAAACTTAGACCATCTCTGATGAGTGTTTGTACAATCTTTTTAAAAACTTCCAATAAAGGGGACCCCACAGAGGTGACTGGTGACAGGGGAAAGAGAGGGAGCATCAGCCATGTGTCCCCAACCTGGGGAAGGGCTGGGTCAACCCCCTTCCAACCCAGACTCCACCTCTCCCTGCTCCACCTGTGTCCTGCCCCCACCCTGTCCTTGCTCTGCCCCTCCTCTTCCCCAGCCAGGCAGCTCAAGGGACTAGCAGGGCTGTGGGGCCACAACAACAGCAGGAGGCTGCACCCCCCCACACACACACACTTGCTGGCAGTCACAGCTCCAGGGGAAGGGTAGGGCTGCCCCAGCACTCTCAGGAAGTGGAAGTGGCATGGCCAAAGATGTCTTCCTGCACTTCACCACTGCTTCCGCTGAGTGCGGGCGTGGGGGTATGCAGATGCACGGGGGACTTGCGGGCTGCACTGGTAGCAGGAGTTCAAGCTGTTTCCCACTCGCTCCCCAGCAGCAGGGAAGGCATCTCTGGCCACACTGCTTCCACGAAGTGCTGGGGATGTCCTGCCCTTCCTCCAGAGCAGCACAGCCAGACCTGCCTAGCCTGCACCTTCCCCATCGCTGCTGCTAGTGAATGGTGGAGAGAGGCGCAGCATGGTCACCAGCACCAGCCTTCTGGCCCATTAGACCCCCTGCTGACTGGCCTTGGCCCCACACCATCGGGGTGCATGTGCCCCCCGAGCACCCGCCCCCATGCATCACCTATGCCTGCTAATTTAACTACAGAGCTTAACTACCCTTCTAGTTAAAGTGCTTTTCCTAATAGCTAACCTAAATATCTCTTGCAGCAGATTAAGCCTATTATTCTTGTGCTACCTTCAGAGTACATGGAGAACAATTGATCACCATGCTCTTTATAACAGTCCTTGCCATATTTCAAGGTAGTTACCATCCTCAAACCTCCTTTTGTCAAGACTAAAATGTCTGGGGAGGTTTAAGCCTTTCCCCACAGGTCAGGTTTTCTAAACCTTTTATTATTTTTGTTTCTCTCTTCTGGACTTTCTCCAAATCTTTTCAAAAGTGTGGCATCCAAAATTGGACAAACTACACCAGCTGAGGCCTCACCAATCCTGACTACAGCAGGCAATTACCTCCCACATCTTAACTAGAATGTCACATATAATACCCTCCAGAATTATATTGGCTTTCCCCCCACCCCACAGTTGCATCACATTGTTGACTCATATTTAATTTGTGATCCATTATCACACTCATATCCTTTTCAGCAGTACTGCCATCTAGCAGCTGTATATTTCATTTTTCCTTCCTGAGCCATTTACTTGGAATTTCATCCTGTTGATTTCAGATCAATTCTCCAATTTATCAAGGTTGTTTTGAATTGTAATCCTGTCCCCCAAAGTGCTTGCCACAGCTTCCCGCTTGTTATCATCTGCAAATTGTGTAAGTAGTAAGGGGGTGTGCTCTGGTGCATGACTCTGGCAAGAGCTAGCTGAGCTGTGGCAAAAGCCAGGAGGGAGCTATGTAAAAAGCTGGCAGGGATGTAAGTTGCAATAGGACACTAGCTGTAAGAAATTTGAAGTTACTTTCACTGCTGATAAGCACACTCTCCACTCAGTTATCCAGATCATTAATGAAAATAGTGAATAGTTTCAGACATAGGGCTGATCACCGTAGGACTCAATTAGGTATGCCATCCCATTCTGACAGTGAACCACTGATGACTATTATTTAAGTATAGTCTTTCTACTGCTTGTGCTCCCACTATATAGTAGCTTCATCTAGATTACATTTGCATACAAAACTAACATGGGACTGAGAAAGACAAGGTGAGTGAAGTAAAATCTTGTATTAGATCTACTCCTATTGGTGAGAGAGACAAGCTTCCCAGCTACTTGGAGCTTGTTTTCAGATGTAGAACAGGTATGCAAAGTGTCTCAGCTACACACAAGGTGGAAGGGACTGGTTAGCTTAAGCAGTTAATATATAGGTCACCCTAGGCACTCATGCCCCAAGAACTGCGAGGGGAAAGCTAGACAATCTCTATGGTCCCAAATCGCTATGCTCTAGAAAAACCAATACAAAAAGATAAAAATCACCTTATCACCTGTAGATTATTATTCCACAACTGGATCTCTCAGTCCTCATCCTCAAAGGAAACTTGCATAATATCTTCAAGAGACAAGCCAAAGAACTTAAATTCATAACGTAGCTATACATTAAAATCATGGTTTTAACAAACACTCTATCGGTTATAGAAGCATATGTAATTCACTAGCCTTCTTTTGCATCTAATGACAGAGGTATTAACTGGCCACTTCATGTTGAATAGTCCTTTAGAATATGTATTAACTACTTATGCTAAATTATCCACTCCACCTTGTAGTTAGCTCCGACACTTTCCCAGACCTGAAGAGCAGCTATGTGTAACACAAAAAGCTCACATTTCACCAATGGAAGCTGATCCAGTAAAGAATATTACCACACCCACTCTTGGCTCTCTAATATCCTGGGACCAAACACAACTGCAGTACTGCAAACAATAATGGAAGATGTGGAATTGTGTTTGTGTAACACCAAAAGGCAAAATCAAACCTGGAACCATTGGAGTTTAATGCATGAGCCTCTGCAGCTTGAGCTAAAAGCCAGCTGATGCTCATCTTAGGCTAGAGAGGAAACTTATTCTCTCTCTCTAAGTGGGCTAAGTGCCACTACATGGGCCAGTGAACCATACCCAGCAAGTGTGTGGGTTACATTTGCACAATGGAAGGCAGTATAATATGATCACTTCTTGTTCTCCAGGCCTTGCTCAAACTGTTAATCATAATCATAAAGTTTTAAATTAATCAATCTGTCTTTTTCCAAAGACATGAGGCAGAGGGAAACCGAGCCCCTGAAGCACAGAAAGTGTTTCCAACTGGATTATGTCACTATCTTGCTTCATTTCATACTGCAGTCTAGACCACATGTGAGCAGTTTATTAACATTGAAAACATGTTTCATGGTTTGCTCTGCTAGCAGACAAAGAGCATATTAGCAGACAAAGAAGTCAGGTGGCTTTGCAAGATTGGGGACCTCACTCTTCCGTCCCTGTATTGCAAAACAGAAGGCAGATTAGATAATAAAGTAAAACCAATCAGTTAAAACATACATCTTGCCTCACAAGTTATATTTATATGTAGCTCTTGGCCTTTCAAATTAATTTTATATAGTGCTGTTTGGGATTGAATGAGAGCCAACTGCTGATGACAGTGCTTGTGTTCCCCCTCACCCATAGAAGGGAATAAAGATCTGGACAGTATCATCAAGGCTTTTTAGGAGGTCATTAATAAATCATGTGAAAATACTGATAAGGATTAATAAATGAGACAAATGCTTTGCATGCCTTTGAAATAAACAGGTGCTTGAGAAAATACTTCATTACAATTATTTGTTCTGGACAAAAGCTAGTTGCCTTCTCTGTATTGTTTTAATGCAATGACACCCAACTAACTTAAACACTAATGTACTATACATAGTTCCTGAGTCACTATTTTGTGTTAAAAGATATAGAATATATCAACTGTCCAAATAGCATTTGGAGGGTTTTGACAAATATATCCTTTTTTACTGTTGAACCTTAGTTTGCTGAGTGTTCAAAAGAGAAACCACTCTGATTTTGGAGATCGTCACATATGGAGGGGGGATTAAAAATACATTTGTCGATGTTTGGAAAGTAGCCTCATAAATAACTCATCTGATGAGTGTTGGCCAGCCCGCAATACAGCTAGTAGGATATTAGGGAAAGTCTATATGAATACAATTTATATAATCAATTGAGGGAGGGAACTCATTTGAGGAATAAGTGCTATTTGTAATTACTTCGCCAGCTCTAATTAAATAGATTTAACCCCTTGAGGGAGTACAGAAAAACCCTTAAGAATGTTTAGGATCTTTTGATCCTGCCCTAATTTGTTCCAATATACCTGATTCTCTGCTATCCTTGTTGTTTTTCAGCTGCTTTGGCTGGTTTGCTGTTTCCATAAAACTGCTGTAAACCAACCAAAGCTGTTGCTTTCATAATTTTTCATGTGTACCAGATAACAAGACAGATGCTTCAATGGTGCAGTCCTGTAGCCCAAGAAGAAAGGTTTTTGTTATTAGAGAAAATAATGAAGATTCTGCATTTCAAATTAAAGAAATGTATTCTCTTACTATAGGCAAAATGTTAGCATCAAATGCAGATTATCAATTGGAATATCATTTATTCATAATGAGACTAGAAAGGAGGGGCTTGTGATTGTAGTATAGAACTGAGATGCAGAAAGTACAGATTTCTCATCTGCATGCTGCCAGGGACTTCCCCTGAGACTCTGGGAAAAGCACCTTCTCTTTCTGTTTAGCTCCCCATATACAATTTAAGGATAAAACCTTTCTGATCAAGGTGCTGGTAAGCCTTCATTCCTTAACATATGTAAAATAAATAGAGGTCCTACAGTGAACAGAACTATCAAAATGTGCATTACTATTTTTGCTATATATTTTACAAGAGACATCAACAAACAGTTTAGCCCATAGTTGAGAAACCTCCACAAGTTGTGTCCAGGAATTAGACAGTTCTGGGAGGAAATTATTAAAGAGATTCATTTATGAAAAATGCCAGCTCCCTCGAGAGCCATTGGCTTGCTTACTTCGGGTAAGTCTATGCTGCAATTAAAAATCTGCAGCTGTCCTGTGCCAGCTGATTCATGCTATTTAATTATGGTGTAGAGGTCTGGGCTTGAGCTGGGACTGGGTCCTTAGGACAGTGCAAAGTGGGTGCATCCCAGAGCATGGGTTCCAGCCCAGACATCTATACCACAATTAAACACTCCCTTAGCCCAAGTCCAAAAAAAAAATATCAACTGTCATAGGCCTGCCATGGGTCTTTAGTTGTAGTATAGATATACTCTGTGGCTGCGTCTAGATTGGCATGATTTTCCAGAAATGCTTTTAACGGAAAAGTTTTCCATTAAAAGCATTTGCAGAAAAGAACGTCTAGATTAGCACAGACGCTTTTACGCAAAAGCACTTTTTGCGGAAAAGCGTTCATGCCAATCTAGACGCGCTTTTCCGCAAAAAAGCCCCGATCGCCATTTTCGCGATCGGGGCTTTTTTGCGGAAAACAAATCTAAGCTGTCTACACTGGCCCCTTTGCGTAAAAGGGACTTTTGCCTGAACGGGAGCAGAACAGTATTTCCACAAGAAGCACTGATTTCTTATAGTAGGAAGTCAGTGCTTTTGCGGAAATTCAAGCGGCCAGTGTAGACAGCTGGCAAGTTTTTCCAGAAAAGTGGCTGATTTTCCGGAAAAACTGGCCAGTCTAGACACAGCCTCAGGGTTTAAATAAAAGATCTACATTTCAAACACAACCTTTTATTTGATGAGACCTATTTTCTTAATCATTCTCATCCTTCTAAGGAGTGCTCCTGAAGTTGATAGAGGAACTGGACTGTGTGAGGGAATTGCTTATATGACTTATTAGCCAGTGTGGTGAAACAGATATTCTATTTTGGGCTGATTTGGGGTACTATGAGTGAAAGATCCTCAGTTTTGGGCTGTGGCTGCCCCATTTCTAAGCAGTTCACTCTGATTTGGTACTCTTAGTCATGTCCTACCAAAGCATGACTTGTTACATCTGATGGAGATGCAGCCATGTTAGTCTGGTCTATCTGAAACAAAAGACGTAATCACAGGGCGCCCGGGCCGGTGGCACCCTAGGCAACTGCTTAGTTTGCCTAGGCTCATGGGCTGCCCCTGAATATAACAAGAAACAAAAGACAGGACTATGCAGCACTTTAAAGACTAATAAGATGATTTATTAAGTAATGAGCTTTCATGGGCCAGACCCACTTCCTCAAATCAATTTGTGGAATAAAATTGGCACGACCATATATACCAAAGTGATACAATTAAAAAAAAGTGAAAACATATACAATTGACAATTCAGATTTTAGAACAGGGTCTGTCTCCCATAATCTCCTACAGACAACCACCTAACCTCAAGATGATTCTTACCAACAACCATATGACATACCACACTAATACCAATCCTGGAACTTTCCCTTGCAACAAACCCCAGTGCCAGCTTTGTCCACATATTTACTCTGCTGACACCATTATTGGACCTAACCATTCCAGTTACAAGATCAAGAACACATATTCCTGTTCATCCAGAAATATAATGTATGCCATCATGTGCCTAAAGTGTCCATCCGCTATGTATATTGGACAAACTTCTCAGACATTTCACCAAAGAATCAATGCACATAAAACAGACATCAGGCTCTCTGACAGAGAGAAGACTGTTGCTTGCCATTTTAACCAGACTGACCATTCTCTCAATGACCTTAAAACGTGCATATTGCTTCAAAGAGACTTTAACTCCAGACTTCAAAGAGAACTGTCATTCATGCTTAAATTTGACACTTTGGCTACATCTACACTGGCCCCAAATTCCGGAAAAGTCATGCAAAGCAGGTAAGTCAGAATAGGAAAATCCGCGGGGGATTTAAATATCCCTCGCGGATTTAAATAAACATGTCCACCGCTTTTTTTCCGGCTTGGGGAAAAGCCGGAAAAAAGCGTCTAGTCTGTCAACCCAAAAAGCAAATAAGTGAATGAATGAGCTTGACAAAATAAGTCAACCCAAAAAGCAAAAAGGTGAATGAATGAGCTTGACAAAAAAAATGTCTGGAAATACTTATCAGTTCATTGACAATTCAGAACCAGCGACAGAGCTAAATTGGTTGCTATAAATGGTTCACACAGCTCTACTATACCAATAAAAAAACTAAACTCAGTTGAATGTATTCTACTGTGTTCCAATTCTAAATTCAATTTGTCCCTTTCTATCAGAAAGGGAAAGGGTGGGAGGTTCAGGTTTTGTAAATTCTTCTCTTTCTAGTGAAACAATGGGAGTAAAGAAAAAGGCTTTATCAGAGCCAGCCAGCAATTCCACATGACAGGATCTACATTTGGCATATGACACACTTTTTTTTTTTTTTTTTTTTACACTTTTTGGTAAGCAAAGGCTTCTATTAAAATTACATTAACTTTCCTCTTCCTCAGAAGGAAGCTAATACAGGAAAACAATGGTGAAGCAAAACAGCTCATATCAATATGTTGTTGAGGGATGTCCAGCAAAACAGCCCAGTTAAAATTCAAGAGCCCACAAATAATTACGGTCACATGCAAAAATAACCACAAAGTCTCACTTAAGGCAGGATGTGTAGTATTCATAATTTTCAGAATAATTATTTAAAAACCTATTTTACAATAAATGATTCCCTCATTCCTCAAGTAGGGATGTTAAATTTAGTTTAATCAACTAGTTGATGGATTTTCTGTCAATTAGTCGATAAGTGGGGGAGTTTTAAAAAGCATGTTAGCAGAAGGAGGGACCCAGCTCAAGCTAGAACAGCTGATTCCCGGTTCATGCCATTTTCCCCCTCTTCCCCTCCCCGCACTGTGCACCAGCGCTTTAGCTTTTTACAGTGTATTAAGAGCCAATGGGGGGGTAGGCGGTGAGACCCTGCATGAGTCGGCACAGCCGATTCCCGGCTCTCACTGGGTCCTTCCTGCTGTGCTTCTGATTTTCAAATGCCTGCCATCTCTTAATAGATTTAAAAAGCAGTCACACAGGCTACACTGGCATGTTCTCACACAAAAACTCTTTTGCGGAAGAGTTCTTCTGCAAAAACTCTTCCAGAAGACAGGACTATGTAGCACTTTAAAGACTAACAAGATGATTTATTAGATGATGAGCTTTCGTGGGCCAGACCCACTTCCTCAGATCAAATAGTGGAAGAAAATAGTCAGAGCCATTTATACCAAAGGATACAATTAAAAAAAGTGAACACATATGAAAAGGACAAATCACATTTCAGAACAGAGGGGGGATACGGGGGGGGGGGGAAAGGAAGGTGAATGCCTGTGAGTTAATGATATTAGAGGTGGGGAAGGGTACATGTCTGTGAGTTAATAGTGTTAGAGGTGATAATTAGGGAAGCTATCTTTGTAATGGGTAGGATAGCTGGAGTCTTTGTTCATGCCCCCGCGGAGAGTGTCGAATTTTAGCATGAATGCCAGTGCAGAGGATTCCCTTTCAAGGCAGATTTGAATGTCTTCTGAAGTAGGATGCAGGTGAATAGGTCATTGAGACAGTGTCCTTTCTGGTTGAAATGTCAAGCAACTGTTTTTTCTTTGTGATCCTGTCTAATGTCTGTTTGTGGGCATTGATTCTTTGGCGAAGTGTCTGAGATGTTTGTCCAATGTACATAGCAGACGGACACTTTCGGCACATGATAGCATAGATTATATTTCTGGAGGCTCAGGAATATGTATTCTTGATCTTATAACTCACTTGGTTAGGCCCAGTAATGGTGTCAGCAGAGTGAATATGTGGACAAAGCTGGCAACGGGGTTTGTTGCAAGGGAAAGTACCAGGGTTGGTATTAGTGTGGTATGTCCTGTGGTTGTTGGTAAGAATCATCTTGAGGTTAGGTGGTTGTCTATAGGAGACTATGGGTCTGTCTCCCAGAGCTTCTTGGAGTTTAGTGTCCTGTTCCAGTATAGGCTGTAATTTATTGATAATGTGTTGGACAGGTTTAAGTTGGGAGCTGTAGGTGATGACAAGTGGTGTTCTATTGTTGGTTTTCTTGGGTCTGTCTTGTAGTAGATGGTTTCTAGGTATTCGTTTGGCTCTTTCAATTTGCTTTTTTATTTCTCCGGGTGGGTAGTTAAGGTTTATAAATGCTTGGTAGAGATCCTGAAGTTTCTGGTCTCTGTCAGTGGGATTAGAGCAGATGCGGTTGTATCGAAATTTTCTTCCACTATTTGATCTGAGGAAGTGGGTCTGGCCCACGAAAGCTCATCATCTAATAAACCATCTTGTTAGTCTTTAAAGTGCTACATAGTCCTGTATTTTGTTTTAGCTACACCAGACTAACATGGCTACATTTCTATCACTATTCTTCCAGAAGAGAGTGTCTACACTGACATGTGTTTTTCCGCAAGAGATGTGCTTTTGCGCAAGAGCATCCATGCCAGTGTGGACACTCTCTTGCACAAGAAAGCTCTGATGGCCATTTTAACCATAGGGCTTTCTTGCGCAAGAAATTCATGTTGCCTGTCTACACTGGCCTCTTGCGCAAGAACAGTTGCGCAAAAGGGCTTATTCCTGAGCTGGAGCGTCAGAGTTCTGGTGCAAGAAGCCCTGATTTCATACATTAGAACGTCAGTTTACTTGCGCAAGAACACACGGCCAGTGTAGACAGGCAGCAAGTTTTTGCGCAAGATTGCACCAGTGTAGACACAGCCCCTATGTTTGGGAATGGGAACAAGCTGGGAATCAACTGATTCCTGGCTAGCGTCCAGTCCCCACTACCCACCTGCCTCCCCTTTTAAGCCGGCTTCCCCCAGCATCGGCTCCTGCTGCTCCTCCCTTGCTACCTCTTATTGAGGCAGCAAGGGTGGTGAGAAGTGACTAGTCAACTGTCCAATAAGATTTTGCTTACATCCCTATCCTCAAGCCCTCGGTTCCCCCTAAGTTCCTTTGACATAGCTGTTAGGCAGGCCTGCTGATGGGGCAGTTGCCCCAGGGCCCTGTGATTCAAAAGGGCTCAAGGCTCTGGCTGCCACCACTGCTGAAATAGCAGTTACAGCAGCTGGAGCCCTGGAACCTTCAAATTGCTGCTGGAGCACTGCACCACAAGTTCCAGGCAGTGCTCAGGCTTGGGGGAGGCAGTGTGCTGAGCTCTGTGCAACACTGAGGGCCAGCTGCCCTCAGCCCAGCCCCTTCCAGGAGTGCAGAGCCATGGGGTACCCCCTGACCTTACTCAGGGTCCCACAGAGGCGGTCAGCTCTGCTGCTTTAAGGGCTGGGCTGACAATTCAGCCATGTTGTTCTGCCAAGCCAAATACAAGCATTGATGGTTCAGTTAGGCAGCTATGCATTAAAATAAAAACAGGGTCTCATGACCCCCCCAGAAGAGCTCTCAATTGGAGATACCATATTTATGGGAGCTATTTTAAAGCTGGTCAGTATCACCTGATGACCGACTGCCCAAGTGAGACCATGGATTATTATAATGTAAATGCAGACATGCTGCAGTATGAACACTTTTCTAAGGCTGCATCAACACTAGAGCATTTACAGTAGCACAGCCATAAGATCTCTGGTGTAGATCTCCCATTGATATAATTAATCCACCCAATGGCTGTGTCTAGACTGGCAAGTTTTTCTGCAAAATCATCTGTTTTTGCAGAAAAACTTGCCAGCTGTCTACACTAGCTGCTTGATTTTCCGCAAGAACACTGACAATCTCATGTAAGATCGTCAGTGTTCTTGCAGAAATACTGTGCTGCTCTCGTTCGGGCAAAAGCCCTCTTGCGCAAATCATTTGCGCAAGAGGGCCAGTGTAAACAGCACAGTACTGTTTTTCGCAAAAAAAGCCCCAATCGTGAAAATGGCGATCGGGGCTTTTTTGCGGAAAAACGCATCTAGATTGGCCATGGATGCTTTTCTGCAAAAAGTGCTTTTGCGGAAAAGCGTCCTGCCAATCTAGACGCGCTTTTCCGAAAATGCTTTTAACGGAAAACTTTTCCGTTAAAAGCATTTCTGGAAAATCATGCCAGTATAGACGTAGCCAATGAGTTTCTCTGCCAACATAGTGCTGAGCACACTAGCACTTATGTCACACAGAGGCAGGGATGTGTGAAATATTCACACCTTAACCAACATAAACTTTGACTACATAAGACATAGTGTAGACATAGCATAAGTATTTCACTTTTGCATAAACCTTGAAGTTCACCCTTATTCAGAGCGCCAGCATTATACGTATGCAACCCAAAATGTAATGTAGAAGAGAAACAATACAATTTAATTCCATTCATCTTTAATAAGATCTTGCCCCTTTTACTACGGCTATGTCAACACTAGTTCTTTTATCGGTAAAACTCTTGGCAGACAACAGTGTGAAAAAACACTACACAGACACACACACCTACATTAGTTTCATTGACAGAAGTGCTGGTGCAGCCAATTCAGTGTTAGTGGGAGACATTCTCCTGTTAGCATAGCTCAGCTGTACAGGCGATCATACAGTTCTATAACTGCAATAGTACAGCTGTGGTCTCTAGTGTGGTAATAGCCTAAATCTCAGCTATTTATGCTAAAAAGAAAGCCAGCTTCAGGTAATCTTCTTAGACCTTCATTTAAGTAATTTAAATGCCATTAATGCACAAAACCACAGAAATTAGAGATACAAGTAAACTTTTATGTTAGTGCCTCCTTCACGAGGCTCCCACGATCCCAGCAAATGACCAGCAAACACAACCATGGCTTCATTGCAGCATGAGGTGAAACAAGATGTTGAAATGGAAGACTGTACACTCTTATTTAAATGGTCAAGTTATAAGATACGGTTCAAACCTGGGTACCTCAAGTTAGGCAACGAAGTCAGAGTGGCTTGACATATTGCAGTCAATGGCAACCATATGCACTCAGCTTTAAAAATCAAGCCACAGTTGTAGAGGCGCAAATATGGAATAAGGTGCCTAGCTTTGAATATTTTGGCCATGTTTTCTCAGCATAAGAGAAAACAGGGCCTGATTCATCCAGCACCCTTGGAAAGCCTCTCTCAGTGACCAGCCCCCTTTTGAGAGACTCTGTTAAAGAAATGATCCAACCCAGATCCGCCTCTGAGTAGTCAGTTACCTAGTGGACTAGGTGGTTGTTAATTAGTTAAGAAACACTTGAGTCTAAGAAAGGGCTTATGAAGGTCAATCGTAAAGGCCCAGACTACAGAGAGGAAATTCTTGAAGAAAGAGACTTTTTAGGGGTATTGGTTACAGAACTCACCAGAAAAAGGGATATAGGAATGGTGCTCCCCAGACGAAGCAGGATCTGAAAGGGCTATGAGTAGCAGAGGCCTAGGAGGGCTGTGTCCCAGCAAAAGGACCTTGCTATGGAGCAGTAGTCCAGGTTGTTATGGGAATTACATTCTTCTCCAGAGAAAAGCTGAAATATTTTTATCTCTGCAGAGACCTTGACTCCTTTCCATAGAAGGAACCACAGGCAATAGTGTTACAATAGCAAAAGGACTGATCCTGGAAGAGTGCCCTGGGATGAGAAGCTTTATTGGTAAAGAACCTGAATGGAAGAGATGAATGGTCTCACTTGAGGAAGGCAGACTAATGCTAACTTTCCTCCACCCAGATTGAGGACAATGGGGAGTAAGTGCTTGCATATCTTTTCAGTCTTTAAATAAGCTGATACCTGAAGGGACACAGATCACTAAATACAAAACTCACTGAACTTACAGATATCCCAAAAAGGGAAACTGAGGTAGAAATATACCATGGACAGGCAGAGAAATGATACATAAAGATGTGCTCTGGCATGGATCTAGTTATATCATGGCCACTCTGCAGACATCAGTGGGTACTGAAAATGGATTTCTATTTTCAAGTCCTGTTTCATAGAAAGTTTCTTGTGGCAGATCCCTAAATACTTCAAATGAGAACAGTGTAAACTATCTGTGGCCAAATGAGATTTAGTATAGTTTTAATTATATATGAGTTTGAACCAAGCCCTGAGATTAACCCTGTGCTGGATCTGAATTAATGACTGGCCCTCTATCTAATGTTTTTAAATCAAAACACCAACATGAAATTCACCTTACTATCCAGGAATTCAGAAGTCTAATGCATCTCACCTCTTGTGTACAGTGAGGTCATTAGATGCATGCACATACAGTAAAAGAGCACTATGTAGCTTGCAGTATCATTGAAAAGTATGTATAATTAGTACAAGTCACAGGACTGTTTAAAATTGCAGTGGGGAGTAATTTTTGCACCAAGTATAAATTTTCTACTGACATTTTAGTAATACAGTAGAAGGTAACTGTTTGCAAGAGCCATTAACACAGTAGGATTGATTTCTCAGTTTCTTATTTGACTTTATTCAAGTTTCCACAGTAGTCATCTAGACAGATTCCCATTGAAGAGACTGAGAAGCTGAGTAAAACACTCAGTATTTGATCCTGACCTTTGCACAATGCTGCAGTGAAAAAATAGGCACTTTTGCTGTTACATTTCAAAGATGATGCAAAACTGAGCAACCTTGAAATTATAGCTGGTGCAAGTAGTACTATTACTTAACACTCACAGATTTGAAGCTTTGTCCTAGCACTCTCCAAGGTAATAGATATTACATTGCATTCTTGTCATTGGGAAAGCTGGAACTCTAATTAATCAAAGAATGAATTAATCCCAGTCTGTCATTCTCTAAGTGCTTATAGATTCCACCTACAGAAGCTCTAGCAGAGTTAATCTGCAATTGTTTTCAGCTACGGCTCCTAAAAGGCTTCATAAAGGTGACTAAGAATTAATAACCCTGTTAGAGAAAAAGGGCAACAGACAGAAGTTGTTACTTTTTCCAAGTCACACAGCAGCTGAATGGCAGTGCTGCAAATGGGGAACTCTGGTTTTTTTACATCCCCGTTCTGTGCCCTACCTCGTAGACCAGGTTCCTTTCCCTAGTGGAAGAATTCAATCTATTTTTCTTTAATTGGAGCTTGTTACAGCAATAGTCAAAATATTCCATGACAATTTCATTCATATTTTCCTATAAATACTGCAGATAGGATTTTTTAAAAAGCTGAATGATTTTGTAGCTTGGTTACACAATGCGGTATTTATACCACCTGTCACAGGCATTTTCTTTTTGTGTCTCTGAAACCCAAGGTATAAAGTGCACCCTAATGAGCTGATATGCCAAATGTTATGTTTCACTAAAAGCTACCAAGTCTCAGCTTAGCATATAAACAACAAAAGTAAAGAAAACGCAGCTTAGAATAGACAAAACTGAAAAATGCTTCAAGGACAAAAGTAAAATCAAAAGGATTTGTAGAACAGGACCTATGAAATTCTGACTTATGGCTAGATGCTGCTTTGCCCTTATTATGGGAGAGAGAAAGAAATCCTTTCCCTGCCCTTTGCATTATACATGTATGGGTCAGGCAAAATGGCTATCCTTGTACTCAAGACAATACAGGATTTCTCCCTGCTTACTACTCTTAGGTAGACAGTACTCTAAACGGGATAGGGAAAGTCTCTGTACATACACATTGATCTGAGCAAGGGGATTGCCAGCCATGCAGTGGGTGCATATGCGGCACATATTAGTTTTGTAGTAGTGTTTACATTTCCTCATACCTGTAAGAGGCTTATATCAGACTGTGTCCTTCCATCCCCACAGTGCTCCTCCTAAACAAATGTGGCTTCATACTGCTGCCATTGTCCAACTTCATGAAATTTATGCCAGTCTACTCATTCATGTATCCAGAACTGTTTATTCTCTAATCTCAAATTATAAACATGTATATAATATATTTCCTTTTAAGAAAGAACAGAAAAATATATTCTGAGTGAGCCAAAAACTTCATTGCTTTCTTCCTGTCCCTTGCGACTGAACCATTAATATATCTCACTGAAAGATTCAAGTGTATGACTCTGACTGCTTTACCGCATGTCAAGACCTAAAAATGAGGGTTATAATAAAAATGTAGCATTGGAAGCTTGAATGGATGCAATTTAATTTCTTAAACCTTTTATAAAGTTTTTTTATAACCTCAGCATAGTGATTTTCGCATGTCTGTCAGTTGTACAGAATAGATAGCGAAATACCAGATTTGTGCAGAACACAAATGAATAGCAATCTCAGCTCAGACAGTGACCACTTTTAGTTAGATTTGAAAGATTGGCCTTTTAACATTTTTCTTTTGAAGTACACATTTTGAAATCACTTTACAAGGAAGAAGTGTGATTTTAATCTTTCAAAGGAAACCTGCCAACAATACAATTTTCTCTACAGACTAGGAATCGTCAGACCCTCCTACGCAACGTGTCTAGAGGGAAAAATTCTCAGTCTACAATGAATCCCCTCCTGACTGGTTGCTTCCTCCCACCCTGCCCAATTCCTCCACTTCCTTAGGAAGGGCAGCCAATCAAAGCTGCAGCATGCGCCAAGTTCATAAAAACTGAGCAGCGAGTTCTTCCTCCTTCTGCCTGTTGCACACTGGGGTCTCCAGACTCAGCAGCTCTGGCTGCTAATGTCCCCCTGCCCATACCTGGAAGAAGAAGTGAGCCTCCCCTGATGGGAGGGGGTTATTAAGAGGCCCCTATTGGAGATGCTCCTGCTCCCTCCTAAGCTTGAAGATTTGCTGATACTGGTCCAAAGGGAAAGCTAACCAGAAGAAACAGAAACAGGGATATGTTGGGAATAGAAGCATATTAAGTTGTGTGCTGAGGTGGCAGGGAACAACTTAAGTTAACAGAACAGTAGAGTAATTATTACTTTGTGTGGTGAGAAAAAACTAGAATCTGTGATAAGGAGGCAGAATGAGTTATATCTAAGGGTCACTCAGGGACAACAATGTTAATTAAAGCAGTAGTGGAAGGGTAGTATTTACTGCTGTGCAGGCCCAGATTAAAACATGGGACCCTGTGCACTATAGAAATTGGGAGTCCCAACTTCTGTAAACTAGACAGAAAAGCATCCCTAACACACACACTGACATACCCCCCAATTGCCATTTTCCCCATCCCACATTTCCCCCAACAGCTCTCCACAAGCACAGAGACCCCTCTGTTGCCCTAGCTTTGAGGGGGGTGTGTACCCTAGAATGTTCTCAAGCTAACTGCAGCAGTATTATGTGCATCCAACCACCATGTATTAATGAAATAGAACACCACATAATGAAGGGTTAATTTGGAGACAGCTTTCAGAGACAAGGTCACATTTAGCTGGCAATTTCTGCTAATCAGAATGGGAAGAGGGGATAAATATGCAAACAACAGACACTGAAAACCTTGGTGGATGGACATCCTTGAGTCTAGATGCCTTTGATATTAAGAGTTTATTGAAGGTTAGAAGAGTGATGTAGAAGTTAGTTATAAAAGTTTAGCTAATGGAGTGTACTTTGGATCAGTCCTCTGAAGCCATGTTGAGACACATTTTTCTCTCCGGGGGAGAGCAACTGGCCACTGCAAACCTACTGCTAATTACTCAATACCATCTGAGACTATAGATCAAAACGTGGGATGTTCTAAACCAGGAGCTGGCAACCTTTCAGAAATGGTGTGCCAAGATTTAACTTATTCACTTCTACTTATGGATCTGTATGCTGAAGGGAAGAGGGGGCAGGCGCAGGCTGGGTACAGTGACCATATTTTATGGGCCAGCTGCAGCTAGGGAGAACGGTTTAATTTTAATTATTAAACAGATTAAGCATTTTAACTTTTTCATGTTAGTTTATCAAACTTCATTTTTAATAAAGTAAAATATTAATTTATGTCCAACACAAAAGGTTTCAATGCTTTCTTTATTCATGGCAGGAGTGGGGAACCTTTTTTGGGTTGGGGGGGTCACTGACCCACAGACAAATCATTTGGGGACCACACAAGAAACAAAAAACTCATCTAAAAATCCCCAACACTCACTGGTATGACCCCCAATTGAGACACCTCAGTCCTCCGGCCTCAAGGGGTGAAAGGAAGCAACAAGGAGGACTGAGGTTCAAGGTTTCCCATAGGCCAGATTTACTTTTCTGGGGTTAATGGATTTTATGGACCCCCTTAGGCTCTGGGGTAAGGACAAAAATGAGGGGCTCAGTGTGCAAGACAGGACTGCCAGCGAGTGGGGGTAGGGACCGGGTGCAGGCTCTGGGAGGTAGGTGGGATGCAGATGGGGGAGAGGTTGCAAGGTGTGGGTAGGAGTTAGGGTTCAGAAGCAGGCTGGGAGTAGGGTGTCTGGCTAGGTAGAGGAAGCAGGAGCAAGGGAGGGTGCTGTGTGTGGCCAGGAGGGAGGGTGCAGAAGCAGGATGGGGGTAGATGTCTGGCCTGGAGAGAGTGTCTAGTCAGGAGGGAGAGTGAAGAAGCAAGGGAGGGTGTTGGAGAAAGCTGGGGGTGCGGGGTCTTGGAGGGGAGTGGGGGATTGGGGTGTGGGGCTCTGGGCATAAGAGGGGGGGGAATGCTTACCTGGCTTTGCATCCCCTTACAGTGGGAAAAGCCTCAAGCATCATTGCACTGCCATTCCCCCAGTAGGGTGGGAAGGAGGAGGGAGCTCAGTTCCGTCCACACAGTGGGGAGCCTGAGCAGCTGTGAGGCTACAGCATTGGAGGGCATGCGGGGGAGGGGTGAAGAAAGCCCCGACCTTCCTCACCAGACCCAGCTTGTGGCGAGAGCGGCAGAGCAAGAGGCTACATGTGCTACCACTCTTCCAGCAGAGTGGGGAAGGGCAGAGGGAAGAGAGAGCAGCAGTGCACAGAGCTCACCTGCCAAGCCTGAGCATGCCCCGCCTTGGAGAGCCCCAGCTGTGTTCCACGCAGCCCCTTCTAGGGCTGAAGCAGCAGCTCTAAGGTGCTGAGGTCCAGGAGCAGCTCCTCTGGGTTTTGCCTCAGACCCGGTCGCCACCCCACCTTCGCCAGCAGCGGCGACCACTGTAACAACAAGTGACCACCTGGAAAAGGAGGAGGCGGCGGTGTGGCCGGACGGGGGTCCCGCATGACAGAGGCAGTCCCACAGGGCGAAGCAGGGGGCCATGCAGCAGGTGGTGATGGGGCAGCCACGGTGAGTGGCGGAGGCTTGCCAGGAGTTGAAAAATGCTCCAGACTATGGAAACCATGTGCCACTGAAAGCCACCCCACAAAGCGCCCACAGTGCCTATATTCTCAGAGGGTTGGGAGAGATAGTGAGACTGTTGCTGCTGTTCACTAGCATTAGCCTGTCCCAGGCAGGGGGAGGGAAAATGGCAACGAGCGGAGCCAGTGGGGTCTAGTGTGCCCCACAAGCCAGATCGGGCACGAAGGCTCATGTGCCAGTGAAAATCATCTTGAGCGCCATTTATGGCATGCATACCGTAGGTTGCCAACCCGTTTTAAACCTATTGCTTATATCTCTGTGTGCTTAAAACTAATAAACTGCAGTGCTAGACAAGAGCATGTTTATTTGCATTTTCCTTGATCAGAGGGAAATTGCTGAGTTTCTGTTGATTTAGTCCTTACTCCACCTGGAGTGATATTGTCAACTTGCCCCTACTGGGGTTTCTGAAAACTCTGAGTAACAGATTTAGTAAGCCAGATGGCAGGAGAAGTTTAAGAAAGGGAACAACTGATATGACTGGTTTGTTTGCAATAGGTGAAAGGAGAGGGCTGTGGAACAGAGTAGGACCTTGGGAGTCAAGGCTGTAAATTGATTTTCGGTCGCAATCCATTGTTTATTTAGGGAGTTGGTCTGAAAAAGCCTGGTTAAGGAAAAAGATTGGTCAGAAGGACAGGAAACACTGGGCTAGAAAGAAAAGCTAGAAGTAGATTAGGAGAAGAAATTAGCAGATTTCATTCAGATCCATAATTTTTGGAAGCCAGGGAGCTGTACCAGTCCTGGACCATTCTTGCAGCATTGTAAGCAGGTGGTAAAGTTAAAGGCAGAAATACAGGAGTTAAAGTTGAGAAAGCCAAAGAAATATCCAGACTGAGGGCAGTTCAGATAGAGGCACTGCAAAAGCAGGAGTGTAATGGTGAGAGAGAACCACAAGTTGAAGCAGCAAGTGTCAGGATAGAAAAAAGAAATGTGGGAGTGAGTCTGCCATTACAACCTTACCAAAGGAATCCTACAATAAGACCCTTGCTGTTCTCAGGAGAACACAAGAGTCAGAGCTGTGCACTTAGCCCCCTGAGTGGAGAGAAGAAGGGAATAGTGGTGATGATTTATAGTAGGGATGTTAAAATGCATGCAATTAAGTTACCGTGTGTCCCAAGGGTGGGCAAAAGCCTCTCAGTGGGCCAGATCCGGCCCATGAGGCAGTTCCAGGCCCCACCCCTTAGCGAAGGGATCAGTAACTTACAGCACACATGCCGATTCTCAGTAGTATGCGGGAGGAAGCTCAGCCCACGCCTCCTCTCCCATGTAGCTGCTGGAAAATGCTCCATCCTCCCTACAGCAGATTAAGCTGTAGTGGGAGGAAGCAGCGCTGGGGCTGAGGGTCAGGCCCAGAGGTGATGCTGCCATGGCCACGTGTTCCGAACCAGCCCCAGAAGCGCCACTTTCTCAGCCATACAGTTCGGGCCTGGCCCCGGAGGCTGGAAGTGCCACAGCCGTGGCCACCCAGTCCGGGGCCAGCCGTGGAGGCCAGAGGGGCCACGTGGCAGCAGCAGTGGCATCTCTAGCCTCCGTGGCTGGTCCAGTCCATCTGGGCCACAGCCTTGGGGCCTCTGGGCCCAGTCCCAGACCACAGTGGCAGCAAGGCTTCTGGGGCAGCCCTGTACTCTGTCAACAGTGCAAAAGGGGCCTCCCTCTGGGTCAGCCGGGACAATGTGGCAGTGGCCATTCTGCAAGGGGACATGAAGCCAGGTAAGGTCCCCCCTCATGCCCAGTCCCCTCACACCAATCCCCTCACTTCCTCCCCTCAGACCCAGCACCCCATTTGCTCTGACACTCTCTCTTATTCCTGCATCCTCTCTCCTGGCCAGACACTCCACCCTGCTCCTTCATCCACGTTGCCCCTGCACCTTTCACCTGTCCAGGCACCCTACTCCCAGCCTACTTCTGCACCTCACCTCCCTCCCAGATCCCACCCCTATTCTACTTGCTGGCAGCCCTGTATCCTACATTTTTGTCTATACCTCAGAGTATGTCTACACTACCCTCCTAGTTCGAACTAGGAGGGTAATGTAGGCATACCGCACTTGCAAATGAAGCCCGGGATTTGAATTTCCCGGGCTTCATTTGCATAAGCGGGGAGCCACCATTTTTAAAACCCCGCTGGTTCGAACCCCGTGCAGCGCGGCTACACGGGGCTCGAACTAGGTAATTCGAACTAGGATTCCTATTCCGAACTACCTAGTTCGAGCCCCGTGTAGCCGCGCTGCACGGGGTTCGAACCAGCGGGGTTTTAAAAATGGCGGCTCCCCGCTTATGCAAATGAAGCCTGGGAAATTCAAATCCCGGGCTTCATTTGCAAGTGCGGTATGCCTACATTACCCCGCTAGTTCGAACTAGCGGGGTAGTATAGACATACTCTCAGAGCCTAAGGAGGTTCATAAAATCCACTAACTCCAGAACCCCAGAAAAGTAAATCTGGTCTAGGGAAAACCCTGAACTTCAATTCCCTTTCCCCCTTCCCCCCACCCCATGAGGCTAGGGCAGCAGAGGAGTAAGGTGTCTCAGTTGTGGCCATACCAGTGAGCGTTGGGGGTTTTTGGAGGAGTTTTTTTGCTTCTCACTTGTGTGGTCCCCAACTGATTTTTCTGTGGGTCAGTGACCCCGACGCAAAAAAAGTTCCCCACCCCTGCCATAAACAAAGAAAACACTGAAACCCTGTGTGTTAGACATAGTATTCTGCTCTATTTAAAATAAAGTTTGATAAACTAATATGAGGAAGTTAAAGTGCTTAGTCTGTTTCATAATTTAAATTAAACCATTCTCACTAGCTGCAGCTGGTTCAGAAAACTAGGTCACCATACCCAGCCTGCCCTTGCGTCCCCTCCCTGCTTCTTCCCCTGGCATACAGATCCGGGAATAAGTTAAATCTCAGCACGCCACTTCTGAAAGGTTGCCGATCCTGCACTAAATGCTAAGATCTGCATCTTTATTTATTAATGAAGCTGCTGTAAGTAGGACTATTATTAACTTTAAAAAGTATCACCGGCACTCGGACCTGTACATAGA
This sequence comes from Pelodiscus sinensis, assembly GCF_052426305.1. Taxonomy (NCBI): domain Eukaryota; kingdom Metazoa; phylum Chordata; order Testudines; family Trionychidae; genus Pelodiscus; species Pelodiscus sinensis. The sequence continues at coordinate 270,954,979 of NC_143052.1, forward strand.
AACGAGTAAGTCAAATCTCGGCACTCCACCTCTGAAAGGTCGCTGACCCCTGCCCTAGCACGTTGCATGAGAGCTGGAGATGCATGATCCCTTTCAACTGCTTCTTTTTAAAGGACTTGCTGCGTGGCTGCCAGGCAACAGGTTAGCACCAGGGCCAGGAGCTGCCAGCCACGTTATGTGAATTCTAAGCCCCCACCTCAGATAACTCTGGGAGGAGGCTAGCCCCCAGCACCCTCCCATCTGCTCTAGAGCCCTTCCATTGTCCAGAAGTCAAGGGGTAGGTACCCCAGGCCAAGCAAAGCCCCTGGCAGAGTAGTTCTTAACCCCACCCCTTCCACCCAAGGGCCCGCCCCTTCCACCTGACACCCCAGTCTTCTGAGTCAGCCTGCAGCCATTTCTGAAATTTGTTAAGGGCCCCTTCCTTCAAAAGTAATTCCCCACCCCTGCTGTATCCACTCAAAATTTCAGTGGTTACATGCGGGGCTGGGGAGAGTGTAGTGGAGACAGGCAGTTCCCCAGGAGCTGGTGTGCACAGGGAACTGGCGTTTAAGCTGGCTTCCCCAGTCTCCTTGCACTGCTCCCTCTGTATCACAACTTTCCTGGCTTCTACACTCCCCCCAGTGAAACTGGCTAATGAAAGGATCTGAGTCCCCACTAGGGACGTGAAGGATTAAGTGGCAACTCTTAACAGGTGAGGTTTACCAGTTCCAGTTAACTGGTAACTGATGGGGGCTGAGGCAGCTCCCTGCCTGCTGCTGGTCTGCTCCAACTCACTGCAAACAGGGGCTGGAAGGCAGAAGCCAGTGGCAGCCACAGCCCCACCCAAATCCTGCTTAGTCTGTTAACCGGTTAAACGTTAGGTTAACTGGTTAAACATTAGGCTAACTGATTAACCGGAATTTTACAGCCCTAGTCCCTGCTCCCACTTCCTTTACACAAAGGCATCCCTGACCTCCAGGGCTTCTCTACCACTCTCCTGTGTGGCAGAGTCCTCATAACCCCAACAAAGTTGGGTCTGGGATTCCAGTGGGATTGATCTCTAACCTTGTTGTGGTCACATAAGGCAGGGGCTCAGGTGTCCCCATTCCAAGGCGCTCTCTTCACACTGGACACTTCCCTGACCTACTGATTAATAAATTGTGTTTGAACTGCATGTAATCAACAATCAATTTACAAAAAGAGGATGAGGAAAAACACACCACTCCCCAGCCTGGAGACCTCACAAATAGTGTCTCTGGAGCATAAGGACACTTCACAGTCTGTTCCTCACAGGCCTCAAAGTCTTCTTCTCAGACCATAGCTTTGCTGCAAGTCAAATACTTGCTCTGGGTGGCAAGACCCTTCTCCCCAGTATGTATCCCTCCCCAGTCTGGCCTGCCAGGCTCTCCCAGAGCTGGGCCTTTACTCAGGAACAACCCCTGCTCCTCACCACATCCAGCTCCAGCCCCAGTTTCATTCTCTGCTGTGTTTCCTCCAGCTCTCAGGCAGCTTTTTTTTGCCCCTTTGGCTCTAGCTGTTCTCCCAGCATGGATTTGATGCTGAGCTGCGTTTCTGGCTCTCTCTGGTTAGCATGACTCTTCTCCCCAGATCAGCTCAGGTACAAGTCTCCTTAGCTTGGCTCCACACAGTGTGGCTCAGAAAATTTAGCTGGCATGGAAGACAAAACTCTCCCCAGATTCTTCACTCCCTCATTGGCCTGCCCGCCTTGGCAATCAGGGAACAGGCCTTTTCCCATTGTTCCTGGGATTCAGTCTCAGGATCCTGATTTCTCAAAGACCCTTCCCCTTTCCTTTTGATACTGGGAGCTAATCAACAAAAAAACCCCACTGAGTTTTAGTAAGGGGCCAGCAGTCCCCTTACACTTAGAAGTAATAGAGAGAAAATGCCTATATTTACTGAAAGGAAGTTGATTGTTAAAAAAAATATTATTTAAGCATTCTTATTTAAAGAATAATTTGTAAATTGCTAGGCAGAAGTAGTACGGAGTTGTGGTTACCATCCACTCCACTTCTAATGAGTGATTGAGAGGATTAGAATGGTATGTTCACTTCACTGCTCCATGATTCGAGAGCTGTATATTCAATCCTAAATTATGTTGGGCTAGTTTTTACTGCCATATTGCCCTCTAAATGCATGTCTAATTTGTTGCCCATTGCCATCCAAGTGTTTGTTTCTCTACACCAATTAAAGTATGTTGGGTTATTTTTCTCCTAGCATGAAATTGCTTATATTTTCACTGAGTTTATCATAACCTTGTATTCACAGATTTCTCAAATCTTTAATACTACTTTATGCTCACTGATCTTTGCAGCACCTCCCAACTTAGTATAACCTAACAAAATCACGAATATATCTTACTAACAATAAAAAAGGCCTGACCTTACACTGATACCTGCAGGAGCCCACTACATACCTCTGACAATTAATTAATTATCTATCATTCTTCATACCTCAACAAGGTTTTTCTTTTCAACCTATGTGACAAGCTTCCTAGCCAAGCCAATTTGAATCAACTCTTAGAGAACTCATGAGATCAGTATTCAAAAATGTCACTTTAATCCACACATTTATTGAAATTCCTTTCATCTACTGATTTCATAATTCTTCTAAAAAAAGTTCTCTGGCAGGATTCGTTCTGTATAAACCCTTTCTGCTTAATACTCATGGTTCTCTTATCTTCTAAATGGATATCTGTCCCATTATTTAAAGACATTAGCCTTGCCAAACAGTATTTGTTAGAATTACTCTCCCTCTTTCCAAATTACTAATCCCCCCCATTTAGAAGAAAAGTCAGTGATTAACCAGACAACTTTTTTTTGCATTTCATTTTCCTGTTCATTTAATGTTTAAAAGCACTTATTCCAAAGATCTCACTAAAATAACATCTGATGAAGAGGGTTTTACCCACAAAAGCACATGATATAACATATTTATTAGCCTCCACGGGACTGCTCGTTGTTTTTAGAGTAACAATAGTTGATTTTTGTTTTGTTTCTGCTCTTACATTTTCTTTTAAGCATCAAGCCATTCTTCATAAGTATGTTCAGTTGCCTCTGCCGTTGTCCATTTCATATGTTGGTTTTTATTTTGCTTTTTTTTTTTTTTAATCCTCAGATCTTTGAACAATCCTTTATTTAGCAGGATTGGATACTGCTTATTTTCTTTCAATTAATGTTTTTTCCTTTATTGAAACATCCTCTTGTATCCTCCAGTCTTCCACTGCATGAGGTTGAATAATTTCTCCCATTGTACATTCACCATATAAACATAAGCAGGCTAATTATGGCTGGAGTCTTCATTTTGCCTTTTGTCACTTAGGAGCCTCATGCATAATACATCTTACTTGTTGTATTTGTTACCCAGCGGAGGTCAGTGCAGTTTAGATTCCCTCATCAGGACAGTATTCTAAGCTTTCAAATACCTCAAGAACAAGACATAAATTGTATAATTCATTCTTTCTAGGTCCTGGTGTTGCATAGTAAATGCCCATTTGGACTTCTCTAGTTTCTCTCACTCTTTCATCTTTTCCTAAATAATTCACAATCATGATGCATTGTTTATATAATAAGTACTGCATATGCTTTTGATAGTTACATCTGTACATGTTTGTCTCATTATAGATGGGCTCTATAGAAAAGTTACTAATAAAATCCTTACAGTTTATTCTTCTGCCTAGCTAACGTTACAACAAAAGGTTTATTTGCAAAGGTAACAATTTTAGGGTGAACTCTGTAGCTCCTGCTTATTTCACCATATTCTTTACTTTTTTGTGTGTGTAGACATAATAGTACATTAATACTCCTTTTGTTATTGGCCTTCTGTTTCCTAGCAACTCCATCTGCTGTCTTATTTTGTATGTTGGAAGCATATTATATAGATATAGATATAGATATCAATATATACATATATATATATATATTTTAATTAAGCAAAAGCTAGTCACTCCCTACTTTCTACTTAACACCTGATAAGGCTAGAACCGAGCTAACTCAAGCCCTTCTGCATAAGCAAGGACCATCTCACCCAAACATCATTGCTGAAAATATTCCAGCATTCCATGAAACTAAGACCCTCTTTGCAGTCAGTCTTTCAGCATGTGATTGACACCATAAAAACTTCAAAAAAGAACACCAATAGCCACTCAGACTTCAGTTGTCTCCCAAAGACCACAAAGCTGTCTGTCACTTTGCCTATGATGGCTGTTCCCCAAGTGCTACAGTTAGTGGGAATTCTCCAGCATGCACACCCTGCAGGTGAGATAGAAATTCCAAAATTCAGGCTAACAGATGGGAATTCCAGGTTGCAACCAGTCCTACTCAAAAAGTGGGCTGAGTATTTTCTTGTATTTTAATTAGGGTGCGTCTACACAGCACCCTAAACTTGAAATAAGATACACAATTTGCACTATGCAAATTGCATAAAACTTATTTGGATTGAATTTTGAAATAGCACATTATTTAGAAATTTGGTGCTGTGTAGATACGCCGAATTTCAAAATAAGCTATTTCGAGACATCCCTTAACCCTCATGGAACAAGGGTACAGGGATGCTGAAATAGTGTCTTCTATTTCGAAACCTATCTAGAAATAGTGGGCATGTTCAAAAGATGTGGGGTAGCTATTTCAGGATACTTCCAGTATCCCAAAATAACCCCGCTGTTTAGACGTACCCTTAAAAATATCACAATATATTAGACACCCTACATGACTGCTTCTTGGAATAATTGGTTCTGGAACTCAAAAAGGTAGAGACCATTCTTGATGTAGTCCTAAGTAGAGCATAGGATCTGATTCAAGAGATGTAAATAGCTGAACAATTAGGACTATAAGGTAATACATTTAACTAACATTCTTGTAAGAGGGAAATGCCAAAGAAACTTCAAAAAGGGGAAGCTACACAAATAATAAGGCAGATAGTTTAACATATTTAAAAACAACAGGCACAAATTATATGCTTACAAACTGAATGGAGGTGATTTAAAAACATCTTAGAGGCCAAACTCTATGTACACCCCAATAAAAAAAGCATACAAAAATGCTGTAATGGCTAAGCAGCAGAGTGAAAGAGGCTATTAGAAGTTAAAATGCATCTTTTAAAAGTGCAAGTCAAATCCTACTGAGGAAAACAGAAAGACGCATAAACTCTGGAAAATGGAAGAGTAAGAAGCCAGGCCTGGAAATATTTTGGAGAACTAGCTAGGGACATAATCAGCAAAACATTTTAAAAAGTACCCTAGCAGGAACTCTGTTTATCAGAGTTGGTGCAGTCACTGTATGATGGAGGTGCTAAAGGAGCACTCAAGACAGACAAGACCATTATGAAGAACATTCATTCATACAAGTGAATTATTTGTATCAGTCTTCACTGCAGAGGATGGCAGGGGGAGGGAGGAAGTATATCTACCTCCCAGCCATTTTTAGGTAAAGAAATTGGGAAGAGCAGTGGCTGTAATAGCAGGGCTAACGGAAAGACAAGACACAACTAGGGGACAAAATCAAGTCAGTATCTTAGTTGTCTGTATACTTATATGAGAAGCATGGGAAAAAAGCAAGAGAACTTGAAATGCTAGTAAACAGACATAACTATGACATAGGCTAGGTCTACACTACAGCCTTTTTTCGGAAAAAGCTACGCAAATTGCAGAGTGGAATTTGTGTAGCTTTGTCCCATGGCTTTTCCAGAAGAGGCTTTTCCATCTAGATGGGGCCAAATGGCGGAAAAGCCTCCTCTTTCGGAGGAGCCCTTCTTCCTCATAGAATGAGCTATACAGGGCTCCCCGAAAGAGCACGTTTGCTCTTCCGCAAAAAAAAGTGGAAGAGAAAACACATTCCCTGGACACAGTATCCCCGAAAAACCCCACAGTCTAGATGTACCTATAGTTGGCATCACAGAGACTTGGTAGGATTATATGCATGACTAAAATACTGGTATAGAAGAGCATCACTTGCTCAAGGATAGGTAGGGTAAAAAGGAGGAGGTGTTGCCTTATATATTAAAATGTGTACACTTTGATTAAGGTTGAGATGGACATAGGGTACAGACTTGTTGAGCATCTCTGGACAAGGATAAAAGGAGTAAAAACCAAGAGTGATGTCATGGTAGGGGTCTACTACAGATCACTTAACTGGGAAGAAAAGGTGGATGAATCTTTTTTGAACAATTAACAAAATCACCCAAAGCACGGAACTTGGTGGTCATAGGGAATTTCAACTATCCAAACATCTGTTGGGAAAATAACACAGCAGGACATAGATTATCTAACAAATTCTTGGAATGTATTGGAGACAATATTTTATTTCAGAAGGTGGGGAAAGCTACTAGGAGAGAGGCTATTCTAGATTTGATTTTAACAGCTAGCCTATGTCTACACTAAGTGATTATTTTAAACTTACTAAGTTCAACTTCTAGGAACCTGATTTCACAAATTCGAAGTTCCGTGTCCTCACTATGGGGAAGAATTGAATAAAAATAAAAAATGTAGTCCAAGATAGCGTATCCACATTAACAGAGCCTGCCTCGGACTCAGAGCACTCCAGGAAGCATTCTTGTGAGCTGCAGGAGAACTCCTAGAGGCCAATTAGTTCAAATTAGTGGCACCAGAGCATCTACACTAATGTTATTTTGGACTTACAAGTTCGGGAATGGTGTTACTCCTTGTGAAAAGCCAGGCTATCGAGTTTAAATTCTGCAACCCCTTATTCTGGAATAAGGGGCTTGATAGTGCGGACGCATTGCTTGGAAAAAAAAATCGACCTGGGTGGGGGCTAATTTTAGACTAAGGTTCTAGCATAGACCAGGCCTGGTCTATGCTAGAACCTTAGTCTAAAATTAGGGGTGAACTGGAAGTGGTTGAGAATTTGAAAGTAGAAGGCATCTTGGGTAAAAGTGATCATGAAATTGTAGAGCTCACAATTCTAAAGAATGGTAAAAGGGAGAAAAGCAAAATATAGACAACAGATTTCAAGAAGGCAGATGTTAAACTATGGAGTTGGTAGATAAGGTCCAATGGGAAGCAATTCTCAGAGGAACAGCAATTGAAAACAGTTGGCATTTTTTCAAAGAGACATTATTAAGGGGACAAGAGAAAATCATTCCATTGTATAGGAAAGATAGGAAGAATGGCAAGAGAACACCCTGTATTAACCAGGACATCTTGAATGATCTAAAAATAAAAATGAATCCTACAAAAAGTAGAAACTAGGTTAGGTTAAAAAGGATGAATACAAACATAACAAAGGTGTGCAGTGGCAAAATGAGAAAGGCTAAGGCACAAAACAAGCTCAAATAAGCTAGAAGCATAACGGGTAACAAGAAAACAGTTTACACATTTATTTGAAGCTAGAGGAAGATGGACAGGTTAGGACTGTTAATCAAGAGGAAAAACAACAGAACATGTAGAAATAGCAGAAGTGCTTAATGACATGTTTGTTTTCATTTTAACCAAGAAGGTTGGCGGTAATTGTATGATTAGCATAGTCAATGATGGTGAAAATGAAAAAAAAATGAATAGTCTTATAGGGCCTTAAAGACTAACAAAAAATGTAGATGGTACCATGAGCTTTCATGGGCACAACCCACCTCTTCAAATTAATGGAGTTTAAGGGGTCCAAGTTCCAAATAAATAGCAGAGAGAAGGGATGGGCAGGGAAAGGAGAGGAGAAAAAAATGGGAAAAGATTAGTTAGAGTTTCCATACTAAATGAAGCTAGAAAGGGTTCTAAGTGTTCTTAAGTATCTGTGTTTGGTCTTTTATGTCATTAGGATGTGGAATGTGGTGAGTAATCCAGTTAAAGTCTTTGTTTAAACCTCTAGTGTAGGTATCAAACATGTAAACGAAATTAAGCTCTGTCAAACTGGTTTTTTAAATTGGCTTGCAATAATACGGTGACTTTGAGATACATTAATGAGTGCCCAGGCAAGTTAAAATGTTCCCCAACAGGTTTCTGTGTGTTACCTTATTGAATATCTGATGTGTGTCCATTAATCTTTTCTTGTAGAGACTGTCCAGTTTGGCCAAAATACATGGCAGAGGGGTATTGCTGGCACTTGATGGCATAGATCACATTGGTGGATGTGCAATTATGAGCCTTTGATGTGGTGGTTTATGTGGTTAGGTCTTGTGATGATGTCGCTTGTAGGTTCAGAAGTTAAAATAAGAAAAGGAGAAGATGAAATTACTTAGAAAAGATAGATGTCAGAGATGGTCTAGACAGTGCTTGGTCCTGCCATGATGCAGGGGACTAGACTTGATGACCACTAGAAAATCCTTCCAGTTCTATTATTCTATGAGTCTATTCTTTTTTGGTTGCCACTGGCAACAAGAATATTAAGATGTAGAGAATATAATAAATATCTATTTTAATCAGCAGAGAATATGTTGCTTTGCCAATTATACAAATATATCAGGGACAGAGTAAGTGAAAAATATGCTCTTTTAAAACTGGTTCTATTTTGTACATCTAAAATCTTTTATCAGACTGATAAGATAAGAAAAATAAATAGGTCTCGGTCATTTAAATTATTATGTAGATCCTAGTTTTGCAGGATAGTGTCTGCTTTATGATTTTGATTTGCGTTTGTGGAGAAAGACCATGATGAATAAAAATACATCTTCTATAATGAAAGCATATTTTTGAATGACAAAAGACTATAGGCCATATTCCACAATAGAAGTGCACTGCAAGATGTCATTTAATTTACAGGAAAACTATTTGTCGGTTCCAAATGGTGCAATTTTTTGAGAATTTAAGTTAGACCTATTGCCATGGATTTGAGAGATGTGTACTTGTGAATGTGATCAAGTTAATTGCAGTTCTTTTATTTGCATGTAGCTACCCTGAAGTAATAAAACAGAATGCCATATAGTTAAGGGACAGTTTGGAGACAGGGTCTCAGAAGCAAGATCAAAACTAGCTACAGTTTCTCGTAGTCAGAATGGGAGGAGAAGAAGGACAAATAAACTGAGACTAAAAACCCTGGTGGATGGGGAACCATTTGAGAAGCTGCTGAACTCACATTTGAAGTACTATGTCCAATTCAGGTCACCTACTTTGAGGAAAGATTAGTGAAAACAGGAATCGATGCCAAGAAGGGCTATTAGCATGACCTGGACAATAGAGAGCTTTTCTTGTGATGAAGGCCTCAGATAGCTTTTGCTTTGCTAGACTAAACAAATATAAATAAACAAACCAAGCTATGAAGGACTATGTCTGCTATCTATAAATACAGTAGGGCAGTGTTTCTTAACTTTTTAAGACTAAGGTACAACAATAAATTTTATGAGGAACACCAAGGATATTTTTGTTGGGGGAGAGGGACCGGGAAGGGAAGGTCGGGGGAAGTTACTGAGAAAAAAAAAGATCACCTGCCCCTTTAAGGGAAGACATTTTGAATTCTATTCTCCCCTCTGACTGCCTTGACACACACCGGTGTACAATGGAACACAGTTTAAGACACACTGCAGTAGGGGCATAAAACCAAGACCGATGGAGAGTTAAAGCTAACAGACAGTATCGCCACATTAACAAATGGGTATGAACTGGCCATTAGTAAATTTTAGCTGAAAATTAGAGGGTTTCCAACAACCAAAGGAATGGTCTAGGAGTAATGGACAATTAATTTTGATCTTGTGCAGTTTTTACACCCCAGCTTTTTGTTATTTTAAAAAGTTCAAGTGAACTTCAATCTAGCGAGCCAAAGAGCAACTCCAGTGTATGTTTTCTATTTCCTTAACATAGCTTCACAATCATTTGGGGCCCATACCTGTCCCCCAGTAAATAGTTTCCAGGTGCTTTTAAGAGCAGTGTCAGAAGCAGTGGGTAGATTTACAAAGTTAAGAGTACAACTAAATTATTGTGTTTTTATATTGGCAGTTACCTGTAGTTTTGAAATTCATTAATGAGATCTTTCAATCTCCTTCACAACTCTACACCACTGCTTATCTGCTCTTCTCTCTGTACAGCACCACACATCTAACACCTCTGCTTACTGTAAATGAAGCCAGTCTTAGCAGCCAATTTTTCTGTTTTGACCACAAAAGGACTTATTTCTCCCCACTGCTACCTATGATAGAACATTTTTCCCCTCCTCCTCCCCACATTAAGAGCTATTCCTTAAGTATACTAGCACAGTGCAGGAATCTGATTTTTGTGTTTGGAGGAAAATGCTGACATTTTAGCTAAGGATGTGATAGTGTACATGTGTACACAGTTAACCAATGAGCCTGGGCTCAATTAACTTTCATGGTTACACACAACCCCCCACCATGCAGCTGCCTCAGAGGCAGAAGCACTGGGTGGGGAGGAGAACAGGCAGGAGCCGAAGCAGGAGGGGAGTGACTTTTAAGCCTGCTCTCGGTGTGTATCAGGCCACCTGCCCCTGCCTTAGAGCTCTTTTGCAAAAAGTCATATGTGGACGGGGAAGAGGAAGAAAAGGAAAGAGGAAAAAGCACAAGTGCCCTGGTGGCCATTCCATGCCTACCAATCACAGCTTAAATGCGAACATAAGAACATAAGAATGGCTGTACTGGGTCATACCAAAGGTCCATCTAGCCCAGGAGCCTGTCTGCCGACAGTGACCAGTACCAGGTGCCCCAGAAACAGTGGACTGAAAACAATGATCAAGCGATTTGTCTCCTGCCATCCTCCTGCCATCCGCAAGGGTCTGTTTTGGGACCCGTACTGTTCAATATCTTCATCAATGATGTAGATATTGGGATAGAGAGTACGCTTATTAAGTTTCCAGATGATACCAAACTGGGTGGGGTTGCAACTTCTTTGGAGGATAGGGACATAATTCAAAATGACCTTAGCAAGTTAGAGAAATGGTCAGAGGTAAACAGGATGAGGTTTAATAAAGAGAAATGCAAAGTGCTCCACTTAGGAAGGAACAATCAGTTCCATACATACAAGATGGGAAGCGACTGTCTAGGAAGGAGCATGGCGGAAAGGGATCTAGGGGTCATAGTGGACCACAAGTTGAATATGAGTCAACAGTGTGATGCTGTTGCAAAAAAAGCAAATATGATTCTAGGTTGTATCAACAGGTGTGTTGTAAGCAAAACTCGTGAAGTCATTCTGCCGCTCTACTCTGCACTAGTTAGGCCTCAGCTGGAGTACTGTGTCCAGTTCTGGGCGCCACATTTCAAGAAAGATGTGGAGAAATTGGAAAGGGTACAGAGAAGAGCGACAAGAATGATTAAAGGTTTAGAGAACATGACCTATGAAGCCAGGCTTCATGAACTGGGCTTGTTTAGTTTGGAAAAAAGAAGATTAAGGGGGGACATGATAGCGGTTTTCAAATATCTAAAAGGGTGTCACAAGGAGGAAGGAGAAAATTTGTTCCTCTTGGTTACTGAGGACAGGACAAGGAGTAATGGGCTTAAAGTGCAGCAGGGGAGGTTTAGATTGGACATTAGGAAAAAATTCCTAACTGTCAGGGTGGTCAAATATTGGAATAAATTGCCAAGGGAGGTGGTGGAATCTCGCTCTCTGGAGATATTTAAGAACAGGTTAGATAGACATCTGTCAGGGATGGTGAAGGTGGAGCTTGGTCCTGCCTTGAGGGCGGGGGGCTGGACTCGATGACCTCTCGAGGTCCCTTCCAGTCCTATTATTCTATGATTCTATGATTCTCCAGCTTCTGATAAACAGAGGCCAGGGACACCATTTCTATCCCCTGGCTAATAGCCTTTTATGGACCTAACCTCCATGTAATTATCTAGCTGCTTCTCTAAACTCTGTTATAGTCCTAGCCTTCACAGACTCCTCTGGCAAGGAGTTCCACAGGTTTACTACATGCTGTGTGAAGAAGAACTTTCTTTTATTAGTTTTAAACCTACTACCCATTAATTTCATTTTGGTGTCCTCTAGTTCTTCTATTATGGGAACTAATAAATAACTTTTCTTTATCCGCCCTCTCCAAACCACTCATGATTTTATATACCTCTAATATATCCCCCCTCAGTCTCCTCTTTTCTAAACTGAAAAGTCCCAGTCGTTTTAATCTCTCTTCATATGGGACCCTTTCCAAACCCCTAATCATTTTAATTGCCCTTTTCTGAACCCTTTCCAAGGCCAAAATATCTTTTTTGAGGTGAGGAGACCACATCTGTACACAGTATTCAAGATGTGGGCGTACCATAGTTTTATACAGGGGCAGTAAGATATTCTGTCTCTTATTTTCTATCCCTTTCTTAATAATTCCTAGCATCCTATTTGCCTTTTTGACCGCCGCTGCACACTGTGTGGAAGTTTTCAGAGAACTATCCACAATAACTCCAAGATCTCTTTCCTGATTTGTCATAGCCAAATTAGCCCCCATCATACTGTACGTATAGTTGGGGTTATTTTTCCCGATGTGCATTACTTTACACTTTATAAATTTAGTTATAAATAAGTTGAAAAGGATTGGTCCCAGGATTGGTCCCAGGACTGACCCCTGAGGGACACCACTAGTCACCCCTCTCCATTCTTAAAATTTACCATTTATTCCTACCCTTTGTTTCCTGTCTTTTAACCAGTTCTTAATCCAAGAAAGGACCTTCCCTCTTATCCGATGGCCATGTAATTTACGCAAGAGCCTTTGGTGAGGGACTTTGTCAAAAGCTTTCTGAAAATATAAGTATACTATATCTACTGGATCCCCCTTGTCTGCATGTTTGTTAACCCCTTCAAAGAACTCTAATAGATTAACAAGATAGGATTTCCCTTTACAGAAATCATGTTTACTTTTGTCCAACAAATTATGCTCTTCTACATGCCTCACAATTTTATTTTTTACTATTGTTTCAACTAATTTGCCCAGTACTGAAGTTAGACTTACCGGTCTGTAATTGCCAGGATCGCCTCTAGAGCCCTTTTTAAATATTGGTGTCACGTTGGCTACCTTCCAGTCATTAGGTACGGAAGCCAATTTAAAGGATAGGTTACAAACCAGAGATAATAGCTCAGCAATTTCCCATTTGAGTTCTTTTAGAACCCTTGGATGAATGCCATCCGGTCCCGGAGATCTGTTAACATTACGTTTTTCTATTTGTTCCAAAACCACCTCTAATGACACTTCAATCCGGGACAGTTCCTCAGATTCATCACCCACAAAGGATGGTGCAGATTTAGGAATCTCCCTAACGTCCTCAGCCGTGAAGACTGAAGCAAAGACATCATTTAGTTTCTCCGCAATGGCTTTATCGTCCTTGATTGCTCCTTTTATATCTTGATTGTCTAGGGGACCCACAGGTTTTTTTAGCAGGCTTCCTGCTTCTAATGTATTTAAAAAACAATTTGTTATTTCTTTATGAGTTTTTGGCTAGCTGTTCCTCAAAATCTTTTTTTGCTTTTCTTATTACATTTTTACACTTGATTTGACGGTGTTTATGTTCCTTTCTATTTATCTCACTAGGATTGGACTTCCACTTCTTAAAAGATGCCTTTTTGTCCCTCTCTGCTATTTTTACATGGTGGTTAAGCCACGGTAACTCTTTTTTAGGTCTCTTGCTTTGTTTTTTAATTTGGGGTATACATTTAAGTTGGGCCTCTATTATGGTGTCTTTAAAAAGTTTCCATGTAGCTTGCAAGGATTTGGCTCTAGTCATTGTGCCTTTTAATTTCTGTTTAACTAACCTCCTCATTTTTGTGTAATTCCCCTTTTTGAAATTAAATGCCAGAGTGCTGGACTGCTGAGATGTTTTTCCCACCACAGGAATGTTAAATGTTATTATATTATGGTCACTATTCCGAAGCGGTCCTGTAATGGTTATCTCCTGAACCTGATCCTACACTCCACTCAGGATTAAATCGAGAATTGCCTCTCCCCTTGTGGGTTCCTGTACCAGCTGCTCCAAGAAGCAGTCATTTAAGCCATTGAGAAATTTTCTCTCTGCTTCTCTTCCTGAGGTGACATGTATCCAGTCAATATGGGGATAATTAAAGTCCCCCATTATTATAGAGTTCTTTATTCTGATAGCCTCTTTAATCTCCCTCAGCATTTCAATGTCTGTATCGCTGTCCTGGTCAGGTTGTCAGTAATATATCCCTACTGCTAATTTCATATTTTGGAGCATGGAATTACTATCTGTAGCGATTCTATTGAACATGTTGATTCATTTAATATTTTTATTTCATTTGATTCTACATTATCTTTCACATACAGTGCCACTCCGCCACCCACCCGGCCTGCTCTATCCTTTCGATATATTTTATATCCCGGTATGATTGTGTCCCACAGATTTTCCTCATTCCACCAGGTTTCAGTGATGCCTATTATGTCAATGTCCTCCTTTAATACGAGGTACTCTAGTTCACCCATCTTATTAGTCAGACTCCTAGCATTTGTGTAGAAGCACTTGAAAAATTTGCCACTGCTAATTTGTCTGCCCTTCCCTGATGCATTGGATTCCTTTATATGCAGTTGTTTGTCTGCTCTGGCCCATGGTTTGTCCTCTCCCCTCTTCTCTTTCTGACTACAGCTTAGAGAATCTCTATCAATGGAGTCTCCTCTAAGAGAAGTCTCCATCCGATTTACGTGCATCTCCACACCAATCGGCTTTCCCCCATCTCTTAGTTTAAAAACTTCTCTATGGCCTTTTTAATGTTTAGTGCCAGCAGTCTGGTTCCACCCTGGTTAAGGTGGAGCCCATCCTTCCTGTATAGGCTCCCCCTCTCCCAAAAGCCTCAGTTCCTAATAAAGCTAAACCCCTCTTCCCTACACCATCATTTCATCCACGCATTGAGACTCTGAAGTTCTGCCCGCCTACCTGGCCCTGCGCATGGAACTGGAAGCATTTCCGAGAATGCCACCATAGAGGCCCTGGATTTCAGTCTCCTTCCTAGCAACCTAAATTTAGCCTCCAGGACATCTCTCCTACCCTTCCCTACATGTACCATGGCCACCGGCTCCTCCCCAGCACTACACATAAGTCTATCTAGATGCTTCGAGAGATCCACAACCTTCGCACCAGGCAGGCAAGTCACCATATGGTTGTCCCTCCTCCTCAGAGGTATCCTCAGTGCGAGAGGATACCGCAACATCCTCTGGAAGCAGGGTCCCAACTACGGGATGGTTTCCCTCTGTTCCCATTGAATGATCTGTTCCCTTGAGACTTTCATCCTTCTTAAGAGCACTGGGGCTCTCAGACTGGAGGTGGGACAGTACTATAGTGTCCTGGAAAGTCTCATCAACATATCTCTCTACATCCCTTAGCTCCTCCAGTTCAGCCACGCTGGCCTCCAAAGCCCAAACTCGGTCTCTGAGGGTCAGGAGCTCCTTGCAATGGGCGCACACATACACCAGAAGGAAAATGTACATGCTTTACTCAAATGATTGTATTTTTCAACACAGTGCTATTTTGATAAGTTATTTTTTATTTTGGATTTCTTAAAAAGGGATTGTTAACATTTTTCCATTTGTTTTGTATTTAAAAAAAAACAAGAATTCCATCCAGTGTATTTTTTCTTCATCCCTATAAACTCTTATAATCTGCTAGGTTTTAAACAAAATGGGTTATAGTCAATATGGTTTGCAATAACACTTTCTTCTAGTTTCAAACCTGAAGCATTGATTTAGCTGTGCCAAACAGAGCACTACTTCAAATTTCTCCATTTTACTTCTTTTCTATAAGTTTTATTGAGAAGCACTCCTGTTCCAGGTTCATCCTATTTCTCTGGCTCATCTTTGTTCAGTTATGTCAGCTTTGAAGACTGTGCTTGATTTGATAATTCTGTCTGCTTCTCATAAAACCAACATGAAACCAAACTGAAAAGAATCTCATTCCAGGCACATCCCATTTTCCTAGGGCAATCAAACCCTTACATTGCTTGAAGTAATGATAAGAGAAAGCTGTATACTGAATTAGGTGGTCCTAGCTCTTACTTTTTAGGAGGAATTTTTGCACCTTAAGCATTGGTTCAGATGTGCCGAAACAGCAGTACTCCAAATTTCTCCATTTTATCTCTTTTCTGTAAGATTTATTGAGAAGCAATCCTATTGCAGGTTCATCTAATTTTTCTGGATCATCTTGGTTCAGTCCATGGGTGAAAGTAACTTAAATTTCCCTACAGGTACTGTCCTATTGTAACTCCCACTTGAGGGAAATTGGGGAGTTGTGATACAACAATACCAGTAAGAAATGTAAATGTGGGATGGAATGGGGGGGCACTCAGGAATGTGGGGGGCTCAGGGCATGGGAGTATGAGTCAGGGTTGGGGGTAAGGGTAGGCTCAGGGCAGGTGGGGTGTGAGCAGGAATCAAAGTTGGGCTGAGGGGCTCAGGGTAGGAGGTTCTGTGTGTGTTGAGGGAGGATTGGGAGGGAGGGGTGGGGAGAGACAAAGCCCCTCCCCTAGATTCATACTAGGGCTACTTGCTCTTCCCCTGCTTTCCCTGTCAGGGAGCAAGAGCTAAGTGCACAGCTCATCAGCCCCCTGCGCTCCCTAGCCCGAGTGAGGAATGCAGCGAACAGTGCACTTTCCCCTCGCTCCATGACAGTGACAAAGGGGAACAGCCAGCAACATTCTCAAACAAATCTGTGGGAGTTGGGTGTCAGCACCCACTTCACCTCCCAAAAGGGCACCTGGTGGGGAGGCTCAGGGCTGGGACAGTCCTGGATGGTGTGTTTCTCCCCTTCCCAATTTTCACTGGCAAAATGTATAAAAAGGAAAAAAGAAGGAGTGAAGGGAAGGTTTTCTTAAAACTAAGGTATCATTGTCAGGCTACTCCCCCACACACACACACAGGCTGTGTCTACACTGGCAAGTTATTCCGGAAAATCAGCCGCTTTTCCGGAAAAACTTGCCAGCTGTCTACACTGACCGCTTGACTTTCCGGAAAAGCACTGACAATCTAATGTAAAATCATCAGTGCTTTTCCGGAAAAACTATGCTGCTCCCGTTCGGGCAAAAGTCTTTTTCCGGAAAACTGTTCCGGAAAAGGGCCAGTGTAGACAGCACAGTAGTGTTTTCCGCAAAAAAGCCCCGATCGCGAAAATGACGTTCGGGGCTTTTTTGTAGAACAGCGCGTCTAGATTGGCCACGGACGCTTTTCCAGAAAAAGTGCTTTTCCGGAAAAGCATCCTGCCAATCTAGACACGCTTTTCCGAAAATGCTTTTAACTGAAAACTTTTCCATTAAAAGCATTTCTGGAAAATCATGCCAGTATAGATGTAGCCACACAGAAAAACTGGAAAATCCTACCCTTATTCTGTGACCATTCCTCCAAAACAAATCACCTATCAAAATGGATGAACTTTAAGGATGCTCCCTTTGACAAAGCCCATAGAAATGTAAGACTGCTGTGGTGCATTCAACTAATGGACCACTTAGCTAGTTCTGACACTAGCCTGTGCCAGAGGAAGGTGCAAGAAGCCTTTTAATGGGCAGTTATGGAACAATCTGCCTACAGAAAAATTTCCTCCTAGACTTAGTCAGAGGCTCTTTATTCTTTGAAAGAATAATAGAAATTGGGGCCTCCGTGTTTTGACTTTGTTCCAAATATATATTTGCAGACAGACAAACAAAAATAGATTGCCTCTATATCCCAGCTATGCCCCAAGGGTCCTACACTTCATAGGCAGTTACATGCCTAAGAGGCTGGCTGTGACCTTCGCTGCTGCCTCTTACATTTCTCTAGAGTTCAGGGTTGCAGCTTATTGAGCCATTTTCATCATTGGCAAAGTCAATGAATGGGGTAGAGGAAGATCCCTCTATAATCCTGGACCTCCTTTTCCCAGAATTAGGTCTTACTGTGGTGTAAGAGAGGTTGGAAGGAACCCAGACCTCCCACTACTCCTGGTTTCAGCCCAGGAACTCTTGGCCATGGCAGCTCCTCAGGTTTTTCCCTCTAGCCCAAAGGCTGCAGCCTTTTTCCTAATACCTTTTATCTGGTACCTGATTGAATTTTTCCCTTCTCAGCTTCTCCACAAACACACTTCCTCCTCTTAGTCCATTCCTTTTCTCTTTCCCAAAACGGGGGGGGGGGGGGGGGGGGGGGGGGGGGGGGGGGGACCTTTTAAAGCAGCACCACAGGCTTTAATTGGCTGCAGGTGTCTGATTAGCCTGCTCCTTCCCACCAGCTATTAACTAGCCTCAGGTGTCTGCCTTAATTATAGGGCAGCAGATCCTGGGAGTTTATTCAGGGAATAGAAAACAATCATTTCCTTTCAGGAAGTCTCACATCTAAGGTCTTCCACCTGGTCCTGTGTGAATGTTGCCCTCTTAGGCCTTGGCAGCCCTAACTCTCCAGGTTCTATTTCTGCTTTCCCCAATGACTCAAAAGAGTCAATACCAGTTTCTGATCCCTCTGGTATTTTGGGGTCCTCTCCCTGCTCTGCTTGCGTTTGTCAACCTATACAGAAGGCCTTCTGTACCCGCCTCAAGATTCAGGTACCCAAGGCTTTGGCCACCCTCTGTTCCCTCTTAGTCTTCTTGCCTCTCTTGGGGATGAGGAATAGCTCCTGGGATATTGCCACAAACATGAGAGGAGAATATTTTTCTGTGGGGGGGTTACCTCAGCTCAGGGAGCTCCTCTACATCTTGTCTCTCCAACATAGGCAGACATTCAAACCTGCGAAAATCTCTTCCAATGAGCATAGGATATGGAAGGTGAAGGACTACTCCTGCATTCTCCTTCTTGATGTTTCTCTGGATTGCTATTTTTAAGATATGCTGGGGTAGTAGTTAACAGTCCTATGGACACAAGTAACTTCTGTACGTGCTAGCTGGCTAGGCTTCACTAGCTTGCTTCACCAGAGATCAGGGATAATAGCCCTCCCCATGTCTACAAGTACCATAGTTGCTACCCCATTTTTTTTACTGGCCTTATACAATTATTTGGAGTAACTGCAACCCGCATCAAATTAAGTAGGGCACATTTGTCGTCCCAATCCCTGAGTTTGCACTACATGGGTTCTTCATGGTTGGGGGATAGCCATTACATGGCCCAACTCCCCACACTCGTAACATCTATATTTCTCCTGTCCAGTGGGCTAGGGGGTATTGCCTTGGTGCCCCCTGCACCAAATCCAGTATCAGATCATACAGATGGGATTTTGGTGGCTTACTCTCCTGGCACTTCCAGTCATGAAACTTCCAGGCTCTCACAGCTGTTGTCACCCCTGAACGGGCCAAGTTTTCCTACTTCAGCCAGGGGTAAACAGTAACTTTGCAGGCAAGAAGATCATTGTAGGCTTTCTGAGCCTCTCCACAGAGAAAATAAACAAATATGCTGGCCCACAGTTCCTGTTGCTATGCCTCATGCTCAGCAGTTCCCTCAAAAGTTAGGAGATAGGATTCTACATCATCCTCAGCTGTCATTTTTGGCAGACAGCCGATAGGGGTTTGGGTCCTTTCAGGCTCTGGAGTCAGGGTGGTAAGGGTTTTCAACTGATTTACTACCTCTTGAAGGAAAACTATCCGAGGCTGCTTGATTCATTGACAATTCATTAGTTTCTTGTTACAGGTGGGTAGCCTCCTGGAGTGCCAACTCCTGAATCCAGTTGGCCTCTTGTTGGGCTGCCATATCTTGGATAAAGGCTTTCCCCACATCCTCCTTTGTGGTGAGTCTTTAACTCAGTTAAGCAAAGGAAAGTACTTGGGGGAAGGTACCCAAAACCAAACACCTTGGTGGTTTTTTTGGTGACACCTCCCCCTTTTTTCCTTCACCTTCTTTCTTCTGCCACACTGTGAATAATCCCTCTCCTGACACTAGTTGCGGCAAAGTTCTGGCTGTGACCCAAGGATCCTCTACCTCTTTAGCAGTTATTATGAACCTCAGAGGCTCACTGCCACTCTCCATGCTGCCTCTTATATTTTTCTAGAGGTCAGGGTTGCAGCTTTTTGAGCCATTTTCATCATTGACAAAGTCAATGAATGTGGCAGGGGAGATCCCTCCATAATCCTGGACCTCCTTTTCCCAGGATTAAGTCTTATGTGGTGCAAGAAAGATTGGGGGAGGGGGCGGGAAGAGGGGCAGGAAGAACACGGGCCCTCCCACTACTCCTGGTTCCAGCCCGGAAACTCTGAGGAGCAACTTCTCACATTTTTTTCCCTCTAACCCCAAGACAGCAGCCTTTTCCCTGGACCATTTTCCCAAATACTCCCATAGTACCTTTTCTCTGGTACCTGACTGAATCTTTCCCTTCTCAACTTCTCCACAGACATACTTCCTCCTCTTAGCCCATCCCTCTTCTCCTTCCCCCTTCCTTACCTGGGGGAAAGGCTTTAATTGGCTGCAGGTGTCTGATTAGCCTGCTCCTTCCCACCAGCTATTAACTAGCCTCAGGTGTCTGCCTTAATTACAGGGCAGCAGATTCTAGGAGTTTATTCAGTGTGGCTGCGTCTAGATTGGCATGATTTTCCGGAAATGCTTTTAAGAGTGGCCCATCCGCTCTTGCAGAAGTAAATGTACAGT
The DNA here is from genome assembly GCF_052426305.1 of Pelodiscus sinensis. Lineage (NCBI taxonomy): Eukaryota > Metazoa > Chordata > Testudines > Trionychidae > Pelodiscus > Pelodiscus sinensis. The sequence continues at coordinate 270,975,375 of NC_143052.1, forward strand.
ACGGCATAATAAGAGACAGCTCCTTGTGCAAGAGCTACACTGTTTTCTATCAGGCTTAAGCTCTCTTACGCAGGTACTCTTGCACAAGAGGGCAGTGTGGACATTCAGCAAGCATTTACTTGCACAAGAATTGGCCTCCAGTGAAAAACACAGGTGACCTCTCCGACACGCCATACAGGCAATCACCACTCATTGGTTCCTCCTAATTGGGTCCCCCCTTAAAGGCATAGACATGGAGCACAGCCATTTGCCACGTGCAGCCAGAGGGAGGAATGGCAGCTGCCCAGCCTCAGCCAGGTCCCTCAAACCCACGGAGGAGCCACCCCAGAGCACCCAGCAGGCCCAAAGGGGCACCAAGCGGTGGGCTCCATGCTGAGGTGACTGCCCTCCTGGACCTCTGGGGAAAGGAGGAGGCCCTCTGGGACTCCAAGTCCCGGAGGAGGAATGCACACATTTTTGCCCAGATGGCCCAGGCGCTGGCCACAAAGAGTCACCCAGCCTGGACCCTGGAACAAGTCTGGGCCAAGGTGAAAGACCTGTGCCTCACCTACATGCGGGCCAGCGAGTGTGGGGGCGGCGGAGCCACTGCTTGTCCCCAGTATCACCGCCTGCACCAGATCTTGGGGGACAAAGGGGCCAGTCCCCTGTTGGCCCAGATGGACAAGGCGGTGGCCACCCCAGTTGTCCGACCCAGGCCACCGGGGAAGGAAGAGGAGGAGGGAGACCGGTCCTCGGATGAGGAGGAGGTGGCAGAGGACAGCAGCCAGACCTCCCATCCTGGCCCAGCACCAGTTAGTATCCTCAGAAGCTGGCGAGGGATTGTCTGGTGAGTGCAGTGGCTACTATTCGCTAGTGCTGGAGAAGGGTGGGGGAGGGCCACAGGATGGGGGAGAGGTAGCAGCACATGGCACAGCCTGGCCACATGCTGAGCAGAGGCATGCAGCACATGCAACCTCGTGCAGCTAGGGTTGCCAGGTGTCCAGTTTTGAACCGGACAGTCCAGTCTTTGAGCTTTCTGTTCGGGAAACAAATTGAGAGGATATAAATGAGAAAATATACGTCTGCTATTTTTTTTAACTAAGATGTAATGTAGACTGTCGTGTAATGTCAAGTATGTCTGGTATTTTTGTTGAAGCCATCTGACAACCCTATGTGCAGCCAGAGCAAGTGGGACAGAGAAGCGGCAGCTAGCCCCAGCACATGCCTAGGACCCCAGGGATTCTGCTCGACCAGACCTGGGGGGGGCGGTTTGGCCAGGAGTAGGCCAGCCCCAAGGTTGCAAGCCTAACCCCACACAGCCTAAAGGGTGCTGCACACAGCACACATCCATGGCCACCTCTGGGACACTGTAGCTTCCCCTGGGAAAGGCACAACAGGGCCCCCCCCCAAGCACATGCGACCCCCTTGGGGGCTCCTGGGCCACCTTGGGACCCCCCCCTCCTGCTGCCCCAGGGGAATTCCCCCTCTCCAGCTGTCCCCAGGCATCATGACGTGCTGGGAAGAGGGCACAGGGCTCTGGAACACCATTTGGGGCAGGGCTCTCCTGGGACAGTGCAGGCGTGTCAATTACTGGTACTAGCCATCAGGGCGACGGGAGGCCCCGGGTCGTCAGCTAGCCCATGTACTGTCTGGTTTCTGTTTATGGTAGAATCAGGGACAGGCAGCACACCTGCGTTCCTAGGACATCAAAGGCTGACTGCCTTTCTCTTGCTCTCTGGGGGAGGGGGTAGAACAGGTCCCAGGTGGCTTGGGGGAATGGCTGGGGGGCAAAGAACTGGCCTGGGAAGGCCAGAGGGGGTAGCCTGGGGTGGTAGAGAACAGGCCCTGAGCTGCTTTGGGGGGGGAGAGAACAGGTCTTGGGTAGGTGGGGAGGGGCTGAGGAAGGAGAGAACATGCTTCTGGCCCCCAGATTCCTGCACCCCATAACCCCAAGGCCCTATCCTGAAGGATCTAGGCAATGCCAGGTAAATCTGCTAGTGATAATATATCCCAGAGTGGATGTATGGAAGAGAAGTCTCCTGCTTCTTCTTTCCCCTCTTTTCACAATACTCTAGGGCTGTGTCTAGACTGGCAAGGTTTTCCACAAAAGCAGCTGCTTTTGCGGAAAAACTTGCCAGCTGTCTACACTGGCCGCTTGAATTTCCGTAAGAACACTGAATTCCTGCTGTCTGAAATCAGTGCTTCTTGTGGAAATACTATGCTGCTCCCATTCAGGCAAAAGTCCTTTTGCGCAAAGCCTTTGCGCAAAAGGGCCAGTGTAGACAGCTCAGATTTGTTTTGCGCAAAAAAGCCCCGATGGTGAAAATGGCGATCGGGGCTTTTTTGCGCAAAAGCACGTCTAGACATAGCCTAGCATTTGCGGAAAATCATGCCAGTCTAGACATAGCCTAGCTCTTTGTGTCGTGCAAAATCCAGCTGAGATTTAGGAACATTTTAAGAATACTATTTCCTAAAAGATCCTTGAGTGGGGCAAGTCCCTTGTGTTTCCACATGTACCAGACAGAGTACACCCTTTGTATCTGAGTGCTAACCCCCCTTTCAAGTACATCAAGGCATTTTTAACTATGGCTTCTAAATGCTGGTTTGAGCAAACCAAGAGAGACAAACTTGCAGATACAGCATCATCCACAGCATGTCATTCATCCTTCAAAAATTAATGGACTAGGAATGAAGTCACTTACAACAGATGAGCTCATTGTATGGGAGAGCTAGATTCACATCACTTACTAACACCTCTGACCTTTCAGCACTTAGTTCAACATCCTCTAATAAGGACTGCTGGTGTTTGCAAGCCAGCTGAAAAAAATACCTTAGATATTGACGGTTTATACTTCCTATGGCAATAGGGGTCTGAAACGCTACAACAATCATCTTTGATAACTTTCCCCTCACAGAGAAAAATCTGTGAGGATTTAAAAAAAAAAAAAAAAAAAAGCTTTCAGGATCCTCCAAGGGAATCATTAACAATAGACTCCAAGAATCAGCTGTCATTTTGAATGATTGCTCTCCTCCCTCCCCCATCTATAGGACAAATGCAGTAGTTTCCATAAAGGAAGATCATTTTATCAGCAGTGCATAGACAGCTCCCTTTAAAAAAACCCTCCTAGAAAATTTGGCAAGCTTAAATTTAAACTTGCTTTCCTTCCCCGTGCTTCATGGATACTGTCGCATACAAAGAGGATCATGCTGGCTCTTTTTCAGTAAAGGATTTGCATTATGAGTGAGACTTCACATCAGATTTCTAGGGAGGTACTGCAGGAATTAGCATTTATTTGTTTGTTCTTGTGATCTAACCTGCTGCCAGGTAGATAAGCGAAGATTAATTTTTGAGGGGGAAAGTAGCTATGGGAGCAGAGCCTCATGAGGATATAAAATTCTTCACTCCTAGTAAGTGGAGCTCAGTGCTGAAACTTTCCCATTCTTAGCTTCCAATCTATGGTCTAGAGCAAGCTTTCATGATCCAGGTACCCTAGGCTTGATCCAACAAGATCCATCACCACATACATACATACAGCGATGGATTAAGATTTCCCAAGAGCACACCTGCAGCCACTTTGGAAGCCCCTGGCCAGGGGTGAAAGAGGGCATCAGCCTGGACTGATGTAGAGATCCTGGATATCATCAAGGTTTTGGGCAAGGAGAGCAAAATGCTGAGGTCTATGGCGGGATGGCTGCCAGCCTAGCCTAGAAGGGGCACAGCCACACCCTGGACAAGGTGCAGATGAGTGAGTGGTCCTATACAAAGGCCAGGGAGCAAAGTTCCCACTCTAGTGTGGCACCACAGACCACTGGATGCCAACCCGGGAGGAGGCCCAGTCTCCTCCCCACCTCGTTGTTGACTCTGGCCAGGACACTTCCATCAGCGTACACGAGGGTGGGGTTGTGGAGGAGGAGGAGGAGAAGGAGGAAGCCATCCTGGATATTATGCCCACCAGCCAGGAGGTCATCATCTGCCTGGAGCTGGTTGCTCCCTGCCCCGCACTCCCCACTTTAGAAGTGGTGCCCAGTTGCTAAAAATCCCTGGCCAGCTGCTTAGCCTATGCCCTCCCTCCCCCCACCCTGTCAGGAAAGTCTCCTCCTTGCTCTCACATATGTTGTGGAGCACACAGCAGGCTATCACCACCTGAAAGATGTTCCAGTCGCCAAGGTCCAGGCAGGTATGGAGACTCCAGAACCCCCCCTTGAGGTGACAAAGGCACATGTTGAGCCTGGTATTGAAGTGTTCTTTGGTGGGTCCAGGCTGCTCATGTAGGGCTTCATCAGTCAGGGAATCAAAGGATAGGTTGAGTCACCCAGAATACAGATGGGCATGTCAATGTCCCTGACCCTGATGGTTTGATGGGGGAAAAAGTGCCGGTACACATCCTGTGTAAGAGGCTCAAGTTCCAGAAGATGCGGGGATTGTGCGTCTTCCCCAACCACCCAATATAAATGTCTGTGACCTGTAGCACCATTGAAAAGTACCCCTTCCTATTTATATAGTTGGAGGTACAGTGGTCGGGAGCCAGGATGGGGATGCAGATGCTGTCCATGGCCCCCTGCAGTTGGGGAAACCCATGGCAGCAAAGCCAGTGATGATAGGCTCCATGTTGCCCAAGGTGATGACCGTCCACAGCAGGATGGTATTGATGGCCTTGACCACCTATAGAAACATAGAGTCATAGGGTTGCAAGAGATCTCTGGAGGTCATTGAGTCCAACCCCATTCCGAAAACAGGACCAATCCCAACTAAACCATCCCAGCCAGGTGTTTGTCAAGCTGGGACTGAAAAACCTCTAGGGATGGAGATTCCACCACCTCCCTACATAATTCATTCCAGTGCTTCATCACCCCCCTAATAAAAGAGTCAAATCTGCATGAGGATGGCTCCGACCATGGATTTCCCCATGCATGACGATGAGGTCCCACCAGTGGGACCTGGTCGCCAGTCGCAGAAGCAGCATTGCATGGTGTGCAGGGGAGAATGGAAGGGAAATGGGTGCATAAGGAGTGGTCCAGTCCAGGCTGGTTGTTGTGTTCCTGCAGCTCCATGTGGGCAGTCTGCATGAACTGTGACATAAGGTACAGCAGGTGATTCAGGAGGCAGTCACTGCTTTGCAGCATCTCTGGCTCCATGATGAGAGTACTGTGGTATCCACGAGGGCAACCAGAGCACATGGCATGAGTTTGGTGTCCCTTGAGGGGCTAGCCAATGGAGGAGTGTGAGACATGGCTGTAGAGTGTTGCTCCATTTAAGCACGAGTCTCAGTTTGCCTCAGCAAGCAGCTACAGGAAGTGACTGCTCTCCTGATGCCCTTCCCGGAGAACTTCAGGGGGGCTCTAAATGTAATGCACACTCTAATCAGTGTGGATGTGCTATTTCAAAATAATTCTGTGCTATTTCGATTGTGCCTTGTAGTGTAGATGCGCTATTTCAAAATATTTATTTTGGGAGTTATTCTTTCAAAATAAATTATTTTGTAATAATTTCCCATTGTAGACATAGCCCCAGCAGGATTGAACAGAACAGGTAATAACCAAGTGATCCTTCCCCTGTCACCCATTCCCAGCCTGTGACAAACAGAAGCTAGGGACACCATTCCTTCCCATCCTGTCTAATAGCCATTGATGGATCTAACCTCCCTGAATTTATCGAGTTCTTTTTTGAACCCTAATATAGTCTTGGCCTTTACAACATCCTCTGACAAAGTGAATAAGGAAAAAGTGAATAAGGAAAAGTTATTTGCTTGTTCCCATAATATAAGAACTAGGGGCCACCAAATGAAACTAATGGGCAGCAGGTTTAAAACAAATAAAAGGAAGTTCTTCTTCACACAGCGCATTGTCAACCTGTGGAACTCCTTGCCTGAGGAGGTTGTGAAGGCTCGGACTATAACAGGGTTTAAAAGAGAACTAGATAAATTCATGGAGGTTAAGTCCATTAATGGCTATTAGCCAGGATGGGTAAGGAATGGTGTCCCTAACCTCTGTTTGTCAGAGGATGTAGATGGATGGCAGGAGAGAGATCAATTGATCATTTACCTGTTCGATTCAGTCCCTCTGGGACACCTGGCATTGGCCACTGTCAGCAGACAGGGTACTGGGCTTGATGGGCCTTAGGTCTGACCCAGTATGGCCATTCTTATGTTCTTATGTTCTAATGACAAAGAGCTCCACAGGTTGACTGTGCATTGTGTACAGAAATACTTCTTTTTGTTTGTTTAAAATCTTCTGCCTATTAAATTGATTTGGTGTCCCCTAGTGCTGATGTTATGAGAAGGAATACATAACACTTCCTTATCTACTTTCTCTACATCAGTCATGATTTTATAGACTTCAATCATAACCCCCCTCAATCATTTCTTCTCCAAGCTGAAAACTCCCAGTCTTGTTACTTTGTCCTCATCCAGAAGCCATTCCATAGCCCTAATCATTTTTGTTGCCCCTTTTTGAACCAATTCCAATATATCTTTTTTGAGATGATGCAACCACATCTGCATACAGCATTCAAGATGTGGGGATATCATTGATTTATACCAGGGGTGGAAAACCTCCAGCCCACTAACCACACATGGTTCATCAGGGTTAGGTGTTGGTAGGCTGCCAAAGAGTTTGTTTACCTGAGCATCCACAGGCACAGCCACTTGCAGTTGCCAGTGGTCAGTGTTAACTGTTCCTTGCCAGTGGGAGCTGTGTGAAGTGGCCTGGCCCAGGTCACAGCTTCCTGCAGCTCCAATTGTTTGGGAATAGTGAACCATTGGACCACTAGGAGCTCCAGGGCTCTATGCCTGTAGACTCTCAGATAAACAAAGCATCTGGCGGCCTGCAAGCAGTTAATTCTGATGAACCATGAGCCAGAGGTTCCCCACCTTGGATTTATATACAGGCAGTCCCCGACAGTTCACGGACATTAATGTGGGCTGGTCTGGCAAAGCACACGACGCCCGGGTGTACCACAACTCCTCCGTGTACCAGCAGCTGCAGGCCGGGACCTTCTTCCCCGACCGCCACATCAGGGTTGGGGACGTGGACATGCCCGTGTGCCTGGTGGGGGATGCCGCCTACCCACTGCAGCCGTGGCTGATGAAGCCCTACACAGGGCACCTCAATCCCTCCCACCAGGCCTTCAATGCCAGGCTGACCAGGGCCCGCATCGTGGTGGAGGGGGCCTTCGGGTGACTGAAAGCCCGCTTTCGATGCCTCCTCACCCATCTGGACCTGGCCGAGCACAACATCCCTCCCGTGGTGGCGGCATGTTGTGTGCTCCACAATTTGTGTGAGCGAAAGGGGGAGGCTTTCCTGCCAGCCTGGATGGCTGAGGCTGACCGCATGGCTGGACACTACGGTCAGCCCCGCACCGCCGCAATCCGGGAAGCCCAGCGGGGGGCTGTCCGGATCCGGGAAGCCCTGCGGGAGAGCTTCCAGGTGGAGGAGGAGGACTGACCTCTCCCTTGCATGCCCCACTGGGGCCTTCTTCCACCCTACTCCCCTTCCCCTTCCCCCTCCCTACCTACTGTAAAATAAAGACACCTGTTTTTCAAACAAAAACGTATGTTTATTTCACATAACTGGGGTGGGGGAAGGGAGGAATGAGGGTGGGAGAGGGGAGGGGGAAACCTGGGACGAGGGAGCTGGAAGGGGAGGGAAGGGAGGAAGGGAAAGGAAAGCTCAGGGGTGGGAGTCTGGCTGCCTCTCCCGTCTCGCCACACTGCAGGTCCGGGGGCGTCGGTGGGAAATGGTTGTGGAGGGGGGGGCAGGAGGGACGGGGGGTGTGGAGGAAGCAGGAAGGGGAGCAGGGGGAACAGGAGGAGGAGCAGGGGGAGCAGGAGCAGGAGGAAATGGGAAGCGGTCGAGCAGGCTCTGGAGGTGGCCTCGCAGGGCACGGCCCTGCTCCTCCGGGGCCTCCAAACTCCTCCGGCGCAGCCTCAGGTCCTCCTGGACCCAGTGGTCCTGGGTGCGGAGCTGGTGATCCAGGAACCGGAGGTGCCGTCTCTGGTACTCCTCCTGGTTCCTGGCTCTCCTGCTTGCCCAGGCACGGGCAGCTGCTGCAGGCGGGGTGGTGCGCCCTGTAGGCCCAGGTGCTGCAGCTGTGGTGCAACAAGACCAGCGGTCAATTACCCCAGGGGCCCAGGTGTGTGAAACCCAGCTCCCCTCTGCAAGGCCAGGGCCCCTGCAGGATCCCCAGCTGCTGCTCCGTGGTGGGCAAGGCCCAGGCGCATGGTCCCGGGGCTCCCTCTCACCCCAGCCCCCCGTACACATAAGGGGAGCACGATGATACTCACAGATGGACGCCTCCCCGGCCTCGGACGACACAGGCGAGCGGCTCTGTGGGGTGCTTCGGGGGTCCCGGGTCCTGGGCAGGCTGGCGGCAGGCTCCTGACTCTCAGAGCCCTCCTCCTCCTCCTCCGTCTCCTGGAGCGGTCCCTCTGCTCCGGGGTCTATCACGTACCGGGGGGCAGGGACGGCATGAGCCCCCAGGAGGCGGTCCAGGGTGTGGAAGTGGGGGCAGGCCTCCGGGTTGGCCCCTGGCAGGCAGGCCCGGGAGTAGGACTGCTGCAGGTCTTTAATCTTGCAGCGCACCTGCTCCCGGCTGCGCTGGTGGCCCCTGGCGGCCAGGCTGTCAGCCATGCGGCTGTAGACGGCCGCGTTCCTGTGGCTAGTGCAGAGATCGTGGACATTGGAGGCTTCTACCCACCTCGATGAGGTCCACGATCTCCGCACTTGACCAAGCGGGCGCCCGCCTCTTGCGTCTCCGGGCAGGCTCCTGGGAGCCGCCAAGCTGGACCTGGGGAGCAGTGGAGGGCTGGGTGTCCTCGGGTGGCTGGCTCATGGTGTGGCAGGTGCAGTGTGTGCTGGCACGGGTGCTGGCAGCCTTGCAACTGGCACAAACTGTGTAGCCAGCCCGTGGCCCTTTAAGGGCTCCGGGGCCGGGAGGGGGGCAATAGAGTTTCCCTGGTGTTGGCCAGAGTGGCCACCAGGGAAACCTGGGAAGGATTAGCCTCCCACTAGTTCAAATTAAGGGTCTACACAGCCCTAAATTCGAACTAGCTAGTTCGAACTAGGCTTAATCCTTGTAAAATGAGGTTTACCTAGTTCGAACTAAGCGCTCCGTTAGTTCGAATTAAGTTCGAACTAACGGAGCGCTAGTGTAGAGCCTATGAAAGTTAGTTCGAACTAACGTCCGTTAGCTCGAACTAACTTTGTAGTGTAGACATACCCTCAGTCATGTTCCCCAGCTCCCTAATCATTTTCATTACTCTGTTGGACTTTGTCCAATTTGTCCACATCCTTTCTGTAGCAGGGGCTCAAAAATGGACACAATACTCCAGATGGGCCTCACCAGTGCCAGATAGAGTGGAATAATCTACTAATGCAGCCCAATATGCTGTTAGCCTTCTTGTCAACAAGGGCACACTGTGGACTCATATCCATCTTCTCATCCACTGTAATCCCCAGGTCCTTTTCTGCAGAACTGCTGCTTAGACAGTCAGTCCCTCGCCTGCAGGGGCTCATCTAGACCACGGGGAATGGTCAAAAGAAGGAATTTGCATATCTTCTTCCAATTGCACTTTCGAAAGTGGAGCTTTCAAAAGTGAAAGTAATTAAGATGCGGCTTTTTCGGCAACCCTCCCCTCCTTTGTTGAAAAGCCGCTCTTCCTCAAAAAAGGAGGTTTGCGCAGCTTTTTGACAAAGGGGGTGGGGAGTTCGCCCAAAAAGCTGCGTCTTAACTACTTCACTTTTGAAAGCTCTGCTTTCGAAAATGCGATCGGAAGATGATATGCAAATTCTTACAGAATTTGCATATCTTCTTTCAACCGTTCCCCGTAGCCTAGATGAGCCCTCGCAGTCCTTGGGATTCTTCTGTCCTAAGTGCAGTAATCTGCCCTTGTGCTTGTTAAACTCATCACATTTCTTTTGACCTAATCCTCCAAATTTATCTAGGTTACTCTGAAGCCTACTCCTACCCCTACCCTCCCGCGTATCTCTCTCTCCCCTTAGCTTACTGTCATTTGTGGACTTGTTGAGGATGCAGTCTATCATATCATCCAGGTCATTAATGAAGATATTGAACATATCTGTCACCTTTTAAAAATAATTTTATTGATAAGATTCCTAATAACTTTATAGAAACTCTAATAAGAACTATGTTTTGTATTAAACTCCAAAGAGGCTTTAAAAAAGCTATTTTGCATTAGTGTATTCTACTGCAAAGGCAATGGAATACAGTTACACAAAGATTGTTCCAAAAACATCTCCAGTGCTACTCCATATACTGGACATATCTGCACTGAAGTGACAGGATTTCAGTGGAACATTTGTATTTTAGATAACATTTCAGACTGTTGCTACAAGGAAACTGTGGTAGCAATCCATAGTGAACACATTAAATCAGTGTCATCTTTCACAGTCTCACCACTGCTGATGTGAAAATCTCCCCCCTCCACCGTAGCTCCTAGCTATTTTTAACTTCTCCTAATTTCATTTGAAAATCAATCCTTTCTTCTTAGCTTATGTTTAGATTTGAAAAGATTAGTGTTTTAGTCACTGGACAAGTACAAACCAACAAAAACGTTTCCAGTGAGGATGATCAAAATTTACAGATAAGCAGAATTAGAAAAGTTCTATGGAAACACTTATTGGAGGTTCTTTAAGCATATTTTAGGCACCCATCCTGCAAAGATTTAGGTACAGGCTTTGTTTTAAGCAGCAGAGGCAGTGCGGCCTAATGTGTAGTACACTCAACAGATGTGGGTTCTATTTTTGGCTGTGTTACTGGTCAACATTAGGCTTCGGACTTAACTGTCCTGAGTAACTTTATATTATCTGTATATATACTTCACTGTTTGCCCCTTTTCCAGATAATTTACGAGTTTGTTGAATCACATTGATCCCAGTATAGATCTCATGGGTAGTTTGCTATTTACCTCCCTTCATTCTGAAAACTGACCATTTATTCCTACCTTTTGCATTCTGTCTTTTAAGCAGTTACTGATCCATGATCCTTTTATGCCATGATAATTTACTTTGCATAAGAGCCCTTGGTAAGGGACCTTGTAAACGCTTTCTGAAAGTCCAAGCACACCAAATAGACCCTTGTTCACTATTATGCATAGTTCTCTCAAAACATCCGCACAATGTGCAGTGGCAGTCAAAAAAGCAAACAGAATGTTAGGAATCATTTAAAAAGGGACAGAGAATAAGACAGAGAACATCTTATTGCCTCTATATAAAACCATGGTACACCCACATCTTAAATACTGCTTACAGATGTGATCACCTCATCTCAAAAAAGATATATTGGCATTGGAAAAGGTTCAGAGAAGGGCAACAAAAATGATTAGTGGTTTGGAATGGGTCCCATATGAAGAGAGATTAAAAACACCTGGACTTTTCATCTTAGAAAAGAGGAGAGTATGAGGGGATATGATAGAGGTCTACAAAATCATGACTGGTGTGGAAAAAGCTAATAAGGAAAAGTTATTTACTTCTTCCCATAACCTAGGAACTAGTGGTCACCAAATGAAATTAATAAGTAGCAGGTTTAAAACAAACAAAAGGAATTTTTTCTTCACACAGTGCATGGTTGGCCTGTGGAACTCCTTTCCAGAGGAGGTTGTGAAGACCTTGACTTTAAAAGGGTTTAAGAAAGAACTAAATTCATGGAGGTTAGGTCCATCAATGGCTATTAGCCAGGATAGGTAGGAATGATGTCCCTACCCTCAGTCAGAGGCAGGGAATTGGTGATGGGAGAGGGATTGCTTGAAGATTCTCTGTTCTGTTCACTCCCTCTGGGGCATCTGACATTGGTCACTGTCAGAAGACAAGATACTGGGCTAGATGGCTTTGGTCTGACCTAGTATGGCCGTTCTTATGAGGTCTCGTCCAACCCTCATCTTCTATGATTCTATGATTCCACTATGATTCTACAGTGTAAAAGCTAATTATCAGGTAGTATGTGCCCATTCCTTCCAAATCTAATAAAAAAAACAGTAGGGAGAAAGGGGTCACACATCTGGATGAGCTGACTTACATATTGTAATTCTCAGACCTTTATATAAAAACACCCGCTAATAATTAACAAAAAAATGAAGTACTGAATAAAAAATATGTGTAATATTGAAGGAAAGTATTCTTGTCTTAAAACCTCTTAAGTTGAAGTGGAGCATTGTTTACATTTTATAGTTTCAACAATTTCTCATCCCAAATAAGAGCTGGCAAGAATGCTTGAGAAAGTGTTTAACATGCATTGAAATTTGAAATGGTTCATTGCTTTAACCAGTTTTGAAAGTAAGAAAAATGGTTTGTTTTTTTTTTGTTTTTGTGTTTGTTTTTGTTGTTGTTTTGCATATGCAATTAGAATTGCTTAACTAGGTTTTGCGAAACCTTATTGATAAAAAGCAGACATTTTCTAGTTTTAGATGGGATATTTTAAACTTAATGAAATAAAAATATGACACTAACATTGCACCTTTCTTCCCAAAGAACTTTAAAAAGCACAAGGCAGTATGTAGTTGTCAAGCATACATAAATTTATGCCAGGAAATCTAGACCGAAAGGAATCAGAGATGGAGGAGAGACTACTTACAAGTCCTGAACGAGAGCTGCAGAGAGGTGTTGGTGGAGGAGACCAAATAGTTATATATGCCTGAAATTACTTACCCAGCAATGACATCTAAACTGCCATCCCTACACAGATTATTCAGAGTCCTAGCAGAAATAAAATGTTCTTTTTTCACGAAGAACGGCTCTTGCACAAGAGGAGGTCTTTGCGCAAAAAGGAGCCGTCTACCCAGCTCCTTTTTGCACAAAAGCCTCTTGCACAGAAACGGCTGCTAATTAATTATGCAAATGAAGAGCGGCAATATTCTACTCTGCGCTTTATTTGCATAAGCTTTTGCGGAAGAAGGGTGCAGTATAGACATAGCCCATGAGTGCAATAAAAGAGAGGCTGCAGAACTAGATTGAGCAAATAAAATCTATGCTGTAAAAGTGATCGAAACCACATAGCAATGCTGACCTAAAGAGGTGATAATGTTCTGCATTTAACCATAACATCATCTATATTCTATGACACTTTGTAACTTGTTTAAGATGATACTGGACCAATGAATGAACAGGCTGAAAATTAGGACTCCAAACCTTCTGCTCCGCTGCAGTTTGAGCCATTCATTAAAGAGTCAATGTCAATTTGAAATTTTGTGTTGCTGTAGCTGTGTTGGGTCCAGAATATAAGAGACCAGGTGAGTGAGGTAATATCTTTTATGGGCCAACTTCTTTTGGGAAGTGTCAGGGGTTTCGGCCCCCTCCTACCGGGCCTATACAGTACCCCAAAGTCCCAACGTATAAGTCCAGGCCCCTCTATCAGGGCATATACGGTAACCAAAGTCTCAATGTAAAAGTCCAGGCCCCTCTATCAGGGCATATATGGTACTAGAGACCTAGCTGCTCTGAGAAGCCTCCCCAGGCCCGGGGTTTGCTTATCCAGGGAAGGGAAAATGGGTGGTAGGGGGACCCGGGCCCTCCCTCTCTACTGGGTCCCAGCCCAGGGCCCTTTAGGCAGGGCCTATGGCTCCTGCCCGCTCGGCGGGGGATCTGGCCAATACGCGCCGAGCCAAACTTTATATCCTTTGCCCTGGGCTGCTTCCCACCACGCCCTGGTTCCCCCGGGCCCCTTCGCCTCTGAGTCGGTACCTGCCGGGGTCGTGGGCGCGCTCCTGCCGCCCTGGGTCGGCGGCTGCTTTCTCCATGTCAGGGTCAGGCGCGGGCGGCGACTCTGGTCCCAGTGGCTGCAGGAACACTGGCCCGGCCTGGTCTCCTTCCTCACCCTGCAGCCTCCCTGACTGCAGGGCTCCTTCTGCCTTTATACCTGGCCGCTGCTGGGAGCATGCCCAGTAGGGTCCGAGGGGCGGGGCTTCCTCCGCCAGCTGGGCCTGGGCTATCCCCTGTTCGTCAGTGCGGGGTCTGTCTGCCCCGTCACAGGAAGGATATGTCTACACTTGCAGTTGATCAACAAAACTGTTGTTCACAGGTGCTTAAACTCCTCCCTCCCCCCCATGAATCACAAAGTTTTCCTGTGGCAAGTGGAAGTGTGAACATTGCTTAAGAGTAGCTTCGTTAAGCCTTGAAGAAACTAAACATCCATGGCACACTCTGCTAGGACTCTAGAGAATAATAGATCATGTGTAGTATGAAAGGAGTGGTACGCAACTAACAGTACATAGCTCTGAGACTATGGGCTTCACTGCAGCCTTCATCTGCAGAGACAATGCAAATGAACTGCTTATTTGTATTTCTCGCACTCTCATATGCATAGTCCCTTCCGATCCGTTTTGCGGAAGAGGTTTTTCCACAAAAAAACCTGCAGCATAGACAGGGCAAAAAACCCTTTTGCGCAAGATCCTGTATACCTCCTTTTTTGAGGAATAAGGGTTCTTGCGCAAAAGGGTTTTTTTGTGCAAAATGGCCTGTCTACACTGCGTTTTTTTGTGCAAAAGCCTCTTTCACAAAACAGATCGGAAGACACTATGCATATGAGAGCGTGAGAAATGCTAATGAGCGCTTCATTTTCATTGTCTCTGCTGACAAAGGCTTCAGTGTAGATGTAGCCTGAATGTCCTTTGGGATTAATTGCTGATTGAAGGACTATATATATAGTTATTATGCTTAGATTTAGAATTTGGTTCATGGAGAGAAACTTTAGTTATCACTTTATTCTCAGTTCCTTCATATACTTCAGTGACTGGAGAAGCATGGGGAGAGGGGTTAAAAATATTTTCTAGGCAATAACACTTTCTGTTTTATGCATTACATTCCAAACATCTTAGCAGTCCCTGCAAATTGCCAAAGTCTAATAAAATACTGCTAGGAAATATGATGCTAATGGTTTTTCTGCATGTCAGAGGATATGCTAGTAATAGTGGCCTATCACATATGTGACCATTTTCTTATTTTATTCATTTGGCCTTACATTTGTGGAAATACATGGCTTTTTGGATTGTGACAAGTGTACCTGACAGGTTGCTGTATTCACACTATTCACTTTAATGGCAAAAGACAAGTTTTATTTATGTAAATAATGACCAATTGCTATGGCAACTGATTTTATGCCCCTCCTAAACCCACTCCTGAAGATTTTAGTCAGGCAAAAATCCCATGGGCTTTCACAATTGTGCTTTAATGGGCTTTTTGGCTAAGAAAGAACCTAGCTTTTGAAAACTGCCTATTTGTGCTTTTAGCTCAGGAAACAACAGAACTCAGGTTATTAATTTATATGTTATATACATTCACAGTTCGATATTACAGGTTCAATCTCTATGGTCTGGACTTCCACGGTCAGGCACTATCTGTGGTCTGGCATCCCCGTTGGTACTCCCAGCCTCGAGCACTCACAGGGAAAAGCTGGGCCCAATGGTCAGCAACTCCTGCTTCCTCCCACCACGTCTTTCCAGAGCTTCCAGAGCACAACAAATACCTCAGGCTATGTCTACACTGCGTTTGTCTACTAGACAAAGATACACCTTTTTCCGCTTGTTTTTTCAGAAGTGGCTTTTCCGACATTTGGACCATCTACATGGGGCCAAATAAGGGGAAAACCTCCTCTTTCACAAGTTTCCTTATTCCTCATAAAATGAGGAATACAGGGATACTGAAAGAACATGCCCACTTTTTCAGAAACTGTTCCGAAAAAGTGGACTTGTTCCCTAGATGTGGCAGAGTTTTTCCCAGGATACCTCTGGTATTCTGGGAAAAACTCTGCAGTCTAGACATACCTTCATTTGAGTGCTCAGTCTCAGAGAAGGAGGGAGGGGGAGAAGTGGGGAGGGGGGATGCCCAGGGAAAGATGTCCAGGGAAAGTAAGGTGGTTGTGGAGCCAGGAATGCAGTTCTATAACTGGCGGTGGAGGCTAGGAGCACAGTCTGGCTACCACAGGCCTTGGTATGCTCCCACAGAACTTTATTTAATAATAAATTGAATATAAAAACAAACTACAATGTATTTACACAAACTGTTCAAGATTACTGCTATGATGTATGAGTCTGTAGTAACCCCACATCCACTAATTCTTGTCCAAACTAGAACATTGAATAATATTTTATTCTCTACTATGTATCCCCACATAAAGACATTAAAAATCAGTCTTAAAGTATAATGCTAAGAGCAAAAATTTGTAAAAGCAACTAGATTCTAGTTTACTCATGTACAATCAAAGTGAAATGAGTAAATATAATCTGTCCTTTATGTATTTTAAATTGTGCAAGTCCATTTGTCTTTATTAATATGTACATAGAAGCAATGCACATTTACAGTGTTGTAGACATAACTAATACTACTACATATTTTACACTCCCCACGTTTCCACTACTTACTTGTGCCTCTAAATAACTCAAAATAAGCTACGCAAATTGAGCTACATCATTTACATATCTTATTTCAAAATATCTTATTCAAAATAGAGAGCATCTACGTAGCACTTATTACGAAATAGAGCACTCTTCCTCTGACTTTCCTTATTCCTTGTACAATCAGGGTTACAGGAGTCAGAGTAAGAAGTCCTTCAGCTTGACAATATTTTGACATTATTTCAAAATAACTGCATGCTGTGTAGACGTGGAGTAAGTTATTTCGGAATAGCACTAGTTATTTCAAAATTGCGTTGCAGTGTAGACGTACCGTAAGAGTGAAATAATGTATTTTTTCCTTTTGAGATAAGAATTGTTTATCTGTAGAACTACAAAAGGAATGAAATAAAGTAAATTGCTAAGTGCGTCTGTAACAGGAAAAATGCATGAAAATATGCAAATACAAAGCTTCTGACTTGCAAAAGTACATAAGAACAAACCATAAACTAGCATGAAGATTGCAAACTTTTTATACATTTATTTATCTATAACAGTGCATGTCCAACCCCTCCTCCTATTTACTGCTGTCTTTGCAAAATTTCATTAGACTGAAAGAGATGCTAATCTGCTGGTTATTTAGCAACCAACTGTAACAAATTGGTGGTCTTCAACCAGTCCCTGCATGAGGGCAGGGGACTGGACTCAATGACCTCTTGAGGTCCTTTCCAGTTCTATGATTCTATGACAGGTGTCCACCCCAGAAATGGCTCAACCTCTTGTTAGTTTTAGCAGAGATGGTCCATGATTATGTGGAAATCAAGGTGAACTACCTTCTCAACTCTAAAGATGATTCATACAGAAATTCTTGAAGCATTTTGACAAGGAAATCTAAACCTCTCCATCGGGCACTTTGTAGCTTCTTATTCAATAAAGTGTTTACTTCCCAGTGACTGAATTTAATCTCTGCCTTCAGCTCCTTTCCCAATCCTTTCTAAGAGCTGAGCAGAGTCCTGTCAAGGTCATCCTGTAAGAGTTATTTCAAAACTCCTGGCATGCTTTGATTTCTGCAAGCTATTTCTTCCATCTCAGTTCATCAGGAATATTAGCCCCCCCCCCCCCAATTTCTTTCCTTTGTAACTTGATCCCTCTTTGATAACCAAATGTTGTCCCTTTGCCAACCAGTAGAAGTGTTTGGAGCCCTGAAGATTAGTTTCAAGGAATGTCCTGGTATAATTTATTGAGAGAATGCCCATGAGTCCCATTTAATTGAAAGGAGGGGGATTTCAATGCACATAAGCAATATCCTTTTATAAAAAAAACCCAGCAAAGACACCACTGCCCACTCATCAAGAAGCAGTTCTTGGCATCCTCTAGGACTCAATCTTCTTTTCTGGTTTCAGCTTTTCTCCCAGGAAATTCCTTTATTGCAATACTGTCCATCTAGGATCACATTGTCTGGACATTCTCCTTTTGTGCAGCTTTTCAGCAACACAAAGGAACCTCAGAAAAGTTATGACTCTCTGTCCCAGAAAAGGAGAGTGCTTTTTAAATCTCAGCACAACTTTAATGACAGTCTGGGTTCAATTTTTTTAGGGGGCAACTTTAACTCATTGTATGGAGAGTTTCACCTGGCATGTTTCTACAATTCAGGGATGGGGAACGTCCAGCCCATGCCACTCCATGATGGAAGTTTCCACCCTGGTTCTACATCAGTGACTAATACATGCATAATTTTAGCATCCTTGGCTATTTTTTCTGGTGCTTTATCCCATCTACATTTTAAAATTGCATACAAGGTCTATGTCCTTGGCAGGGCACCCCCTTTATGTAGAGCTCAAGTTCATGGGACCAATTGTCTCATTCCAGCAGTTGCTGTATAATATCAGTCTAATGGCATTACCACTTTACCCTCCAGCCAATGCCCTCTCCCATTTCTTCCCCTTT
The DNA here is from genome assembly GCF_052426305.1 of Pelodiscus sinensis. Lineage (NCBI taxonomy): Eukaryota > Metazoa > Chordata > Testudines > Trionychidae > Pelodiscus > Pelodiscus sinensis. The sequence goes on from NC_143052.1 coordinate 270,993,638, forward strand.
TAGGGTCCCAGGTGTAGCTAACAAAGCAGTCTACTGTCAGCTTCTCCTCGTAGGTCATGTGCTCCAGCCCCCTATCATTTTGGTTGCCCTCCGCTAGTCCTTCTCCAATGCGTTCACATCCTTTCTATAGTAGAGGGCCCAGTACTGGACACAATACTCCACATGTGGCCTCACCAGTGCCGAATAAAGGGGAACAATCACTTCTCTGGCAATGCTCCTCCTAATGCACCCTAATATTCCATTAGCCTTCTTGGCTACAAGGGCACACACACTGTTGACTCATGTCCAGCTTCTCATACACTGTTATCCTCGGGTCCTTTTCTGCCAAACTGCTGCTTAGCCTCTCTCTCCCCAGTCTTTAACAGTGCTTGGCATGCTTCTGTCCCAACTGTTCTTCTTGAACCTCATCAGATTTCTTTTTGCCCAATCCTCCAATTTGTCTAGGTCACTCTGGACCTTATCCCTATCCTCCAATGTATCTACCTCTCCCCCTAGCTTAGTGTCATCTACAAACTTGCTGAGGGTGTAATCCATCTCCACATCCAGGTCATTAACAAAGATGTTGAACAAAACTGGCCTTAGAACTGAGCCTTGGGGCACTCCACTTGAAAGCAACCGCCAACCAGACACTGAGCTGTTGATCACTACCTGTTGGGCCCAACAATCTAACCAGCTTTCTATCCACCTTACAGTCCATTTATTCAATCCATACTTCCTTAACTTGCTGGCAAGAATATTGTGGGAGACTGTATCAAAAGCTTTACTAAAGTCAAGGTATATCACATCCACTGACTTCCTCGTGTCCACAGAGCCAGTTACCTCATCATAGAAGCTTATCAGATTGGTCAGGCATGACTTGCCCTTGGTGAATCCATGCTGACTATTCCTGATCATTTTCCCCTCTTCCAAGTACTTCAAAGGGGGAGGAGGGGGACAAAGGGAAGTTCCCGTCAGTGGTCAGAGTTCATGCAAGAGTCCAATAACCAGGAGAGCTAATTGAAAGAGAAAGGACACCAAGACAGAATCAGGCAGAGCAACAAGGAGGATCCAGTTGTGTACAAATAGTAATTAGCAGTTAATATCTTATTGCACAGACCGACACAGGAAAAAGGTACAGAATCAGGAATAAGACCATGCGGCCCTAGAGATTGGTCACCTGAGTTTTTGAATTACAGGCTGATCTAGTGAGTCTATGTGGCATGATGAGTAAGGCTGCATCCTGAAATCCCAGGTGGAGGGTATGTAAGACCAGGCTCCTGACCATACTGAAAAGAATGTACATGTCAACTTTTACTATAATTTCTCAGCTCTCTTCATACTCCCTCTGTGTATTCACAGTCTTTTTATCATCACTATTTTACCATGTGTGACAGAATGAACCCATGTCCACCTGCTACTCTGTTTTAGTAATCTTTGTAGAAACTATGCTTTATAAGGTATCATCTGTATGTGCCCTTATACAATTTCTCTCTGTATTATTTCCCCTATATATTATTAATACACGTTCCAAACTACAGCAGAATTTGGCAAACAGGTCTGTTTCAGACAAAGGAATGCGCACTCTGCATTACACTTAGAGCCATCAAGGGAAGGGAAACAAAAGAAACTCCAGCAGGTAAGGAAAAGTAGCAGGGAACGTGCTTCCTTATAGACTCTTTGGCTACTAAATCTCAGAAGGAAATGTTTTTCAAGAGGGGGACTGATAGTCTAAAGAGGAGGAACAAACCCCCCAAGACTCCTCCCACCCTGCCCATTGATCAATTGCATCTGACGGAATAAAGGAAGTAGATATTGGATGTGGTGAGGGGTGTCCTGTCCTAACAAGTTTTGTCAGTATGACTACTGAGGGCATGTCTACACTAGCTCATTAATTCGAGCTAGGTAGGCAAATGAGGCTACCGGAGTTGCAAATGAAGCCTGGCATTTAAATATCCTGGGCTTTATTTGCATGTTCCTGTCTGGTCGCCATTTTGAAATTTCACTAGCCTGAACTCACTGCCGCACGGCTACACGCAGCAGTGAAATGTTAATTTGAATTAAGTCCTTAGTTCAAATGAAATGTTACTCCTCATTCCAGGAGAATGGGAACATGCAAAAAAAGCCCAGGATATTTAAATCCCGGGCTTCATTTGCAACTCCGGTTGCCTCATTTGCCTACCTAGCTCGAATTAATGAGCTAGTGTAGACATACCCTGAGAGTATACAGGGAGAAAATGTTCCTTTGAATTTAACATATATTAAGATAGGCACCATTGGCATCTTATCTTTATTTTTCTTCTAGTCATTTATTACTTTTATGTCTCATTACTTCTACTCACTTAAAATCTGTTTACATTAAACAAAACAAGTGAATTAACTATAATCAAGAGTGTTTAAACTGGAGGGTTTGTAAAATGCCATTTGAGTCATAAGATATATACATATTATTCTACTGATGGAAAATGACTGACTTCATATAAACTTGTATTGACTAGGAGAGGACTGGGTAGTATAGGACATACATTTGTAGGGGGAAATCTAGGACTGGCACTGTTTTGGTATCACTCTGCAATATAGCTAAGTGTGACGGTGTAGCCCCTGCCCGCACTCAAGCCCAGGGAAACCACCTGGCGCAGGGGGAGGAGAGGGCCCTACCCACGCAGCCCTACTGGGCATGCTCCCACGGGCGCCAAGGCATAAAAGGCTGCAGGCCTGCTCAGAAGGGGCAGACCACTGTTGGAACCGGAGCTAGCGCCCAACCTCCCAAGCCGCAGACCCGACCGCTAGGGAGGGAGTCGCCAGGCCCGCTGGACGCGCCGCTGCCAGGCCCAAGCTGGGCTACAGCACCCAACTCGCACCAACGGGTGGGACCACGACGGGCTGGGGGTAGGAAGCGACCCAGGGCAGGGAGCTGGAGAAGCCCCGGAGGGCTCAGCGCGTTGCAGGGAGGAACCCCTGCGAGCCAGGGGTGGGAGCTGCCCGCCGCTGATAGGGCCCTGGGTCGAGGCCCGGTGGTCGGAGCCACCCCTGCCCTGAACCCCGGTGAGTGGGGGCTCAGCTGAAGGCCTCAGAGCCTGTGTACGAAGGCCTAGGCCGGGAGACCGTATTTCCCCTGAGACAGGGGCATTGTACTGTGAGACTAGGCCCAAGAGGTCTAAACTATGTCCTGGACATGGGCAGCACCCCCTGAGGGGGGGGGTGCCCCCTGACATGAAGCATGGTAAGACACACACACATGGATCTAGCAGGGAGTGACTAGAATGCTGGAGGCTGTTTGTGAGCAATCTAGACTTGGGGCTACAGCAACAAAGCCCTCTAAAGGGCACTGTGACAGGGTGCCTGCCCTGCACTGGCCCTTTAAGACCAGGACTCAGGCCCAGAGCCGGGGCTAGAAAGAAAGAGGCCAGCTGGAGCTATTTGCGGCTAGGGAGAGCCCAGCTGGCAAGCAACTAGGGCAGCACGATTGGCTTGTAGACGCCAGCTGTAATCATTAGGGTGAGTGAGAGCCCAGCTGACAAGGATCCAGCGCAGCACTAGTGGCTTGTAGAAGCCAGCTGTAATCATTAGGGTGAGTGTGAGCCCAGCTGGGAGGTATATAGAGAGAAGCACAGTTTGCTTGAAGGGGGAGCCAGTAGAGAGTTGACTGCAGAGGAGCTCGTTGGGGATAGCCAGCAATAGCAGGAAGAGAGCCAGCCAAGACTCCCCTGGCTAGGGGCTGGAGGCAAAGCTCTGGTTTGGAGGTGGACCTTGATACAGCCTAGGTAAGCAGGGCAGTTGAGACAACCCCGATGCCTATGATGAGCAACCCATACAGACTGTAACTTGCCCTGAGAGGGGCTATATGAGGACAGTCAGGGGGCACTGAGGTGCACTGGGGTGTGAACCCCCTGACAGGCACCCCAGGCTAAGGATTGGGGTGACAACTACTTATTAGTCTGAATTATAGGCAAGTATATTATACCATGGAAACTCACATTCATTACAGCCACTGTAACTGATAGTCTTTTAATCATTTAGTACATTCTGTGTCCACTGAATGTTGATTTTCCCCTGATTATTTTTACCTAGATGAATGAATTTGCATTAGTCCCAACTGAGTTTCTTTTTTCCCAAATTCTACTCATGTTTCTAGCCTATCCAGGTATCTGATTCAAAGCCCACTGAAGTCAATGAGGAGTCCTTCCATTCATTGGAGTATGGACCAGAATCTATGTATTTTTTTATATTATATTATTTTTCTGTCCTTGCTGTTGTCTGCCACAGCAGTACCATCTACAAATTTCATTAAGGGAGAAGAGAAACTAAATATGAAAGAGCGATGGGATGGAGTGAAAAAGAAAACAGTCACAGGAAGATGATGACAGAATCTTAAAAAGAGAAAAGATGGGAGAGGGCCACATTTCAGTCCTGCTTGTGCACGATTGAGCACACCATTACCAATACATTAATTTATGCACATGTTGGAGTTTGCAAACACCCATCTGCGTGCAGAATATATAGAAATGCCAAAAGGGGAGCACACACTTCTGCAATCTTTGTATTGCTGAGAGGAGGATAAATTAAGAAAAAATAAAAATGGGATACAGGAAAAAGTATGGAAAACAAAGAACAGGGAAACAGAAAAGCAAGAAAATGCAAATGTTAAGGTTAGTATTTTTTATTTATCCTGCTAATTTGTTTTCTTATATTTTCCTTGCTCAATGATATATTTTCCATTATATTAATCCAAAAGACAGCTAAATTTGTGTACTTGCAAAATAATTCACCCCAAGACATAACAGATGGAGTATATTTCTATAAGAGGACATAACTAAGACAGCTTATTCAATTAAAAAGTAACATTTAGCCTACATATCATGAAAATAGTTCTCGATGCCTGCATAACTTCCATGCAGCGAGATATATATGAATAAGGCAAGCAGGATTTGAACCAGTGTAATCTATGAAGCTATGTCTACACTGCACGCTTATTTCAAATAGCTCATGTTATTTTGAAATAACAGAGTGCAAGTCTACACAGCAAGCCCATTATTTCAAATTAATTTTGAAATAACGGGCTTCTTATTCCAACTTCTATAACTTTCCTTCGACTTCCTGTGTAGATAGCACCAAAAGCTGAAATACAGGCAGTCCCCGGGTTACGTACAAGATAGGGACTGTAGGTTTGTTCTTAAGTTGAATCTGTATGTAAGTCGGAACTGGCGTCCAGATTCAGACACTGCTGAAACTGACCGCCAGTTCTGACTTACATACAGAATCAACTTAAGAACCCCAGGCGTCCCCAAGTCAGCTGCTGCTGAAACTGATCAGCGGCTGATTCCAGGAAGCCCGGGGCAGAGCAACTCTGCCTGGGGCTTCCTGTAGTCAGCGCTGGTCAGTTTCAGCAGAAGCTGACTTGGGGCGCCTGGGGCAGAGCAGCTGGGGTGCTACTGGACCAACCCGGCAGCACCCCATCTGCTCTGCCCCAGACGTCCTGATTCAGCCGCTGCTGAAACTGACCAGCAGCGGCTGAATCAGGACCTGGGGCAGAGCAGCTGGGGTGCTGCCAGGTTGGTCCAGTAGTGCCCACGGGCGCTGCAGGACAAATCGGCAGCGCCCCAGCTGCTCTGCCCCAGAGTCCAAAACAAAAGCCTGGTCTGCTGGGGGGGGAAAGCACACTAGCTGCGCGCCCCCCCCCCCCCCAGCAGACCAGGGACACGGGGAGCGCAGCGGCAGCGGGGTGCCGTGCCTCTGAGGCTTTGCTCTGGCAAAGCCTCAGAGGCGAGGGACCCCGCCACGGCTGCGGCTTCAGTCTGGGTGCCTGTGGTCTGCTGGGGACGGTCCCCAGCAGACCACAGGCACCCTGACTGGAGCGGCAGCAGCAGGGGGGTCCCGCGCCTCTGAGGCTTTGCCAGAGCAAAGCCTCAGAGGCGCGGGGAACCGCCGCTGCTGCCCCTTCAGTCAAAGCGGCAGCAGCGGCGGTTCCCCGCGCCTCTGAGGCTTTGCTCTGGCAAAGCCTCAGAGGCGCGGGACCCCCCTGCTGCTGCCGCTCCAGTCAGGGTGCCTGTGGTCTGCTGGGGACCGTCCCCAGCAGACCACAGGCACCGGATCTCAAGGGGCAGCAGCAGCGGTTCCCGCGCTTCTGAGGCTTTGCTCTGGCAAAGCCTCAGAAGCGCGGGAACCCGCCCGGTGCCCCTGGTCTGCTGGAGACGGTCTCCAGCAGACCAGGGGCACCGGAGCAGCTTACGAACGGGGCTTTCTCGCCCCGACTTCCGGGGCGAGAAAGCTCCGTTCGTAAGTGCGGATCCGACATAAGTCAGATCCGCGTAAGTCGGGGACTGCCTGTAAGCTATTTCGACTTCAGCTACGCAATTAACCTAGCTGAAGTTGCGTATCTTAACCTCTACTTTAGCCCTCAGTATAGACATACCCTGAGATGATAGAAAATCTCCCAAGGGGAGGGGGTAGAAACTCCATCACTTGAGAGTAAAATTCAGTTAATATAAACACCAGAAAATATTCTCTGTAGGGAACAATCCTGCACTGGCAACATGATAGACTAGATAACTCACTAAAGCAGGTCTTTTCCATTGCTGACTTATATGTGCCATGAACTATTAAAAATTATTGATTTGTAATAACTGTCACCTAAAGAGCTCTGTGTAGCGCATAAACTTGCCTTGTATCAACAGAAGGTGGCCCAATAAAAGATATTACCTCACCCACCTTGTCACTCCCAATTCATTCAAGTTCCAGAAAAATATTTCCATTATACTTATAAAAACCAAAGTGACTATAAATACAGCAATGACATTTTGCTAGTTATCTCTTATAAAATACACATCCTCCTATAATGCTGAAATGACAGTCTTTTCTAACAAACCCTCAGATTTATTTATAGTATGCTGTTCTAATTGCAAATATGCTTTTTCTGGTACTTTCATATTTCTGCTGTAGAAATAAAAATAAAAAGGTAGGTTAAGATACCTTCACTAGCCTCTGAAACCAGAGACAAATGTTCTCATGGTAATCTAATATCAGAATTTAGATCTGATGTAATAATATTAGCTAACTGCATGGTGCAAGTCCAAATGTTTTTCTAATGCATTACTAAAGTAGACCAAGGATGCTGTTAACTACCAGTGGGGTCAATATGCAGCTCTCCTGAGTATACAGCTAGTAACTGCACATAGAATAATTTAGAGATTTGAAAGCATTACCCTACCCCTCTCTATTCCAAAGCATAAATTTATTTTTCCCCTCATATCCTATTTGCTCAGGATTAAATTTAGTTTAAGATTTTTTTCAGTAATCTCTTTAAGATACTAGGTGAAAAACTCATCCTTAATTTGCCAATAAAAGAAGCATAAGTACATTATTAACTCACTGCAAAATTTGAGAAGATAAAAGGATTAACTTTAAATACAAATCAAAGCTAAGATAAGATGTTTGCTAACATCCTGTGTATCCTCTCATAAATGACACAGTGCATAGCTATCTTTCTACATATTATTTTATGATTTTATAAAGAATGCGGATAGCACTAATGATGTGGAATTGTGTAAGTCACAGGACTTAAACCTTGAAGGCTTTATGAAAACATTACTCCTATGTCTTAGATCTTATGTAAACATTTTTTTTAAGTGCACAGGAACCTCTGTTATTTTACAGACAGAAAATCTGTGTTAATCTACATGGCTTACTCTGTGCATAGCATACTTATTTACAATGTGTGTAGATTTAAGAAAATAGAGTGATATTGGAGGAAAGAGGCAATACTGTTAATAATATAAACACTTATTTACACAGTAAAGGTCAGGATGGACTAAATAGAGATCCCACACTCCAAGAAGAACTGATATACTGGATAAGACGTTACTTTTTTTTTTTTACAATAGAATTAAGATGTTCATTTTCTTAATCTTCATCACAATGGCCACAAATAAGAGTGTTGATTTTTCTATCTGGGTTGGTATGTTTTCATAATGCTGTAGCAAGGTTAGCTTAATGTTTAAAAATTCAGTTATTTATAAAATCCAGATTATTTCACATAGTTGTAAATGTAATAAAGTTGCTTTAAATATTTAATGCAATCTATAACACTTTTTCTGCATTGGTGGTGCTTCAGTTCCCAACACCCCAAAGCCTTTTCTCCTTCAACCTTTTCTTGTTGCTTGAAACCTCTTTTCCACTTATTATTTTTTACATCTTTTCCTCCCCTTCCTATCTTCTCCCACACTCACTCATAAAGATAAAGAAACAGATCTCAAAATGGGTAAAGAAAACTTAAGTAACACCATTCTGTCTGGCAAGAAACTGCTTATCAATAGCTGAGGTTGTGGAATCCGCGCTCTATGATTGTCATCACTTTCCTATTGTCTGTGTGATCTCTGTCTGGTTTGTAACTGTTTCTGTCTGCTGTATAATTAATTTTGCTAGGTGTAAATCAATTAAGGTGGTGGCGTATGATTGGTTAGGTAATTCTGTTACAGTATCTTATGATTGGTTAGTAAAATTATACGAAAATAATTGGTTAAAGTATAGCTAAGTAGGACTCTGGTTTCACTATATAAACTCGGGTCCAAGAAGGAGATCAGCAAGAAGAGCATCAGGGAAACAAGAACAGAAAGGAACACCAAAAAGAAGGGGAAAGATCTAGAAGAAGAACTCACCTCCAAGACACAGCCTAAGACCAGAGTTGACAGGATTATCCAGAGAGACTGATCTTGCCTGGCCATCAGGGGTAGTCTGCCTGCCTTGATCACGATTGGTGAGCATGACACTGTGTGCATAGCATGTGTATTCTGGTTGCTTGGGAATTGTCAATAAATAGAGAATAAGAATATTACTGTATGAGGCTCTTTCAGTGGCTAAACATTCTGCAAACCCGCAGGAAATTCCTCCCTGAGGCTTAGGAATTGGGTAAGGGTGGGTGTGTAAATTAACAGGTTTGCACCTTGAGCTCTAGGATCTGGGTAAAGGTGTGTCCCTAAAGTGTGGAAGGGATAGAGAAATTTGTGCGGGTAACACCCCATTATTTGGCACTGGTGAGGCACATCTCAAATATTATGTCCGGTTCTGGGCCCCTTACTATAGAAAGGATGTGCACGCATTGGAGAGGGTCCAGTGGAGGGCAACCAAAATGATTAGAGGGCTGGAGCACATGATCTACAGACGCAGAGGGATTTGGGCTTATTTAGTCTGCAGAAAAGAAGAGTAAGGGGTGATTTGATAGCAGCCTTCAACTTTCTGAAGGGAGGTTCCAAAGAGGACGGACAGAAATTGTTCTCAGTAGTGACAGATGGCAGAACAAGGAGCAATGGTCTCATGTTACAGTGGGGGAGGTCTAGGTTGGATATTAGAAAAAACTATTTCACTAGGAGAGTGGTGAAGCACTGGAATGGGTTACCAGGGAGGTGGTGCAATCTCCATCCCTAGAGGTTTTTAAGTCCTGGCTTGACAAAGCACTTGCTGGGATGATTTAATTAGGATTGGTCCTGCTTTGGGTAGGGGGTTGGACTTGATGACCTCCTGAAGTCTCTTCTAGCCCTATGATCTGAATGAGAACAGAACTGAGGTCTCAGTCAGAAACCAGATGTTCCAGCTTCTTCATTACATTTTAAAAAATACAAATTTAAACTAAAAAATTATCATCCATGTTCCTGGTCGGGGGGGGGGGGGTTGTGGGTGTGGGTGTGGGTGTGGGTGTGTGTGTGGGTGTGTCCTGGGAAGATCAACCAGGTTCAGAAATAGACTGAAAGGTGGGGAAGGGAAATGGGTCAGCAAAGGAGATGGAACGCAAAAGCGTGGAACAAAAAAAATTACAAACAGGTTAAAAATATATAGACAGGAGTAAAAGAATAAAGTCTCTGGGAAAAGATAGTGAAGGGATACTAAAGTATAGACTCAGCTATATTCTCCTCATTGAAATAGCACCTCAAAATACATGTTATGGTATTCTTAATCAATGCATGAACAAATGTCTTCGTGGTTAAATGCAGGAGTCTTCATGATGGATTCAGGACCACAGTATCACACCTATTTTTGTTTTTATCTAGTACCCTGACATCACCTGTATAAAATATTATCTTCAACACTTATCTGAACAGTTGTCCGTAGCAATCATTTACCTTTTAGTAACTTTCTGCATGATCACAAGGGCTAGATGGCTCAGGACTCCAACTTTGGAACAGATTGATGACCCCATGTAATAGGAAGTCTGCCTCTGGGCTGCCTCCACTTCTAAATTGGTAGAATTTTGTCTGGGATGTTATAAGCCATCCAAACAATGGCATTTGCTGGAATGTCTTGTTGCAAGAATGCCACATGCCTAACAAGCATAAATAAAGAATCTGTGGACAATGGCTTCATGAGTAACTGTAGACCAGAGCAACTACAAACATCTATATCGCAGATGATGTCATTCCACTTTATGCTCAGAATATGACATTGGTATAGTGTGTGGAAAGCCTCTAGTTTTGCCCAGTCTTAGTGGCGTAGTGTCAATGTTTTATGACCATACAGCATTATGGGCAGGATACAACTCTAGTATATAATGAACTTGTTTGTTGAGCTGAGATTATGTTGATTCCATATTCATTGTAAACAACACGTGATAGATGCTGTGATGCCAGTTCAATGGAGAATCTCTGAGTTGGAAGAACTGCCCAAATAGCACGAGTTGAAAACTGCTTCAACAGTTTCATTATCACAGATGGGAGTTGTGGGTCGTCTTGGTTCTAGATTATGCAACTTTGTCTTTGATCATGAGACATGGAGGCCAATGTCAACACATTCTGCCTCCGTTTGCTGGAGTGCCTCATGAAACCTGTCAGGGCTCTGTACTAGAAGAGCAATGTCATTGGCAGAATCAAGGTATTCGAGAAAGCGGTCATCAATCATAATGCCTATGGACCTGACAGAATGCTGTATTATGAAATCCATTGCCTGACAAAAAAACGCAGTGGTCAAGATTCAGCCCTGCCTGATACCAGATACTGATTTAAATGGTGCCAATATCCCATTCCCTTCCATTATGCAGCTCTCTAATCAAATCCAGCAGAGTGCTAGGAACACCTCTGCCCTTTAAGGCCTTCCATAGCATAATACAGTCAGCTGAATCAAATGCAACCTTAAGATAAACATAAACTATGTGCTGGGGTTTCCAGAACTCCTAGTGTATCTCCAACAACAGGTTTAGGGTCACAATGGCATATAATGTAGATGTGTTCCTCATAAAGCCTGACAGTTGTGGGAGATGCTCCAAATATTCCAGTAGAACATGTGTAAATAATTTCTCTGGAATGGACAGCAAGGTGATCAGTCCATAGTTCTGACATTCACTGTGCAGTCCCTTGGCCTTATACTGCAAGATCACAATACCATCTTTCCAGGAGGTTGGCAAGTTTCCAGTTCTGCATACTAGACAAAAGATTGCCAGAAATCATTCCACTATGGGGCAATAGCACAGTTTAACAGTTCTGGGAGGATGCCATCAGTACCAGTTGCACATTCATTTTTCACTTTATAGGTGATCCACTTCACTTCATCCAATATTGGTGCATCAGTACAAGTGTCTGGTTTTAGAACCTCCGTGGCTGCCAGATCCTCCAGCTTTGAGAAAGGAGCAGCTAGAGGGTGGTTCGGGACATTGTGATAATATTCCACGTGGCATGTAAGGATATTGCTAGTTAATCACAAGATCTTGTGACTGCTTGGGCTAATAACAATTAAACCCATGTTACAATGATTGTATAAGGAGTATTCTCCATACTCATGCCTTGTTTTGGTAGACGATTTCTTCAGCAAGTTCAATTGATCTCTGAAACAGCAATTCCATTGCTTTAGCTCTACAGTAAATGCAGTCTGTGGTCTATATACTCTTATCCAAGTATATGTATTGACCCTACCACAATAAAGTATGAAGCAATTAGCTTCCAAATCATCAGCACAGACGGTATCAAGTGAGTCAGGATAAGTGAAATATGAAGAGGCAGTTCTACTTGACACCATTCCGTTAATTTAAAGTGCAGCAGGGGAGGTTTAGATTGGACATTAGGAAAAAATTCCTAACTGTCAGGGTGGTCAAATATTGGAATAAATTGCCAAGGGAGGTGGTGGAATCTCCCTCTCTAGAGATATTTAAGAACAGGTTAGATAGACATCTGTCAGGGATGGTGTAGGTGGAGCTTGGTCCTGCCTTGAGGGCGGGGGGCTGGACTCGATGACCTCTTGAGGTCCCTTCCAGTCCTATTATTCTATGATTCTAATTTGGCCATTACTAATTAAGGTGTTTTACCAAAATTGCTATCACCAGGTAGGACAGAAGTACAGGGTAACCAGAATTCACTGGTAATAATATTGCTGTATATTGGGACCAATGTTGAATAAGGAGAAAAGTTACATGGATGATTTTCAGTTTGGAAAAAAATGACGCAATGCTTTTTAGCCAAGGAACAGCATCATCTGCCAGCTCACTAGGTTTTACTAGGCAGCTAAAATCACCAAAATGTTATGTCATTAGAAATAACTTGTGATCACAGATAGTGACCACATTAGTTTACATGAAATTTCCATCTCACTTGGCTTTAAAAGGGTTGCATTGGTGCCCTAGTGACAAATATCTGTCACATATCTGTTGATTTTGGGTTGAAGAGGTCAAACAGTTACAGAAGCCAGATTTTCCTGCTTCTCCAAATTCCAAGATTAATTATAGTTTATACTGTCTACAAGAGAATTAAAGGGTCAGTTTTATCCTGTTAATTATCAATGCCAAGAATCTCACACAGACCTAGGAGGAACATTAGGTATTAATCAAAACCTAGCCTTTCCTTGCATAGGTAGGCAAACTTTGGCACTGTTACTAAGATAATAATAAACACTGGGATTATTTCCCTATATATGGCTTACAAGGTAATTCAGTGTTAAGTCTCAACAGGTTTAAGAAAAAATATCATTAAAGACTGTTATATGCAAGGTTTTAGAGACTGCCAAATTTATTTCAGCAAACCGCTCCACTTTAACTCATCTGAGGAAGTGGGTTTTGCCCACGAAAGCTCATGATACCATGTATCTGTATCTATCTCTATTTGCTAGTCTCTAAAGTGCCACAGGACCACTTGTTTATAACAGAGAACAGAATTTTGTCCAGGGTCTTTAGATTTGTACTTTTTCTGCTCCCTATTTATTTTCTGTGAAAGAATGTGTACATGCTTCTCAGAAGAATGCCAAGGTAGAATGCTGACAAGAAACTCTTTAAAACCTGAAAAACCAGTCAGTGAGTTCAGTTTGGTGTGATGCAAATTATTTAGTACTTCTCTGTTGCCTTTCATCTTTAAAGCACTTAACATATGCTAATTTGGTTAATCCTCACAACACTCCTCCAAAGTATTTCTAAATATTTTTATCCTCATTTTACTAATGCAACAGAAAGAAAACTGTGAATTCCCACTGTTTTGCACCTTGTTCTTTCCATTATGCACCTGCATAAATTAATAGAAAATTCTGATCTGATAGCATTTTACATTCACTTCACACAAGTATGGATTGCTTACCAAAGATGCAAGGCAATGCATAATCAGTCCTAAAGACGCTATTTAACCTAAGTCAAAAAAGGAGATGATAGTATCAAAGCCATCTAGAATAGAACCAAAGAATTTCTATTTCTGTCTCCTGCTTAGACTACGAGGCCATGACTTTTCTTAGGAGGGTCAAGTTTGTAAAATGCAGACTTCAATGAAAGTTGAGAATTTTCAGCACCCATCATTATATAGGCCCTAAGAGTCAATGACATTGACCCATTGATTTCAGTGGTGCATGTTAGATGAACTAATCAGAACGCTTAATGTGTTGCATTATAGATTTATTATAGAATTATCCCATGATACTACCCTAACCACTTGATAATTTTTTATTTCTTCTTCAACTTGGGTCACAAAAAGGCCTTTTTGCATCAAATTATGTTTTATTTAATACTGTTTTAGTTGGCTTTTACAGTACTTGTCTAGGGTCTTTAAATTCTTTATTGACCAAATGTTCAATACAACATATAACCTTTCCTTTTAATTAATTACAGTAGTTTAGCAGTCTCATAAAAACAAAATTCCTCAATACTTGATGATCCTGCACAGTCATCCAAATGTAAATCCAGTGCCATTCTTCGGTCATCAATCTAGCAATGTCTCAAATATCTGCTTCAAAAGAACAATTGATTTGATTTTGACTCTTACAAACCTCTATGCCTGGCCCTGAGAATTCTGATCATTGATTTAAAAATGTACAACTATAAAATAGACTCCTCCTGTAATCCCCCTTCAATCATTTATCAGTATAAAAATAGCCAGCCATAGCCTAGCCAGCAAAAACATATGTAAAGTCTCCTCCAGAGCCTTCTGATTCCTTCACAGATCAGGAAAAAATGGGACTTGTTATATTCCCTGAAGGTCTGTACACCTGGAATATTCTAAACCAAGCAGAGCAACAAGTCCTGAAGCTGAAAGCCTTCACCAAGAATGCCTTGCCAGCTACTTCTTCCTCCTTACTCAAATTGTCATGCAAGGTTCACCACAGCTGTGGTAATAAAGCAGAGAAAGACAGGTTTTAGAGGTATCCATATTAGTCTGTTTCAGAAAAACCAGTAAGAAATTTGGTGGCCCCTTAGAACATGTCTACATAGCAGAATTATTTTGGAATAACATCAGTTATTCCAAAATAACATATTGTGTGTCTACACAGAGAGCCCATTATTGGGAAATAAGTTCAAAATAACAGGCTTCTTACTCCAACTTCTGTAAGCCTAACTGTATGAGGAGTAAGGGAAGTCAGAGGAAGAGTGATCTATTTTGAAATAAGTGCTGTGTAGATGTGCCCAAATTCAAAATGAGTTATTTTGACTTAAACAATGCAATATTATTTCAAAATTAACATAGCTCAAGTTGCATAGCTTATTTTGAGTTTAGCCTTACTGTGTTAGATATACCCTTAAAGACTAACAATAAAATTGTTAGTCTTTAAGGTGCCACCAGGTTCCTTGTTTTTTTTTTCAGAGAAAGAGAGTGTCAGCAAGATCATAGAATACAAACCAATTTGCACTTCACAGAGTAAAACTAACAACTTATTTCTACCCAGAAACTGAATAGAAGTCAGTGAATATAGCAGAGCACTAGTTTTATGTGTTTAAGCAATCGTGTTCTTCAGTAGCTTCAATTTCTAAACTTTGTCATTGAAAAACTAATACGTAGTTCATGAAGCTTTTAAAAAAATCTCATGCTGATAAGTCCAAGGATAATGGTTGGAAGGTCCAGATCAGAAAAATATCAGATGCAGATGGAAAAACCCTTTGCCAGAACACTGACAAGATTCCTCACCAAAGGCTCTTAAGTAAAGTAAGTTGTCATGGGATAAGAGGGAAGGTCCTTTCATGGATTGATAACTGGTTAAAAGACAGGAAGCAAAGGATAGGAATAAATGGTAAGATTTCAGACTGGAGAGAGGTGTCCCCCAAGGCTCTGTCCTGGGACCAATCCTATTCAACTTTTTTATATCTAGAGAAAGGTGGCAAAATTTGAAGATGACACCAATCTGCTCAAGATAGTTAAGACCAAAGCAGATCAAAAAGATCTCACCAAACTAAGTGATTAGGCAACAAAATGGCAAATGAAATTTAATGTTGATAAATGTAAAGTAATGCACATTGGAAAAAATAATCCCAACTATACATACAATATGATGTGGACTAATTTAGCTACAACTACTCAAGAGAGAGATCTTGGAGTCACTGTGGATAGTTCTCTGAAAACATCCACTCAGTGTGCAGCGACAGTCAAAAAAGCAAATAGGATGTAGGGAATCATTTCATAAGAGATAGAGAATAAGACAGAAAATATCTTATTGCCTCTGTATAAAACCATGGCACGCCCACATCTTGAATACTGAGTACAGATGTGGTCTCCTCATCTCAAAAAAGGTATATTGGCATTGGAAAAGGTTCAGAAAAGGGCAACAAAAATGATTAGTGGTTTGGAATGTGTCCCATATGAAGAGAGATTAAAAAGACTGGGATTTTTCATCTTAGAAAAGAAGAGACTAAGGGGGGATATGATAGAGGTCTATAAAATAATAACTGGTGTGGTAAAAGTGAATAAGGAAAAGTTATTTATTTCTTCCCACAATATAAGAAGTAGGGGTTACTAAATGAAATTAATAGGCAGCAGGTTTAAAACAACCAAAAGGAAGTTTTTCTGCACTCAGTGCACAGTCAACTTGTGGAACTCCTTACCAGACGATGTGGTGAAGGCTAGGACTTTAACAGGGTCCAAAAACGAGCTAGATAGATATCCCACAAAAAACCCTCTGCATGCAAGGAACGCGTTTGCTCTTCCGCTTTTTTTTCACGGAAGAGAAACATGCTCTTTCAGGGAGCCATGTATATCTAGTTTCATGAGGCATAAGGGCTCCACTGAAAGAGGAGGCTTTTCTGTCATTTGACCCCATCTAGACTGGGCCAAATGGCAGAAAAGCCTCTTCTGGAAAAGCTATCGGAAAAAGCTACGCACATTGTGGAGCGCAATTTGCATAGCTTTTTCCGATAAAGCCCCATAGTCTAGACCTAGCCTAAATGTTTGGACATGAAAAATTCAGAAGCCAACATCTTAAGAATTAAACAGTTGTCCACAAAGAGAAAAATCAGTCAGAGTATTTGAATTATAGGGCGTAAAACACAAGGAATAATCCTGAATTTCAACCACTGCTTTTACATGCCTGCCAAACAGAGATTACCTTTTATGTCATTCATCATTTGAGGATCATGTAAAACATCTTTCCATGGTTTCATTTTTCAGTCTATGAAATATTGAAATAATTCATTACATTAAAATATGCTCATATGAATACAACATTCTGTATATACTTTTGTAACTTCACTAGCAGATTATCAGCCTGCAGTGTAATCCATATTGCCATTCCAAACAATGTTCAGCCCAAACTGTAACCTGTTCAAAAGCTGATTATCATTTTACCTCAAGCTTAATATGTGTCCACTCTTTTTTCAATAAATGTATGCTTGCACTCAATCCACATAAATTAAATCCCATTTCCTAATATAGTTTCATCTTTCTTGATTATACCTAGTCATTAATAGCCAGCTTTTCTTTTAAATGTATCCTCCCATTTTAGAGTTAAATTATGACTGTTTATTTTGAGCAAGATGATATTGGGGAAAGGTGCCTTACAGTGGTTCAAGGACTATTTGTTAAGATATTACAATACAGTTTAAGTCTCATTCATATGTTAATGCATTCATGTTTTTTTAATCCAATACCAGTTCCACATTATAATGTTATGGATAACATTTTAATGTGAAACTAGTACTAATTATGCAATCAGATTTCCATATCTATTTAGTGAATGCTTCAGAAAATCCCTTAAAATACAGAAGCAAATTCTGCTTTGACTTATTCTTCATATGGGCCCATTTTCAAAAGGTTGCCAGGGGAATAACTTACTGTATCAGAATATTTTGCAAAATACTGTTGGGAAAGTCTGATATGAGTTAACCCTGATTAAATCCTCCTCACTATTTGCAGTTGAGTTAAATGTTATAAAGATCTACAGAGGCTGTGTGATTGGATGCTGAAAGCCACTGTGTTCATTACTATGTCACCTCTAAGATGACACTATGACTAAGATTCTCCAAATGGGCTAACGGATTTTGATGCTGAGGAATCCAATTTTCTTAGGGAGCTTTGAAAATGTCAGCCTCTAATTCTAAACAAAACCCACACAGTCATTAGTTAAGCCTATGTTTTCTGTAAGTGAAGAAAACTCAACAACAGAATATTACTCAATCTCTAGTGATATGGTAAGTGCCTAACACAGAAAAATAATAAATTAAATTAACCAAAATCCATTGGTGGAGGGCAAGATAGGAAGGAAATAAAGTAAACACAGTAGTAAATCTGATCAAGTAACTCTCCATAGCATAATCTTTTCATCATTGGAACCACAGTTATATCAGAATGTGGGGAAGTAACCTACATTAGAACAATGATGAATTTCAAAATAAAACATATATGGTTATTATAATGCATTTAATGCTCTATAGTCACTCTATTTCACTAACATTTGAAATCATGCTGTGCCATTTACAAAAGTGCACTAAACAAACTATACTATCTCTAGAAGTCATACGTCTTTCTATTGCTTTTTCTTAGTACTCAACTTATTTTTTGTTCTGTATGGAGACGATAAGACTTATTTAATACTGTTTTGTAAGTGTATATTGATGGTGTGAAGAATCCTGGGACTTTTTCTTTGCTTCTGTAAACATGTTAATTTGGAATAAATACACCACTAACCTCAGGCTACATCTAGAATGCAGGCTTTTGCACAAGAAACTTTTGTCGGGAGAGATCTTCCGCAAAAACACCTTTGCAAGAGCACATCCACACACAAAAGCGCATTGAAAAAGCGATGCGCTTTTATGAAAGAGAGCATCCAGACTCATTGGACGCTCTCTCGCATGAAAGGCCACCCGGAACCACTTCAACCAGGGCTTTAGGTCACCAGTTGCTTCTGAGGGCTGGTGCCAGAGCCTTACAGAGACATGTGCTTAAAGGGAACCCCCCCGGACAGCCGTTTCTCTGCTTCTGCTGCCTGCTTGTGGACCTCTTTGAGGGACAGCAATGCACCAGCAGTGCTTGATGTGGATGACTTGTTCTTTTTAGGGATGCCACAGCTTTTTCCTGTGTGTGCCATGGAGCCGAAGCTGCCTCTGGGCAGGTGATGGCCCCACATGGCCATGCTGAAGTTCTTGCAGCATTTGTTGCCACCTGCCTTCCTCTTAATAGAGGTCTTGGACCCTGAGCTCCCCCTGGGGACCCTCTCCGTGGCTGCAGCTGCTCCACTCTGGCTGCTGCACCCCACTGTGGAGAGGCATTTTTGGAGGCTGGAGACCAGCTCAGACTGGTAGGACTAGCTGGTCCTGGAGTGGTGAGACGACCAGCAGTGTGTACACAACTTTCAAATGTGCAAGGCCACCTTCCTCAAGCTCTGTGCTTAGCTCACCCCATTCCCTCTTGAGATGTGACACCCACCTACGACCTGCCATGCAGGTCGTAATTACCCTGTGGAAGCTCACCATCTCAGACAGCTACCGGTCAGTGGACAACCAGTTTGGAGTGGGGAAATCCACCATCAGAGCCCTCCTTATGGAGGTAAGGACCTCTCGGGCTGCAGTCCCTGCATGGGAGAGGGAGGAGGAGAGAGTGTTGGAAAAGGGGGACCCTCGGGAGAGTGGGGCGGGGACCGTAGGGGGTGGAATGGGGGTGAGGAGGAAAGCCCTGTTTCCGGGGGGCTTGTGTCATCCTGCCCTCACACAGCCCTACTGCTGGTGCGGGGGAGTGGGCTCATAGGAGGTGGCTCCTGAAAGGTTTTGCAGGGGCACAGGAGGCAAGGGGAACGGACAACTCCCATGAGCTCAGTCACTCCTTCTCTGTTTTGTGTGTTTGTCTGTCTACTTCTGCAGGTGGTGAGGGCCATCAGATCTCTGCTGCTGCAGAGAGTCATCTGTCAGGAGGGCCTGGACATTACCATGGCAGGATTTGCTGCCCTGGGGTTCCCCAAAGGCAGGCGAGCTATCAATGGGACGCACATCCCGGTTAGGGCACCAGACCATCAAGTGGCTCAGTTTATAAATAGGAAGGGTTACTTTTCTGTTGTCCTGCAGGCCTTGGAGGTCCACCGGGGCCAATTCATGGATGTTTTTGTGGGGTGGTCAGGCAGGGCACATAATGCCCGAGTGTTTAGGAACTCTAGCCTGTGCACCAAGCTGGAGGTGGGCACCTTTTTCCCATGCCGGGACTTTTGTGTGGGAGACCTGAACATGCGAGTGTGCATAGTAGGAGACACGGCATACTCACTCATGCCCTGGCTACACCGGCCACCTTGATCCCAGCACGGACCTATTCAATGCCCGCCTCAATTGAGCCAAGATGCAAGTAGAGTGTGCCTTCGGGCACCTCAAGGAACACTTCCAGTGATTCCTCACCGACGTGCGGGACGTCGGGGAGCACAACATCCCCAAGGTGGTGACGGCATCCTGTGTGCTCCACAATATTGTGGAGCACAAGGGGGAAGCCTTCCTCCTGGGGTGGGGGGCAGATGCTGGCCACGAGGGCTGTGCATTTGAGCAGCCCTGGACAGCTGCCACCCGCCAGGCCTATCAGGCCGGGCTGTGTATCCGGCAGGCCCTGAGGGAGAGGTTTTCTCAAGTATCCCAGTATCTCTCCTCAGGGCCTCCCCAACAAGGGCCTCTGCCTTCTTGCTCTATCCCTTTGCCCTCTCAACCCCTCCCCTTGCCCCTTCCCTGGCCTCCCAATAAACACACCCTTTTGGTTTCAGAACAAAGTCAGTCTTTTTTTATTGAACATTAAGAGAAGGTGGGCAGGGGGAGGAGGGAATTGTGAACCGGGAGGAGGAATTCTGAACTAGGACAAGGAATCAGGACTAGGAGGAGGAGTAGGGCAGCTCGAGTTGCCTCCTTGGGTGCAGGGACCTCATCGGGGTTGTGTTGCTCTGGGAGCCACAAAGGGGTGAGCAGGAGGGGCAATTAGAGGGGGTCAGAGTTGGCAGGGGCCAGGAGAAGGGGCCATAGGGGCATGGGCATTGCTAAGGGAGGGAGCAGAGGAATGGCAGGGTGGGCTGGTGAATGGGCAATGGCCATAGGAGGGGGGCCAGGAGGGTGGAAGGTAGGAGCAGCAGCATCAGGTGGGTGTTCCAACATGCGGGACATGATGCCATATATGGTGTCACAACGTGACATCAATTGGTCCCAGGCATGCTCCTGCCATTCTAGGTCTGCATTGACCCTGTGCGCCAGGGTGTGGTGGATGTCTCAGAGGATGCTGACATGCTGGTGCATCAGGTCCTCCTGCACCCTGGCTCGTCTGCGGGTCCCCTGGACTCTGGAAGGTGGCTGTAGTGGTGTGGCTCAGTCCTCTGTCCTGGCTGATCCAGCTGTGGAGACGGAGAGGTGGTCAGTCATCAGGCCATGAGGCCATGCCCTCCTCTCTGAACAGCGACCGCAACATTCCCCAGCCCGGAGGAGGGGGATGTTCCGGGTGCAAGGCCAAGTGTGGCCTGTATAGCAGGCCCTGTCTCACAGGGGACCCTTCTTCCCACTTTCCCCTCCACAAACATACACACCATGGACAGGCAGGCAAGGGAAATGTCCTGCCACAGTGGCATTCCCTCATGGGCGGCAGAGAAGCTGGGAGCAGCCTAGCCCTCCCTGGGGTCTGCACACATGGCTGCGGCTTGCTGTGCTGTCTGTGGGAGCTGTTGCTGCCTCACACGTGCAGGAATGCCCATGTGCTACACTCCTCGGTGTGCCTTGGGTCATGCCTACACCCTTGTGGCTAGCCTGCTTCCACCCTGGTGCACCCTCCCACCCAGAGACTGGCAGCAAGATCCTGGGCATGTTCAGGGGCTTTCTGCTTTGTCCGCATGCCACACACTCATGCTGCACATGATCGCACATGCACGGACTGCAGCACGATGTGCAGCCCAAGCAACTCTCACCCCCTGTTCCCTGTGCGCCTGCCTCCCCCGCCCTGTGTGTGTTACAACTCACCTGAAGATCCGTCCCAGGCTTCCAAGGAGGTGGTGACCGGCTCAAGGGACAGGGCCTCGGTTCCTGTCTCCTGCTCCTCCTCCATCTGGGTCTGACCCTGGTCCTCCTGCTCGTCCTCTGGGGCAACCTCCGGCCAGATTATGACGGGGGTCTTGACCCCAGAGTCCACCAGAATGGGTAGGGTGGGAAGACAGTCCACCTCAGGATGTGGTGGAGCTCAGCATAGTAGGGACAGGTGTGGGGTCCTGCCCCTGAGCAGGCGTTGCACTCGGTGGCCCTGACATACACCTGATGGAGCTCCTTCACCTAGCTCCGGACCTGCTCCATGGTCCCGGAGGGTGTCCTTGCTCCACCAGGGATGCGGCCATCCGAGAGTGATGCGCCCCACAATTTGAGGAGGGCCTCAATCTCCAGTCCTGACCAGGACGGGGTGCACATTTTGGTTCCCTTGGAGGGGTCCTGGCAATGCCAGTGGAAGAGAGAGCCACGTGGTGAAGGTACTGCCCTCAGTCTGGCTTCCTGCCACAAGGCTTGTCCAGGGTGCTTGGAGCTTTAAAAGGGGCCAGCAGACAGGAACTATAGAGTTCTGATTACCTTGGACAGAGTGGCCACCAGGGCACCTGTTTTTTTTCCTGGAGGCCATTTCTTGCACAAAGCCCCCTGTTTCCCGTCCACACACACCTTTTTGTTAAAGAACTCTTTCGCAAAAAGGCTTCTTCCTTGTAGAAAGAAGAATACCAACTGCATGAAAAACCCTCTGTTCTTTTGATGTTTTTGAGCAAAAATGCACTTGAGTTGTGGACACTTTGTGAGTTTTGTTGGAAAAATGGCCGTTTTTCCAACAAAACTCTGGAGTGTAGACATACCCTCAGAAACCTTTCCTGGGAGCTTTTATAATTTCACCCCAAGCTTAGTGTTTCTCCACTGGTTTTCAGTAAATGTACAACAAATTAAGTCCTATTTACCTCAGTTTCTAATTTATTTTAATCTTTCTTGATTAAAGAAAGATTATTGAGGCACTTATCATAGTTCAGTAGTTAACTGAGTTGAGTTTTTGCACTTAAATCAAGGATTCAGTTTCTTTGATATGTATGGAAGTGTCTCCCTCCCTTGCAATACAGCACTTATGCTGAGTATAGATGGAATTATCTGAGGATTTACCAGTAAATTCACCAATTTAAAATGGGCTTCATAATAAATTTAGCACCCTGACTTAGAAGTTTTTTGTCCCTAGTGATTTTTGAATAATAGTTAAAATTCACTGGAATCATGTGTGGTGGTTTTATTTGAAGGTTTTTTTTAACTGGTTAATGGTCATTTTTGCTATCATTCTAGATAGCTTTTCGTTCAGCAGATCCTGATGAATAATCTTCAGAGAATTCCATGTCTGCCATTTTTCTTTGTTCTGAATGGAAATCAGATTGAAGACTTCCTGTCAAAAGGATGGCCACTGACTCCATTCAGCCAGTCTTTACAGTGTTCTGCTTCACCTTCTGGGAGCATAAAGAACCACTATCTTTCCTGAAGACCATTTTACTTTTCATTGTTCCCAGTGGCAACGAAGCCGTAGCTCTTTTCAAAGAGACAATTCCTCATGGTATTCCCTGAAGATTACTCTGACAGTTTCCAGCTTTCTGTCTAGTTAAAATTCATTGAATGTTTGTGGATAAGCTACATTTGAAAATATTAGTTTGTAATGGAGACACTGTGACATCAAAAGTAACTCCACCACTCATCCTTCCCCAAGGCTACGTCTATATTACGATCCTCTTCCGCAAGAGGAAATGCAAATGGAGCACTCATTTACATATGTCCCACTCTCATTTGCATTTCCTCCTCGGATCCTTTTGTGCAAGAGCTTTTGGCGCAAAAAAGCCCTGTGTAGATGGCTCCTTTTTGCGCAAAACTTTCCTTTGTGCAAGAGCTGTTCTTCCTCAAAAAATGAGGAAGACCGGCTCTTGGGCAAAAGGGAGTTTTTGTGCAAAATGGAGCCATCTACACAGTGCTTTTTTGCGCAAAAACCTCTTGCACAAAACGGATCCGAGAAGAAAATGCAAATGAGCGCGCGACATATGAAAATGAGCATTCCATTTGCATTTCCTCTTGAGGAAGAAGATCGTAGTATAGACATAGCCTAAGCTACATTTATATTGATTGTAATAAGTCAATAGTATAAGATGGAATGGACACTAGTTAAAGTTCTCATTAGTAGAGTCCAGTTAAAAGTCCTTAGACATTATCTTCAAGGTGCTTAGTAGTGTTGGCTCAAGCTATCTAAAAGAGGGCCTAAAGTTACAGTATGAAGACTTTGCTCCTTTGGAATGATGGAATGCTTTATAATTAGGGTAAAGCTCATCTGTGGCTAGCCTGAAAGTGTAGAATGAATTTCCACAGCAACTAAAGAATCATTACAAACCTCATTTCTTTCTGCAAATAGTGTAGGCATTGGTAAGACTTCCATTGATTTCAAGTAGACTCAAGCTCCTGGAAAAGATTGATTACCACTATCTTACCAATACCTTCACTGTAGGCATTGGTAAGACTTTCATTGATTTCAAGTAGACTCAAGCTCCTGGAAAAGAATGATCAGATTATTAAGGATCTGACCCAGAAATATAGATTTTTTCCCCTTAAAAATATAGGTTTTCTTTTGGAATTATTTCTAAATAGAGAACCAGATCTCAAAAGGAAAAGAACTGTTTTTATATACAAGCATTTTACATGCATAGGAGAAAAAGTTCAATTGATTTAGAGTTGTGAAAGAGCTCATCTAGGCTGTGGTTAAGAACATAGGAACATAAGAATGGCCAAACTGGGTCAGACCAAAGGTCCATCTAGCCCAGTATCTTGTCTGCTGACAGCAGCCAGTGCCAGGTGCCCCAGGGGGGTGCACCAAAGACAGTGATCAAGCACTTTGTCTCCTGCCATCCTTCTCCAGCCTCTGACAAACAGAGGCCAGGAGCATCATTCCTTACCCCCTAGCTAATAGCCTTTTATGGACCTAACTTCCATTAATTTATCTAGCTCCTTTTTAAACTTTGTTATAGTCCTAGCCTTCATAGCCTCCTCTGGCAAGGAGTTCCACAGGTTGACTACATGCTGTGTGAAGAACTTCCTTTTATTAGTTTTAAACCTGCTACCCATTAATTTCATTTGGTGTCCTCTAGTTCTTATATTATGGGAATAAGTAAATAACTTTTCTTTATTCACCCTCTCCATACCACTCATGATTTTATATACCTCTATCAGTCTATATACCCCTCACTCTCCTCTTTTCTAAACTGAAAAGTCCCAACCTCTTTAGCCTCTCCTCATATGGGACCCGTTCCAAACCCCTAATCATTTTAGTTGCTCTTTTCTGAACCTTTTCTAATGCCAAAGTATATTTTTTGAAGTGAGGAGACCACATCTGTACGCAGTATTCAAGATGTGGGTGTACTATAGTTTTATATAGGAGCAGTAAGATATTCTTCATCTTATTTTCTATCCCTTTTTAATAATTCCTAGCATCCTATTTGCTTTTTTGACTGTCGCTGCACACTGCGTGGACGTTTTCTGAGAACTATCCACGATAACTCCAAGATCTCTTTCCTGATTAGTTGTAGCTAAATTAGCCCCCATCATATTGTACGTATAGTTGGGGTCATTTTTTCCAATGTGCATTACTTTACACTTAGCCACATTAAATTTCATTTGCCATTTTGTTGCCCAATCACTCAGTTTGGTGAGTTCTTCTTGAAGTTCTTCACCGTCTGCTTTGGTTTTGACTATCTTGAACGCCCACAAACTTTGTCACCTTACTGCTTACCCCTTTCTCTAGATTGTTTATGAATAAGTTGAATAGGATTGGTCCTAGGACTGACCCTTGGGGAACACCACTAGTTATACCTCTCCATTCTGAAAATTTACCATTTATTCCTACCCTTCGTTTCCTGTCTTTTATCCAGTTCTCAGTCCATGAAAGGATCTTCCCTCTTATCCCATGACAACCTAATTTACACAAGAGCCTTTGGTGAGGGACCTTGTCAAAGGCTTTCTGGAAATCTAAGTATACTATATCTACTGGATCCCCCTTGTCCACATGTTTGTTAACCCCTTCAAAGAACTATAATAGATTAGTAAGACATGATTTCCCTTTACAGAAACCATGTTGACTTTTGCCCAACAAATTATGTTCTTCTATGTGTCTGACAATTTTATTCTTTACTATTGTTTCAACTAATTTACCCGGTACTAATGTTAGATTTACTGGTCTGTAATTACCAGGGTCGTCTCTAGAGCCCTTTTTAAATATTGGCATTATGTTAGCTGTCTTCCAGTTCTTGGGTAAAGAAGCTGATTTAAAGGATAGGTTACAAACCACAGTGAATAGTTGTGCAATTTCTTATTTGAATTCTTTCAGAACCCTTGAGTGAATGCCATCCGGTCCCAGTGATTTGTTACTGTTAAGTTTTTCTATTTGTTCCAAATCCTCCTCTAATGAGACATCAATCCGGGACAGCTTCTCAGAGTCATCACCCACAGAGGGTAGTACAGGTTTGGGAATTTCCCTAACATCCTCAGCTTTGAAGACTGAAGCAAAGAAATCATTTAGTCTCTCCGCAATGGCTTTATCGTCCTTGATTTTTCCTTTGGTATCTCGATCATCCAGGGACCCCACTGGTTTTCACATATAGAGCCATTCCGCCACTCCTGAAAATAATCTTATTGTAAATGTAAATGTAATCTGAAGTTAAATAGTTTCCAGAAAGTTCACTTAAAGCAAATGTTTTCTCAAGCTTTATAAACATTTCTATAAGCTTCCATTCAACTAAACACCACTGTGTGCAAATTAATTGGATAATCTGGTGAAGAAGCTATGATGCAAGAGTGTATTATACCTGGGCTAATAGTGTGTTAATGAATCTTGCAATAAAGGTATATTTTTCCAAGGGGCTCACTTAAGTGCCTTTTTTGTAAGGCAAAAATTCAAAATCCAATGTAAGCCTTACAAAACTTAGTTAGAGGTAAAGTTACAAAAAAAAAAATCTAAATCTGAGATTTAACAGTTTTGGGTCTATTCCCTGATAGTTTGACAGGCCTGAAAACAGATTATGATCTCATTTACACAAATGTAAATTCCAACCATCTTCACTATCTTAAAATTATTGCAGATTTACATGTAACTAAAATCACAATCCAACCCTCTGTTGAGAAAACAGGTACAGCAGGGATAGTGTTAGTTAAGTTTCCCCACCATGTCCTGCTAATGTTCTAGAAAGGGGATTACTGAATCTGATCCTGCACTCCCAACTCATGTAAAACTTCTCCTGATTGTCCCTTTTCACTTAAATGGAACTTCTTTCTGGCAATTCAGCAGCTGAATTGGCTTTTACAGTAGGAAAAGCAACTAAAGATAGGTGTAAGATAAAGTATCACTTCTCCACAAATACATTAACTTGCACTTACACCATCCCCAATATCTCCAGGGCCAATTAATCCCTTTTATAAATATGTTCAACTTCTATTGACTTTAGTGGGAGATTCATTCATTTATGACACACCTGAATTTTGTCCTAGCATAATATAACATTGCTGTGAATGACATTTTTGCTTTGCACAGTAAATGCATGATAAATTGGTGCTAGTTTTTCCTTCTTTTACCCCTCCATCTATATGACAGCTAAACTGACCTTAATTTTCAACCTGCCAATCACCCTACCCTATCCTATCCCACCCTTTCTATATTTTCAGGAACAGGATCTGGGATTTTCCCTGGCTCATAGATGTCAATCTGCTATTAAAAAAAGGTGAAAAGTCATCAGGAAATCCCTTTAACAAATGGTTTCTTTATGAAGCAAAGCCATAAGGAAATGAAAAGCTATGACAGGGTGTATCATTCTCACAGTCAGCAAAAATAGGGTTAAGCCTAGGGTTAAGCAGCAAATGTTCTACAGCTATTTCCTTACCTTCCATGCAGATATTGCCAAGGAGTCCAGACATAAGGGAGAAATGTGTGTGGTGATCAGGAGCAAGTTACCGTAATGAACTCCAAAGGGAAATATAAGAGAAAGTGTGCTTCAAAGAGCCTAGCAACCCCACATGACTTGTCCTAAGGGTGAAAGCCCTGACTGAAGCAAGTTTATCCTGAGAGTTTCTGGAAGTGAGTAACTGAAACAAAATACAGGACTATGTAGCACTTTAAAGACTAACAAGATGGTTTATTAGATGATGAGCTTTTGTGGGCCAGACCCACTTCCTCAGATCAAATAGTGGAAGAAAATAGTCACAACCATATATACCAAAGGATACAATTACAAAAAATGAACACATATGAAAAGGACAAATCACATTTCGGAACAGAAGGGGGATGTGGGGGGGAGGGGGAAAGGAAGGTGAATGTCTGTGAGCTAATGGTATTAGAGGTGATAATTGGGGACGCTATCTTTGTAATGGGTAAGGTAGTTGGGGTCTTTGTTCAACCCCCCGCGGAGAGTGTCGAATTTTAGCATGAATGCCAGTTCAGAGGATTCCCTTTCAAGTGCAGATTTGAAAGTCTTCTTGAGTAGGATGCAGGTGAGTAGGTCATTGAGACAGTGTCCTTTCTGGTTGAAATGGCAAGAAACTGTTTTTTCTTTGTGATCTTGTCTAATGTCTGTTTTGTGGGCATTGATTCTTTGGCGAAGTGTCTGAGATGTTTGTCCAATGTACATAGCAGATGGACACTTTCGGCACATGACAGCATAAATTATATTTCTGGATGCGCAGGAATATGTGTTCTTGATCTTATAACTCACTTGGTTAGGCCCAATAATGGTGTCAGCAGAGTGAATATGTGGAGAAAGCTGGCAACGGGGTTTGTTGCAAGGGAAAGTACCAGGGTTGGTATTAGTGTGGTATGGAAGTGAGTAATTTTTGTTTGCACATGGTTTTCCCTTTCAGTTTATTTAGAAACCAGGGCTGGAAGAAGCCTATTCAGAGTTCTTTAACTCTTGGGCTACGTCTAGACTGGCATGATTTTCCGCAAATGCTTTGAAAGGAAAAGCTTTTCCGTTAAAAGCATTTGCGGAAAAGAGTGTCTAGATTGGCATGGATGCTTTTGCGCAAAAGCATCCGTGGCCAATCTAGACACGCTTTTGCGCAAAAAAGCCCCGATCGCCATTTTCGCGATCAGGGCTTTTTTGCACAAAACAAATCTGAGCTGTCTACACTGGCCCTTTTGCGCAAAAGGACTTTTGCCCGAATGGTAACAGCATAGTATTTCCGCAAGAAGCACTGATTTCTTACATGAAATCATCAGTGTTCTTGCAGAAATTCAAGCGGCTGGTATAGACAGCTGGCAAGTTTTTCCGCAAAAGCAGTTGCTTTTGTGGAAAAACTTGCCAGTCTAGACACAGCCTTGGACTGTACAAAGACACTTTGGATTTCATTTAAATAATACTGAGTGTGAGAAGTCCTGCCCCGCTGAATTAGTAACGGTGTTGTAAAAGCAGGCTCTTTTCTGGCCAGGCCTCGTGCGCATAGCCTTCCTAGCCCAAGATTACCTTCCCCTCAAACCAAAAATCCTGCACTATGTGACTTAAAATCAGTAAAAACCAGGAGTAAAACACCAGGTAGGGAAGGGCCATGCAAAGTTCGCGCCTCTCAAGGGCCATCTCACCCTTTCCCCTTCCCCCTCACCCTGTCACTAGGCAGACGGAATCTGTCAAGCCTATCACAACTAAGCGCGGGAAAGCTCTTGCTCTTTCTATAAAGCAGCTACCCCTCCTGCATCCAGCTGAGGGTTCCCGAACATTTGGAAGGCAGAACACGAGCCAGGTTCTGAGGGCTGATCACCCAAAGGCCCCCTCCCGCTCACCAAATCTACTGAATCTTCCGCAGAGCATAACGAATAACGAATATGCTGTTGTCTCTTTTGTCCCTTGTATGTCTGATAAGTGTGAGTATTGCTGTGTAAAGTTAGTTAAAGGGTTGATAAATAATAGTGTTAAGAGTAAGTTAGTTAGAAGTTTGTTAAATAGTATAGTTAAGAGTTTAGATAGATGTCAGACCTTATGAGTGAAATTAATGTAAATATAACTGATAAAAATCCCTGGGGTGTTATTGATAATTACTGGGACTTGGAAAAACCTCAAGGTATTTTCCTCTATTGTATTGCAGTTTGTTTATTGTTACTGTTAATAGTTATCTGGCGCCCACGCCTGTAAAAAGCTGATAAATAAAAAGTTATAGTTAAAAGCATTTTAATAAAAGTTAAAAGATATTTAGTACAAGGCTGCCTGTTTCTGCACCTCTCTGGGGCTGGCCACATTCTCGAACCTTCCATTTTACCTCAACAGGTGTGCTCCAGAATAGCGTTCTATATGATTATGACCCACTGGATTTGTGCAATGGACCTATCAGATGGAAGATTTCTCTCCTGGACTCAAATATTGGTTGGGGGAGAAAAGAGGAAGCTATATTCAGCTGAAAGGCACTCCCACAGAATGGTTTGGGGTTGGATAATTGGCACGGAACTAAAGTTTTGCCTCTTTCTAGGACTAGCAAGGGGATATTACGCTGCTTTTAGAAGTTACCATCAGCTGAATGGCCTCAGCAAGAGATGGGGAGGCAGAAGACATGGCATTCTCTGCTACCTGAGCATCTTCACAACTCCCAGCTGCTGAGTATCGGGAATTTTTTATCTCTTTAACTGAACGTACAAGAGCCATAAAACATCTATGGTGACTTGGACACCTCAAGAGGTTATATATTGATTGGAAAGGGCCTTATAAAGCTGTCATAGCATTATATTCTGGTAATAAAGTTCTCTCCCACAATAGCTTATTCAAAGTGACAACCTCAAATGTCTAGTGTAACAAAACTGAATCTTCCAACTCAACAATCTCTCCACACAGTTTTCAGATTTAAGAAAAATGTCAAATATAGTAACTATAACCTTTTTCTGACATTTTTTCTTATTGTCACTTTCCGCCAATTCCACCAGGAGAGGTTCATCACTAAGGATCTGTCTTCACGGCGAAGTTAATTCAAATTATAACTCAACTGTTTCCCCTAATTTAAGTTCCAGGCACACACAAAATCACCTAACAAGTACAGTGCTGCTTTTGACTCAAGTTCACTGGCACATCAGGGGGTATAGACTTAAAAGGAGTTAGCAGAACTCATCAGCCGCTAGCATGACTGCAAGCTAGCTCAGCTCCAGTGCTGCTAGTCCACCCAGGCTTTTAATAAATTTCATGTGCCCAGGAGGGACAGACAAGTTTTACCACAATTCATGAGGGAAGAATTCACAGAGCAGCTTATTGAAGTGCAAAGAACTCTGGATTATGCCCCCAAAAGCCTTACGGCACACACAAATGAGTGGAGTGCCAATCTGGGAACAGCAGCAGAAGCGTTATATTGCAGGGTGGCTGCTTTCACTACTCTCAAGTTAGCCTACTTCAAGTTAACTGTGCAGTGAAAATACACTCTTAATAACTCAGGGTATGTCTACACTACCACCCTAGTTCAAACTAGGGTGGTTAATGTAGGCAACCGGAGTTGCAAATGAAGCCCGGGATTTGAATTTCCCGGGCTTCATTTGCATATTGTCGGGCGCTGCCATTTTTAAATGTCCTCTAGTTCGGACTCCGTGCCCGCGGCTACACACGGCACGGACTAGGTAGTTCGAATTAGGCTTCCTATCCTGAGTACCAGTAGTTCGGAATAGAGTGGGCCTGGGTCCTCCTAAGGGGGCTGTTGCCTCCAACTTCTTGACTCTGGCCATGAAGCCACTCTGACCTGAGTTACTTTTTCTGACTCTGGTCATTAGACTGTGATGCCCTGACCTAAGGGTTACCCTATTAATGATAGCCATTAGGCATACTACCCTAGACCAAGGGTTGCTGATGACCTGACAACTGAGTAGGTGGTGTTTACACCCTGGCTACTCGCACCCAAAAGGATGGGACGTGCATATGCCGTGACAGGTCTGTTTGATTCCATGGAAGATTCAATCTCGAATCTTACAGCTAAACTCAATTCTATATAGCAGAAAGCAGAGATGGAGGAAGCAAACAATATAGTTAATTTATATTTTTTCCTGTAAAGCTAACTTAAAAGCTAGATGATGTACTAGGTCTAGTACAATATGCCTAAAAGGAGGCCCTGTGATTTTCCTCATCACTAGGCCAGTTCACTAATTTGTTTTCTTTTCAGAACTGTACTGATCTTGTAAAATGGGACACATTGGTGAGGATTAAATTTCAAAAGTGCCTAACATTAAATTTTCACTGATGCATTGGAGTTAATCTAGTCTGCATAGATGGCGAATCCATAATGCCTGTCAATGTCTCCTGTAAGTTGTATGCTTGTGTGGCCCCTCAGGAGGGATTCAAATGCTACCCAGTTGATTAACAGAGATCCTACAGGTAGGTTTTGTGTTTCTACTGGTGGTGCACATCCACGCATGCCTCAGTGCACAAAAAATGTTTGTTCCAAACATGGATGGAAAAGATTAGTGGAAACATTGGTGCCAGTGCTACACCAGTATTCAGGAATCTGTGCCTGGCTCCACTGATATTTGGGCTGATGTTTTCAAAGGTGCTCTGTTCATAAGACAGACCAGGGCAACTGCCCTGGGCCCTGCACTTTGGGGGCCACCATGCTTCGGGGGATGTGGGGTCCAGGGTGGCCTTGGGTGGGCTAGTGGGGATCCTGGCACTGGCAGCAGCAAGAGACCCAGCCCCAGTCCACCCTGCTCCGCACCGCCCTACCAGATCCCAGTATTGCTCACGGGAGGGGGTGGAATCCAGAGAGTTGGGGTGGAGATAGGAAGATACAGGGTGGAGTAGGAGGCTGGGGTGGGTTGCTCACTGCTGCTAGTGCCAGGGCCCCTGCTAATCCTCAGGTTTCCCTGGATCCTGTATCCCCCTAAAATGTGGGGGGCCCATAATGCAGGACCCATTCTGGGCAACATCAAAAATTATATAAACCTGGCACCCATATATTTTCTGATTAATTTTAATAAAATTTGCTGATGTCTTTCATTGTCTAGTAGTTTCTTGATATATTACATGCCTCTTCCATAATCTCTTTTCTCTTCTACTTAAGCTCATTTTACTGTTGGGTGAATTGGCTTTTAATTCATTTTCTTGCAAGACATGTTTTCAAGGTTTCTAATATAAGTAATTTTCTCACACATTAAATTGATTAGCACTGACAGTGTGTTCAGTGCTATTCACACAAATAAAACACATTCCTTTCCCTAACATTTTCAGAATCTAGTACAGAAACAAAACACCTCTCACATCAGGTGCCATTTTGAGTTTGATGATGTAATTTTACAAGTGTCATTTTTTATACTCTTTGTGGAAGAGTTCTGGCACAGAAGAGGGTGACTCACTGTTTCAAGCATGATGCTGTGTGGAAGAACATACAGAAAACTGAAAAAACACTGAATATGACCTGCCAAAGGCCCCTAGACAGTTTGCTTTTTTGTTTGTTTGTAACTTTTGATAGTTCAGGAAGAGCAAAGTCTTCAGGGACCCATCTGGATGGTTAAATATACTGGCCCTTATGGAGTGTTGCTGAATGCCTGGAGACTGATGACTGAGACTGATGACTAAAGTCTGGGTGAGTATAGGCATAGGTGCTGACTTTTTTTTTCTTTTTCCTGATGTTGCTCCACCTCCACTCTACCCCAAGGTCTATCCCCCCACTACATCTGCTCCCATGGACTAACAATTCTGAGAGCTTGGGGCAATTAGGTTTTGAATTTCCCACATAGGCTTTGGGGGTGATGCCAAAAGTGAGAGGCTCCGAATGCAGGAGGGGACTGCTGGCTGACCCAGGAGAGTGGGTGCTGAAGGGTTGAGGGAACATACTTGTGGCAGTTCCCCTTTATTGGTTGGAGGAGCAGGTGGCCCAGGCTGCTCTGCACTTGCAGCTGAGGACTTGGAGCCTGCAGGTGGGCACAGCACAGGGACACAGACATAGCTTCCTCTGGTGCTCATGATGGTATGAGTCAGTCTAGCTGCCTCTCCTGGTACCAGGCAGGGTCTTTTCTCTCCCCCCCATCCAGTAGGACTTTTTCTCTTCACATCTCCCTTCCCCTTGCTTCCTCCCCTCCCTCCCCCAGCTCTGGCACTAGGCCATGGGCTGGGGAGGAAGGATGAGGGAGGGACAAGGAGGCCACTTACTCAGTCCAGTAGTTAGCAAGATGACACGCCCCAGCCAGCCATTCTTTTGGTGGTGTGGCTGTCCCTAGTGGCCACTCAGCAGTATAGCTTTCCTTCAAACCACCCCCTACCTTTCCATGTTAAATTAATGGAGATTGCCTATCTCCTAGAACTGGAAGGGACCTTGAATGGTCATCGAGTCCAGTCCCCTGCCTTCACAACAAGACCAAGTACTATCCCTGACAAATTTTTGCTCCAAATCCCAAATGGGCCTCTGCAAGGATTGAACTCACAACCCTGGGTTTAGCAGGCCAATGCTCAAACCACTGAGCTATCCCTCCCCCCTTATATTTGTTATGGAAAACAATCCCATTCCAGGCACTTCCTATTTTTCTGGCACAACCAAATCCTGATTTTGCTTTAAGTTAGGAGAAGAGGAAGCTTCACACCAAATTTAGTGGTCCTACCTGTTACCATTTAGGAGGAATTCTTGAGCAAGCCAACTCAGATGCACATTTCTAAAGTATATAGATAAAGCAGATGAATTCTTTAAATATCTTCTGGTAAGTCATTTTCCCTAGCCCTCACATCATTTCTGTGGATGTCTTCTATACCATCTCTAATTTTCTAACATCTCTGGTAAAAAAAATATGAATATTAGAACTGATGCAATATTCCAACGTCAGTTTCACTGTCATGTACAAAAGAAAAATGCCCCATGTATAGAAAAAAATAAAATCACTCTCTGGCTGCTTGTAATGATTACTCCATTGTTTATATATTCAAGGATCACATGCACCATTTTGTCATAATGTGAACTCATTGTTATAAGCTTTGTGAAACTTTGCTATGGGTCAAGCTAAGTCATATTTAAACTGCTGTATGAATGAGTCCCCCATTTTAACTCAGTTGTAAGAGGCCACACCTAAAGTAAAGCCTAATAGTCTCCCCAGAAACTTCTATAAAATGGGAAAGGGTTCAGCTGGATATTGTGACCATGAGAAGAGTGGGTAGGGGTCATGGAAATTGAAAACAAACTGTGTAAAAAAGAGAATCTGACAGACTTGCTGAAAGCATGTAGCTGACCCTGGAAGAAACCTAATAAAAGTTTGTTTTTGTTTTTTTTTATGTGGGGAGCAGGCTGAATAGAGTGCCTTTGTCCCTGTGACCAAAAGAAGCTGTTTCTTGCTATTTGATTTCTTCTGCATCCAGAGATACAAGACGTTGTACCTTTTTTTTTAAATAAATAAACAAAAGTGCATCAAAGACATACCCATCACCAATTTCTGCTTCCAAGGGAAACATACATAGGGCTCTAAACTTAGATTAGCTGTTTGGGTCAAAGAGGCAACAACATTGAGTTGTTTTAATACAGTAATTTCTCGCTTAACACGTGCCCACTGAACATGTTTTCGCGATAGCACAATTTTTTTGGGGGGGCGACCATTTTTTGAACAACATGACCCGTCCCCTCAATAACACAATTTTCCCTACCAGCTGGCTGGTCACTGGCAGCTGTGCAGGGCTTCTCCTGCCTCCCTGCAAAGCAGCAGAGGCTCGCCACGCCATTCCCCAGCGACTCCCCCTGTGGATGCTTTGCTCCCTCTCCTCCGCCCCCCCCCCACCCGTTTACAGCTGGGGGCTGCGTTTCCCCAGCTGGCCGGTCATCTGCAGCTGCGAGGGGCTTCCCCTGCCTCCTTACGAAGAGGCGGAGGTTCGCCGCTTGCTGTGCCATTCCCCGGCGACCCCCTCCTCACCAGACACGAGGCATCCGGCCAGAGGGGGTCACCGGGGAACAGCGGGGCGAGCGGTGAACCTCTGCTGCTTTGCAGGGAGACAGGGGAAGCCCCGCGCAGGTGCCAGCGACTGGCCAGCTGGGGAAACGCAGCTGCCAGCTGCAAGCCTCCTCACTGGCTTTCCGTTCCCTTCTCCAGAGCCAAACACCTCCCCTCCCCGCTATAACCCAGTCCCCTTTCTCCCCAACCTTATGTCCCAGTCCCAGCTGCTAACAAGTGCAGGCTGGAGCTGCGAGCGCACGTGTGCTTAAAACGTAACCCCCACCTTTTCCATTATTTTCAATGGGAAAATTGACCCTGCATAACACGTTTTCACTTAGCCCGATTATTTTCTGAATCATATCTACCGTGTTAAATGAGGAATTACTGTATTATGATCCCTAAATGCTTTTCGAGAGAGTCCTCAATTTTGTCAACAGGACTTTTATTCCTAGATGTATAACTTTGTATCTGGCTGAATTAAAACTCATTGGCTGTGTCTAGACTGACCAGTTTTTCTGGAAAATCAGCTGCTTTTCCGGAAAAACTTGCCAGCTGTCTACACTGGCTGCTTGAATTTCCACAAAAGCACTGACTTCCTACTGTAAGAAATCAGTGCTTTTTGCGGCAATACTATGCTGCTCCCGTTCGGGAAAAAGTCCCTTGTGTGCAAAAGTTTTGCGCAAAAGGGCCAGTGTAGACAGCTGAGATTTGTTTTCCACAAAAATGGCGATTGGGGCTTTTTTTGCGGAAAAGCGTCCGTGGCCAATCTAGACGCGCTTTTCCAAAAATGCTTTTAACGGAAAACGTTTCCATTAAAAGCATTTCCGGAAAATCATGCCAGTGTAGACGTAGCCATTTTGTTTGGGCCCAACTTACCTCATACTCCAGATCACCCTGCATGACAGCCCTGTCCTCATTGACCACTCCACCAGTCTGTGTCACAAGCAATGATTTTTGTATTTACTTCTAGATAACATGAGGCCTAGTACCAAGCCCTGTAGAATCTCCATTTGATTATGGCTCCCTGAGAGACAATTACTTTTTGTGATCTGTCAGTTGGCCAGTTTTAATCTAACATACATCACTTATTTGTATGCTGCTAATTTTTAAAAATCAGAATATTATGTGGTATTAAGTTAAACTTCTCACAATAGTTATACTAATAGTTATACTATATTAAGTCTACACCTATTATACTTAAGCAGTTACCAAGCTTTTCAACAATGCTTGTAATTTTAAAGAATGAAATCAGACTCGTTTGACGAACTGTTTTTCATAAAAGCATATTGATTGTCATGAACTGTACTTCTGTTCTCTTATTCTTTATCAGTTGAATTCTGGATGAGATTTCCTGTTTTTCACAGGATAGATAGGAGAATGACTGTCTATAGTTACTCAGGTTATCCCGCTTGCATGTATAAGTTGTACCTCCAAAATCTGGCACTCTCTTGCCCAGCAACACTCCTACTCTGGCAGGACCCTGGATGTTCCTGGAGCCTAAGGGCTGGGCATCAGGGTCAGCAGCCTGGCTGGTGGCAGCACCGGATAGGGCTGAAGCCCCACAGCAGCCTCCAGCAGTTGCTGGGAGTATGGAGCTGAGGCCCAAGCCCCCTGGCAGCAGGGGCTCGGAGACCTGGCAGCAACCCCCAGGAGCACAGGGCTGGGGTCAAAGCCCCACAGCTCCCCCTGGCTGCATGGTGCTGGGGCTGTGCAGGGCCAGGGTAAGAGCTCCAGCCCTGCGGCTGCTCCCGGTTGTATGGGGCTAGAGCCCTGCTGCAGGAGCTGGAGCCTATGCCATGCTACTCAGGGAACTAGCAGTAGCTGGGCAAGTAACCCAGCAAGGTTGTAGGGAGAGCGAGGCAGGGCTGCTTGCCGGGGCAGTCTGCCAGCAGCATGTAATGGGCTTGGGGGCTGGTGGCAGTATACTTCTCCTGGTCCAGCATACTCTCTCATTTGGAACCAGTCAGGTCCCAACAATGCTGGATCAGGGAGGTCCAACCTGTATTTAAAGATTTATTTAAAAAATAATTAACAGCAGGGGCCATGAGATCACTTCAGCCAACTATTCTTCAATTTCTGAGTACAAGTTATCTAGGCCTGCTGATTTCAAAATACTTACCCTTAGTAAATGTTAATAACCTCCTTAGTTATTGGAATTGGGAAGTACTTCATTATTTTCATCGCTTACAGGTATATTCCCTTGCTTCTTTCCAAATACATACAGAAGAACGCTACATACTATGAACACTTCTGTTTATTATTATTATTATTATTAACACTTATACCATCTCCACCTAGGGACAGGCCTGCACTACTCTTAGATTTTATTTTACTCATATACTTTAAAAAAGTGCCTCCTGATCCTTAGCTCTGCCAACATTGGACATTTCCCTGTTTTTATTTTCTCCTATCTAGCTGCTATCATTCATAACTTCTAAATTATATTGATGGCTCTCTCTTTCCCCGTTTCCCTATTTGACATTTGTTACTTCTTTATTTCTAATTATTTCTTTCAGTTTTTCACTGAACCAGATGTATTTTCAGTGCAAGTTGCTCTCTTTCTTGATTGTAGAGTTGTGGATTTTTGGCTTAAGAGGCAAATACATTCTTTTTTAGGAACTCCCAATTCTCATTCACTATTTTTTGTCTAAACTTTTCTTCCCAGTCAATTTTTTCCTAATTTTCCTCCGTTTTGAGAAATTTGCCCTTTTAAAACACTGTATATTACTAATTGGAACTGTACAATTTGCCCAGATTGAATTTGGTCGGGTAACGATTGCTTGTCCCTAGGAAACCATCAACTTCCAGCTTAGTAATTAGTTCATCTTTATCAATCATAATGTGACAAAAATAGTTACTCATATTGGGTGCATGTCTTTTGACTTACAACAGAATCTTCTTAAAATTACATGTTAATTATTCACTTATGGTGCCATGAGATCTCTGGCATGCCTCTCAAACTGAATTCCTCCATAACAACATTAATTTTCTTTCCACACATCAAACAAATGCTTAAGGAGAAACTTAAATTGTTCCTGAAATGTTCTCTGGTTAATTGAAAGGTCTGTAAAAGCCTCTATTCGGTATTCTCACCTGTATTTTGTGCGTTAGCACATTGATACATATGAACTCTATGGTTCTTTGTTACTGATAACTCTAAAATATGGAATAGCATCTTTAATGTAGAGTGCTTTCTCTGACTTTTACCAACTCTGTTCTTCCTAAACAAGTTATGACCAATGAGTATCATTCCAATTCTGCAAAACATCTCACTAGGTTTCAATAATGCCAATTATTTCAAATTTCTTCTCATCAGTGAGAATTTCCAGTCCTAATTGCTTGTAATCCAGAACCCAACCATTGGTATATAATCAAGTGAAAAAGTTTATTTTCTTCACATTGTTTGTCACAGTAGTTCAATTTATTCAAGTCATGTGAGTTTGAGTATGCACTACTTGCCTCTTAAGCACTCACCTTTTGCAGACACACTTCCAAATGAGAAAATTAGCCCCTGCCTCTTTCATCTCTGGTATTTTCTACCTTATCTCACTCAAAGGACAGGAAAGGTCCCCAAAAATATTATTTGGAATTACTTTAGCTAGTTCCACGATCTCTGAAGTTTTTGATAGGCTTTCCATGTAATTGCCCTTTGCACTTTTTCACAATTTTTGTACACAAGATATTTCTATTTTTGAAAATAAATATTTTTCACTTCACAATATACGTTGCAGAATGCTGACTGCTACCCAAAGCAACAACTGGCATGGTCACTAATGAAAGACGAGGCAAAGGGGGTAGTTGCACTGTGGCCTGGGGTTCCAAGCTGCTGGGACCAGAGCCCTGGGCCTTTTAAATTGCCTTTAGAGCCTGAGGCAGCACTGAGGGCTGGCTGGAGGAGGTGTGGTGCTATCTAGGCAGTGCTGAGAGTTGGCTGCTCCTATCCCTGCCCCTTCTGCCTGAGGCCTTGCCCTTTCCAGGGGTCTCAGAACCGAGCCCACATTGCACAGGGCCCAGCGAAGTATGGCGCCAGCCTTGCCCACTGTTTGTATTTGCAAAGGATCACAGAACTCATGTTAAATGAAACAGAATAATAATTTATAAACTCACTGCATAATTCATAAATTCAGTTAGAGACAGTGTAATATTCATATATATATACACAACACCACTCCCAATAGCATCCAAAATTTAAGGGCCATTAGGACCACAGTCCTCTATACCACATTAATGCAAGTGCTCTTTCAAGATCCTCCTCAGCCACATAGCTCCATCTTGAGCTCTTCTAATAGACCATGTGTCATCAGATGGATGCTTCACTTCCACCTTGATACCAACTTTCCCCCCTTTGCCTCAGAAATATTATGAAGGCCAGAAAGATAGAAATAACCACTGAAAGCTCACTATAGCTCACTGAAGTCCAATCTTGTGAGTATAAACTGTCAGCGTCCCTTTAGGCTACCAAAAGAATATTCAGCTATCATTCTGCACATGCTAAGGCAATAGTTGAATCACTCCTTCGTACTGTCACACTGACCAGTGTATGTTTCATGGACTAAAGAAAAAGATGCGTTAGGTCACGTAGGTTCACTGTTGGCATTTCAATACAGGCAGTCCCCGGGTTACATACAAGATAGGGACTGTAGGTTTGTTCTTAAGTTGAATCTGTATGTAAGTCAGAACTGGCGTCAGCCGCTGCTGAAACTGATCAGTTTCAACCACGGCTGAATCTGGATTCCAGTTCTGACTTACATACAGATTCAACTTAAGAAACCCAGGGGTCCCCAAGTCAGCTGCTGCTGAAACTGATCAGCGGCTGATTCCAGGAAGCCTGGGGCAGAGCAACTCTGCCTCGGGCTTCCTGTAGTCAGCCGCTGGTCAGTTTCAGCAGCGGCTGACTTCGGGACGCCTGGGGCAGAGCAGCTGGGGTGCTGCTGGGTTGCTCCAGTAGCGCGGCCAGGGAGATGGAGAGCAAAGCTGCTGAGCACGCCCGCAGTGGGACAGCCTGGGCGCGCTTGGGCTGTCCCCCTGCGGGCGTGCTCCGCGGCTTTGCTCCTGTCCCCCTGGTCTGCTGAGGGGGTCCAGCAAAGCCGCTGGACCCCCCCCAGCAGACCAGGGACACCAGAGCAAAACCGCCGCCTGGGCGGCTTTGCTCGTTTGCCCGGGAGCAAAGCCGCCCAGGTGGCGGCTTTGCTCGGGTGTCCCTGGTCTGCTGGGGGGGTGTCCAGTGGCTTTGCTGGACCCCCCCTCCAGCAGACCAGGGGGACAGGAGCAAAGCCGCCCAGGCAGTGGGATTCCCGCTGCCTGGGCGGCTTTGCTCGGGGCAAACGAGCAAAGCCGCCCAGGCGGCGGGAGTCCCGCCGCCTGGGCGGCTTTGCACGGGTGTCCCTGGTCTGCTGGGGGGGTCCAGCAGCTTTGCTGGACCCCCCCAGCAGACCAGGGAGACCGGGAGAAGCTTTTCTCGCCCCGGAGGACACAGGTGGCGACCCACCGCCTGTGAGCTCCGGGGCGAGAAAAGCCCCGTTCGTAAGTACAGATCCGACATAAGTCGGATCCGCGTAAGTCGGCGACTGCCTGTATAACCAATGGCAATTCACCTGTCAGGAAAAAAATATCTGTTCTTGCAGCTTTCTGGTTCTTAAAGCTGTGAGTTTCATCCAACTTCCCTGACCAGTCCATGTCCATGTCAGTGAAGTGTTCCTGGTGATCCATGAACACTTGCATAACAGTCAATAAAATATCTCCTTTGGTTGATGTACTCTGAGGCAAGTTGGGCTGGTACCAGAACAGATATGTGGATGGCCATCTCTCTGCCCACTGCAATTCAGGAATCACATTGAGGCAGATCTATCTATTATGTCCTGCACGTTGTTGAGTCACAGTCCTGTGCAGCGGGAGATGATTCAGTTCTACACAAGTACATGGCAATGGCCTCCAGTGTGGACTCTACAACTAGGAAATAATTTTCCACTGACTCGTAGCAAAGCTTCCTTTTCAACTGTCAGTGCGGCTTCCATCCTGATGTTTTTGTACCAGAGAGCTGGGGCAAACTTGGCTCACAGATCCATGGGTGTAGCCTTTCCACTTCTCATTGTCCAAAACCTGTAATACAATGTGATCTTCAGTAAGTGCTTGTTTTTTAGGCCTCAAAGCAGTGTTTATCATCTACAAAAGGTCTGTGATTACCACCACCAACTTTTATTAGGATTTTGCTATGTTCCTTAGCAATCTTTTCTCAAATAATCCACCATATCCCTCAGCGTTTCAGTTATTTCTGTGGATCTTCAAGTACCAGGGGATTGTGCAGCCTCCATTTGCAACATTCTTGACAATAGTGCAGGGCTCTGTAGAGCTCAATGCTTCTGTCATAGACAGTGAAAAGTGTTGCAGGGGCTTCTGAGATGGTTTTTTAAGTTACAAAAACAATGGGGATGGATGGCATTATGGGATGGAAAAATTTGTGTGATGGGAGCTTGGTTCTTTGTTCCAAATGACCCATGCATAACCCATTTCTGCCATATACAGGCAGTCCCTGACTTATGTCGGATCCGCACTTACGAACGGGGCTTTTCTCGCCCCGGAGCTCGCGGGCGGCGGGACCGCCCAGAGCGCAGCGGTCCCGCCACCGTGTCCTCCGGGGCGAGAAAAGCTGCTCCGGGTCTCCCTGGTGTGCTGGGAGGGACTCTCCAGCACAGTAGGGAGACAGGAGCAAAGCCGTAGAGGCGGCGGGACCTCTGCGCCTCCGCGGCTTTGCTCGGGGCTCCCTGGTCTGCTGGGGGGGGGAGGGGGCTCAGCTAGTCCGCCCCCCTCCCAGCAGACCAGGCTTTTGTTGCGGGACGCCTGGGGTAGAGCAGCTGGGGTGCTGCCGGGTTGGTCCTGCGGGGACCTACCTGGCAGTGCCCCAGCTGTTCTGAACCAGGAGTCCAGATTCAGCCGCTGTTGAAACTGATCAGCGGCTGATTCCAGGAAGCCGGGGGCAGAGCAACTCTGCCTAGGGCTTCCTGTAGTCAG
This sequence comes from Pelodiscus sinensis, assembly GCF_052426305.1. Taxonomy (NCBI): domain Eukaryota; kingdom Metazoa; phylum Chordata; order Testudines; family Trionychidae; genus Pelodiscus; species Pelodiscus sinensis. The sequence goes on from NC_143052.1 coordinate 271,036,150, forward strand.
CCGCTGATCAGTTTCAGCAGTGGCTGAATCTGGAGCCAGTTCGGACTTACATACAAATTCAACTTAAGAACAAACCTACAGTCCCTATTTTGTACGTAACCTGGGGACTGCCTGTAATGCATTTTCCAAAAGACAGTGTGCTAGATAGTGGAGTGTGGCATACTGGATGCATACCTGAGATGCATTGCACTGTGCATCAAAACAGGCACTCTTGGTGAGTATGCACAAGGGGAAGGACTTACAAACTCGATAGGTGAAAGTATCCAAAGTTTTTCTGAGGGAAGCAATCAGCCAAATATGCCCATGCATGAGCTATATATTAATTGCAGTAGCTTTACAATGAATAATGTAACTTGCTACAACCAAAGTGTGTTGTGTAGAAGTGGCCTTAGAGCAGTGGTTTCCAAACTTTTCGGCATCAGGCCCCTTTTTGATTTTTGAAAAACCCTCAAGCCCCCACTCCAAAAAATAGCAGCAAAACTTGTTGAGGGGGAAAAAAAAAAAGAAACTTTGACCAGGGCTGGAAAACTTGATTGGAGGGGGTTGGGGGAGGAGGGACTGCCTTGCCTCATGTCCCCCCTGGAATTTCTTCATGCCCCCCAGTTTGGGAACCCATGCCTTAGAGTTTTAACTTTTTGGGAGAAGGAACATGCCTTTATCTATGGTTATAAAATGCTATCCGAATTAATGAGGCATTATAAAGGGTATCAAGGGTATGGAAACTTTTTCCTACCAGTCTACTGTTAACTACTGACCCCTCAGAAAAAAAAGGCATGGGCCACACAGCCTCACAGGGTGAGGGGGGCACAGAGGCTTTGATTTTTTCCTATGCTTTGGGATTGTTGTAAATTGCAATGGCATCCAATCTATCAAGTCAGGAAAGCTGAAAACCGAAAAATGAAGGGTTCAGGGTGCTGGAGGGGGGGATCCAGGATATGGTAGAGGGTTGTAGTGTAGTATGCATACTCCCAGGGGGTACGAGAAGCTTGTCAAGGGGGTCCAGGGAATATTTGGTAAATAACTAATTGAAATATTCCAAAAGTAGTAGTGTTAGTGAAAAAAGTTGTGGATTCTAGAGTCTAAAATTTATTTCCTTTCATATTGAATAGGGGGTACGGGAAGGTTTAATAAAAGCCAAGGGGGTACGGGGACCAAAAAAGGTTGGGAACCCCTGCTCTAGGGTAAAGCTTTGGATGAGGCATTTGGGGTGCAGGAGAGGGCTTAGGATGGGGCAGGGTGGAGAAGTCTATATGTAGTTAACTATACGATTAACCGATAAGCCAAGGCAGGGGGGAGGGGCAAGGGAGGCTGCCATGAAGCAGCCTCTGCCATGGGAGCTCGGACACCCATGAACAGAAGATGCTGCCAACCCACGCTGCTGCTTCTAGATCTGATCTAGAGGCAGCAGTGCAGGGCGGCAGACAGCTGCTTTGCATGGGGAGCTGGTTTTTAAACAGGCTCCCTTCACAGACCAGCTCCTGCCTGGCACCCCATGCTACTGCCTCTGATAAAAAGGCTGTAGCCCATGATGGCAGGGAACTCCCAGGAGTGGGACCAGAGCACACTGGCTGCTGCCTCCCACCCAGTGACTACAGAGTAGTCAAGTAACGGATAAGAATTCATGTGGTTACTCGACTATTCAATTACCTGATATCTAACATCCCTAGTACAGGGTCTGGGAGCGAGTCAGGGTGCTAGAGGAGGTCAGGACTGGGGTAGGAGATTAGGGTTCAGGAGGGAGTGTGGGGTGCTTATCTACAGCAGGTCCCAGATTCGGAAGTGGCCGGCACATGTCCCCATGGTCACAGGCTGTGGGGAGAAGTGACTCAGTGTGTTGCCCTTGCCTGCAGAGAATGCCCCTGCAGAGAATGCCCCTGCAGAGAATGCCCATGGTTCCTGGTCAATGGGAGCTGTGGGGATGGTGCCAGCAAAAAAATTAGAGCTTCCTGCAGAGCTTCCTGGATTGCACTCACAGACTATGTTTACACTAAAGAGTTTTTCCGGGATACTGATAGTATCCCAGAAAAACTCTGCTGCATCCAGGGAACGTCTGCTCTTTTGAAATTTCTTTTGGAAGAGCAGACACGCTTTTTCGGCATCCCTGTAAACATCATTTTACAAGGAAGAAGGATGTCAGTGTAGACAGGCCAAATGTTGGAAAAACCTCTTCCGAAAAAAGGAGTGGAAAAAGCTACGCAAATTGCGAGGCTGAGGGCTTCCAGCCCATGGCACAGAGATTTGCTGCAGGCTTGATGAAATTATGCAAGGGGTAGGGTCTGGGCCACATGCCAGAGGGTCCCCACTCCTCCTTATCATCAACAACCATGGGCTCAGCGCCCATTGGTGTCCAGTGCCTCCCTATTTCCTTCCATCTTTCCCTGTCCAGTGCGGAGTGGCTTAGTTTCTGTGGACTACCTCCGCATCAATCTACTATGTCATCTTCCCATTCTCTGTGGGGTACACCTTTCCTATTCAGACCATTCATTATGCTGAATGGGTCTTAACTTTTTGCTCATCTTTCATTCTGCAGATATGCCCAAATAGCTGTAACTTCCATTGTATAACCTTCTGCAGTAGATTCTCTTTCAGCTATCTTCCTATATAATTCCTCGTCGGTAACCTTCTGCATCCATCCTATTCTCAGGATCTTTCTATAAAAATTCCTCTTGCACGCCAATATCCTTCTCTTCGAATCTTTTGTTATCACTAATGTCACACACATGTACAACATGCTGCTAAATACGCACATTTTCAAGACACTCAGCGTCTGGATTATATTAATAATATACCTAAACATTTTTAGAAGTATTTTTCTCCCATTTGCTACAAGGAGGAGGGAGAAAAAATGTTCTCCTTAACCTCTGACGATAGAACAAGAAGCAATGGGCTTAAACTGCAGCAAGGGAGGTTTAGGTTGGACATTAGGAAAAGCTGTGTGTCAGGGTGATTAAGCATGGGAATAAACTGCCTAAGGAGGCTATGGAATCTCATTGGAGATATTTAAGAGCTGGTTAGATAAATAGCGGTTAGGAAAGTTCTAGATGATTCTAGGTCCTGCCATGACTGCCAGGGACTGGACTTGATGACCCCAGGAGATTTCTTCCAGTTTTAGGATTGTATAAAATCTGATATTGTTTGTTTGGCTCCTTTATCCAGATAGGTATTATTTGCTGGGAAAGCTGGAAACAAAAAGGCCGCAGCAGGCAGGCTCTAGTAGTAAAGGAAGATAAAAATAAATAAACCAGGCTCCTTGGTGCAGCAAAAATAGAAATTCCATCGCAGAAATGATGAATTTTGGGCTTAGAAAACTTTGACAGTTGTCTCTTCTCACATGCATTGTGTCCTACTCAGCAAACTCCCATTGGATTAGGCTCACCTTAGATTATTTCTGCACCTATAAGGACTAGAAATGTAGTTGTAAAACAAAAGCTGAGACCCCGTATGCAGGACTAAATTCTGCGACGGTAACAATCACTGCAGACATAAAGCTCTGACCACTGTGTTGCCAATCCTTGTATCAATTCGTGTTTCTCCTGAAGACCCAACTGCTAAAATTGGCCACACCACGCCTTGCATAATTCACAAAGTGCCTACCAGCCCTGAGCTCTGAGACATTAGTGTGATGCGTGTGAAGGCAGCCGGGGGAGCGCTTGTATGGTGCAGACATGCACGCACCGGGTCGCGGGAGGGCTGAGTAAGCCGCAGCCGCCACCCCGCTATCCGCCGCTCGGCGCTGCAGCCTGGGTACCGGAGCCGGGGCGCTCTGGCGCAGCAGGTGCCAACGCGCGGAGGGGCGGCTGAGACTGACAGGCTCGCGCGCTCCCGGATTTCCCGGGGAGGGCGCTGCCGCGCCTGCGCACTCGCGCCGTGTGTGTGTGTGTCTGACACTCGGAGGGGGGTGGGGCCGAGGTGGCTGCGCGGAGGGCGGCGGCGGCTGGGAGACACTCCGAGGGGGGAGGAGGGGACGCGGCGCCGGCCTCGCCCCCTGCTGCAGCGGGAGGAGGAAGCGAGCGGCGCGGGGCCCGCGGGACGCCAGCGGATACACGCGCTCGCCCCCCGCTCCTCGGCGCGGCCCTTCCGGGACCGGCCTCCGCCGGCTGCGCGGCCCGAGGCCCAGGTGTCACCGCGCCCGGCCCGGGCGGATGAGCAGCGCCCGGCTTGGCGTTGCCGTTTGTGGCCTCCCCATGGCCGGGCCCCGCCGGTGAGGGCAGCGGGAGCCGCCTGTGACCGTGTCTCGCCGCGGGAGGCAGCTCAGCCGCCAGGGGGCGGGGAGGGGGATGTGCGCGGCCGCCGCAGGAGCCGCCGGTGCCACCGAGACAGGGGCCGAGGGCGGCTGCTGCTTCTCCTCTTCCAGCGGCTCCTGCCCGGCCGGGGCCGTGGGGCCCGAGGAGAGCTCAGCCATGGGGCTGGGCGCGCTGCCAGGGGCGGCGGGGCCGCCACCGCCGGGCTGCCGGGACCGCTACCAGCTGCTGCTCTCGGGCCGGGCCCTGGCAGACACCTACCGGAAGATTTACACGGCGGCGCTGAGCGACAGGGATCCGGGAAGCCACCCGAGCAGGTAACGCACCCCCAGGCCGCGTCCTCCCGCGCCAGGCGGACCGCCCTCCCTGCAGCCATTAGCCAGCTATCTGGCGTGTCATACAGGCTTCACTTGAGTTGCCAGCGAGGTCCTAGGACAGAGGACGAGTGTATCAGGGTGGTAATGCATCCCTTCCCGTTGCTACCTAGAGCATCCGCGCAGGTAATCCCTGGTTTCCCAACTATGCAGATAATGCACCCACTCGCCATGTGCCCGTCCTGAGTCAAAGGGCAGGTACCGCCCCTTCCCCCAGGACCCAGAGTTATACAATGAGCGAGCTAGGTGTTAACCCCAACCTCCTGGGGGCTGTGGGGTAGGCAAATCGCCCCCCATTAGAACTACCATGTGGATAATATTCTTACACTCCTCCCCAGGGTGCGCCCCGGGAACAGAGCTCAATTCTTTCTTTTTTTTCTTCAATTCTGGAGTCCCTCTTTAACAAATTGCCTGGCCCAGTAACTATTAATGACAGGGTGATTCTGTTAGGCAGCATCCAGTTTGCTGTCTATTACTGGGTGGGTAATGCACTTCCTCTGCAACTGTAATCCCTGCCAGCCGGCTCATTGGGTGCTTAATGGGTGCGCCTGTCCAGTTCTCTAGAGCAGTCAAAGTGCTTGCCCCAACTGGATCTGCCGTGGCATGTTTTACACTTATTGTTTAACACCCAGAGAGGTTACACAGCTGGTGTCTTAGATTCCTGGGCAGGTGTGAGACCCACCATCTAAGTTTTAGGTTATGATGACTACACTTGCAATTGATTGACAAAACTTTTGTTGTTCATGAGTGCTTAAATCTCCTCTCTCTGGACTACCAAAGTTTTGTTGCGGCAAGTGCAAGTGTCAGCACTGCTTTGTTGGCAGGTGTGCTTTCCTGCCGACAAAGCGAAAGCTGCTTGCAGGGAGCTTAGAAGTATTTTGTTGGCAAAAGTGTCAACACAGCCTTGTTGCTAAAAGCTGCATAGTCTCAATCTTGTTATGGACAGTCATGTACTGCGCCCATTTTCTAGTTACTGTTCCCTCACCAGGACAAGTTCCTTGCCCTGGTACTTTGACTTAAGGCAAGATGGCTTCTCTCTGAAAACCTATGGCCCTTTTAAGTCTGCTTCCCCTTCAGCCCTTGGCCAGGTACACTGTCTTCATGCAGAATACCTTGCCAAAGGCTCCCGGGGAAGCCCCACTCCCCAAACCCTTATCCCTGTCTTGAGGCCATCCTGCAACCCTTTTCTGTCATCCTAGACAGGTACCCTTCCCCATGGTTTGTAATGCACAGGCTGGGGGGAAGTGGGAGGGATGCAGGATCAGAGATGGAAGTTATCACACCAGATTGCTTTCTTGCCCAGCAGTAGCACTGGGAGCGTGTGAAGTGGTAGGAAAATGAGATGGGGCACAGGCACACTACAAGTCATCCTACTCCGCAGCAACAGCTCTCAAAGTTTTTATGGGACAATCTGCAGCAGTGGTGGGAAAAGGGGAGGCTGGATGTGGGTTCCATGTGGAGTCAGTTAAGTGGAATCCTGTGGGGCTGTTGGGGTGAGAAGGGGGGGGGGAAGGTAGCTGGCACAAATTGGGTTCTGATACTGCAAGCTCTAACTGCTGGGGTTGAGGGTCATCATGAAGTGGCAGCAGCTGCTGTTGCAGATGAAGCTGGGTATTGAGATGCTCTTGAGATAGTATGGACTGGGGTACTGCCCAGAACTGGGAGCAGGACAGAATGAGGCTTCGTCCAACTAAAATGCTTACAGCTCCATTTGAGATTATAGCAACCTTAGCCCTATATGTGGCTGTTTCTTGCTGAGAGCAGCAGTTTAGAGATGTGCAAATGTTGCATCTTGTGTATGGAAGCGGAAGCTGCAGAGCCTGATTGTCCCATTCAGCACTGAAGGGGACAGACATGAATGCACATATTGACAGCTTAGACCCTGCCAGCTACATGACAGCTGCAGAGTCTGTGTTGAATAAGCAGTGAGTTCCTGGGAAGCCTGGTGTTGGAGCCACCACATGAAAGGGCAGGAGTGAGTAGGGTGCTTGCCTCTCCCTAGCCTGTTAGGCTGGTGGCTGCTTCGTTTGTGATGTGGGAGAATATTGTGATCACATGCTTTGGTTTCATCTTCCAGGTGAGTGGGATCTGTGTGCATCCTTCATTCTTTTCTGGGGAGATTGCTGAGGAGTTCAGTGACATGTTTTCTTGTCTCCATTTGGAGAACCACTTAAGTACAGGAGCTGGAAGGATGGTGTCTTTATTCTCAAGTTGAATTAAGTTGTGACAGGCTGAGCAGAGTCTAGTCGCAAAGGAAATACTAGCTTCGTGAATCAGCCTTGATTGGTAAATGTCAGTGAAACATTTTTATAGTTTGAATTTGCTTTTTCTAATTATTTCCCCCTTTCAAAAGAACGGGAGGTCCAGTAATTAATTGTAGCCATTGTGTCTACAAGAGAAAAGTAATTTTGCAAACCACAAGAATAATGCAACCTTCTGATTTATCTGATGGCCACTAGATGGCTCTGGGCCCTTGATCTTAGTGGAGGTTTTTGTACACCACCTGATTCTATCTAAGCTGTATAACTAAGAAACTGTAATATTTCAGACAGCACCTGTAAATCTTACTGTTCTTGTTATGTCTATTCTGTGATTCCATATTTTTCTGTCTTAATGTTTTCATATCACGAGCCTTAAACATTGATTTAACTTGTTCTGGGACTACAAACATTCAATTTAGGGGATTCAAGTTCACCCTTAACTATGTAGTTATTGCAAGGTGTCATGAGAGAGTAGAATTAATATTGTTCTGGTGTCTAAACTTTGTTTTCATACCTTTAACAAATTTGGATTTCTTCTAAATGTAACACTGTCTATATTTGGGGTTATAATGGTTGGTTTTGGAATTATTAATGCTTTTGTTATGTTTTTTACTATGAAATCCCAGATACATTGTGTCTATTGAAACTCTGGTTTAACATAGTTATTTTTAAATGAGGTTCATGTTAGACATTTTTAAAAGACAAAACAAACTTAAATATGATAGTTAATGGTTTTGCTGTGTTAAAGATGTGTAGTATATTAGTCTTAAGCTATTTTGAAATTGTAAACTAAGGCCAGATTCGCTGGTATATTTTGGCTTCTTTGAATCACTTTGAAGCACCACAAAGAAGCCAGAATATATTAGCCATGTCAGTAAGGTTTATAGCTGCTTTATGTCATTAGAGCTGTACAAGCAACTACAGAGCACTTGTGAATTTGATCCTAATTTGCTAGTGTCATCCATGGAACTTTTTAAAAGCAGTGACAGTTATTGTCACTACACTGGAAACAGCTAAGCAATCTCCTAATCAGAACTCTTTACCAAGAACAACAAAATAAAAAATCCCCCAAAACCCTGATATGTGTCTCACTGGCAAAGAATTGTGGCATGCAGTTTCTCTGTTGAACAGGGCTACTCAACATTGGAAGTCCCGGGGGCCACAGTGATACTCACGGCACATGCCAAGGGCTGCAACTTAAGTGTGATTTCATATACATGCAAATATATATGCAAATATCTTATTTCACACTGATGGGCATGAATACAAAGATTAAGGCAAGACTACACAAGATACAGGTTCCATTTGTCAGTTCTGCTGATATTAATAAAATGCAATATTTACTCAATTTACACCCATATGACAGCACTTTTAGTGAGCAATGAAAGTCCAGGAATTTAACTACTAAAACTCATATCAACAGAAGGCCATTATATTGACTACTTTTTTGTTTTGGTTCCCGCCTATTGACCGTGTTTTGAGCCCCACATAAACTCAAACTGTGCTGCGGGCCTCAAACAAACTGGCAGCAGGACGCTTATGGCCTGCAGGACATGTGTTGAGTAGCCCTGCTGTAGAAGAATGGTGGTAGTCTGTGCTACCTCTGTCACAATAGTAAGTATATCCCAAATTATTAACCTCCCTCTGTCTGTAGTCATAAGTAGAGCTAGATTTTTGAATGTTTTTTATTAAAAACAAGGCGGATCTTTCTTTAAAATATTTGCTAAAAGTATCCTTTTTCATTCAACTTTAGCCATAACTAGATGCATTAGTTGAGTGATTTTTTTCAAACTTTTTTTTCTCATGACCCAGTTGAAGAAAATTGTTGGTGCCACTGACCCAACATAATTTGACTAGAATGGGGTCTCTGGGGTGGGATTGACAAGGAGAGCTTTGGGGTGTAGGAGGAAACTGCCTTCAGGGAGGTGAATCAGGACTGGGGTAGGAGGGGCTTACCTTGAGCGCTCCCAGTCAGTGGTGCAGTCGGGGGCGAGAGGGGGAAGGTGCTGGTACTTAAGGCAGGCTTCCTGCCTCTCTTGGCAACACAGACCATCCTGCACCCCAGAAGCAGCTAGCAGCAGGTTCCCAGCCGATGGGAGGACACATCTAGTGCTCAGGGCAGGGGCATTGCACGGAGCCCTATGTGCTCTCCTCCCTCTCCCCCGCCAAGGAAATAGGTCTGCTTCTGGCCACTTTTGGGGCACAGCACAGTCTGCAGTGCCAGAACAGGCAGGTAGCCTGCCTTAGCACTCCTGTTGGTCATCTGATCACCTTGCAGCAATGAGATCTAGTGCCTGACATGCCATGACCCATTACTGGGTTGTGACCCATAATTTGAAAACCACTGCATTAGTTAATAACTTTGACGATATTAGGTTTTAATTAAACTGACTGCATGTAAGGTTTTAACTGTAAAGCTTGCTGCTCTATTATTAAAATAAGTTAGGTAATTTCTTAAAGGACCCATTTCAAATATTTGAACTGTGACCAAATATAGAAGTTGACTTGTAAAGTCTCAGAAATTTCATTCTGTATTCAGATAGTACTGTAGTTTGGGGCACAATATGCTAATCTTGCATAATGAAGATACAGAAATTTTTTTAGTGCATACTGAAACTCTGTTGTAACAATGAAGCTGCAAATAATGTCTCTGATGAGCAAAATTTTGTCAAAAATAAGACTTTTACTTTGTTTTGGCAAATTGGAAATCAAAGCAATAGTAGATTGACCAAGCACTGCCAATGCAAAATTAAATATAGATTATTCAATAATCTTGTACTGAATTTATGAATAAACATGCACCTGTTATTTGTACTAGTTGTCATAGGAGTGATGTGCCATATGATGAAAAAATTCAGCAGTAAGTTTTGAAGCAGAGGTAAAGATGTTTCATATTTCTTATGTGAGGTTAGTTATTAAAATCTGTAAAAATACAGATAGTATGAATTCTGCTAATGGCACATTAAGTACATTTTTAGAAGAACTCAACATAGCTCTATGACTAATATCAAATTTCTTGATAATTAAGGTTCGTTAAGACAAATTAACTTTGGTAAATCTAAGTTTACCCTCTTTTTATGATTATTGCAATATTAGGAAACAGTGCTATTGTGGCTTGAAACCTTTCTAAGTACACTAATTTAGATGTATTATTGAAAATTGTAATTTTTTAAAAATGCAGTCAAGTTTTTACTCCAGTGCTATATAGTATATTCATTTAACATTAATTAGTAGCTGCTTTTCTCTTAATTTAGGACAACCTTTGTTTGTTCCTCCATGCTACACTGCCTTATGAAAAGAATCTGGCTTCTTGGTTTTGAATCAATTCTTTGGATTGGTTGCCAGAAGATACTGTTAGTTAGACCAGCACACAACCCTTTTAATGGATATCTCCACATCCTCTGTAGCAAATTGATGGATATCTGCACATCCTCTGTAGTAAATTGTCCCCGCTAACACAACATTTTGTTTGTTTGTTTTTCATCAGAAGTCTGACTTAAAGTCTCTCTCTAAGATAAACAGCGCACCACTGGGCTGACTGGAGTATTTTGTGGTAATGTCATACGGAATATTAGTGGAGGAAGGGACATGCACTGTCCCTCTTCCTCCTACCCCACTCTGCACAGTTTGATGAATGTCTACAAAGTTGCTTACTGTGTTCAGACTTGGAAAACTTCTGCTTGTTTTGCACACTAATAACATTACCTGTCATTGTTGAAAACATTAGGCTGCTTATTACCTTGAGATTCAGAAATGTTTTAGTTTCATTGCTTCAGTGAACTGCTAACAGTGCTATAATTCAGTTTTTCATATTTAGCCAGAAACAATACAGGCAGTCCCCGGGTTACGTACAAGATAGAGACTGTAGGTTTGTTCTTAAGTTGAATTTGTATGTAAGTCGGAACTGGTACCTATTGTAGGGGAAACTCTAGCCAAACATTTTTTTTAGTTTTGGATAGCATAGGGAAAGGTTAACTCCCCTCTAATGTTTGTTTTGCTGTCTGTTCCCCTGTTCAGAAGATTTCACATCTATTTCTGTCCCTGTGACAAACTCAGGACTAAAGGAGTAACTCATCAAATACCAAACAGCTCTGCACCATGCTTTGAGCTAATAGCTTTATTTCCACACACCACCCAGGGTTCTAGGAGGAGGGTCCTTTTTTTGCTAACACAATGAGGCCAGCACTTTGTTTGTTTTGGTGGAGTCTTTGTTTGCCCAGGGAGCCCAGCATGTATAGGGGGAGGAGGGGCGGAGAGGCTGCTTTTGTCTGCTGTTCGGCAGCCTGTTGCTCAGGGGAGGGGGCAGCCTGTTGCTGGCAGGGGGGTGGGCAGCGGGCGTGGGGAGGCACTTTTCCTCTGCCCGGCAGCTCTGCGGGACCCCAGTCGGAGCCGGCCTGAGGAGGAGGAGGATCCTAGGACCCAGGTGAGCGAGCCCCGGGAATGCTGCTGCGCATGTGCGGGAGTTGTCTCACCCCGTTCGTATCTAGGGATCCGACGTAAGTCGGATCCACGTAAGTCGGGGACTGCCTGTAGACTGAATTATAGATTACATAACAGTACTACTAATAGTGAGCTACTGGTGTTTCTTGTGAAAAATTCATGCATTGTATGACCACATTTTCCTTCCTTTTTGTAAAATAAGATTTGCTAGCCTGTTAAGAGTTGATTTTTCTGGTTTAAAACGCCAATTTATATTACATTATACATTGATCATTTATATTATTGGAAAACTGACAAAAGCTGTTGAATGCAGTATTGTTGCAACTGTATTGATCCCAAGATAATGGAGACAAGGTGGGTGAGATGATGCATTTACTCGACCAAATTCTGGCGAGAGATATGAGGCTTCTAACAAATTATGCATTTTTTCAATACTTGAAAATATTCAAGAATTTGAGAATAGTAGCAGACTCTTCAATTGTGACTTTTATACATCAAGTTTTACTCTTTTCTAGGGATGAGAGTACTTGACAAGCCTAAGCTTATCTGGTAGTCGAGTGAAGTACTTGACTACTAGCTCCTACCCCTTGCTGCCCCTATCTGAGGAGCAGTGGGGGGGGGGAGCCATCTTAAGCTAGTTCCCTCTAGCACCATCTCCATAGTGTCACCTGCCCCTCCCCTGCCCCTCCCCTGCTGCCTATCAGGGATGGTGGAGGCTGCTCTGGCAATAACCCCTGTATGCGGGGTTCCAGAGGTCAGCTGGGGCTCCCCGTGGATGCGCTGCTGCTGCAGCAGCCCCTGCTCGTGGCCAGTCCAGGCTGCTGCAAATGGGCTTTTGAACCCAGTGTGAGCCAGGACCGAGCAGTACCAGCTCGTGCCAGTCTGGGACTGCTGTGCCGCGAGCCTCCCCTTATTGATTGATCATGTAGTCAGTACAAATTGTATCGACTACCTGATTAGCAAAATACCTGTTCCTTAACATTCTTACACTTCATATTATTGTGATGTTAATCTTCACCAGTAGCTGAATGAATTTATTTCTAGTTCCGTATCTTGTGCACACGGTGTAAAACTATTGTATTACACAGGGATTGGTACTGTACTTTAAAAGGGTGTCAGTGGTAGAAATTCTGAGAAGGTTTAAGAGATTAAATGTTGACACACTCTTAATGTATTACACATTCTTTAATTACTAAAATAGTGGAGGAATCAAGTACAGTGATTCATTATAAAATTGTTAGTAAATGTTGGAAAGGGGCTTTTATGGAAGAAGATATAGAAAATCATAATTAGAATAACTACTTCTGAAGTTGATGCAGTTTAAAGTGATACACTGAGTGATGAGGGATTTAAAATGGAAAGAGTTATTGAGTAATTTTAAAAGTCATATGACTTGAATTGTGGGGTTTACAGTGAGAGCATAGCGATTATATATGCAGCTTTAGGAATAAGAATAATCTTGTTTTGGCAAATGAAGAGGTGAAACCAGCCTGACTAGAAACCTAAAAATGCTAAAGGGCATTTTGTGTGTTTTTGTAGTCTTGCTTCCTAATGTTTTCTTTTAAACATTTTAATGTTTAGACAAGGAACATATATTTTGGAGGGGATTATCTAATTTGCTGGCATTATGCAGGGACTTGGGGCAATTCTCCAATTTCATTGTGGCAATGCTCATACGCACAAGCCCCCGCAGCCAGCCCGGGGGGAAAAGCAGGCAGGGAGCCTGGCCAGAGCTCCCTATGGGCCATGGGCCAGATCTGGAGGCTTAGCAGGCTGGATTTTGGTGTATGATGTAAATTATAATAGAACCTGAAAGATATTACACTCCACAATCTTGTGAAGCGATAAGTATTGTGGGAAGCACACTGTGATACGACCAGTTTTCCTCTTTATAGACGATGTTGTGTTAGTATATAGTGCTGTTGTGTTAATATATGATTGCTAGGTGGTGCTGTAGTGATATGCAGGAGGTCACACTAGTTAAGATGGGGTAGTAAGCCAGAGGCGATTCAGTAGGGTTAGCCTTTGGCAGGTCGCCAGCGATTTACTGCAGCTTGCAGTTCTCATTGGCCACAGATAGCCATTCCCACCTAAAGTAAGTGGTGTGGACCAGCACACCTCTACTCAAAGCTCCCATTGGCCAGGAATAGTGATCAGTGATCTGCAAGTGGTGGTACCTGTGACTGCAAAGATAAATAAATCGCTGGTGACCTGCCAGAGGCTAACCTTAGTGAATTGACTCTGGTCCAGGATGCTTATTGTCCGCCCCTGCACTAAATGATATGGCTACTCTTTTTGACTCTAAACTGTTACTTTTTTGTGTCAGTGTTTCTTTTTTAAAAAAAAATCAGTATAGAAGGTGTAATGGACTGGAGAAGTGCTGACCAGCACCCGGTGACTAAAGGATTATGCTCAGGTAGCTACAAAGGTGATGGCCAAGGAGAGAACCAATTGAGATGGAGGGTTGAGATTTGAATTGGATATAGGTTCCCTGCTGGCTTCCTTTGTATGGGAGAGAGAAACCAGGAGTTGAGAGACACAATGATTTAAACCCAGGCAGGACTACTATGTCTCCAAGGAATTCAGAGCATGGGAGTGGACTGAACAAAGAGAAAATTGGAAATAAGTAAAGGGAAAAGTGAATCCAGTCACCTTCTGGGTAATTTTCCTTTATTTTGTGGTTTGGTTTGAACTGCTTTGTGAGATTCTATGCCTCCCTTCCCCATTTACTACCATCTAAGCATTCTGCTGAAACTCTTCTCTGTGTTTTAATTTGTTTTCCTTAGTTGCTCTATAACATCTAGCAACCAAGTATTCTTTCTCAAGTTTATCTTTTGTTTTGTATTAAAAATCACTTTAAGGCGATGATTTGATTCTTGTGTCCTGGAAGGTCTGTCTGTGTGTACAGTATCTGCATGACTCTGACTGAGGAGTCAGCTACCAGAGTCTGCAGCTTATTTTTCTCTTTTCTTTTTTACAAGCTCTTTTAGGGCAAAAAAGCTTGGGGTGTACCCCTAGGGGTGATTTCAAGTACTCACTCCTGGTTATTAGGGATCAAAAAGCATTTGATGGTGGCAGCGATTCCCCAAAATCTATGTTTTCTGATTTTGGGGGGGAAGTTTTTTTGTAACCTGTAGAGGCAAGATTTTGAAGCTCTCTTGTGGGCCCTCACCTTCTGTACTTGGAGTGCCAAAGTGGGGAACAGCCCTGACAGAAGGGAAATAAAGACCAACTTCAGTATATGAAGAGGTAAGAAACCATAGCGCAGCTGTTTGCAGGATACTCTGCTTTTGGCTGTCCAGTTCTTTTCACATTCTTTTAGTGGATTCTCTCCCTTCTTCCTTCCTGACAATTGGTTTCAGATGTTTTGCTTTTTGAAGACGTGCAATATTAATTTTTGTATTCTCTAATTAGGGATGTAAAAGCTTATCTGGTAAGTATTAGGCTTACCGCATGGTTCCTGGGTAACTGGTTGGATGGCCAACTGTACCAGATTGGAGCAGGCCTAGAGGCCAACTGGCTGGATCCCAGATGTGTCAGGGTGGCAAGCAGGTCCATATCTATGTCGGGCAGGTGGAACCCTAGCAATGTGGAAGCAGCCTGGGGATGGGGTGGTGAAGGTTGGTGGGATCCCAGCCCAGGCTGCCATCTGCTGGCTTGCCAGTGGTTAACTGGTATAATTTTAATAGTTTAACCAGCTAACTATTTTAATGGCTCTTTACATCGCTAGATGTAATAGAAACATTTAACCCACTCATACTTTTATGTATAGACACTATAGAAGCTCAGTACCTCTTCTGACATTCTCTGACAAGGAAACAAGCATTTGAAGTGTCTGTTTTATGTACTTTCCTGTCTCACCCAAAATCTGAGGAAAGCAGGAGCATGTCAATTTAAGCAGTGTCTTGGTTAAGAACATAAGAACGGCCATAATGGGTCAAACTAAAAGTCCGTCAAGCTCAGTATCCTATCTGCCGACAGTGGCCAATACCAGATGCCCCAGAGGGAGGGAACACAACAGGTAATCATCATGTGATTCCTCTCCTGTCATCCATTTCCAGACAAACAGAGGCTAGGGACACCAGTCCTACCCAGAGTAGCCATTGATGGACCTAACTTCCATGAATCTATCTAGCTCTTTTTTTGAGCCCTAGTAAAGTCCTAGTCTTCGCAGCATCCTATGGCAAGTTGTGCTGAGTGAAGAAAAACTTCCTTTTGTTTGCTTTAAACCTGATGCCTATTAATTTCATTTGTTCTTATATTGTTCTAGTTCTTATGTATCGTGGGAATAAATAAATAACTTTTCCTTATTCACTTTTTCTACACCAGTTATGATTTTATAGACCTGTCATATCTCCCCTTATTCTCCTCTTTTCTAAGCTGAAAAGTCCAAGTCTTTTTAATCTCTTTTCATATGGGGCCCATTCCAAACCCCTAATCAGAAAAGGGCAACAAAAATGAACCTTTTTCATGCCAATTTATCTTTTTTGAGATGAGGCGACCACCTATGTACACAGTATTCAAAATGTGGGCACACCATGGTTTTATATGGATATTCTCTGTCGTATTCTCTATCCCTATTTAAATGATTCCGAACATTCTATTTGCTTTTTTGACTGCCACTGCACACTGCACACTGCACACTGCGTGGATGTTTTCACAGTACTGTCCACAATGATTCCAAGATCTCGCTTGAGTAGTTGTAGCTAAATTAGTCCCCATCGCATTGTATGTATAGTTGGGATTATTTTGAAGCTCTTTACAGTCTGCTTTGATCTTAACTATCTTGAGCCATTTGGTATCATCTGCAAATTTTGCACCTCACTGTTTACCCCTTTAACATTAAGTAATTTGTCCACTTTATCAAAAACAGGTTTATTTAGCTACAGGGACAAATCTGAAATGTGCATCCCCTTCTAACGTGTGTTAAAGACTTTTCACTTCCGGTGCTTTTAAAAAATGTGGTAAATGACCCTGCCCCTTTTGAGAAACCATATCCTGCAGCCCTCTATAATCTTGAGGTATTGTGTTGTGATAATGCCATCTGAAATTCTGGTGATCCTATTGAGCCTGACTGTTATCTTTTGTCAAGTAATCTGCAGTGAAAACTACTCTCTTATCCTAGTCTAGTTAGGTTTTGGAAGATATTAATTTTGTAATTAATGGACTGTGATGGTTAAGACCAGCTGCTGCAGACTCCCAGAAAGGGATTTCATTTTTTTCTTTACAGTTAAGAGCATGTGTAATTTATCCAAACATAAGAGATAGTTACAGTTATTTCTTTTAATAAGGGATCTCACTTAAGGCTTGTCCCTGGTGTCTACCCATATAACATCAGACCAGGTGACACTACTTCATGAATTAGGAGTCAGATTAAATATTTCATGTTCAAGTGAACCATAGAATACTTACTTGCCCAGTATCCTTGTCCTATCAGGTTATTTTTTTTCTTTTAGGATGAAAGTTTGTAGTTTAAGGTCCTTTTGCATGACGCTGTGCTCCTTCGTTATGGGTTGGGTGGTTTTGTTGGAAAATCTCTGGCTTCTCATCTCCACATTTTTGGTTTAAGCAGAATGTGAAACAGAGGCAAGTTCATTATATATACAAGCTCTTGGATCAGTTTTCTGTTTTTCCAAAGAACTGTTATCTGAGGAATACTTTCGATATCTAGGTATGAAAAATGCCTTATTTTTATGTTCTCTATTCCTGGAATGCTCCACTTAATTCCATTTGCCACTTTCCTTCCTTTGATCCATTCTTAAACTCCTCTATTCTACATTGGCGTCTTACTTAAAAAATATATGAGAGAACTTGGAGGCTCCATGCATATGTCTTCCTAAGTGACTCTTACCCCATAGTTATCTCCTGTCGTCTTTGTCCCTGTGTTTTCATCTCCTTCTGTCTCAATTTTAGTTTACATCATAATTTCTGGTGTAGAAAATCCAGTCTTAATCAGTTTTCACAAAGTGTTATGTACATCTGTGGTCCTATAGGCACTGTATACAAAACACTTCATTCGTTTTAATATTAAAATTTACAAAAGTCAGGAAATGCCAGAAATAAATTGTCCATGCACCTTCAGTTCTGCCTCCATGTACATACGGTGTTCGGACGCAATCTTTAGTGACACGGTCACTTACCTTTTTTGTCCACAGAGTCTTGCCCTCTTTGGAACACTGGTTGCTTTGTACTTATTGAATGAGACAACTGTTGAATATTTCTCTTCTTTGTCATTCAGGTTTTAGGTCTGTGATTTATTAACTCCACACCATCAAAATATGCACTGAATAAGACTTTTTAATGATCTCAGAGGCATTTCCATTGCAGTCGTTAAACATACTATCTTAGTATTATGGAGTTATTTCTTAGGTTATGGATTTCAGGAAGGCAGATTTTGATAAGCTCAGAGAACTTGTAGGTAAGGTCCCATGGGAAGCAAGACTGAAGGGAAAAACAACTGAGGAGAGTTGGAAGTATTTCAAAGGGACGTTGTTAAGGGCCCAAAAGCAAACAATTCCGCTGTGTAGGAAAGATAGAAAATATGGCAAAAGACCAGCTTGGCTTAACAAGGAGATCTTGCATGATCTCAAAATAAAAAAGGAGTCATATAAAAAATGGAAACTAGGACAACTAACAAAGGAGGAATATAGGCAAGCAACACGGGAATGCAGGGGCAAGATTAGAAAGGCAAAGGCACAAAATGAGATCAAACTAGCTACAGGCATAAAGGGAAACAAGAAGACCTTTTATAAATACATTAAAAGCAAGAGGAAGACCAAGGACAGGGTAGGCCCACTGCTTAGCGAGGAGGGAGAAGCAGTAACAGGGAACTTGGAAATGGCGGAGATGCTCAATGACTTCTTTGTTTCGGTGTTCACCGAGAAGTCTGGAGGTGTGCCTAACGTAGTGAATACAAGCAGAGAGAGGGTAAGTTTAGAAGATAGGATACACAAAGAACAAGTTAAAAATCACTTAGGAAAGTTAGATGTCAGCAAGTCACCAGGTCCTGATGAAATGCATCCCAGGATACTCAAGGAGCTGATAGAGGAGGTATCTGAGCCTTTAGCTATGATCTTTGAAAAATCATGGCAGACAGGGGAGATTCCAGAAGACTGGAAAAGGGCAAATATTGTGCCCATCTATAAAAAGGGGAATAAGAACAACCCAGGAAATTATAGACCGGTCAGTTTAACGTCTGTCCCAGGGAAGATAATGGAGCAGGTAATTAAGGAAATCGTATGCAAACACTTGGAAAGTAATAAAGTGATAGGGAATAGCCAGCATGGGTTTGTGAAGAACAAGTCATGCCAAACTAATCTGATAGCTTTCTTTGAAAAGATAACGAGCCTTGTGGATAAGGGAGAAGCGGTGGATGTCATATACCTAGACTTTAGTAAGGCATTTGATACGGTCTCGCATGATATTCTTATTGATAAACTAGGCAAATATAACTTAGATAGGGCCACGATAAGGTGGGTGCATAATTGGCTGGATAACCGTAGTCAGAGAGTTGTTGTTAACGGTTCTAAATCCTGCTGGAAAGGGATAACAAGTGGAGTTCCTCAAGGGTCTGTTTTGGGACCCGTACTATTCAATATCTTCATCAATGATGTAGATATTGGGATAGAGAGTACTCTTATTAAGTTTGCAGATGATACCAAACTGGGTGGGGTTGCAACTTCTTTGGAGGATAGGGACATAATTCAAAATGACCTTAGCAAGTTAGAGAAATGGTCAGAGGTAAACAGGATGAGGTTTAATAAGGAGAAATGCAGAGTGCTCCACTTAGGAAGGAACAATCAGTTCCATACATACAAGATGGGAAGCGACTGTCTAGGAAGGAGCATGGCGGAAAGGGATCTAGGGGTCATAGTGGACCACAAGTTGAATATGAGTCAACAGTGTGATGCTGTTGCAAAAAAAGCAAATATGATTCTAGGTTGTATCAACAGGTGTGTTGTAAGCAAAACTCGTGAGGTCATTCTGCCGCTCTATTCTGCACTAGTTAGGCCTCAGCTGGAGTACTGTGTCCAGTTCTGGGCGCCACATTTCAAGAAAGATGTGGAGAAATTGGAAAGGGTACAGAGAAGAGCGACAAGAATGATTAAAGGTTTAGAGAACATGACCTATGAAGCCAGGCTTCATGAACTGGGCTTGTTTAGTTTGGAAAAAAGAAGATTAAGGGGGGACATGATAGCGGTTTTCATATCTAAAAGGGTGTCACAAGGAGGAAGGCGAAAATTTGTTCCTCTTGGTTTCTGAGGACAGGACAAGGAGTATGGGCTTAAAGTGCAGCAGGGGAGGTTTAGATTGGACATTAGGAAAAAATTCCTAACTGTCAGGGTGGTCAAATATTGGAATAAATTGGAGGTGGTGGAATCTCCCTCTCTGGAGATATTTAAGAACAGGTTAGATAGACATCTGTCAGGGATGGTGTAGACGGAGCTTGGTCCTGCCTTGAGGGCGGGGGGCTGGACTCGATGACCTGAGGTCCCTTCCAGTCCTATTATTCTATGATTCTATGATTAATGAATTTATATCTCAGCTCTTTGAAATAAGGAAATAGTGATTTTCCTTTTATAGATTGTCCAAATGTTCAAAAGAATCCTCTGATTTTTATCTTGGTGATTGAATGCTTATTATGAGATATTACTTCTGAAAAATCAGGCATAACGAGCATTTGCTATTCTCGTTGACTTCCATTGAAGTTGAGAGCTTATACTTAGTTAGGTCACCTGTGAGTGACAAGATGAGCACCAGAAAATGAGAACCATACACTAACTCCTAGTCTACACTAGGGCTACGTCTACACTTTTCCGTTAAAAGCATTTTTGGAAAAGCACGTCTAGATTGGCAGGATACTTTTGCGGAAAAGCATCCATGGCCAATCTAGATGCGGTTTTCCGCAAAAAAGCCCCAATCACCTTTTTCGCGATCGGGGCTTTTTTTGCGGAAAACAGAACTATGCTGTCTACACTGGCCGTTTTTCACAAAAGTCTTTTGGAAAAAGACTTGCCCAAACGGGAGCAGCATAGTTTTTCTGGAAAAGCACTGATGATTTTACGTGAGATTGTCAGTGCTTTTGCGGAAATTCAAGCGGCCAGTGTAGACAGCTGGCAAGTTTTTTCCGGAAAAGTGGCTGATTTTTCGAAAAACTTGCCAGTCTAGACACAGCCTAGGAGTTTAGATTGAATTTAGCTATATAATTTTGATTTTCCTAAACAATGAGTCCACATGATCAAGCCCATTCCGTCGACTGTAAGGGCTATGAAAATTGATTTTGTTACTTCCGCTTTTCATGAGGGTAACTACTGTATTTGACCTCATGTGGTTAACTTGAGGATAGTGTAGACCCGTGGTCACCAACCAGTAGATCGCGATCTACTGGTAGATCTCAGGGGCTCCAAGAGTAGCTCTTGAGCCCTCTCTGAACTGCGCACCTGCGCAGTACATTTACATTAGATTTCCTCATGTAATGTAGGCGGGGCTTCAAGGAAGGGGTGGGGCAGTAGATCTTCGCCTGTTCTGAGACTTAAAAAGTGATCTTGGGTGTAAAAAGGTTGGAGACCACTGGTGTAGACTCAGTGTTGCAAAAGTCCATGTTCTTGGCCTCTGGAAATCATCCCACAGTGCCCTGCAGCGGCCTCTCTTCCCAGGACTTGTGATTCAGTTGTTCTCCAGCTGAACAGGAAAAGCCCAGGGAAACTTTGGATTTCATTTCCTGTGGTGGGCTTATCTTAGAGCAAGCAACACACCCGAGTAGCACTGCTGGCCATGAGTTCAAGTTCTGTGAGCTCCAGTTCCCTGGGGCACAGACGAGTACCAGCATGGAGTGTGAAGGAGATCTTGGACCTCATTGGTGTGTGGGGAGAGGAATCCCTTCTCACGGTGCTCCAAACCAGCAATATTTATGCAAAGATCGCAAAGTCCATGTTGGAGAAAGGATACACCAGGGATGCCCAGCTGAAGTAGTTATACCAAAAGACAAAGGAGGCAAACAGACTGTCTGTTTACGCAACAGGGGCGCTACAACTCCGCATCGCGAACCAGCAGGCGATGCTAAGTAGGTATGCTTTTAACACCTGGCAGGCCGTCAAAAAGTTCCGAGACAGACTCCCAGTGGAGGACCGTCAGGAGTTCGCGGCCGTTGCGTCAGAGGGTAAAGTCATCGCGCGAACTGCTCTCCAGGCGTCTCTGGACACTGTGGATTCAGCAGCCCGCACGATGGCGACTGGTCGTTACGCGTCGGGGGGACATGGCTCCACATCTCGGGAATTCCCCTGGATGTGCAGCATACGATACAGACTTGCCTTCTGAGGGCAAAACTCTATTCTCTGAGCACACCGATTCTAGGCTCCATACCCTAAAGGACATAAGGTCCACCTTGAAGTCCTTGGGCATCCACACGCTGTCCCCGCAGCAGCGGCAGCTGCCCTATAGGCAGCAGGGGAGGACGCAGCCCCAGGTCCCCCGTGGGGATTACTGGAGGCGCCGCTCCCGGTCCTCCGGTGGAGGTTCCGGGGCGGCTGTGCACCCTCAGGGGGCTAGGGGTCGACATCGTCGCCCCAGGATCGATACCCAGCGGGGAGGTCCTCACGGTCCTTCCCATCAGGGCAAGCCCCAATTTTGACGCCCTGTTTGAGAGTCCCGTACCAATCTCCCGCCCTGACCTCCCGTTTGGGGCCAGGCTATCCCTTTTTGCCCATGCATGGGCTCTAATAACATCGGATGCCTGGGTTCTGAACATAGTAAATGGAGGCTATTCTATCCCATTCCTAGGCCCACTGCCATCAAAACCCCTTTATCCGTCCTTAGTAAGGGACACCCCTCATGAACACATCCTGTGCTACGAGGTGTCTGCGCTCCTCGAAAAAGGAGCAATAGAGGAGGTTCCTCCGCACCTGCGAGGAAGGGGTTTTTACTCCCGTTATTTTGTTGTCCCCAAACCAAAGGGAGGGGTCCGCCCCATCTTGGACCGCCGAGATTTAAACAAGGCGGTCATAAAACACAGGTTCAGAATGGTGACCTTGGCATCGGTCATCCCAGTGCTACAATTAGGAGACTGGTACGCGATTCTCGACCTCAAGGACGCGTACTTCCACGTGGCGATCATACCCAGCCACAGGAGGTTCCTCAGGTTTATGGTGGGTCAATACCATTTTCAGTTTACGGTGCTCCCTTTTGGTTTATGTACGGCACCGAGGGTATTCACGAAATGCATGGTAGTGGTTGCCGCATATCTCCGCAAACAAGGGGTGCACGTGTTCCCGTACCTCAACGATTGGCTGATCCGAGGTCGCTCGTATGGGCAGGTAGAAGCTCACGTGGCAGTCACAAGAGCCCTTTTCCTAAGGTTAGGACTCATGATAAATGTTGAGAAGTCATCCCTGACTCCCTCCCAGCAGATCGAATCGAGGAGGGCTCCCACGAATTCTAGGGTGGCAAGGGTGTTCCTGCCCAAGAGCAGGTTCCTCTCCATAGTGGAGTTGATCTCGGGGTTAACCCAAACCCCTATCACGACCCCTCGGGTTTGCTCCAGGCTCCTGGGCCATATGGCGGCGTGTACGTACATGGTCCGCCATGCCAGAATGAGGATGAGACCCCTGCAGGCGTGGTTGGCGAGGGCCTTCAGCCAATCCAGGGGTCTTTGGGACTCGATAATTACGGTGCCCTCAGAAATTCTGGACTCCCTCCTATGGTGGACCCAGGAAACTGTGGTACGCAGTGGGGTTCTTTTCAATGCCCCTTCCCCGTCCCTGACGCTGGTCACTGATGCGTCCGACCTGGGCTGGGGAGCACACGTGGGGCAGCACAGGACTCAAGGCCTTTGGTCCCCCTCCGAACAAACCCTGCACATAAACGTCCGGGAATTGTAGGCGGTGAGGAGAGCCTGCGAAGCCTTCTTGCCAAGGCTCGCCCACCGCTCGATCCTGGTTCGTATGGACAACACAGCGGCGGTCTTTTACCTCAACAAGCAGGGTGGAGCGTGATCGCCTCCCCTCTGCAGAAGCCCTGCAACTTTGGCATTTGTGCGTCACCCGCGATATCACACCTCAGGCGGAATACCTCCCGGGGTGCAAAAACCTGCTAGCGGACATGCTGAGCAGATCCTTTGGAGCCCACGAGTGGACGCTCAAGGACTCTGCTCTCCGCCAGGTTTTCCGCAGGTGGGGTTATCCCCGCCTAGACCTGTTCGCCTCGGCACGAAATGCCAAGTGCAGGAACTACTGTTCCCTGCTGGGGCTGGGGAAATATTCCCTGGGGGATGCCCTGACGACCGTGTGGCCAGAGTGCATTCTCTATGCTTTTCCCCCATTTCCCCTAATTTCCAGGGTATTGACCAGAGCGAGGACCTTTTGGTCCTCGATCATTCTCATAGCCCCCAGGTGGCCCAGACAGTTCTGGTTCCCCATCCTAGTGGACATGCTTATCCAAGACCCAATAGCACTCCCTCCAATCCGGGACCTGCTAGCTCAACCTGGGGCAAGGGGATCATGGTTCACCCGGATCTCCGGTCTCTCCACCTAACGGCATGGTTTATCCGTGGTTGAGCCAACCAGAAAGGGAATGTTCCCAAGAGGTTCAGATGGTCCTCCTCAGTAGCAGGAAACCCTCTACTAGACGGTCGTACGCTGCCAAGTAGCGGCGCTTCTCGTCTTGGGCGTCCCGAAGAAGAGTACACCCGTCCTCGGCTCCTATTCCAACTGTTCTTGACTATCTTTTCCAGCTTCGGTCTAGTGGACTATCTTTTTCTTCTATTAAAGTCCATGTGACATCTCTCTCCGCCTTCCATGTTGGTATGGCAGGAGTCTCTCTTTTTTCTAACTCGGTGATTAAAAGGTTTCTTACTGGCTTGGAAAAGTTGTATCCCTCAGTGAGGGCCCCGCTTCCCGCCTGGGACCTTAAAGTGGTCCTCCACAGGCTTATGCTACCCCCCTTTGAACCACTGGCCACGTGTTCCCTGCAGCACCTTTCATTGAAGGTTGCTTTCATCGTGGCCATTACATCGGCTCGAAGGGTGTCGGAACTAAGGGCGCTAACTGTAGACCCGCCCTACCTTGTTTTTTCTCATAACAATGTAAGGCTACGGCCTCATCCAGCCTTCCTCCCGAAGGTGGTATCACCATTCCACCTGTCCCAGGAGATTTATCTCCCGTTTTTTTTCCCAGAACCTCACGCCTCCTCTAAGGAGCGGGTGCTTCACTCCCTGGACGCCAAGCGGGCACTGGCATTCTATATTAACAGAACCAAGCTGTTCCATAAATCACAACAATTGTTTGTTGCGTTTGGGGACAGGGTGAAAGGGTCGCCTATTTCGACACAAAGGCTATCAAGATGGGTGGCGCAGTGCATCATGGAATGTTATCAACTGGCTGGTAAAACCCCACCCAGGGTGAAGGCACACTCTACCAGGGCGCAGGCGTCCTCGGTGGCCTTTGGTGCCCAGGTACCAATCACAGAAATTTGCAGGGCGGCCACATGGTCTTCCCTTCACATGTTTACAGCGCACTATGGGCTACCACAGTAGGCCAGGGAGGATGCAGGGTTGGGCTCTGCAGTCCTCGAATCTGTGATGTAAATATGTAAATATATCCTGTTGTTATTGTTCTTAATATATGCCTTATCAGTGTTGGATGGTTCAAATAAATCCGTTTATTGTTCACCTTCCTTCATGACTCTGGTGGTATGACTGCTCCGACCCCTCCTCCGTGGGGTTAGCTTGGTAGTCACCTACTTCGAATGGACATGAGCAACCACTCGAAGAAGAAAAGAACGGTTACTTACCTGTAACTGTTGTTCTTCGAGATGTGTTGCTCATGTCCATTCAACTCCCACCCTACCTCCCCTTCGTCGGAGTGTCCGGCAAGAAGGAACTGAGGTGGGGCAGCGCCGGCAGGGGTACTTATGCCCTGCCATGGCGGTGCCACTCCAGGGGGTGCCCTGCTGGCGCTACGGGTACCGCTAGGGAAAACGCTCCGGAAGACGCGGTGCGCACACCTACTTTGAATGGACATGAGCAACACATCTCGAAGAACAACAGTTACAGGTAAGTGACCGTTCTTTTTGCATTTCCACCACTGAAGAGGGAGTTCCTAAAGATGCACACAGCGTGCACCTTTTCCAGCATTGATGTTGGTGAAACAGCCCTTTTGATCCTCCAGTACCTGCTGCACCCATCAAGAAGTACCCCTGGTGTTTATGTGCTTCTTGGCAAGGTGGTTGGGTGCCAAGATGGGATATGAGTTCTGTCTGTCGTCTTACCACAGTTATGGAATCCCATTGCGGCAAAGCCGTCCACTGTGTCATCCACATTTCCCAGATTCACAACCCTCCATAGCAGAATGGTATTGATGGCTTTGGCTGCTTGTAAAACAGCAGCCCTCAGTGTAGATTTCCTCACTCGAAATTGATTCTCAACTGACCAGTAGCTTTCCAGTTTTGCAAGCTTCCACAGGGCAATTACCACACGCTTCTCCACTGTCAATGGGTCTCAGTCGTGTGTCTCTGCACTTTGCCGCGGGGGAAAGCAATTCACAAAGTTCTATGAAAGTGGCCTTGCACGTTTGGAAGTTTTGTAGTACTGCTGATTGTCTCATACCTGCAGTACTATGCAGTCCTACCAATCTGTGCTTGTGTGATGGCACCAGAGCCAATTCTATTAACTCAAAGGCTCGCATGAACATTGTGTTCACGGCATCCTGTGATTCATCCTTTTGCAGGAGTGCCATGCGTACGCTCTTGATATACTCCATTAGGTGCAGCAAGTTAAAAATTATCACAATGATTTGATGTACAACAGGATCCACGGGGGAGTTCATGCCCATACTTCGATGGAGTCTGCATAGGTAACCAGGGCCAAAAAGGGCATTAAAAAAACTTGTTGATTTCAAGCAAGGGGGGTGGGAGTAGATGAATGCATTATGGAATGCTGATGATATGAACCCACAGCTACCTGCTGCACTGTTATACTCCCTGTGCATGCTGGGACCAAAACCCAGAATGCAAAGTGGTACAGGCATAGTGGGATCGCTTACGGCAGTCTCCTTGCTAGGCCTAACTTTAAACTAAGTTGAGTTTTGCCCACAGTGGTGGATACGGGCCTTCAGCTTTACAAAATTGGGCAGTAAGAAATCAACCTTAACAAATTCAACTTTACTAAGGTCATGTTTATATTACGAGATAATCTCATTTTAGAACCAGATTTTCTGGTCTTCACAATTCATATAAGTTAAGACTAGAAGGGTTTTTAGATGTATACCAGGGGTTCTCATTGCCTTGCAGTCCCCTTCTGATCTTCCCCCTCTAAAAAACTATACACCACCAGGTGGGAGGGGAAACTAAAGCTTGACCCCAAACAACCCCTGCTGGTGAGGCTTGGAGATGGGACAAAGCCCAAGCCCCACTGATTGGAGGGAGTTAAAGTCCAAGTGTATCAGCCCAAAGTGGGAGGGCCTTTATTTTCAGCCCTCTCATTTGGGCTTTGCCTTGGGTGATGGGCCCCAGGTCCCAGCAATCCTAAGCCCTAGTGATTCTATTAAACTTATGTCAACACCTACACAGGCATGCACCAACAGTTCCTGCCCACTTCCTTAGCAGATCAGTGCAGTGGTTGCTAAGCTGTTCCATCCCAGGAGCAGCTGGGCAGCCACCATATGGAGCTGGAGCTGCGGCCAGAGTGGGCTGCGTGGCAGCTGCTGGAGCCTGGGATGTGGTTCTAAAAATGGCTACGACTCCAGCCCCGGCAAGTGGGGCAGTTGCCAGTTACATGGCCGCACCCCATATGCCAAGGCTGGAACTGGAGCTGCAGTGCTATTTTTAGTACCATGGTTTTGGCACCAGCAGCTGCCACGCAGCCCTTGGCCCCAGCTGCTCCTGGGCTGGGGCCAGGTATTCAAAATAGCATTGCGGCCCCAGCTTCAGCCTCGGCACGCGGGGCAGCCACCCGCCCTGCTGCTCAGTCCTGGTACTAGGGGGCTAGAGGGGGTTGAGGGGTGCAGGTCTCAGGAAGGCAGAAGGTGAGGGAAGGGGTAGGGGGAGAACTAAAGGGAATGGGGGGTGAGGAGAGGAAGGGGCTTATACTGAGGGGAAAGGAGAGGGCCAGGGCAAGAGAAGAAAGGGGAAGGCACCGAGGGGCAGGATGGAAGAGACACAATTGCCAGGGGGCCAAGAAGAGACAGTGAGGAGAAGGGGAAGGTGTCACTAGAGGTGGGTTAAGGGACGGGGCAGGGTGATGCTGGAAGTTGAGAGGGGAAAGGCAGTGGGGGCAAGAGGAAGGAAGAGGAGTGGGGAGGGGTGGTGCCTGGAGAAGAGGGGTTGAAAGGAGGGGTAGTCATGAGGAAGGCAGGGGATGGAGCAAGTTATGTGATGGTGTAGAGGGGCATGAGGAGAACTGGGGCATAGGGTCGTGAGGGGGTGGACACCAGGGAGAAAGAGGGCAAGGAAGGCTGGTGTTGGGAGGGCAAGGACAGTGAGGGAAGGGGGAAGCACCAGGAGAGTGCAGGGGGTAAGAGAAGGTGCAGGTGCCAGAGGGATTGTGGGGGTGAAGTAGAACGGAAGCCACAGGGAGGGGAGTGGAGGGATGGGCACCAGAGGGCAGAGGAGAGAGGCAGTGCAAGTGGGTAGAAGGAGGTGTTAGGAGAGGGGCAGCTACAGATGATCAGAATGAGGCTAGAGGAGTGGTGGGCAGTGGAGGGAAAGGTTGGGTGCAGTGGTCAGAGAGGATGGGGAGGGAGACAGGTCCCGGGGGCTGAGGAGAGTGAGAAGGGCAGAAGCCAGGACAGCAGAGCAGGGTGGGGGGCCAGTAGCGGGCAGCAACAGGCACCAGGGGAGCAGATGGGGCAAGGGGAGGGTGAGAGACATGGCAGCAGAGGAGAAAAGGGAGAGGTTTATAAGATATTTGTTAATAACTTGGGTGCCACGGTGGTACACATCCGAACAAGCGCACATGACCTCAATAGTGGTGCACAAGACAACTCACCCAACTCATGGATAGAAAAACTTAGAGGGAACACTGCTCAGCACCCCTTACTCACGCCAGTTTGAGACGTGACACTGCCATTGTCATTGACCCCAGCGCCTCCTGGACTAACACAGGAACTTAATGCCAAAAGCTCCAACTTTGATATTGACTTCCACTCTGGTACCAATGGGGGCATGATGTTTGCCAGGCATGTCAAACTCGAGGCCTACTGAGGGCCACACAAACAAAAACCGATAGCTTTCAGGGCCCCAATGTACTTCTATTGGAAAGTCATAATTATTATTATAGATTGTTTTAGGTATATTGTATAATAATTTTTCAGGTCTTGTTTGAATATAATAATTTAATATGTACAATTATTTGCTTATACTTTTTAAATATAAATTTAATGTGCTTTTTAATTATTTTTATATGATACATAACTTGTTTTATTGAAATAAAAACAAGTATAGACCAAAACAATAAAGGGAGAGACTCATATTTTAGAATAATTGCTTCAGCCTGGCAAACAATAGCCTTAGAATTTTATTTAAAGAAACACAGTGTAAACCAGGTACATGCTGATCTTTTTCTTTTGCCTTGGAATTTAAATTTGACATCTGTGTTGGCTGCCTTATTCTGCATCCATACCCTCTTCCCCTGCCTGTTCTAAGTGTCTATTTGTCCCCAGAAGGATTACCAAAACAAATCAAGTGGCTTGCAAAGCTGACCTTTATGCTATCCTTAGGATTTCTTAAACTTTGCACTTTCAAAGGTACGTGTATTATTCTTACAGAGATAATCCATGCAACACTAACAAGTTAATTGCCCTTTGACTGATGTACAAGCGCATATTTATTAGCAATAGCGGTATGCCCCAGTTACCCTTGACTGGCTGGTACTACTTAGATATAATACTAGATCATTTCCTTTTCCTTTTTTATTTTTAAAGCAGATGTTTTTTGAGCCAAATGGGTATCTTCTCCTGTATGAACCTGTCTGGGGATTGAGGTCAGCTGGGGAGGCTTTGCTTCATGTTCCCCTACTTGTGGAGATAAGATTAACATCTGCGCGGAACAGGGCATTCTCAGCTTTTGCTCCCAGGCTGTGGAATTCTCATCCTTGGGATATTTGCTTGGCACCAACACTAGCATTGTTTTGGCATCAGGCTAAAGCCACCCTTTTTATTTGTGCTTTTATTAATGTTTGAGTTTGCATATGTGTGTTCCTCCTCTTTATATGTTGTTATCTGGTTAGGTCCCTCTGAGGTCTCATATTTTAAATATGTTTGTATTGTGTATATATTTTTTTGTAAGCCACCTCGAATATTTTAAATAGAAAGGTGGGGTAAAAATATTAAATAAATAAATAAAATAAATTGGAAACCCATCCCAAGTTAAGTCTATAGAGCAGAAAACGAAATGAGAGGTAAAATGTAAGATAGATATCAGGTGTGCAAAGTGGGAATTGATGAGCAAATAGCCAAAACATGACAAAAAATTGATAAAAGGAAACTTTTTTTTACCCAATTCATCTGTGGAACTCACTGCCATTAAATAGCAGTGAGGTCAAAAGTTTGTAAGATTTTTAAAAGGATGAAGGCTTATTGATAATGGAAACATCTAAAATACCATAGGTAGGATAAAAAACAGATTAAAACCCACTCATGTTTCAGGTCATAAGCCAGCCACAAACTGATGGGAGTAAAGAAGAAACTTTCCCTATCCAGATATAACTGTCCACTGTAGCTTCTTGTGGACATGTGCAAGCACACTCACACCCCATCCTATGACACATCTTGTATTGGCCACTTTTGTAGCTACAATATTGGACTAGACTAGAGGGTCCCATTGGCTGATTTGGCAATGCCTACATTCCAAGGAAATCATGATACACATATTAACACAGTACAGTTAGGTACTTAAAACTCAGGACATATTAAAATTAAACTGGGAACCACAAATCAGCCGTGTGTGTGTGTGTGTGTGTGTGTGTGTATATTATTGTACTCTTGATTCCATTCCATTCGGTGGAAAAAAACTGTGTGCTATCATATTATTTGAGAAACAGTATATGACACCGTGCAATTAACACTGACTTGTGTGCTAGTACAAGGGGAAGAGCTAAAGGGCTGTGGTTCAATGCCTTCCCCACCCCCTCCAGAGCCAGGCACCCCCACGCCTCCATAACCTAATTCCTCACTCCTCCCCCCAGAGCCAGGCACCACCAACTTAATGCCTCCCCCAGAGCCAGGCACTTCCAGTCCCCAACAAGCTAATACCTCCCCCAGAGCCAGGCACCCCCAATCTAATGCCTTCCTCCTCCCCCAGAGCCAGGCACTCCTCAGGCACCCCCAACCTAATGCCTCCCCCAGAGCCAGGCACTCCCATCCCCCCAGCCTAATGCTTGGGTCCCGTTGCCGCCACACACTTCTTTCTCAGGCATTGGGGTAGCGTGAATACAGTGGCCAGCTGTGAGCAGGCGCTGGGCGCCGTGCGCAGAGCAGCCCTACTGGCCGTGAGCATATGCTGGGCGCCGTGCGCAGAGCAGTCCAGCTGTGAGCAGTCACTGCGGCACAGAGTGGCCTGGCTGGCTGTGATCTGTACTCCGAGTGGCCAGCGGGCTGCACTTTATTCTTTTATAAAATGTAGTGGCAGGCCACAAAAAACTTAGATTGGGCTGCACGCGGCCCTCAAGATGCGTGTTTGACATACCTGTTGTTCTTTGAGATGTGGTGTTCATGTCCTTTCTGATGATACTCACCTTCCTACCCCAATGTCAGAGTAGCCAGCAGGAAGGGTTGTCAAGGCTCTATATTGAAGACTTTTCCAATGCCATCCAGGGGGTGCCCAAGCCAACCCTATGACTAGTTGCTAGAGAAAAAATCTCCGAGCTAACGTCTCTAAGTGCACATAGACACCTATTTGGAATGGACATGAACAACACATTTTGAAGAACAACAGTTACGAGAAGGTACATAAACATTTTTTCTTCCGACAGCTTTTTTGTACTGTGACCCCTCAGAAAATGCTGTATTTACGACAGGGATGTTTTATAGGTAAGTCAGTGAGTTAGATGATCTACTTAAATCGTAGGCCCATACATATCAATCACACTGCTGTCTTGACACCTATTGATGGTTTGAGATATGGACATGCTCAGGTTTTGCCTTATGGACAAAAATAAAGTTATGGACTGGAAATTTAGATAACATCTCTGATTTTTATTTGATGTGTCCCATGTTTTCTTTAGTCTTACCATATGCTTTGAAAATAGTATAAAACCTCAAAGCTATAAACATCTTGGGAATGGAGTCCTTTTGTCACTCTGAACAAAAACAATGAAGAGTCCTGTGGGACCTTAGAGACTAACAGATTTATTAGGGCATAAATTTCTAGGGTAAAATCCACTTCATCAGATGAATTGGAGTGGAAGTTACTGAGGAGGGGTTTATATATTGTATTAATAAGACTAATAAAGTCAGGATGGAAGGGTTTTATTCATAGCATTTGGTGTGCAGCTGTGACTATCATGAGGGGAAATTGCTTTTGTAATGTCTTAACCAGTTGAGATCTTTATTCAGTCATAAATTGATTGTATTGAATTTGTAAATGAACTCACGTTCAGCTGTCTCCCTTTGTAATCAGGTTTTGAAATACTTTGAAGAAGGATGGCTGTTTTTCAAAACCATTACTGTGAATGTCCAGGGAGGTTAAAGTGTTCCCCTACAGATTTATGTATGTTACTATTCTTTATGTCTGATGTGTGTTCATTTATCCTTTGGCGTAGAGAGTATCTGGTTTGGCCAGGCTACATGGCAGAAGAGCATTGCTGGCACTTTGACATATCACGTTAGTGGATGTGAAGGTGTGGCTTATGTGGTTAGGTCCTTTGATGGTGGTGTTTGTATAAATATGTGAACAGAGTTGGCAACAGAGTTTGTTGCAGGAATAAGTTCCTGGGTAAGTGTTTCTGTGTTGTGTTGGCTGAACAAAATGTTACAGTTCCTTCAGATGTTCACATCTAAACATTGACTTACCACAGCTTTGAAACTTTGCTGTGCAGAAGAAAAAGGTGCTTTTAACAATATTAATTTAAATGAAACAAGGACAGAATTACAAATAGTTTCTTTACCTAGACAAATATTTTTTAGTAGTTTGCCTTCAAGACAGTACTGTAATGTATTTACATTTCTTTTGTCTCTCCTGCTTCTGGTTGCATACTTCTAGTTTTGAATGAGGTAGTAACTGAATAGTCAGCTCAGAAAACTAAGGTTCTGTTGGACTAGCCTTTTAGTATAGTGCAAGTTTTATAGGAAAGACCAACATCGCCTATGGTCCCTGGAACATTTTCTCAGATATACTGTAGATTTAACCATTTAATGTGGAAACAAAAACAATTGAATGTTGAGACTAAAAATTCTGAATTTGCTTACTATTCGCTAATTATTTACTTGTGGATTGCCCTTATCTTTGTAGATTATAATGACTGCTCAGTTTTACAGTTAGGAAGTCCACCATCTTTAACTCCATGAGAGATTCTACTTCTGTGAAATTCCACTGTGCTTTGTTCCTGTTCTACGTCCATTGTTTTTACTTAAGAAAGCTTTTGGGAAGGGATGAATGGCACATAAATAAATATTTTTGTCTTACTGTTTTTGAGGGCTCAGGTTATAAGGCTCTTTGCCTGGGACTGAAGCACTTGGGATGGGCTTGGTTCCTCTGCACCCAGGGCAGTGGGGCCTGGGCTTTGCCCCTTCCTCCCCCAGGGTGGTGAGGATTGGGCAGGCTGAGGGTGTTGAGTACTATTTGCTGTTTGAAAGGGGTCTTTCATAAATTGTATTTTCTGCAACTTGTCTTAACTTCATTCCTCATGGAAAGAATTCTGCAGGGTCTGGAGAGGAGTTGTCCTTTTAAGACTTGGAAGTTCCCTTTCTTCGTTGATAATGGGAGTCCCATACATTCAGAATTCTTCCATGCACAAATCAGAAGAGAGGCTGTTGGTTGGTTTGATAGCCATTTAAAATAGCTTTACTTGCATGATTTAAATATACATTTGAATGAGCCTCATCCAATTTTAATATCTGTGTCATGAACTGAAATAAGGGAAATAATGCAGTAGGGATGGGATTAGGGATGTTAGTTGTTTAAACGATTAATTGATACATTTGGTATTATCACTTAATAATAGGTAGGCGGTAGGAGCCAGTGCCCATAGGGAACCAACTTTAAGATGGCTCTCTGCGTGTGCCAGCTCCGGAAAATCACCTGCCGCCCCCCTTGCTGCCTCCCACAGAGGCAGCGAGGAAAGGGGGTAGGCGGGAACTGGAACCGGTGCTCAGGCAGAGGTGGCTTAAAAGCTGGCTCCCGCCTGTTCCTGCCCCCATGAGTAAAGGTGAAACCACTAAAATTTCAATTGGTTACATGTTTACAAAAAACACAATATTTAACATCCCTAGTAGGGATGTTCAGCAGGCTCTTTGTTTTTCTTTAATTGCATCCATTGTAGGTGACATTCTAATTGTGTGAACAATGTCTCTAAGCCTTATGTGTCCATTTTTAAGATAGAGTAATTTCTTATGTGACTAGCTTTGCAATTTATGGTACAATCTGGGTGTTATCAAAACCAATGGGAAAACTGTCAGCTTCAATGTGAACAGGCATGTGTCATTACCTGAAGCGCTGGATGCAACAATGGAGCCAATTTTAATGAGATCTAGATTTGTATGTTGAGTTTGGATGAAAAGCTGATGGAAGAGTTAATTATGATTGTATTTGGAATTAGCAAATATATTCAGAAGCAGTAACTATTATTGTGTTTAAGGCTTAAACAAATTCACCAGACACATAAGATTAGCTTGAGCATATCTGGGGTCACTGCCAGCAGGAACCATTGAAATACCTTAGTAAGGTGTTCATCTTCTCATTATAGCATCAAGCAGTGCAGGTGAAGGGAGGCAGGAGTCAGCACCCCACAAACACTGGTTCCACTTGCTCCGCAATCCCCCGTATCACAGGCAGCGGCACGGGAGGAGGAGAGGAAGGACAGGGCAAGTGGCTCTGCAGGAGCCAGAGCTCATGGGGAGCCATCTTAAAAACTAATACAGAGGCAGTAGGGGCAGGGCTGTGTGTAACCGAGTGGGTTAACCGATGAGATCAGGCTCATCGGTTAATCGTGTACTCGGTTACACGTTCACAACCCTAATCTTAATTAAAATATTTTTCCAGTAAAAATACTAAATTTTATTCTCATAAATGTTTCACTTTTTCAGGAGTAAGAAAATCTTAAGCAAGAAAAAACTGAAAAGGAAACAGAAGACCAAATCGAAAGTGAAAACACGAAACAAGGTAAATGATGTGGATCCATATGTTCATTTTCAAATAGACTACATATCTTTGCATAAACCAAAATAATTTCATGTGAGGTACTGATAAAAGAATGTTACCAAACATAGTAATATCTGATGTCTTTTTTAAGAAATAAAAACAGCAGTTTTTGCATCAGTCCCAATTCTCCATTTTGCCTAGTGCCTTGATTTTTAACAAATTTCTTTCTGACAATTGATGGTCCAGAGCGGAAAATACAAGTATCTCTGTATGAGAGAATATTGTGAGGTGAGACAGGTTGCTGTCAGCTATATGCATATAACCTGAAAAATTGATGTATCTATCAGAGGCGCAGTAGTTGGGGAGGACTGTCGGGCGCACATATGCCTGGAGGCTGGCTCTGCAGAGTCTCTTGCCCACTCCTACACTGCCTCCCACAGATACAGTGATACAGAGGCAGCACTGCAGAGTGTCAGGGGGCTCCAGGAGTGCATTGGCTGCTGGCCCTGCCCCTGGGGACTATCAAATAATTGTGTAACCAATTAGATTTTGTGCGGTTATGTGATTATTCAGTTAAACAATATTGAACAGCCCTACTAGAATTACTTCTAGAGACTGTAGAGGACATATCTGACCATAGCAGAGTTAAGTGTTTTAGTCAATGTGCAGAAAAAGGACTGGGGATTTCATCCCATTCCAGACTTGAGGAATCTGAAAAAATATATTGAGAAGTTTGTTTCCTATGTTAACGTTGGCCTCCATTGTTGCTGAGTTTTCAGTCATGGCTTGGTTTGTGACTCCATTATAAAATATATTCATCTTATAAATAATCAATTGAACAGCCATCAAAAGTATTTGAGGAAGCAGGGTATTTTCATTTACCCTAATTTGACGCCTGGTTATTTAAGGCTTCTGAGTATGACAGTCTATTAAACCACATTGTTTTTACAACCACCCTTTTCTTGCATCTGGCAGGCCTGGGTTCACTACGGACAAAGGCTGCTCCGTTGGAGGCAGCTCAGCCTTTCTCTGTGGGGAACTTGGGACCACCTCAGAGAGAGGCTGTTTTGTGGCAGCCTCCCCTTCCCCTGCTGCCATGCTGCTGCTTCTGATAGCATCAGCAATGTTGGTAAGGGGGTCAGGTGGCACTGCAGAGCTAGTTGTGGGGAGAGCTGGTTTTTAAGTCGGCTCTCAACAGTATTGGCTCCTGAGCAGATGCCCAAACACACATTTTGCAGGGAACAATGCCTGTAACCAAGATGATTCTTGGCATTTCTTTCTGGACACTAGATGGCTTAAAATTATATTGTTGAATGTTATACATTAATAGAAATGTCTGTACCTATAACCGTATGGTTGCATTCTACTATAGTAGTGGTGTCCAACATGCTAGCCATTAGCCACATGTGGCTATTTGGCTAGTTGTGTGTGGCTAGTTGGCTATAGCAATAGCCACTATCATGGCTACTGCTTCAGAACTGGTCAAGACATCATGGCACTTTAGCGGGGTGGGTAATAATTTTTGACCAGGGATCACTTCAGAATTTTGAAGTAGCCCCAGGTTGACCATATGGGGTGGGGCTTCAAGTAGAAGGGTAGGCCAGGACACTTCCATGCTTCTCCACCCACAGACCCTGATTGGCCTGGTGATGGGGGAACACGCAAAGTCTTTGTCTCCTCCCCTGCCCTCCCCCCCCCCTCCCCCACACCGAAGACAGATGGCGGTTCCCTCTAGGTCAGTGGTCTCCAAAATTTTTACAGCTAAAATCACTTTTTAAATGTCAGGGCAAGCCAAGGTCTTCCCCAAGACCCTACCCCTTCCTTGAGGCCCTTCCTTCTCCATTACCTCCTCTCCATCGCTTGCTGTCCCGTCCTTACTCACTCTCACTGTGTTGAGACAGGAGGTATGGGCTCTGGGGTGGGAATGAGGAATTTGGGTGTAGGAAGGGGTGAAAGGTGCAAGCTCTGGGAGGGAATTTACGTGAAGAAGGAGGTGGAGAAGGGGATGCTGGCTTGGG
Source organism: Pelodiscus sinensis (assembly GCF_052426305.1). Classification (NCBI taxonomy): domain Eukaryota; kingdom Metazoa; phylum Chordata; order Testudines; family Trionychidae; genus Pelodiscus; species Pelodiscus sinensis. Next base: position 271,072,770 of record NC_143052.1, read on the forward strand.
GAGAGGGCTCCAGGCTGGAGAGTGTTTGGGTCAGGTGGAGGGTTGGGGTGCTGAGCAAGCCACAGGCTTGTGAATGTGGGGGGTGCAGGAGTTTAGGTTGGGGTATATGAGGGGCTCAGGGCAGGGGATTTGGGTATATGATGGGCTCAGGGCACAGGTTTACATTGTGTGGGTGGTGCGGGAGTGTTGAGGCACAAGACTGGAGTGTGCAGGAGTTTGGGGATGTGAAGGGCTCAGGGCAGGGGGTTCAGGTGTATGATGGGCTTTGGGTTGAGGTGGGTGGAGGGGTGCAGGAGTTTTATGATGCTACAGCCAGATGAGGGCTTTGCCGCAATTGGGGGCTTGTTGGCCAGGCTTAATTTTTAAATAAAACTTTGTCCAACACAAAACCTTGTCTTTCTTTATGGGAGGGGAGGGGAACCTGTTTTGAGTCAGTGACTCCTGACCCACATAAAAATCAGCCAGGGACCACACAAATAAGAAGCAAAACAACAATCCCTCCAAAGCCCCCTAAGCCTCACTGATATAGTCCCAACTGAGAATCCTCACTTCCCTGGCACTCTAGCCCTGATCGGGGGCGGGGAAGGTAGGCTAGGTAGGACTGAAGTTCAAGGTCTCAGGCCAGATTATCTCTTCTAGGGTTCCAGGGTTAGTGGATTTTGTGAGGCCCCCTAGACTCTGAGGTGGGGCCAAAAATGAGTTCAGTGTGTAGGGCAGAACTGACAATGAGTGGGTAGGGCAGAACTGACAATGAGTGGGTTAGGGATGGGGTGCAGAATCTGGGTGGGAAGTAGGGTACAGGAGCAAGCTGGTGGTAGGTGTCTGGCCAGGAGAGAGGGGGCAGGAGCAGGGTGCTGGTGGGTGTCTGGCCAGAGGACAAAGGCGGGGTGCTGGTGTGTGTTTAGCCAGGGGACTGGGTGAAAGTTTGGCCAGGGGGCAGGAGCAGGGTACTGGTGGAGGTCGGGCCAGGGGCAGCTTGGCCAGTACCTGGGATTGTCTCCAGGGACGAGGCTCTCAGGCAAGATCTGCAGGCAGTGCTGGAAGAAGCACTTGCCGCTCCTTTAAGAAATCCAGCACTCTGGATCCTCTGCTGTCATGTTAACTCCCCCCCACTGCCTCTCTGGAGCATGGGGAAGGGAGGGAAGAAAAGAAAGTGTGTGTGCTGCTGTGAAGAGGGAGGAGCAGTGCACGTGCTTCCAGAAAAGCCGGCTCTCACACAGAGCTTCATGATTTCCCTCCATATGCCTCAAATGAGGGGTGGGAGGTTGTAGTGCCAGTGCAGTCTCCTTGTTGCACGTACGGGAAACAAGAGGGAGCTTGGATCACTACCTTGGGATCGACTGGCAGTGCCCCTATGATCAGGGTGGGTTGGTGACCATTGCTCTAGGTGCCTGTGCCCTGACAGTGGGAGAAGACTTCACATGTTCCTTTGCCCCGCCCCCAGGTTAATCTGAGCCTGGAGGATGGGGAGCTTGCGAAGTCTCATGCCCTGCCGCCGCCCTGCAATGGAGCACCACACTTAAAGTCATCTGCCAGCTGAGCGGCAGTTGACTTTTAAGTGCAAAGCTCCTTGCAGGGCGGGAGGAGATTTTGCATGCTCTCCCTGCCCCCAAGTCCTGATTGACCTTGGGGCAGGGGGAGCAGGTGAAGTCTTCCCCTGCCCTGCCAGGAGTGCACGGTGCTTAGAGTCAACTGCAAGGGTTGACTCCAAGCGCCACGTGCTCCCCGTCCCTACGCCTTGATTGGCCTGGGAGTGGCAGGGCCTCTGCAGGCTGGATCAACCCACTTGGTAGGCTGGATCTGGCCTGCGGAGGCCCTTTTGCTCACCTCTACACTATAGCTATGTCAGCTTCTGTTAAGCATGTTCCAGTTACTTAAATTTAAAGGGCTCTGAACTGCACTTCTGTACTCGAACGAACTCGGCAGTGGGGGCTGACGGTAGATTTGGTAACTGTGTGCTTCAGTCTCTGCTTCACTCTGTTCTATCCTCTTGGTTATTTTCAGCACTGCTTATCCAACTGTCCCATGAGTGGGATACAGAGTCAATGCAGAAATGAAGGTTGGTTATTTGTAAACAGAGTTCCTCAGTATGACTCTGCATAGTCACATTTCCACCTGTCTTCTGCTTTGTCTGAGTTCTTTGTCTGAGTTGGGTTGGCAGTGGAGGGACTGAGAGAGGTCTAGGGGAGAGGGCATGCTCTCAAAGACGTATGAGTGCTTGCTCATGTCAGTTCCATCCAAGGTGTACATGTGCCCACATGTGTGGCCACTGGAGATTTTTGCCTTAGTGGTATCTGTAGGGCAAGCTGTGGTGCCCTCTTAAATGCCACGCACATGCTGTGGTATATCAGGTTCTGCTGGTCAATGCCCTCTCAGTTCCTTCTTCCTGATCATGGTGGTCAATCGAGCCCCTCTTTGTTTGACAAGAGCTAGCAGTTCTCTTCCCTTGGACTTTGTGCCTTTGTCCCTTTTTTTTGTACGTTGTTGTTAAGGGTCCCAGCTAGGACTTTGTCCCTGGCAGGGCATGACTTTGGATTCTAGGTTTAAGCCCTCCTCAGACTGCAGCAGGCCTATGTCTGTGAATAATCCTCAAAGCAGCTGCCTTAAGTGGTTGGGAGAGTCACAAATCAAGGAGCATTGACAAATCTGTAGGAGCTTTAGGCTCCACATCCAAAAAGAGAGAGAGAGAGAGATCTCCGAGCTCTTCTGGTGGAGTCCACCCTGTGCCTGACTTGTGAGCCTTTCTAGAGCCCTCACTGAGCACATCAGCCTGTGTGCACTGTGTACCACTGGCATCTGGTGCTTCCTGGCACTGTTCATTATCGCCTGCACTGAAGAGGATTTTAATTTCACTTTTGAATTTTTATGCTGTTTAACTACCTGATTCTATAGAAATTAAATTTTTGTTTTGAGGCTGCACCTTGTTTTATTTTGAATGAGACATGGACATCTGGGCAGAACAGTTATATAATGCTAGTGGTAGTGTATTCTCATGCTCGATGCTCCATGCGTCTGCATTAAATTGGGAATGCTAGCTGGTAAAATGATGATGGCTTTAACTTCTAGGTTGGCAGTCACAAACTGGGATCTCAGAGTCAGTCTGTACTTTAGGATTTGTTGGAAGTTTGTTAACATTCTGTTTAGTGTGTGACTCAGGGAAAAAAATCGGACTTTGCTGTTTGTATTTGCTCTCTAGTCCTAATGAGTGAGAGGTAGTAAAAATGAACTTTTGTCAGGAAAAATTTTTTTTTTTTCGAATGCATACATAGGGACCTCATCTATTTAACATGAACATGCTTTTTCTGCAGTAAACGTAATCACATTTTAATATTAAATTTTTTCTTCTGTGCCAGTGTTTTGCTAAATATTTCTCCAGAATCCCGTTTGTTGTCATTTCATGTCCTTTGGATAAAACTAGCTGCAGACTAAACTATTGTTTGCAGTGTTTTGGGGACACTGGTAGTAATGGAAGAGGTATGGATTCCCAGGCCTATATCAGTGTAGTATGAATTACCTTTAATATAAAAATTGAAGTCTCAGTTGATTCTGAAATCCTAGTCTTATGGTTTTCTAAGAGTGGTAGCTGTGTTAATATGTAATTTTAAAAACAACAAGCAGTCCTATGGCACCTTAGAGACTAATACATTTATTAGGTCATAAATTTTTTAGTAAAAACTGATTCATCAGATTAATTGGTACCGAATCCAGGGTATAAATGGCAGCAGAAGAAGTTACCTGTCAATTGTAGAACCAGAATTAATAAAGCTAGTGTGGCTATATATATAGTGTGGCTACATCTCATTCATAGCATTTGATGTGGACATGCGAATATCAAAGGTGGGGATATTGCCTTTGTAGTGTGTTAACCCGTTAAGATCAGTATTCAAGCCTAAATTGATAATATTGAACCTGTAAATAAACTCCAGTTCAGTTGTCTCCCTCTGTAATTGGGTGATAAAAGAAGGACTACTTTAAAATTCATTATATAATGTCTAGGGAGGCTAAAATGTTTCCCTACAACAAGGCTTTTCAACTTTGGAAACCCTGGGGGCCACAATGATACTCACAGCACATGCCAAGGGCCACAACTTAAGTGTGGTTGCATATACATGCAAATATATATGCAAATACCTTCTTTCACACTGATGGGCAAGACTACACAACACACAGGCCCCATTTAAGTCAGTTCTGCTGATATTAATAAAATGCAATATTTACCCTATTTCTACCCATATGACAGCACTTTTAATGAGCAGTGACAGTCCAGGAATTGAACTACAGGCAGTCCCTGAGTTATGCGGATCCGACTTACGTTGGATCCGCAGTTACGAACGAGGCTTTTCTTGCCCCGGAGGACGTGAGCGGCGGGACGCCCAGATGCGCCATGGTCCCACCGCCCGCGTCCTCCGGGGCGAGAAAAACTGCTCCGCGTCTCCCTGGTCTGCTGGGGAGGAGAGCCCCCCCACAGCAGACCAGGGAGACGCGGAGCAAAGCCACGGAGGATGTGGGTGGGACTGCGGCGCATCTCTGCACTCCCACCACCCACGTCTCCCTGGTCTGCTGGGGGGGGGCACAGCTAGTGCGCTCCCCCCCCCTTAGCAGACCAGGCTTTTCTCGTCGACGACTCCTGGGGTATGGCAGCTGGGGCGCTGCCGGGTTGGTCCTCAGGGGTGAGAAAAGCTGCTCTGCGTCTCCCTGGTCTGCTGGGGGGGAGTCGTCTCCCCCCCCGCCCCAGCAGACCAGGGAGACGCAGAGCAAAGCCGCGGAGCATGCGGGCAGCGGGACAGCCCAGACTCGCCGTGGCTGTCCCACTGCCGGCGTCCTCGGAGGCTTTGCTCCCCATCTCCCTGGTCTGCGAGACGCGGAGCAAAGCCGCGGAGCATGCGGGCAGCGGGACAGCCCAGACGCGCCGCGGCTGTCCCGCTGCCGGCGTCCTCCGAGGCTTTGCTCCCCGTCTCCCTGGTCTGCTGGGGGGAGCCCCCCCTCCTTCAGACCAGGGAGACGTGGAGCACGCGGGCAGGGGGACAGCCCAGACGCGCCGCGGCTGTCCCGCTGCCAGCGTCCTCCGAGGCTTTGCTCCCCGTCTCCCTGGTCTGCTGGGGGGAGCCCCCCCCCCAGCAGATCAGGGAGACGCGGAGCAAAGCTGCGGAGGATGTGGGTGGGACTGCGGCGCGTCTCTGCGGTCCCGCCACCCGCGTCTCCCTGGTCTTGTGGGGGGAGGGTGCAGCTAGTGCACCTCCCCCCCCCCAGCAGACCAGGCTTTTCTCGCCGACAACGCCTTGGGTAGAGCAGCTGTCCGGCAGCACCACTCCTCGGCGCTACTGGACCAACCCGGCAGCACCCTAGCTGCTCTGCCACAGGCGTCCCCTAGTCAGCCGCTGCTGAAACTGACCAGCGGCTGACTACAGGAAGCCCGAGGCAAAGTTGCTCTGCCCCAGGCTTCCTGGAATCAGCCGCTGATCAGTTTCAGCAGCGGTTGACTTGGGGACACCTGGGGTAGAGCAGCTGGGGTGCTGCCGGTTGGTCCCCGCAGTGCTGAGGTGCGGCGCTGCGGGGACCTACCCGGCAGCGCCCCAGCTGCTCTGTCCCAGGTGTCCAAATTCAGCTGCTGTTGAAAATGATCAGCGGCTGATTCCAGGAAGCCCAGGGCAGAGTAACTCTGCCTCGGGCTTCCTGTAGTCAGCTGCTAGTCAGTTTCAGCAGCGGCTGAATCTGGATGCCAGTTCCGACTTACATACAAATTCAACTTGAGAACAAACCTACAGTCCCTATCTTGTACGTAACCCGGGGACTGCCTGTACTAAAATGCATATCAACAGAAAACCGTTATATTGACTCGTCATTGTGGAACGTGTTTCCAGTGAAAGCCATGTTCAAAGGATCCCACCTGCGGGACTTGTGTTGAGCTTCCACGTAAACCCAAACTGCATCTTGGGAACGCAAACGAACGGGCCATGTGTTGAGTAGTGCTGCCCTACAGGTTCATGTGTGTTACCATTCCTGCTGTCTGATTTGTGTGCATTTATCGTTTGGTACAGAGACTATTTTGACCAATATATATGGCCAAATACCAAAGCACTGCTCATTGTTTTTATGGTTTTCTTGTTATTGCTAGGTAATGCAGCATATGGTGTAGTGTGAAATTTCTTTATTTGAAGACTTGTGGTTTATTTAGGTTTATGATAAAGAAAAATACACATGCAGGTAAAAATTGCTAATCACTATACATTACAAATAAAATGCTGCTTTTCTCTGCTACATGGAGTTGTAATCATTCAGACTTGAGAAAATAATATTTTTATCACTGGTTAAAGGGATAATGAGACTTTGATTTTGCTCTTTAGTGAAATTTGAAAAGTTTTAAATAAAGTTTTAATTGACTTTATACATAGAAGAATTAATGTTCAACCAAAATTAACATATTACTGTTTTTCAGACAGAAAATTTGGAGAATACAATAACAATACCAGATATCAAATTACACAGCAACCCATCAGCTTTTAATGTTTACTGCAATGTTCGCCATTGTGTTTTGGAGTGGCAAAAAAAAGAAACATCCTTAACTTTGGCTTCAAAGAACACTGTGCAAAGCGGAGATTCAGATAGTGATGAAGAGGAGGAGTCAAAAGAGCCACCCCTCAAGCTTCCAAAGGCAAGTAATCCTGGATAGTTTTTCATGTGTAACTTTATAGTCTACATGGCACATCTTTGACAATTGTATTGATTAACATGAATTTAACCTTTTCTCAGTTGGATCCTGTTACTTTATGACAAGTTGTTGGGAACATGTAATTATCATGCAAGAGCAGAAGAGTATCCATCTAGGCCAGTACCTTCTCTGACAGTGGTAGCTACTAGATGCTTCAGTGGACTAAAAGAAACCCAGAGGTGGTCATGTAAGAAATAATTCATAGGAGAAGTTTCTTTTTTATTCTCTGAGTTTGAGGGTTTATATTACTTCCAAACATTTAAGTTTATAATCCTATCTAATGTAGTTGTGAATATTTTTATCCTCCATATAAATATTTAGTCTTTTCTTGAAATCTTGCTTAGCTCTTGGCTGCATTGTTTTGTGGCATTGATTTCCACAAGTTTTTCTGTTTACTGAGGTTTGGAAAAATATTTCAGTAATAGCTTTTAGAATGTAATGACTTCAGACATATTGCTATTAGTGTATAAGAGGACAGTGTTCAATAATGGAATATTGGAAAGAAAAGCTGATGGGAATGGATAATCTGCTTTATTTTTCTTACCTGCATATTCAGTTTGTTCATAGTTGCATTTAGCTATTGAGTATGCCTTTTGTGAATTGTATTTTTCCCACCAGTTACTATTCAATTAATATGTAATCTGTTAATCTTGTTTTCTGCTATCTTTCATTGCTGAGGGTTCAGAGGGGCTTGGGCAAAGCAGTTTTCCATAGTTTGTTTTATGCTATTTATCATGAGAAGATTGAATTACGGTAAATACTTCTAAAACTGCCTTTTTTATATTGGTTTTATTTCCTGGAAAACAGTAAACTTGCAATTGTGTGAGTTTACAAATGTTTAGTCATGAAAGGTTAGGTTGCAAGCTCTGAGAGAAGTCCAGAGAACTTTAATGGGACTTAACCAAACTAGATAACTGGGCATCATGGCAGACAAAATTCAATGTCAATAAATCAAGTACTGCATGTTGAAGAGGAAGAAGGATTGGTGTTAGTAATGCACTTTACAGGGCTCTAAATTAACTGTATTATCTCATTGAAAGTTTGCTCAGGGTGTAGCATAAGTCAACAAAGTAAACAAAATTTAAGATGCATAAAGAGTGGAATGAAGAGATATGGGAAACAGCGTAATTATGTAAGTCACTAGTATGGCTTTATCTAAATTACTATGTGAGTACTGCTGTCCCTGGCTCCGAAAGAATATTTGAGAATTAGAGGGGTTCAGAGATGGACAAAAATGAGTAAGAGTAAAAAAAAAAAAAAAGTTAAATTATGAAGAGAGCAAAAATAATCTTGTTAGTCTCATTTCTAATAAGAGAAAATATGAGAAGAGTACAAAATGAATGGTATTCAGAAGAAAGGTTGTGAGCTTCCATTCTTCCTGTTTCAAAACACAAGCACCAAGGGGATAGACATTCAACTAAATATAAAATTGGTTCATTTTAAAACTGATAAAATGAATACTACATAGCAGTTATGTTCTTATGTTTTTAATTACATTATTGAAAATTTGGAACAGGTTAGTTTTTAGCCCGGTAGCTCAGTATGGCTCAAAGGGATTGGATTCTTCTGTGTGTGGTTTGTAGTAATCAGTGCTTAATGAAGGACAGGAGGAAATCATAAATTCTTATTTCAGGTTGTAAAACTGTCTCTAATTACTTCCAGGAAGTGGGATGATCTCACATATACCTAGTGTGGCTATTTTTTTTGTACATTTCTTTGAGGTATGTGGTGGGTCTGGAGACAGGATACAGAGCTAGATGGATCCAAAAGTTTTCTTTGCCCACGAAAGCTTATGCTGCAATAAATCTGTTAGTCTATAAGGTGCCACAGGACTCCTCGTCGCTGATCCAATATGGCAATTCCTAATTAAGGGTGTAGAGCCTGTTCTCCTTGTAAATTTGGTTAATAGCTTCTGAAGGAGGAGATGTAAATGTTGCCTCCCTGATTTGTTTACTAGGGAGGGAAGGGATTTGTGATTTTTGTTTTTTGGTAGCTAATATTCCAACATGTTTATTGACTTTGTCATTTAATGAAAATGGAACGAGTGGCAATTTATGTGAATGTAAAAAAACAAGCCGTTTTAAATATATTGGGTGCTCTACACAGCAAGGCTTAACTCAAAATAAGCTTAGCAAATAGTTACGTCACTTGCGTAGCTTATTTCAAAATAGCTTATTGCACAATTGGGAGCATATACACAGCACTTATTTTGAAATAGAGCACTCTTCCTCCAACTTCCCTTATTCCTTGTACAATGAGGGTTACAGGATTCAGAGTAAGAAGTCCTCCAGCTTGACAATATTTTGACATTTTTTGAAATAAGTGCCTGCTGTGTAGACATGGACTAAGTTATTTTGAAATAACACTAGTTATTCCAATCTTGCTGTGTAGATGTACCCATTTACTACTTGGCCTTTCTAGAAATACTTTCACAGTACGGCAGTATAAGAACAGCATGGATAAAATTTTCAGAAGTGACCTAAGCATCAGATTTTCAAAGTTATTTTGGTACCTAAAGATGCTGTCAGACATCTAATGGGGCTTTAAAAAACCCTCCTTCAAATAATAGATAATTAATATTCATTGTAATAATTTGGAAGTAGGCATTTAAATTGCTTATGTGCACATCTGCATCATTAAAGTGCTTTTGAATATCTGCATCAGAGTGCTTTTGAAAATTGGACCTTTTAGAGCCTCACAGCTTGTCTACAGTGCACCAATTGCTGTGCATTACTTGTGTCGTGGACTGTGTTACGGTGCAGTGGAAATCCAGGATGCAGCTTAATGGACTTTCAGTGCTCTGTAGTAATATCTTTATGGTGAGTTACTGTTCATCAAGATGGTATGCTGTAGCTTCACACTTTAGCTTGCTGCACAGTATCTCTGTGTAGTAAAGCTCTACACAAGCTTGTTTTGTTGAAAGTCAATATGATTTAAGACCTTAAGTGACTAAATTATTTTTGAAAAATGGAACCTTGACTCCTAAGTCCTTAAGTGCTTTTGAGAATGTTACCTTCATCAGTAGGTGATTTAGGATATGATATTTCTTATGCACAAATATATATTAGTGATTTTGGCATAGGCTACTTAGTAGGGATGTTAGAAATAATTTCTTTTAGTAATCGTGTAGCCTCCTGGTCCCACTCCCGGGGAGCCCCATGCTGCTGCCTCTGTATCAGAGTGGCAGGTGGGAACTAGTTTGAAAATTGGCTTCCTGCACAGACTGGCTTCCACCTGCTACCCTGTGCTGCTGCCTCTGATATAGAGGCAGCAGTGTGGGATGGCAGCAGTTCCTGTTTGCACAGGGGCCCGAGCTCCCTTTGGATGGAGGGTGCTCCAGCATCCCACAGTGCAGCCTTGGTTCATGAGGAGCTCGGGCGTCCCGCGGACAAGGGCTGCTGCCGCCCCACGCTGCTGCCTCTGATACTGAGGCAGCAACATGGGGTTGCAGGCAGGAGCCAGTTTTTAAACCGGCTCCCTGCACAGACCAGCTAACTCCTGCTGCCTCATGCTGTTTCCTCTATATCAGAGACAGCAGCATGGGGTGGTAGGCAGCTCCCCTGTATGCTCTTCCTTTCAAACTTGGACTGGTGGGCTAGGATTGAGACAGTCTGCCAGTCCAAGTTGTAAATACAGAGTAGGGCTGTTAAATATTGGTTAATTGAATAGTTGATTAACCTCATGAATTCTTATTGGTTACTCGACTATTCTATAGTCCCCAGGTGTGGGGCCGGCAGCCAGTACGCTTTGACCCCACTTGCGAGGAGCCCCCTGCCACTCTGGAATGCTCTGTATCTGCCAAGGAGCCAGTTTAAAAACCATCTCCCTTTGTAGACCGGCTGATACAGAGTCAGCAGCACAGGTTGGCAGCATCCCCTGTCTGCCATGGGCTGAGGTCCCGGACCCAGTGCAATCCTGAACTGAACCGAATTGCCTGCCTCCTAATACACTTGAAATGCAGAGCCACAGCGGAGGTAGGTCCTGGCCAGCCTGCTAAAAAAAATTTCCTGGTGGGAGGGAAATGCATGTAGTCTATAATATTAACCGATAAGTTTCTGCTTGTCGGTTAATCGACTATATTATTACATCCCTGATACAGAGCACACGGAGGCAGGGGCAGAGGGTGGGGGGGAGGTGGCGGGACTTACAGTTAACCAGAACTGTTCACAGTTAAGCAATAGCTCATTGATTAAACAGTTAGCCAGCTAGCTGCTAACATTCCTCCTACTGAGCTCATTTTGCTTAAATTAATATAAATGGGGAGAGCTGCTGCAGTTGTTTTCAAATCTCATTTGAATAATTACTAGACTTATTTTCTTTGACTATGATACTGGGCTAAACAGAAAATATTGCTAAAGATCTTTTGTTATAATCAGATGAAAATGGAAGTTAAAAGAAAAACCTATACCTAACTTTTTCTACTTTCATAGCTCCTCCAGTGCTAAACTTGTTGAGACTGAGGCCTGGTTTATAGCAGAAAATTTGGTCACCGTAATTCAGTTGCTCATGAATGAGACATATTCACACCCTTGAGTGGTGTAGTCAAGTTTACTGAAGTCCCAATGTAGAAAGCAGCAGTTAGAGCAAGAATTCTTCTGTCAACCTAGCTAGTGCCGCTCAGGGAGGTGGATTACTTGCAGTGATGAGATGTAGATGTAGATGGTGTCTTACTGAAGGGCTGTGTCGCGTTACATGTTAAGGGTAGGTAAGCCCCTGGAATGCTTATTTTTAATTCATTTCCAGAATGCTTTTCCAATTAACAGTAAAGCTGGTAGTTGAAAACAAGCTGAAATAATTTATTTTACTTTTACATAAGATACACTAACAAATAAACCTCAGTGAAATGTCTAGTTTGGTGTTCTGAAATCTGATAGGCCAACAAGCAGACCAAATTGTTTTGTAAAAGTGTTTTTTTTAAATAGAGATCTGAATAAAAAATTATTTGAAAATTCCTGTAAACTGATGTTGAAGCAAAATGTGCTATTTTCCTAAACTGTGATGTGCCTTTGTTAGTCTTGATGCAAGGATTTTGTATTCTTTCTACGATGCAAGTATCAGAACAGTTTCAGAATTGAATTGGTGACATGACCTTTTTGTACTGAAAGTAATGTTTGTACTTGCCTGATCTTGTACTCATTGAAGAGATTGAAATTTTTGCTATTGACTTGAATAGGGAAAGATAAGTCCCTAACTGATTTTGATTTAACTTGAAATTAACTGTTACAGGAGAACTAATCCTTTCCTGCAGGAATTATTTTAGCTGGTGGGAAACTCAGCGCAGAGATGTAGGTGCTCAGCTATCTGCTCCATAGAAGTCTAATACTGAAGGAGCACAAATGTTAGAGTAAGACTGAGAGCTTTGTAGAATCTTCTCAAGTAATTGGTTAAACGTTCTCTATCCTGATTGAGAAGTTTATTTTTTCATTACAAATAGTTTAATTACTTGACCTCAGCAAAAAACAAAAGTCCCCTTGAACATAAACACAAAATAAAAGCAGACTTTTAGATATAGTGGAGAAATCAGTTTTTCTTTCTTTGAGAGTTGTGGTAGGCTTTTAAAAATAAACATCATATGCCCTAAAGGCTAGCAATTGGATGTTAATTTGCATGAATGCCAGGAGTATATCCAGTGATGCTGTAAAAGGGAAAATACACAGAAAATGAGTTTCTTCCAGGAGCCTTTTTTTCCCCCTAGTATGGGTAGTTATGAAACAGCCAGTGGCGCTGGGGCTGAGGGTGCAGTAGACGGGCTGATGGCTGCAGAGTAGGTGTGCTCTGGATGCCAGAGTGAGAGGAGGGGCAGAAAGAGATGGGAGGGGTGTCCTGCAACAAGGTTGGGCTAGCCTCCCCCAATGGTACATCGATCTGCTGCCCCAGTGGTGCAACTGGAGCCAGTAGTGGAAACTAACTCATCACCAAATGAAATGTTGGTATGGCTACTACTAGTTCTCACTCTGAGGACACTTTACAGTTTGGCAATTTTGTAGATAAAATAGCCATGACTTTGAAGCTTCCATCTGTAATATTGGAAGAACACCCCCATTCTGCATTTGATATTTTGAATGCTCTGGCAAGGTGACGTCTTTCTTCCATTGTAGATGTGCTGTTGCAGCCTGCAGAAGCAATGTAGTATCTCTTCAACCCAACCCGCCCCCCAGCTAAAAAGTTTATATAGCTTTTATTTGCTATATAAACTATACTTTTTTTTGTTCACACCGAAATGCCTAGTTGCTATTAGAGACAGCAGTAATTAGAGCTAGAGGAAAAGATTCACATTTCACACCTTCCAAAAAGATGGGGAAAAAGATACATGTAACTGGTAGAAAAGTGTTCTATTATTTGCTTTGAAGAAATAGTGGCTAATTACTAGGCAATTATGTTATGATATCAGTACCAGATATGGAAAAGTTTTCTGTCTAATGCAGGCAGAAAAGAGAAATAGGAGAAAAAGATACCTTTAGATTTTCATGGGGACACATCAAGGAATACTTGACCACGCTGGGAAAGATACTTAAAGGAACAGAGGCTAATGTGATGTTTGTTTGGGATTGGGCCTGCGCAAAGGTAGCCAAGATTATGATAACCAATAGATGGCTCAGGCAGTGCTACTCTAAGGGCAGCTTTGGGATACTTGTTCACTGGAAGACATTCACAGAGAGAGGAGCATTTTCATGGGATGTATTCAACTTCATAGGGAAGTAAATAGACATCTGGGATGGAGGTTGACCCAACTGATTTAGAAGATCTTTAAATGAGCAATTCATAGGAGATGGTTGGGAGATGCACTTGTAATATCCATGCCTAATTCCAATACTGAGTGGGAGAAAAATCAAGAATAGAGGATATAGGGATGGAAGGAGGAACAACAAGGAGGAACAAGAAGGGATAGGAGAATTGGTATCATGAGGACAAATACTGTCTGTGTTATTGACTCTTAACAGTCAGGTAGGTGATGCTGGTGGTAGAGTGACTGCACTTAGTTGGGCGAGGAATCTGGGTGAAATCAAGCAGAAACAAGTAAGATATCTATAAAACCATGTAAGGAGCATAGGTAACAAAATGGATGAACACCACCTGATTCAGGAAGTGAAATTAGATATTATAGGGATAACAGCAATATTGTTGAATAATAGTCTTAACTAAAATATAGATATTGAAGGGTATGTTCTGTTGAGAATAGACAGAAATACAGGTAATGATGTTGGAGTAGCAATGTATATTAATGATAAAGTATGTGATTTAGAAATTAGAATGTATTGAATGAATAAAATGGGGAATCGGGATCAAAATCACGTAGGCAAAGAAAGATGTTGAAGAGACTTCACTGGGCTGATACTTGGAGTATCCTAAAGACCCCTCTTCCCACCCCCATGACCTGATTTTATTTGCCAGATATTGGTTGGAGGACAAGGGCTGCTAATAATGGTTGGGTCCAGAGATTACTGGATCTGATACCAACAGATTTTTTTTCCACCAGGTACTCACTGAACCAAGAAGAGGTAATGTTATTTTAGGCTTAATATTGATAGGTAGCAAGGAACTCCTAAAAGAACTGGTTCTGGAGAACAATCTTGGTTCAAGTGATCCTGAGGTAATTCAGTTGAAACTAAATGGAAGGATACAAAAAAAATCTGCATCTAGGATACTTGATTTCAGAAGAGCATACTTTAAAAAATCGAGGGAAGTTGTGAGGAAAGTGAACTGGACTGAAGAACTCAAGCAGCTGAACATGGAGGTTCCAAAGACGATGGGGAGAGGCTGTTCTTCGTAGTGATGGATGGTAGAACAAGGAGTAATGGCCTCAAGTTATAGTAGGACAGGTCTAGGTTGGATATTAGGAAAACAAATGATAAAGTCTATATAAATTAAGAGTCAAGAAAGAACTCTTTATGGTCATCATAAGTAGTTTTCTGAAAATATCTGCTTAGCGTGTGGTGATAGTAAAAAAAGCTAGCATAGTTAGGAACCATGTGCGTACTATAATGGACACTGCAGTGAGGTGTTTGCAACCTTTGGGCTCCAACAACAGCCTTCACTCATCTGGTTGTAAGTTCACCTTCATTTTTTTCATTTACCTGCATACTGCTTCAAAGACATTTTAACACCAGACTTGAAAGAGAAACCTCCAAACTGTCATTCATGCTTAAATTTGACACTTTACGCCGGGGTCTTAACAAAGACGCTAATTATCTTACCCATTACAAAGATAGCTTCCCCAATTATCACCTCTAATGTCATTAGCTCACAGACCTTTACCTTCTCCCCCCTCTCACCCCCCTCTGTTCTGAAATTTGATTTGTCCTTTTTATATGTGTTCACTTTTTTTTTTATTGTATCCCTTTGGTATATATGGTCATGCCTATTTTCTTCCACAATTTGATCTGAGGAAGTGGGTCTGGCCCACGAAAGCTCATCACCTAATAAACCATCTTGTTAGTCTTTAAAGTGCTACATAGTCCTGTTTTTTGTTTCATTTTCTGTGTTATAGTAAACTTCTGCTGTCACAGACTCCCAAATAGAATTTGTTACTGGTGCTAAAACCAAACTGGGCCTGTACCATTTATATGATTGGTACCCAGGGGGGTCTGAAGCCCAGACAACCAGTCTTAAGTGTGGTAGGATTGCATGTCCCTGCTTAGAGTTAAATTCAGAAAGCCATGCCAGTCATCCAGAGGATGCATTTAAAGAGGTCCAAGGTACAATTTGTCCTGTCGCCATGATACTGCCTAAAATTGAAAACAGTCATCTTTATTCAGAGGCTTTAAATATTAAATATCTAGTTATGTAGGTATACATTTATAGTGGAATAATTATACGTCTGTTCATATTCAAAATTATACTTGCTTGAGAATTTTAATTTCTGTTTGTGGATTGCCGTGATCTTCTATAGTTCCATGTTAACATTTTTGTGTTTAAACTAAAGTTAAATTCATACCATTATGTAAATATTTATATAAGTGAATTGATTAAAGCATCCTAGTAATGGGTCTCCTTTAAAACAGTGTTTTGTGCTTTTTTTTAGATAATTGAAGTTGGACTATGTGAAGTTTTTGAATTGATCAAGGAGACAAGATTTTCTCATCCATCACTGTGTCTCAGGAGTCTGCAAGCTCTGCTTAATGTACTCCAGGGCCAGCAGCCAGAAGGCCTTCAATCAGAACCTCCTGAAGTTCTAGGTAATAGTTCATATTTTTCCTTGAACTTATGTTTGGGTCCGCCCCCCCCCCCCCCAAAAAAAAAAAGGGTCGTTAGCGGGCAGTGATAAAGAGGATGGTGTGTTTTTCAAATCTTTCAGAAGATTTGCACAATGGATTTGCACTTCGGTTCTCTGTTATAAGCTGATACATTTAATTATGAGGCCTCAAGGGAATTGGACACTCACCCTTTATCTAGATTAAAGCAGTTTCTTTGTAGAGGGGATATCATCTCTGCTTTTATGACTTTCACTCCATTGGTTATTGGTACAATATATTCAGACAGAAATCAGAAAGTCCAGCTAGTTGATGGTTTTGGATTATACTAATCTTCTGAGATACTAGTCTAAAAAAAAACAAGACAATACTATGGAAAGCCACTATTCTATTCTTCTACTGCATGCTAAAATTTGAATATTTGCTTATTGTATAAAAGTTGAATAATACACAGAGAAAAGTTGTTTTGTTTTGTCACTCTTGAAGTATGGTATTCATATTAACTAATGAATGAAATGTTGGTATTTTGATACTTTCATTTTGGTGATACTGAAAATATGTTGATCTACCTCATAACAGCGCTGCATATGAAAAGTAACAAAATAAGTGCATGTGGTGGAGTTAATTTCACTGTGGAAGGTGAATACAGAAACCATTGCAATAGAGTAAAAAAATTCAGGATGTCTTTGCTTATACTTAAGACATTTACTGTTCTGAAAATTATTTTGACTCTTTGGCTATTGATACCACTATACATTCCCAGGTTAGAACAGTGGTGCTCAATCTTTTTTCATTCGGGATCTCCAGAGCTGGGGGCAAAAGAAAAAGAAGCCGGGAAAATTTTTGTTGAACCAAAACAAAACCTGGAAGCATTTTGTTGCAGCCCCTTTAATTTAAAATGCTGGTCTGCTCCCCTGCTACTCCCCGGCCGCTGAGCTTCTGTGACCCACAGGTTGCACACCACTGGATTAGAGGACAAGCTTAGGTATTCACTTGCAGGGATAACCAATACATATGTTTGCATGAAACTTCTAATTATGGTAAGGTGTACTGCATGGAAAAATGCTAAAAGGCAATTCGATATACAATAGGATGTTAGTGTGTAGCCAAATAACCATTTGATGCTTATCAGTTAATGGTACCGGTTACACTCCGTGGTGAGGCAGCTTCGTTGTGACAGGGCATCAAAGCCTTCTTCCTGGGAGCTGGGTGGGCAAGAGTTGCCCACTGTGGTCCTGGGGAAGAGGCTTTATTGCGGTAGGCTTCATCTCTGGGAGCTGAGCAGGAAAAGATGCAGCCTTCCCTGAAGCAAGGAAGCTACCTCCCTGTGAGTGAAGATAGCAGGGGCTGGCAGACCTGCTCTTGGGGAGGCTTCACTGCAGGCTCTGCAATTTAAAGCTTATTTAAGTATTTAAATAAGTGTTATACTGCAGAGCCCACAGCGTATAACCCCTGAGATTTTCAGCAGATACATGGTTATCTATTTAACTGAATTTTAACAGCTCTAATATACAGTTGATGTACATTACTGCTTTGTAATACTGCAGCTAACACAAAAAGGTAAATGCTAAAATAAAGAGGAAGATTTTTATCTCTGTGTTGATCAGTGTATAGATGTTCAACAACTAAGCAGGAAAAAGTAATGCATGTGATCTCAAGTATTTATTTTCAAGAGGTAGTTTACTCAAAAATAGGTAATCTTTGAGGCTCATCATGTCTTTTCAGAAACATTTAAAAGGTGGGAAGTTAAATCTAATATCTGTTCGGGCCCTACATATCAGCTCAGGATAGCGTAGATTGAGGGCCCTGTGGCATGAGTTCTTGGTTAGTCCATGTTCCACTACTTGATTTAAAAAAAGCAATTCAGAATTCCAGAGAGAGAGTGTTTTCTCAGCTGAACAATACAAAGACCCACGTTTTCTTCTTTAGAGACAAATCTAGTAGAAAATCTATTACTGAATTATAATCGTGCCTAATTGGTCTTCTGTGTGCCTTTGCTTCTTTTTGCCTGCCCTCCTGAAAACCAAGGCCAGTAAGTCAAGAAAGGAATTGCTAATATCAGAGACTAATCCCTCCTGTAGTAGAATGCAGGATTTAATCCTATTAGAATTACTTTTTTATCTTCCTTTTCATCTGTGCACATGGAGACATCTGTAATTTCAAAGTCCCCTAATATATCTTTATATGGTAACCTTGTGTTTTGTATGTTGAATGGTGAGAACTGTGCAGGAAAGTCTCTTCAAAAAGTGATTGCAACATTCAGTTCTTCAACAGTGTCATCTGCTACCTCAGACTTTTCCAGGGTTTGGAATAAATTAACTGAGGGTGCCACTCCAGAGGAATTGATTTAGTGTCAGTCAAGGATTACTCGGATTATTGATTTACTTGTAAATCAAGGGTTTTACTCAACTTTTAAAGCAAGTCTACTTCACAAACATATTTTTGTAATTTCATCTGTTACAAGATGAATAAACGCACTAGTTCTCAGAAAATTAAACACATTAGACATTTGAAATGCAATTTTGTATTGAATATTCGTACTAAGGCATCTTTTAATAGCAAGTAAGTTGAAAATAAACAAAAGGAAATATTTCTTCTTACAGTCCATGGTCAACTTGGGGAGCTCCCTCTTCCAGAGGATGTTGTGAAGGCCAGACTTTAATGGGGTTCAAAAAAGAGCTAGATTAATTCACGGAAGATAGGTCCATCAGTGGTTATTAGCCAGAATAGGTAGGGACAATGCTCCTAGCTGCCTCTTTGTCAGGGCTGGTAATGGGTGATGGGATGGATCATTTGCTGATTACCTGTTCTGTTCATTTCCTCTGAGGCAGCTAGTATAGGTCACTGTCGGAAGACGGGATACTGTATTAAATGGACTTTTGGTCTGACCCCAGTATGGCTGTTTTTATGTTCTTTGAACCTCTGTCAGCCTGCAGGGTTTGAAGTGAGAGCCTTGTCTACGGAGTTTAAATACTTCAGCTTTTACTTTGATAAACTGGTATTTTGCTTAGTTCAAGTATTTATCCATACACAACTAGTTTCCCATGAGGAGAAACAACATTCCACACACGTTTTTTCACCTGAGAGAAAAAACAATGGCATGTGTTGGATGTCTGATGAATTGGAAATTATTTCATAGATAAAATCATTTGGAAGAGCCATATCTCTGTTAAATGTATATGTTAACAGAAGTTGGACAAATAATTATTAGAAGCCTATAAAAGTAAACTTTAATTCTATAGGGTAAATCCGTACCCCTCAGATGAACTGAACTGAAAAACCCAGAAATTCTGTTGTGGGTACATGGTCATCTGCATCAGATTTTCAAGATTCTGTAAAGAAGATGTACAGACCTTTTTATAGACATGTGCTTTATATTGTGGAGTTTCAGAAATCTTACAGAAGTCAGACCTGTGTATGGAAGAGACTGGTAAAGGTGGTGGATTTCATGGCAAATGGCCAATGTTCTTGAAGTGGGTCCTATGCTTTTCTTTGGTGCAGTGGGTCATGGTACTGTCCCTGTTCTTGGGTTCTACAACTGCACTGGAGGAGTAGAGAAGGAATCCAGGGACGGGACCTCTACTCTGGTCCTAGGGCCTTTGTCTTTACGGGCTTCTTTCCCATTGGACAAAGTTTCTTTCAGTCCTCTATAATGGTGGAGTTCCTCTATCGTGCTTGGGCAAGGTCTCTCTTCCCTTGGTAATCTAATACTCTGGTCAACACCAGTTCGCCTCGAAACTATGGTCAGCTCTCCTTGCCGATTGAGGCAGTGTCTTTTAATTAGGTTTTGGGTTGAATCTTGTATAGCTCCAGATGTTCCAGTTATCCTCTAGTAACCTTTCCGTATTCCCTAGGGAATAAGGCATACATAGCTCCCACCTACCATTCTCCTGCTGCTCTTTGGCCCTGTTGTAGCACAGTATTTTCCTGTGCATGAATGTCATTGGATCTAGGATTCTGTTTATCAACTTTGTGCCTTTGACTACAAGATATTTTTACTTTTTTTGAAAGTGTTATGAGTACATTAGTGAAGCTCAAGATGTTTTTGGCTTCAGTAAAGGCTTGTGTTGGTTTCTGGCTCCTTTATTTTTCAAACCCTGATTCTTTAATCTCATTCCTTCTGACTAGCCTGGTTGGTGATTCAGTCTATATAAGGTTATTATAAATATTTCTATTAAGAAATAGAAAATATAGGACTTAATGTGCAGGCATTGTACAAACACAGAAAAGAGGCTTTTTTTGCTCTCAAGGGATTACATTTGAATGACACCAATGGAAGAAGGATGGAGAATGTGGATACAACATACAAGCACATAATTATTGTGAAGAATTGGCACAGATTTTTAAGATTTCTCCGAGTTACGAATGAGTTATGGACCAAACACTTGGCCATAACTCGAGCTGTTCGTAACTTGGACCCCATTGAGTTACACGTGACCGCGCTGTTCATAAGTGCGGGTCGCGTTTGTAACTCGGGGACCGCCTTTACGACCACTCCATGGGAGCTTTGGTCGTAAGTGCGACGGTCGTAATTCGACCGTTCGCAACTTGGGGAGCGGCTGTATGTTTTTAAAAACTGGGGTTATAGGAGGGCAGGAAGAGAAAAAGAAAAGGACAGAGGAGGAAGATCCACAGCTTGTATCCTGTCTGGCTCTGATCTTCAGGCTGGGATTTATGATGTCAATGTAATTGTTATATTTTGTCCACAGAGTCTCTTTTCCAGCTTCTTTTGGAAATAACTGTTCGCAGCACTGGAGTGAATGACAGTACTGGGCAATCTTTGACAGCACTTTCCTGCGCTTGCCTATTCAGTTTGGTTGCTGCCTGGGGAGAAACAGGAAGAACACTGCAGGCAGTCTCTGCTATTCTCACCAATAATGGCAGTCATGCTTGTCAGACTATTCAGGTGTTGTACTAAACCTATTTTACGTCTAGAATTTTGGTTAGGGCATTTGCATGAATTCTAGAATTCTAATAAAGAAATACATTCAAATTTACAGGCTTCATTCACTCTTGAAATCCATTTTGAGGTAGAGGAGATCCATTTTGGATTGCCATGAATATTATAGAGTCACTTGGAGTTTGTAGGAAGTAAATCGTGTATTTCTCATTAGTAAGAATGAAAACATAAATTAAGGCTTACATTTCAGTAAAACATCCTTTTCAGATATTACAAAGATAAAGTGGGGGTGAAAGTACTTTTTATTGGATCAATTTGTATTTCTCACCAACTGAAGTAGTTCCAATAAAATACATTACTTCACCGACTTTGTATGTCTAACTCTTTCACAGCCAGGATTAGTGGCTAAAGCTTTATGTTCACCTCTCTGTATAATTTAAATTGTAACGTTTTGTACCATCTCATGGGGTTTTCTTTGCCATTTAGGTGCCAACCATATTAAACTCTCTTCAGCGGAGTGTACAGGCAGTTTTGGTGGGCAAAATCCAAATCCAGGACTGGTTCAGTAATGGGATAAAGAAAGCAGCTTTGATGCACAAATGGCCATTGAAGGAAATTTCTGTAGATGAAGATGACCATTGTTTACTTCAGAGTGATGGTTTCTTTCTGTACCTTCTATGCAAAGATGGACTTTACAAAATTGGCTCTGGCTACAGTGGGACAGTGAGGGTAATGTAACTACTGAAAACTCATGAAAACAATTGAAAATTTAATCTATATGACATTTTATGATGTCTTGCTTGACTTTTAGATTGTCTTGTAATACCAATACTTATTTTTAAATATATTGATTTAAAAATTCTTGGGGTCTTTATTCATCTGCTTTTCATTTCTTGTTTTGTTCATTTCTCACTTCTCATCACTGTAGAAGATAATGTTTTTAGATGATAAAAGATTAACTATAAAACTGTCATTCTAACAATTGTCAAACTAACTTTTTTGTTACCTTACAGGGTCATATATACAATTCTACATCCCGCATCAAAAACAGAAAAGAAAGAAAGTCTTGGTTAGGGTATGCTCAGGTAGGAGAATTCATAAAGCAAACAAACAAACAAAAAACCTATATAATTCAAATGGAGCACAGTTAAGACAGGTTCCTTTCTCTCTGTAAAACAGTCAAGCCAGCCCAGTGTAGTTAAAGATTCTATTGTAGATGGGGGAGGGACCTTTAGGATTTTTTTTGATGCTGGCAGATAATGCAGTGTCTGCCTTTAGTCAAATTTCATTGCAGTATTATCTCTAAAATTTGAACATCTTGCACTGTTTTGTTTCTAAATTTTGTAATAATAAATTTTATATTTCCCTTTTAGCAAGTAAACCCAACAAATATTAAAAACTTAGCTTTGCAGTTATAAAGCAGGTCAATGCTGTTTTAGACTATTGTCCAAAATAATTATGAATGGCATATTTAGTTACCAGTAGGTTTTCTTTCAGTACTGTTTTACTTCTTTATTTTTGAGCTATTTTCTTAGCAAGATTTTTACATCATTTTGATCCCAAATAATCCAGTGATTTTCTTACCACATTATGTAATTGCTGATTGGCTCTTTGACGATAAACTGTAGTATTAAATTTATTCAATTTGTACAGTACATTGTCTTTTGTTTAACATACATAACTATGTATTAACACAAAATATCAACAAGGAAATATGTTTTCTGTCTGTAGAATTTTTCTGGCTATTGTAGAGGAATGTGGTCAGCACAAATTCACTATTTCTAAACTTCTTTTCTGTAGTTAGTCTTGTCTGTATTTCATTTTTGTGCTACTCAAACCTCCAAGCTTGGTAACTGAAGAAACTTACGATCCAGCCTGGGAGAATACATATGTATACAAGGTGGTCCTTGGGAACTCTGCAGTGATACTCTATACTTAGGCTGCTACTATGTACAGGGCTTCTTAAGGAGGTGAACAGATGTTTTTTATTGGGGAAGCCACCGGGGGGTGAAATCTATAGCCCAGAAACATCTCCCTCACACAGCCTGCACAAGGTGAGAGGAGAAGAAGAATGTTATTGCAAACTGTTGGGTATAGCTATGTGTGTTGGAGTTGCTGTCATCAGAATTACTAGTTCTGTTGGAGATATTATCACTGTAACACTTGGGAACAAAAGAAGTACATACTGGATTGTGCTTTTTGTAAAAGTGGTTTCTACCTAGTAGGTGACACTGATATAAATAGGAGTATGCAACAGTAAACACTCAAAATTCCATTAACCTTCTAATACATTGATCTATGTTCATGTCTCTAATACACAGATTTAAACAGTTGTGATTGCATCTTATTCTTATAAAGAGAATACTAGAGAGGGAGCATGTGGCTTCCAGAGCAGTGTATGAGCACAATGTCACCATGCTGGTGCACAAGGAATAGGAATTCCAGAGTGTGTTCAACTTTCAGTTCGTATTAGAATTAGCATAGAGAATAAGGTGTAAAACTGAAGATGAGAAAAATTTGATTTTGAAAACAGCTAAAGAGAGAAAGTAAATGATTTTTCAGTCTGACAGTATCCCTTTAAAAGTGTTCATGAAGGTTATACTTTCATTCTAATATGCATTTTGTTTTTTTAATTTACCAGAGTTATTTGTTATATAGAGACGTGAACAATCACAGTATGACAGCCATAAGAATAAATCCTGAAACCTTGGAACAAGATGGTACAGTCACTTTGCCAGGTAAGAATTCTAAATATTACCAAGAGTGGTGTAAATACTTTTAAAGAGAGTTTTCACAACAAACCCTGAAGATGAAGATAAGGGCTCTGACAGAGAAGTAATTCATGCATTTTAAGGTTAGAAAGGATCAGTCTCCAAGACGGATCTCTGGATAACGTTGGCTATAATGTTTCACCCAGACTTTTCTACATCTATTCCACCAGTTTGGAGCACAAGTCATAAGCTGTAGTGAGCCTTCTAGAGCACAAGTCT
This sequence comes from Pelodiscus sinensis, assembly GCF_052426305.1. Taxonomy (NCBI): domain Eukaryota; kingdom Metazoa; phylum Chordata; order Testudines; family Trionychidae; genus Pelodiscus; species Pelodiscus sinensis. The sequence goes on from NC_143052.1 coordinate 271,096,560, forward strand.
AAGTCCATGTACACACTTTAGCTTATGTTGGCATAAATGATGTTGCTCAGAGATGTGAATAAGCCACTTCTGTGAGTGCCGTAAGTTACACTGAGTTAACTGCCTGGTCAGTCAGTGATATAACTCTCTTTCCCTCCACGTGGCTGGAGTACCAGTGCTGCTTTGTGCCCCGCAGGGAGGGGGCTGAGTCCTGAGTCTCACGGTCTGGACCAAGGAAAGCCAGGTCTTAGGTAGCATTGGAAGTTTCTGCCTCTGTCAGGATCTTCTTATTTTCCATTGCCTGACCCACCACTGATGTACTATATATTTGAGATTTTTTTGTCTGCTTGTTCAACAACTCCTCCTAAACAGTAAGAGCTAGGACTACCAACTTTGGTGTACAGCTTCCTCTTATCATAACTTAAAGCAATGTAAGGGATTGATTGTGCCAGGAAAATGGTATGTACCTGGAATGGGATTACTTCTCTTAAAACCACACAGAAAAGAGACAGAATCACCAGGTAGGTGAAAGGGGCTGACTGTCCCCACTCTAATCCAGGACTACCCCAGCCCTGAGCCTCCCTCCTCCAAGTCTCCATTTAGGAAAGATGGAGAGGCTGAAGCTTCTCTGTGGAATCCATGGTACTCTGCTTGGTCATAGAAGTCGCATCATCTTTGTGTGTGGAAGTGGCCATTGAGCTGCCATAGGTCCAAATACTGGTGAACCTTCCCTTTGTGTAATCTGTGGAGTGCTCCTGTTCAGGTCTATTAGTCCTGTAGCAGGATCCGGCTCTTGCACAGTAAACCACTTCATCTTTGTCTCTGGATGATTCAGTGATACTTGGTTCTTCCTCCCTTTTGATACTGGATGATTTCAAGACCAGGATCTTTTGTAATGCTGAGCTGCTTTCCTGGGTATTCAAGCTGAGTTCTTGCCCAAGAACACCTACAAGTTAGTGGATATCTTGTGGTCATCTGTGCTTGGAAGAGTCACTCTTTTTATTAACGATGTACTTGAGCGTGCTAAGGTCCTCTGGAGAATGCTTGCTTTCGTACTGCTTGCTGAAACAAAAAGCAGAGAAATACTTTGCAGTTCAGGGATTTGAGGGATTTTAGTCCATCTGACCTCAGATTCTCTAATCATAATTTTAGTGAATGATAGACCCTGTCAGGATTCTAAATGCATGGCTGGGTGTTCAGGTAGATTGATTTCTTATCTTCCTTGCAGATGTGAACTGTTAACCAGAGGCACTGTTGGTTAAACACAACTTTGTGAACTGGACAGTTATGTCCCAGTTTGCAATCTAGCTGCCTGAAGTGTTGAGAGGAATTTTGGGTATTTGTAACCCACACTGCCTCCCTAACTTCAGAGAGTCCCATATCCTGTGATGGCTGTCTGGTTGCTCCTAGGGTGGACAGGACTTAAACCCACCACTTTGCACTCCCCAGGCTAACACCCTATCCCCTAGGCCATTCCAGCACCTGGTTCAGTTGAGTTGCCATTGGCCTGCTTGTTGTCATGTAAGAGATGTATAATACAGACTGTTTGGTGGACAGCCAAAGTGTTGTAGGGCCTCGTGGTTGATGGAGTCAAATGCTTTGACAGAATCAGATGATTCACCGGCATTGAATCAGTCTGTAATTTCAGCTTTCCCCTACAGTTCAGTTGTGCTTTCAGGCTGCATATCTGCTTGAATGCAAGTGGTCCAGTTTGCAAGATTATGCCTTTTCTTCCTCCAAATGTGGCTCAGGGCGATTTACCATCTGATCCTTCACACCGCCCCCCCCCCCCCCCCCCCAACCAAGGACATGTTGTGGTCTGTCTTCTTCTGCTGTTCCTGGACTCCTTGCTGTGGAGGATACTTCCAGAGAACATTTGCCAAAGTGTTCCCTTTGTCTGGCCCCTAGCAACTAGATTCTCAGACTCCCTCTTGATTGGCTGGGGTCTTGTAGTCACTGAAATTTTGAAGTGTGATTTGAGCAAGAGTCCTCTCTGCATATCAACATGCTGGAGCTTTAGGCCATCTTCAATGTGTGTCTCACCTTACTGGACTTCATAAGGGTCTCAGTGGTTCACGTGCATTCAATTTCACCACAGTATTGTGACCAAGGAATGGGAAGCATACTCCTGGATGGTCTGCCAAGAGGCAGTCATTTTGTCACAGTTGTGCATTGAGGACAGCTCCATTAGCCAGGCTTTTTGCTCAGAGCCCGGAATCATCTCACAGACCATGTAAGCAGGACTTTTCCCCTGAGTCACAAGTGGTTTCTGAAGATGGGTTTTCTCTGGGTCATCTTTGGGCATCACACATTTGACTTGTTTGCTGTGAGGCAGAGCAAGGAAATGTCATCGATTCTGTTCTTTAAGGGTTCTCAGTTCAGGCTCCCTGTCAGATGCTTTCCATTTCAGCTGGCACTCAGTTCTCTATGGCTTTGCCATGGTCTGTATTATCCCACAGGTAACCCTCAAGCTGCTGGTGGGTTGAGCCATGTTCTTTCTCATTGATCTGCTAAGATTGAGGTGTGCTGGTTCCCCTGACTTCCTTTCAGTATCACTTTAACCTCCGCCACTGCTTCCTCTCTGTTCCAACCTAGTTAGTGTTACAGCCATACCTTGGATTCTATCCTCAGCTCCCTGCATCTCATGGCATGGATGCTTCATGGCTAAATGAGTAAGAAGAGCAGCGCTTAATGGCTGTTCAGCAAGTCCTACTCAACAATAAAAAGACCTCTACCAGAATGTCCTATTCAGCAAAATGGATATTATTTTTCAGTGTCATTGGCCTTTGAAGTTCAGTTGATGCTGGCTTCTAACTAGAACATCTTTGAGTACTTGCTATAATTGTAGTTGTTGGGACTTGTGTTTGGCTCACTCTGAGTGCGCATCTCTCCGTGATCTGTGTGTTTCAACTCCCATTTAGGGAAGATGAGTATTCTTTGATATCATAGTAGCAAGATTCTTAAAAGTGCTACTTCATCTTCATTCTCTGGGCCAAGAGTCGGTTCCTTCTGTGCAATCTTACCACAATCCTAGCAACTTTAATGGATCAAACCACTGGAATCCTATCCCTTTCTGGTTTTGTGTCAAAAAACTGCATACCTATAAGGAGTATGTGTGACTTGCAGCCTAAGATGCCTCCTTATGTACGAGAGCAAGAGCAAGGTGACTTGGTGACCACAGCCTGAGGCAAACACTTGGCATAAAAAAATTCAGCTTAAATGAGTTAAGATTGGGCAAAACATAGGCCAATAAAAATAGGGTATAACAATGGGAAGTGTCAGGCCTTCTCAGCCTTTACCCCAGGGCTATGGAATTCTCTCCCCCAGGACATTCGCCTGGCGCCAGCGTTGGCATTGTTTCAGTGCCAGGCCAGGCCACCCTTTTTACTTGTGCTTTTATTGGTGTTTAGGAATGTGTCCCTCCTCTTGCGGTGTTTTAGCAGGTTTTATGTTCTCCCCACTTTGGAGTCTTGTATTTTACTTTATATACATTTATTTATTGTATTTTTAAAAAACTTTTTAGACACTTCGAATATTTTAAATAGAGAGGCAGGGTAAAAGCATTCTAAATAGAACAGTTATTAATTAATCAGTTTATTAGCAATACTGAATAAAAATAATCTAGTTGGGTGGCCTTCTCCTTAAAGCTGCTGGCTCCAATAAAAAGTCTTTAACTTAAAATAGCAAGATTATATCCCTAAGGGTATGTCTACACTACAAAGTTAGTTCGAACTAACGGATGTTAGTTCGAACTAACTTTCATAGGCACTACACTAGCTCTCCGTTAGTTCGAATTTAATTCGAACTAACGGAGCGCTTAGTTCGAATTAGGTAATCCTCATTCCACGAGGATTAAGCCTAGTTCGAACTTACTAGTTCGAATAAAGGGCTGTGTAGCCACTTAATTCGAACTAGTGGGGGGCTAGCCCTCCCCAGGTTTCCCTGGTGGCCACTCTGGCCAACACCAGGGAAACTCATCTGCCCCCCTCCCGGTCCCGGACTCCTTAAAGGGGCACGGGCTGGCTACGGTGCCCGTGCCAGGTGCAAGCCTGCCAGCACCCAGCCAGCAGACCCTGCACCTGGCACGGATCAAGCCACCCACCCGATGCCCCCCCAGCCCTCCCCCTCTTCCCGGGACCAGGCTGGTGGCTCCCAGGAGCTTGCCCTGGACCGCAAGAGGCGGGCACCCACCTGGGCTAGTGCGGACATCGTGGACCTCGTCCACGATCTCCGCACTAGGCACAGGAACGTGGCCATCTAGGGCAGGAGAGCTGCCAGCCTGGCCACCCAGGAGCAGGAGTGCATGAAAACCAAGGTGGTCCACTGAGCCCCCCGACCCTGAGCTTACAATGGCCATCCTGGGTCAGACCAAAGGTCCATCTAGCCCAGTAGCCTGTCTGCCGACAGCGGCCAACCCTAGGGACTCTGGAGGGGATGGACCGAAGACCGTGACCAAGCCATTTGTCTCGTGCCATCCCTCTCCAGCCCTTCCACAAACCTTGGGCAGGGACACCACTCCTACCCCCTGGCTAATACCACTCCATGGACCCAACCTCCATGACTTGATCTCACTTCCCTTTAAACTCTGTTCTAGTTGTAGCCTTCACAGCCTCCTGCAGCAAGGAGTTCCACAGGTTGACTCTTTGCTTTGTGAAGAACAACTTTCTGTTACTAGTTTGAAGCCTGTTACCCATTCCTTTCCTTTGGTGTCCTCTAGTCCTTCTTTATGGGAACTAATGAAGAACTTTTCTGTATGCACCCTCTCCACCCCACTCATGCTTTTAGAGACCTCTATCCTGTCCCCCCTCCGTCTCCTCTTTTCTAAGCTGAAAAGTCCCAGTCTCTTTAGCCTCTCTTCATATGGGACCTGTTCCCAACACCTGATCATTTTAGTTGCCCTCCCCTCTCCCAGGCTCTCTCTTCCCCTCTCCCACCTCCTTTTCCCAGTCTCCCCCAGTTTTGTTCAATAAAGACAGATTCCATTTTTGAACACAATTGTCCTTTATTTTGTACATCAAGAAGAGGGGCTAGGGAAGGGTAAGTGGAAGGAGGTGAGGGAGGAATGGGGTACGCGCCCCCGATGGGGAGGACTGGGCTGGCTCTGCGGGCTTCTGGGGGTGGAAGCTCTCCTGCAGCCCCCCAATTGCCCCCTCTCCCCAGATGGCAGCCTGCGGCAAGTGCAGCCGGTCTGATGGCCGAGTGCTGTGATGTGCCCAGTGTGGGTAGTCCGGGCACTCCAAGCCAGGACTGCTTTACAAGCGGGGCACCCCTGAGAACTGTCTGTCCGGGGTGGGGGTCGGGACCCTTTAAGCACAGCCCTTGGCTAGCCTGAGACAGCATCTCCACGCTCTAAGTCCTCCTCTGATGCCCTGCTGGCACTGCTTCTGGCCATCCTTAAGCCTGGTTCAGGGTCCACTTAATGTGGACATGCTAGTTCGAATTAGCAAAATGCTAATTCGAACTAGTTTTTTAGTCTGGATCCGTTAGTTCGAATTAGCTTAGTTCGAATTAACTAATTCGAACTAAGTTAGTTCGAATTAACGTTGTTGTGTAGACGTACCCTAACAGACATGTTAGATTTTAAGCTTGTTCATAACTATTGTGCTAAACATTTAGTATTGTGGAAACTCTCTTTGCTCTAGATACGGTGCAATTTAATAATTATAAAAGGAGATAAACTTGCATGATTTGAAGTTTTGGTGCACATTATTAGACTGTGAAAAGAAAATCTGTTGGAAAGAAAAATCTTAATACAGAAGAATATGTAAAAACTCTAGTTTGTATGCTACCAAAATGGACTTCTTGAGCAGTCTTCTTGTGTGTGAAACTCTTAACACCAATGATAGTGCTTTGGCAGAATAAAATGCCTTTTATTCCTGTGAATTATTGCAGAATACTTAATTTTTTCCTTCCTACACAGATTGCCATGCAGAAGGACAGAACATCCTTTTCACTGATGGAGAGTACATTAATCAGATAGCAGCTTCTAGAGATGTAAGTATTCCTTGTATGAAGTAGACATTTGTATTTTTTTTTCATCCAACAAAAAAGTCACCGAACTAAGTGAATATATCATCCAGATAAAAAGACTGATGTTTTTTAATTAACCTAGATAAAAGCTAAAACATGTACCTAGAGAAAATGAAAATCTGTCAAGAACTTAGCTTTCATACTATTTCATCTTCTGTTATGGCAAAACATCCTTTTCAATATGGTAGCTCTGCTTGTGTAATTGTTGTTTATTCGTATGAACTTTTCTGTACATACCTGGTTAGTTTTTATAGTAGTTTTCATTTGTTTAGTGTGTAGTTAAAGTTTAGTATCTCCAGAAAGGACTTACCCTCATGATTGGGCATGCCTTGCTCCTCAGGGTTTAAGAACTGCCAGAAGGCTATACTGATTAATGATCTACATACCAATTGCCTTTACTGTCTGCGTAAGGCCCATATTAATGACAAGTGTTATATTGGCAAAAGCTTTAAGCCACGCACCAAGAAAGAGTGGGCCATTATGCTTAAAGCCTTGTTGATGATGATATTGCTGGTCCTGGAATTGGAATGGTCATGATCAGGCTTGGCGCACAGCCCCATCACTTTGATGCAGAGCATTCGTCTGGACCTATCTTCAGAGCTGCAGAGGTTGACTTCCCCAGCATTGGCTCCTTAAAAGAGAAGCCCAGCAGAGGATGTTCTCCGCCCCCCCATAGGAACAAAGACGGTACTGGAGTAAGGATGTTAAATATCAATTAATTTACTAGTCAAGTAGTCGATGGAATTTCCCTCAACTACTTGACTAGTTGATAGGCACTTCTTCATTCTCCAGCGGGGGTTCTTGTGCATTTCAAAGTTGGAACTCCATATGCAGCCTGGGGCCAGTGGGAAGTCCCGTTGACTCCAGGTTCCACGCAGCGCTGCCACGGCAGCATTTCAAAAGGGCAACGCCACACAGAGCCCGGGATCAGCTGTGCGTCAGTGCCTCTTTGAAATGCTGTCATGGTGTTTCAAAGTGGCAGCGCCGCATGGAGCCCGTACCCCAGACTCTGTGTGCTGTGCTGCCACTTTGAAGTACCCCCTCTCGCTTGGGGAAGCGACTAGTCCACTCGAGTATCCGATAAGCATTTGTTTATCGGGTAATCGACTAGTCCTTGACATCCTTATACTGGAGATGAAGCCTGGATCCAAGAAGGGTGGCTCTTCTTCTCCAAGTGGGAGCACAACGAGCCCAGTTTCTGGCAAGTGGGCCAGCCCTCCTAGAGGTACACTAGCAGCTCGGGAAGGTGGCATTGGGGCCCAGCCCCTGGAAATGCCATAAACCTTGGACACCCCACAAGCCACACAGGATATTTTGTCCCTGCTGGTGCCACCACACCGGTATTAGCAGCTCCCAGGACAAAGGGGGAGCCTGCTGTTAGACCTCTTCCATGATCCCTGTCTGTGCGGCTTTGCTTGCCTGTTCCGGGAGTGTCACGCCAGTGCTTACCTGTGCATTGCCACTGTGCCATGGATGTAGTGCTGCCTGGGCCTCAAAGCCCTTGGTGCCGTACTCTGGACACCAGTCTTTCTGCTTGAAGTTTGCATCACGCACAAGATGATGCAGGCCAGAAGCACGTACCACCCTGTGATGTCAGTACAGGGAACATCGCAGCATCTCGTCCTCTGTTCTGAGTCACGGTTATGATGACCATTGATGCAAGTAAGGGTACCAGTCTCCTGTGTACAGACCAAGAATTTTGCCTCAGCACTGGTGCTCTTCATTCCCGTACTGCTCAGGTCCTTTTTTCAGTTGTGCCACTGATTGTCAAGTGTTTGGTATAGATTACTGTGTTTTGGAAATGGATCCGCTGAATATTGCCACCACCACTGTTCACCAGGATCCCTGCCATACAGATTCTCGGGAATCCTTGGTGATGATCGCAGCAGGGCTTGGAATGCTTAGTCCATTTAGGGGTGGTCCTAGTTGCCTGAATATGGGTCCCTTCTGACCAGGATGCTTTGCAGGCTCATCAGACACCTCTATATTTGGCATTGCCTGTCTCAACAGTGCCACCAACCTTTCCCTGGTCATGGAGCCAATCATAGAGCTGGAAAATACCTCAGAAGGTCATCAAATCTAGCCCCCTGCTCTAAGCAGGACCAATCCCAATTAAATCAACCCAACCAGGGCTTTGTCAAGCCGAGACTTAAACACCTCTAGGGATGGAGACTCCACTACTTTCCTAGGTAACCCATTCCAGTGCTTCACCACTCTCCTAGTGAAATAGTTTTTTCCTAATATCCAACCTGGACCTCTCCCACCGCAACTTGTGACCATTGCTCCTTGTTCTGCCATCTGTCACTACTGAGAACAGCCTCTCTCCTCTTTGGAACCTCCCTTCAGGAAGTTGAAGGCTGCTTTCGAATCCCCCCTCACTCTTTGCTTCTGCAGACCCAGCTCCCTCAGCCTCTCCTCATAGGTCATATGCTCCAGCCCCCTAATCGTTGTGGTTGCCCTCCGCTGGACTCTTTCCAATGCGTCCACATCCTTTTTGTAGTGGGGGGCTCAGAACTGGACACAATACCCCAGACGTGGCCTCACCAGAGCAGAATAAAGAGGAATAATGACATTTCTGGATCTGCTTGCAATGCTCCTCTTAATGCAACCTAATATGCCATTAGCCTTCTTGGCTACAAGGGCACACTGTTGACTTATATTCAGCTTCTCATCCTCTGTAACCCCCAGGTCCTTTTCTGCAGAACTACTACTTAGCTGATTGGTCCCCATCCTGTAACAATGCTTGGGATTCTTCCGTCCCAAGTGCAGGACTCTGCACTTGTCCTTGTTGAACCTCATCAGATTTCTTGTGGCCATATCCTCCAGTTTGTCTAAGTCACTCTGGACCCTATCTCTGCCCTCAACCGTATCTACCTCTCCCTCTAGCTTAGTGCCATCTGCAAACTTGCTGAGGGTGCACTCCATCCCCTCATCCAGGTCATTAATAAAGATATTGAACAAAACCGGTCCTAGAACCAAACCTTGGGGTACTCCACTAGAAACCGACCGCCATCCTAACTTCGAGCCGTTGATCACAATGACTGGTACCATGGCTTCCCTGTACCCCGTGGCTTCTCGCAGCAGATGCAAGAAGGAGAGAAGACACCCATGAGGCTGGAAAAGCCTTTAGTAACAGTCTCCTGTCCAGAGGAGCTGGAGTATCCTGTCCTGTCTCCTCAACCCACTGAACGGTCTTCTGATGGCCTACCTAGGAGACGAGTGCTTAGCAGAGCCAGCTCCTGCAGTACAGGTATCCTCATCTTACAATGCTATTGTGGGACTGCTTCCAGGAGTCCCCTCAGGATGATGCCAGAGCTCATCAGGAGGTGTTAGAGAGTTGCCTGAAACCTGAGGTTGTCAACAGAGGAGTTGGAGGAATCCTTGGATGCTCTTTTTAACATCCTGAGTGCAGTGGCCCCAACTAGAACTCAGCTGCCAGTACATGATAGGGTGACGAAAATCATCAAATTCCTCTGACCAACCCCATTATCATTCCATCTGATATCCAAGAGGACAGTGTCCACCAGTGGGTATAGGTATTTTTATATCTATCCTGCCCTGAAATTCTTGGTGGTGTCTATAGTCAATGAGCAGGAAAGGGCAGGGACAACTGTGGCAAATAGAGGCAAAAGAAACTGGACCTTTTTGGAGACTTGGATGCAGTGGAGTCTGCTGCTTAGACCATGACCCCTGCCATCTGCATGAGGCAAGTGGCGTGGCTTCAGTCTTTGAGCTTCTCCAACTGAGATCCACTAGTCTGTAAAGAGAGACATTCCAGGATATAGAATACCCTTGGACAACAGTTAGAAAAGTACCTCAAAAAGTTGCATTACAGTTTCCATGTTAGTTTAAAAGTACGTGTCTTGTTATCGGACCTTGTTGAATTATTTGTAGCAAGAGAAGTACTAGATTCTGGTCATTTTGTTGGCTTTGCTAAGAACACTTACTGCATAGCTGTTATGAAAAGAACCAGAAAATGTTTTCTTAAACCAGAGGTGGTCAACCAGTTACAGCCTAAGAACCGAAATAGCTGTGGATAGTAGTGCAAAGAGCCATGTATTATATATTTATTTGCATATGTCTATAACCCTAAGGCACCCCCATCCACCCTGCTATAACCCAATGCCTTCCCTTTCCCCCAGAGCCAGGCATCCACAGTCCCTCTGCTCTAACCCAATGCACCAACCCCTAGCCCAGAGCCAGGCAGCCCCAGATTCTTTAACACCCTGGATCTCACTGGACCTGCCGTTGCAGCCCTGCGCTTTTCCTCCAGGCTCTGGGAAATGTGTTCAGAGCGGCCATGAACTGTCCAGGCACACAACTCTGAAAGACAATCGAACTTTCCCTTGAAGGCAGGTGCTTCCGCCCCCTCCCTGAATCCCGGACGTTGTTTGTGTTTTAAAAAAGCCGTCCAGCTGGCAATTTAACATGGGCAAATGATGACATGTCTGGGGAAAAAATGGACGTATGGTAACCCTAAAGAGCTGCATTTCTATGAGCAAAGAGCTGCATGCAGCTTGAGAGCCACGTGTTGGCCACCCCCAACTTAAACGCTTTTAGTAAACATATACTATGAAAGTGCCAATAAAATTGTTCAATGTGACTTTTATCTGATGCAAAAAATAAAAATTCCATATCCTATTATAAAATTTCCAATAATCATATCACTAAGTGAATAAACATCAAAACAAAGTGTGTCAGTTTTATGAGTTACAATAGTTTGTGTGTCTTCATTTTGTTTATAATACATTTGACGCAGAAGCAGTCATGTTTGAAAAAGTATGGTTTTTATGCTTAGCACTTCAGGTTTGTTTGCCTCTGAAATATTGTAGTTTTTTTTTTTTTAATATCCTTTCACCAGTTATTAGTCATCTCTCTACCTTTAAAAAACCCTCAATTTTTTTCAGTGTTACTTATGTATTTCTTTTAAAGGATGACGTGAGATGCACAGCATGCCCTTTTCAGGGTGAGATTAAACCAGACTGACTTGTGCCAGAGAAACTAATGAAAGTATTTGTTTAATGGTTTAAAAGGCTCTTTTATTTGTTACAGGATGGCTTTGTAGTTCGGATATTTGCAACAAGTACGGAGCCAGTACTGCAACAAGAACTGCAGCTTAAACTTGCTCGGAAGTGCTTACATGCCTGTGGTATTTCCTTATTTGATCTGGAGAAAGACTTGCACATTATCAGTAAGGCTTCATTTTGTTATGTCCTCTTTTCCGACATTGTACTATAAACCACTAGTAAACTTGATGCTAGAACTCAAACAATAAATAAATAAAACTGAACAAGGGGAGCAGCAGTGGTCTTTCCAGACTGATGGCTCCATTGAGGAGTCATGGAAGCTTCCTAAAAGTGGGGGAGCCACTGGTGCCTGAACTGCCCCTCATGTCATCCATTCTCCCCAAGACTCCACTCCATCCTGACCCTTCTTCCCACAATCCTGCTCCTGCATTGCCTCTTTGCCCAAAGTCCCCACCATGAGCTTGAGCCTTTCCACCCAGCCTATTAAAAAAGTGATGGGGCCATGGCCCCCGGACCTTCCTGTTTGGGTATCTCTGGTGTCCCAGGTATTCTGATGACTACAAACATGGACTTTCATAGTTCTTAAATCCAAATCCATATTAGTTTATAACAGTCAACTTTATTCTGTGTAGAAAAGGATAATGGTTTAAAATAACATCTATCCAGTTCTCTACACTTGGAATCCATTAGGATTTAACGTGAAACATAGTTGTCCTCTTAGGATTGGTTTAAAATGATTATTAAATTATATTCAGATATATTTTGTGAAAATGTTAATGGAAAATATTCTTTATCGTAGCTCTGATTTTTTTTCTACAATTAGAGGCATAATTGTAAACTTGAAATTTTGTATCTCTTGGATTACTTCACAGGGAAAGGAGGAGTTTTTCCTGAAATACTTTCTGTCATATTCTGATCATACTGTTGCTGAACTCAATGACAAAATCTGCTTCTGCTTCAGCAGTGGAAGAGAAGATACTCAAGGAAAAAATTTATCTTTAAAACCACCTATAATTTGCATTCCTAATTTACATCTTGTGTCTTAGGTACAGGGTTTGATGAGGAATCAGCTGTTCTTGGTGCAGGAAGAGAATTTGCGCTAATGAAAACTGCTAGTGGAAAGGTATTAGAAATATTTCATTATTGATATTAAATTGCATAAATAGTATGCTACTAGATCTTGTAATAGAAATTAGGTTTGTTATATTGGCTTATAAAAAAAAAATTCTGCTTCTAATAATGTTATGCTATTGTACTTTGGCAACTCACTATGGTTTTTATGTATTTGCTTTTACAATGAGAGAGCAAAGACAAGGCAATAAAATTAAGTAGTGTTAATATAGCAGTTCAATTTTTATAACTGTCTCCTAAATAAATTATAACAAATATTACTGGATTATTCTTTTATTCACTAAATGTCTCTCATCCACATTTTTTTAGTCTTATCAAAATTAATTACTAAATTACAAATAAAGCCCATATATTTCTTACTCAGTACAGCCGCTCCCTGAGTTGCGAATGGTCGAGTTACGACCGTTTGCACTTACAATCAAAGCTCCCATAGAGTGGTTGTAAAGGCGGTCCCCGAGTTATGAAAGCGACCTGCGCTTACGAACAGCGCGGTCGCGTGTAACTCATTGGGGTCCGAGGTACGAACAGATCGAGTTACGGCCAACTGTTTGGTCCGTAACTCGTTCGTAACTTGGAGAGAGGCTGTATGTCTGAGTAAATGCATAGTGATGCCACTTTAAGGAGCAGTTATCAGTGAGGATTTTTTGTTTGGAATACTAGCTTTTAAAGAGGCTGATATTTTTAAATGGAAGTCCTGAGGAACTTGTGAGATCAGTTTAGATCTACAATTTGAACTAAAATCAGCCTTAACAGACTTGCTTTAAAATGTATTCAATAACTTTTCCATCTCTTTGATGTTAGTATTGTTAAAGCTTTTGGCTTCTCTAAATGAGTTTTGAGGGTGCTCTTTAGCTGGAATTCAAAGGAAGTTCTACAGTTATTGTTATATTACAGAGGGAAGGGCCACAAAATGAAGTGTAGGTGCTTTTACTAGGAGTAGCACTGTTAGTTATACTGTTGTGTAGTACAGGTTGGACCTCACTGATCCAGCACCCTCAGGACCTGACTGATCCTGAATGAGGGGATTTTCCGGACCAGGAAAAATCCTCCTCCTCCTGACTATGCTGACTCCACCAGTGGGTTGTCAGTGCCCCCTAACACACTCCTGCCCTGCTGCCAGACCTCTCTGTTCCTGGGCTTTTGTGGTCCAGGAACATCCGTGATCCATGCTGGACCACAGATGTTGCCAGACCAGAGAGTCTTGGTTAAGGGAGGCACAATCTATAATTGTAAATCGATATTTTAAATGCTTGAATGTAAGTTTAAAGGATTTATAAAAATCACACATGGTTAAAGGGAAAGTTAGAGAGGTTATTCAGTGCTAATATTTACAAAATAATCATCCAGTGTCTAACTTTCCTTTTCTAATGTAAGTAGAGATGCCACTCTGGGGTTCAGCATCAGCAACAGTGTCATCTTCTGCCATTCTCCCTAAAGTACCCCAGAAAAAGAGAGGGGTCTCACAAAGTGAATCATTCAGGTCCGGGATTTAGTCATACCACATTCTCCTCAGTCATTTGCTCATTGGCCATTTTGATTGCTTGGTGCAGAACACTGTTCTTGTTGTTACTCTGCCCTCTCCATTTCCCTGCCCCTTTGGGGACAGATGCTCAGTACATCTGACAGATGGGTTCTAGATGCTGGGTTAGGGCTACACTATCCGGTTCCTCTTCATGTGCCTCTGTCCTCCCCATTCTTCTTCAGGGACCTGTCTCATGAAAAACTGCTTCTTGAGCAGTTCAGTTTTCTGCTGATGTTGAGAGTGGTGGAGGAAATTCTGATAGAACACTGGGGCCACTCTTCTTCTTCAAGTGATGTCCCAGTGGGTGCTCTGCTGTATATGTGGGTCATCCTGGCATCACAGATCAGAGATTTTTCCAGTAGTAGTTGTTTGGGTTGTGGCGCACTGTAGGCATCTCTAGATATTTGTGCTTTAGCAACTCACGTGCACGGCCCAGCCCTCGCTTCAGTTTCTTATCTACCATGCTTGGCTAAAGACAGAGCTCCACATCATCCTCTCTTCGCATTTCTATTGAAATAAACATTTATAATTGTAGTCGGTTAATATTCAATTCTTTATTTTTGTTTCCCTTTCAAAATTGAAAAACTTTTTTTTCCTCTCAGCCCTTACCTTCAGCTTGGCCTAGTTAGTCTTGGTTAGTTCCTGTATATTGTTATTACTGTTGTTCATTGAAAAACTTTTCTGAGGAAGAAAAGGAAGTCAGACAATAAAGAAAAAAGCATCAAAATCAAGTTACGCATCAGCCACCCATTACAGTGCCAGACTTTCTGGGTTTTTAAAAACTGTGACACTTGTCCCGCCCATGTCTGATGGATACTCTGTCTGTGTTCGCTGTGTGGGGGACTCTCATTCCCGCTAAGTGTCTGCATTGTATCAGTCTTACAATGAGAGCCATGTGTGACCCAGAACTTCATTTAAAAATGATCCTACTAGAGAAGTCCCTTCAAACATCCTAGTGACCCCAGCAGGAGCCCTCACAGTGCTCTGCAAACAATAAAGCCTAGACTTCCAAATCTTCTAGGAAGTAGGCCAGTACTCCTCCAGCTAAGGACTCTCACGAGAAGAGTTTCACTCATAAAATCTTTACGTTGGTGCTGACGACTAGGATAAGCAAAAGGGATAAGCTGGACACTGCCAAAATGACCCTCCATCAGCATCAACTCGAAGTCCTGCCAACATGCTTCTTCCTTGCCCACTGACCAACTTGGCATGCATGTCAGCACCGGGCCTGAAGCTGCTACCACTAGCTTTTGCCGTCAGACCAGGCACCAGACTAAGTAGGCCACAACACCGAAGGCAGATCGCAGCATCACCCCAGTTCTATCCAAACCAATGCCATGTCACTCCTTTAATCAGGGAAGTATAGCAGTACTTTCAGCACCATGTTCCCCACCTTTCACAATCTGACCGCACCCTCCACTGTCTTCACTAGGGTTAGGATTATTAACACTCAGCCTTTCTACCTATAAAAGGTGGCTCACTACCTTTTATATTAATCAGATGGTTAACCTATCAATTTTTTACCCAAAATCTCATGCAAACCAATATGAAGCTGCCCTACACACCTTAGACATATAATGCATGGTAGCTTTCTATCTAGACAGAACTAGGTCTTTTCGTAAGTTGCATCAATTTTGTGTATCAATAGCTGAACGTTCAAAGGGAATGGCAGTTTCCACATAAAGGATCTCAAACTAGATCTCCACCTGCATCTCTACCTGTTATACTCTGAGATTAAGCCCCTTCCTATGAACCTAAGGACTCATTCCACTTGAGCCATTGCAACCTCAACGGCTTCCTTATAAGGTATCCCACTGCAGATATCTGGACATTAGAGCACACTTGCAAAAAAACTTATGCTATTATCTCAGTTAGGGTCTTATAGCTCTGTAGGAGTCATGACTGAATCCCACCGTACTTCAACGAGCACTGCTTTGTAGTCCTCTACAGTGGAGCACCTACAGGGGCCATCACTCGAAGTAGTAGTTACTTACGTTGTGCGGTAATGATGGTTCTTCGAGATGTGTGCCCCCATGAGTGCTCCACTACTCTTGGAGTACATACAATATATTTAGTAACAGAGAAGAAACTGTGGGAGGTGGATTTGGCTATGCATGCAAGGTGCTAAGGCACAAACACCTTGATGCCTGCAGCGTGTGCGCAGCCCAATCAACTACAGGTGGAGAAGTCTCTGATCTGCAGTGCTGGGATGACCTGCTACCCACAGGGTGAATCTTAAACCATTATTACTGCACAAAGTGAATAACTTCTTTCTACTACTGATACTTCCTGAAACCAAAACCATAGGGCCAGGATCAGACACATTCTTGACCTTTGCAACCTCAGAATATTCATTAAATATGTGAAGTTCATCATGGTCACCCTAGTGACACTCTTCCCTGTGCTATCTCAGAAGAATTGGTTAGCTGCTCTTGGCCTCAGGATGTTTTCTTTCAAATGACAGTTTTACTGAGCCCTAGGAAATGTCTTCATTTTGTGGTAAGAGAACATTCAGCCTTCCTTCTGCTTTTCACCAACTCCCTTCAGCTTCCCAACTGACTTTTCACCAACTGCATGACTATGATCATAGTATATCTCAGGACGTAATTCATATCTTCCTCTACCGTGACAATTGCTTACTGACGCATGACTCCAGAGAGGCGATTCTCATACATGCCACCATTTTGTTGTGTGTGCTTCACCAAGTGATGCTCATTTTAAATGATGGAAAGTCATCATTGGTTCCCACTCAAAAAATGGAGTTCCTTGGGCCCTGTAAGATTTCCTGAGGTTGAGAGCATTCCCCCAAACAACTGCTTCCAGGAATTTGAACTGCTCTGCCTCAGTCTGCAATTTCAGCCCCTCTGCGAGATTGTGTGGAGGGCTGAGATTGCAGATTGTGGCAGAGCCGTTGGATGTATCTGAGCCTGTTGGGAAGAATCTCCTTGTATCCTGGTGATATGGTTTGCCAGACTGTGCCTTCTCCCTCTTCATATGTGGGTCAGGATGGTCGCCTGCCATTTCGTAGATTCTCTGGATAAATGGATTTGTCTTCCTCCTCTAGTCCTAGACTACTTGCACTGTTGGGCATTCCCACATGATGTGTACTGAGTAGTCCCCTTCACTCAGCCTTTTCCAACCAAGTCATTGGTTACTGATGCTTCCCTTTGCTTTGGGGTAGGAGTCCGTGTGCATCTGGACTCAATGTGTGCAGTCCTAACATGGGTATAAAACTTAGAAGTCCAGTATACCTATAGACAGATCTCTAAATGCCTTTCAAAGCAAAATGCCTCAATTATTAGTTTAATAAATGGAATGAGTTCATAACATGCCAAGATTCATCAGAGTCCAGCAAAACACTTATACCAAAGATATCTAGAAGAGAAGATGGAAATGTTTGGACATGTCAAGAATAAAGCCCAGAATATCTGCCATGGGAGCATGTGTGTTGAGCAGCGGAGTAACATGGAAAAAGGGGTGGATTGAAATAATTTCGCTACTGAGTACTGCTCAGAGAGAAAACTTATGGGACTGAACAATGCAGAGGATATACAGATTGGCCCAGGACAGACATCATATGTGACACCTAATTACATGGGAATGATTCAGATATGGATAAGAGTACATTGCATATGTTTTTAATAAACTTCTGTGCCTTTGTGGCATAAGCCAATAATTGAGTTCATGAAGTTGAAGAAGAAACTTCCTTTACGGGCAGGTTATTTCATAATTGTACATTGTATGATCTCTTGTAACTTGGTACTGATTATGGCTACAGTCAAACTTCTGGAATCAGATGCAGCAGGAGTCTGTCTTTGCTTTAAAAAGAAAGATATCTTGTAAATGAAAAGAGGAGAGATTTTGGTGTTGGATGATGTTTGTTGTAAAAAATTATGAATTTATTGTTCAGACTGACACTTTTTAATTTAACTCGGTGTACCAATGTTTTAGCACATGCCAAAAGTACCAACAGTATAATGTGTTCTGACATATCACATAATTTGATGAGTTGTTGAAGGTGTTTTATTTTGGTTTTCCTTGGTATTGTTGCTTTGTAATTATGTTTTCTGTTCATCTGCTCCTGTAATCAAATTAATTATGCACTCCCACTTTACATGAGAATTCATGATGAAAAGTTCTTTGAGTAAACCAAGGAAGAGAACTATGTCACAGAGTATCAGGGTGGGAGGGAGACACATTTCTTTTGTACACCATTTCACTTTGCAGAAGTGATAGTCAGAAAGATGTCCAGTTTGGTTTTCATTTACAATAAACTTTTCTAAGGTTATTTACCATTAAAAGTATCAAATGGGGTAAAATCCTTGAACCCTTTATTTTGAAGTTTGCTTTTATTATATAGTTACTGTTTCATTTTTGTGGATTATGGCATGATAGAACTATATAGCTTTTTCTTCCAGATTTATTATACTGGCAAATATCAGAGCCTTGGAATCAAACAAGGTGGTCCTTCAGCAGGAAAATGGGTTGAGCTGCCAATCACAAAATCTCCCAAGATTATCCAGTTCTCAGTTGGACACGATGGTTCACATGCCTTACTTGTTGCAGAGGATGGAAGTATATTCTTTACTGGTTCTGCTAGTAAAGGAGAAGATGGTGAATCAAGTAGGTTTTACTGTTCTATTATCAATGGTTTAATATAGAATTGGTACTTTTAGAAAAATACCAGTAAAATTAATATTAGCCAGTCTTTAAGGTGAGGGGGGGAAAATGCATAGGCTACCAGAGCACTGCATGAGCATATCCTCAACATGTTTGTGTGCATTATATGCATTAAAAACAGTAGTGTAGCTAGAATAGCATGGGTAGCAGTGAGTTGTGGCATGAGCTAGTGTGGTGACTCTGTATACTGTGCTCATGAGAGTTTATGGCTGCACTACCTCTTGACGCTTCCTGAGTGACCCTGGCTACACTATTTCTAACGTACTATCTCAGTGATCTAGTTTGAATATGTCTACTTGAACTGGGAATCATATCCCCTGCTCCAAGTATAGCTATCCTCACAGAGAAATCCCAGACCTTAACCCTCTACTAATTTTTGCAAAACAGTAGCAAATGGTCCAGGGATCATTGGTGCTAGACAGAGTGCAGTGAAGGTCCACTGGACTATGAGTCAGAGAAGATGGCAAGTTTGATTAGGAGAGGCATTAGGATGCTGTTAGATTCTTGCATTAGATTGATACTCACATTGGACTAGTAAGGTTGTTTGATCATTTTGTGTGGGAAGAGTTATCCTAACTCTGCATTTCTTAATTTTTCAACCTTTATAATTTCTTATAATGCTACTGTTTAAGGGTTGTACAGGCGACCCCTGACTGATGACCGCTCGACCTGTGACCCCCTGCATTTCTGGCCGCCCCGCTCCAGGGGCCGCGGGGCTGCCTACCGCTGGGCACAGACCCCGGCTGGCTCAGGGCACTGTTTGTGCTGCCTGTGGAGCTGCCTGGCACAGCCCCTGGCCGGTTCTGGGTGCTGTTTGTGCTGCTGCATCCAGGAGACTACAACTCCCAGAAGGCAAAACGGGCCAGGAAATGAACCCCCATTCATAACATTGCCTCTGTGGGCAGTAAGGGTTCGACTTATGACAGCCTGACTTACGATGGTTCTCCAGGAACAAATTAGGTTGTAAGTGCGGGGGTCGCCTATAGTAGGATGCCTTACCTCTGTGGTACAGCTGAGTAATAATGTTACTGTAGTTGAGGTTAAGAGCAGCTTTTCTGCTTTTTAGACCTTCACTAGTTTTAAGTGCTCTAGAATTTGTATAATTAATCATGTTTTCTTGATATGTGCCATGCCTTGGGCTACAGTCAGTGGTCCAAAATTGGAACCTTTTGACTAAGTTATTCACAAGATCCAGCTTCTGGGTGGGGGAAACAGATTTTCTTAAAGTTGATGGATTCTGAAGGACAGAAATCTGAAGTAAGGTAGCAGAAATACTGCTCCTATTAATCTCTATCAAAGAGTGCATTTTTTTTAAATTTGAGGAAATGTAATCAGTGTACGGAAGAATATTCAGAAGACTGTTTTCTTAAAAGAAAATGGACTGCCCAACAAAAGCTTTCCCGGAGGGGAAGGTGATTAGGGACGGAAAAATTGGCAGAAATAGGGGGAATAGTTATTGGTATCGTGATGAGGGGGAGGAGAGGGGTACTACTAGGTGGAGTGGAGGGGAACACTAGAAGGGAGATTATGGGGATAAGGTGACAAGTGAACTGGGAGATAATGGGGTAGCAGTGCCTGTTAGCCCTATATTCAACTCCTGTGTCTGTGGCATGGTCTGGAGGTCTTCAGCCCATCTGGAGGGATTTGATCTGCTTATCCCTTTCTGTTTCTCCCGCTCATGTGATCCACATTCTGAAAGGGAATTGTTTATCTGGAGTGCTCCGAGCCCCTCTCCCTTCCCCCTCCTGAGTTGGTTTCTGGAAGATATATGTTCCCCCTGTTCGTTTAAACCCTGCCCCCAAGAGTGTACCAATATCTGGGGATCCTGCCCATCTAGGGGTCTTTCTTCCACCCTTGACTCCTCCTGTGAACAAAGTTCAGGGGAGCTTGCCTTTCTTGGGTGGATGTATCTACCTCTCTCCCTAGCTCTTCCATCTTAGAATACCAGAAGTGGAAGGATCCTCAAGAGCCAAAATTTGGGGAATTTCTGTATCTCGGGGTGGGGAATTTAAATAGCACTCTTGGTAAAATATTGCTAGAATTAGCACAACTATTAGGGAAACTAATGTTGTGGCTTCTGTTGAATCTTAAAGAGACTTAAATGGGAACCTGATCAGGTCTTGATGTGTTAGATTACTGGAGCATTTAAAAACTTTTAAACCAAGATTTTTAAATAGTAAGAATCCAGTCATCAGACTTGAAGTAGTACAGATAATTTCAGCTTTTGCTTATGCATCTTTGCAGTGTCAGGCAAGCATTTAAGAGCAAATATTGCTTTTTTAGGATCAGTATTGTTGGGGCCCTACCAAATTCATGGCCATGAAAAATGTCATGTACTGATAAATCTGGTCCCCCCTCAGTGAATTTTTCTCTTTTGTGTGCGTTTACTCTGTGCTATACGAATTTCATGGGGGTGGGCAACAAGCATTTCTCAAATTTTGGTTTCTGGCCTAAGAGAATTGCAGAGGAGGGGGCGCAAGGTTATTTTAAAAGGTTTGTGATATTGCCACCCTTATTTCTGTGCTGCCTCTATAGCTGGGTGACCAGAGAATGGTGGCTGTTAGCCAGATACCCAGTTCTGAAGGCAGCATCACCAGTAGCAGTGAAGAAGTAATGGTGGCAATACCATGATGGCATACTATGACATCCTTCTGCACTGTTCCCTCTAAGATATGTGGCAGCACAGCTTCATAGGTGGCTAATCAGCTCCACCCAGTCAGAGGTTCAAGGCTTCATGCATGGAGCTGACTGACTAGGTGGGGTTGATTAATCTCACCTGTGAAGCTGTGCTGCCGCACCGCTTAGAGGGAACACTGTTCTGCACTGCTGCTGCTGGCTTCCTTTCTGCCTTCAGAGCTGAGCTCCTGGTCAGCAGCTGCTATCCATCTGATCAGCACTGAAGGTAGTGTGTCTGCCAGTAGCAGTGCAGCAGTCAGGGTAACAGTACCACAACACCCTCTACAGTAATCTTGGCCCCTAAACCCCTTTTTTAGTTAGGACCTCTATTCTTACTATTATATTCAATATAAAAGAACCAGTTGAAGAAACCTTGCAGAGTTATCATGAAAATATGGCCGCTGAGGCACAAATTCTGCTTGTCTGTCATTCCACTAATGATGAAAAGATTAATGATATTTTACAAAACCAACCAAAATATTATTTTCAGTGGGAGAATTGATAAGCAGATTTTTGCAAAGATAATCTAAGGAAGCATTGCATTATGAAACAAATGTTTTGGTTTACCTAGTGAAAATATTATTTTCTTCTCACCTTCACTTTTTTCTTCTAAAGCTAAAAGCAGACGGCAGTCAAAACCCTATAAGCCTAAAAAGATCATTAAAATGGAAGGAAAGATTGTGGTGTATACAGCATGTAATAATGGGAGCAGTTCTGTCATTTCAAAAGATGGAGAACTTTATATGTTTGGAAAAGATGCCATTTACTCTGACAGCACAAGTAAGTTGATATTTGGGAGACATTTAAAGACTAAAATGCTAGTTAAGTACAGAGGAAGGGGGACATGTCTTTAAAATGTTTGGCTATATTGATTCAGCATTAAAACATAACAGCTGAAATGAAGCATTAGAAAATTTTTTCTTCCAATTTGATTGTTTCTGTATGAAATCACTTTATTTAAAAAGTTGTACATTTATTTGGTTTGCTGGGTAGTTTAGTTGTTGGTTTTTTTCCCCTTCATTTTTTCCCCCCACTACCTGTGTCCTAATATATACTACAGCTACAGCACTGCATATTTAAAGCTTAAAACTGTAGACAGTGATAGTTTCTCCCCCCCCCCCCCCCCCCCATAGCTGCTATTAAACCATTGGAATGTGTTAGCTAGGTTAACAGAAGAATTCTTCCAGTGACCTAGTGAATATCTGTAATCAGGCTTAGATCAGTTGAACTACATCTCTCAGATATGAATTTTTCATACCCCTGAGCAACAAAGCTAGGTCAACCTAAGCTTTAAGTGTAGACATGTATGTGTTTTACTAACTTTAGTATTCAATCATTCTCACTCTATCTCTGCACCTGATTAAAAAATTAAAAGTGTATTAGTGTACTAGAAATTATAGTGAATGTCTGATCTAGAAAAAGAAAATGCTGTTCATCACCCAAATGTTTTGTGTATCACAGGTTTAGTAACAGATTTGAAAGGCCATTTTGTGACGCAAGTAGCTATGGGCAAAGCTCATACATGTGTCTTAATGAAGAATGGAAAAGTTTGGACATTCGGTGTAAATAATAAAGGACAGTGTGGACGAGACACAGGCTCCATGAGCCAGGGAGGAAAAGGTGAGCTGCATGTTTTTAGAAAATAACAAGAATAAAAACTAAGCTAAATTTTCTCTTCCACATGGTTAGAAACAATATATTCTTCAAGTGATGGTCCCTAATGTATTCCACTGGTAGTAAGGCCCCTATGACTGTTCCTACCCATGAAGCAATGAAACAAAAACATGTGCATAAGCATGGCAGTATGTCTCCTTCCAAGTCTAAGAAGGGCATGACACCGATGGTGAGTTTCATACATGAAGGAGCTACAGTTTCCAAGTCTTACAAGACCAAGTAATAAACATACCAATTGCTGGATCCACTGGTGCTGATCACAGATCCTGCAACTCTACTAGTTGTGTGTCTGCTCGCATCCTAGGAGCCGTTGATCTTCAGACAGATACAATTCCTGGTACTGGCTTCTTCAGTGGAATGGTAACCTCAAACCCCAAGATGTGGAAGCACTCTAGATGTTCCTTCTATTTTTGTTGACTCGTGCGGAATAAATTGTATTACATGACAGAGACCTGTGTGGATGTGCACCACTGGTAGGAAGACATGTTGCCGGCTGTGGGTGTTCTGCTAATCAGCCTGGGCAGCATTTAAATTTCTCCTAGGCCAGTGCCCAAATGCTCAGCTTATAGGGAATACTGATTCCCTTGTGAAGTTTGCACTGAGGGACTATGGTGTCCATGGACCCACATCCAGTCATCAAGTTGAAGGAGACCCTTTCCCTGCAATGTTCATGCTGACTTCGGTTATTATTACATTGCCATTTGTCAGGATTTCTGACACTTCTGATTCAGACAGTATAGATGTATGACGTGGTGTTCTGCTCCCATGCCAGAAGTGTAACAATTGAAAGATTCTGATGGCACTGTGGCAGCTCCACACCTGGCCTGACCCAAAGAATGCACTGTAGTCACTAGCTGCACAACAGCAGGTTCAGCTGGGTTGGCTATACTGCATCTCATGGCCCCAATATTCACCACCTGAACAATCACACTTGGTTTGGGAGAACTCCTTCATTGAGCAACTGCAACACTTACCAGGTATGCATGCCAGCATAGCACCGGATGATACACTGATTAGTCCAATTCTGATGGTACCAATGGATCAGGAGAGATATCCCTCATCTTCTCCGGATACAAGCAGCTCTTCAATTTCCTTCTCTCCACCGGCTGACTGTTGTCAGTTCTAAGAATTGCTGTAGAGAATAGCCATTAGAGGAAGTACAGGACAATCAATGTCAGCTGCTTGACATCTTATACTCTTTGGTACCAGCAAGGCTGGCCCTACTAATAAATGAGGCCATTCTCCAACCCATGCCATGTGTGCACCTTCCCTGAAAGGGGCTCAAAAGAGGCTTTATTTCCCCACCAAACGGTCAGAGTTCCTGTTCTCTCATTCTCCCCTGAACTCATTGGTCATCCAGTTGGCATCCAAGCATTGCAAGTAACAATAGCCATGCACCACACCACTTGCTAGAGTAGCCAGCTAGACCTCATGAGCAGAAAAGTTGGCTTCTCAGCAGGACTCCAATTTCTTATTTAAAATTACTTCGCTCTGATGGCAAATTATGATTTTATTAACTGTGGGTGTGGTTGAGTTCATAGACAAGCTACCTTTACAAGATTGGAACCAATTCCAGGCAATTCTGCAGAAGGGCAAGCTACTTGTGAGAGGATTCTGCCGAGATAGCTTGCTGTGTCTTTGTAGTGGGAATTGACATGAGAAGGGAATCCTGGTTACACTTCTCTGGCTTCCTCAGGGAGATGCAGAACACTATAGAAGGACCTCCCTTTTGACATCAGGTCTTCCGATTTGAAGATAGATGAGTCCTTACACTCCCTAAATCACAGTAGAGCCACTCTCCTCTTGGGTACTGATGTATAGATACCCAAAGATCTGAAATTGTATTGCTAGTCATCTACCCAGTTCACCCAGTCTTCACGTAAGCATTATTTCTGAGTGTCCTTAGAGATTTCAGCCAGTCCATATGCAAATGTCCATTCTGTCTACCACCTTCAGGGGCCATCTCAAACTCTTTTGGATGGCATCGGAAGCAGTAGCAGTGGACAAGTGGTCCTAGATATTATCCAGGATGGCCACAGTATAGTGATCCTCCTCTATGATCCATGTACACGAAATGCCCATGTGACAATCTCTTCGAACTAGAGGTGCACTTTCTCTTACAAAGGGGAGCTGTGGATTTAGTACCCAACCCTTTTCAAGAAACAGGATTCAACCTATTTTTTCGTCCCCAAAAAGAATGGAAGGTAGAGGCAAATACTGGAATTTAGATACCGATTTCTAAATGGTGTCCTCCTGGTCATACTTAAAACAGTGCCATAGAAAAAAGGCATGTGGTGTGAGAAGTCATTCTTCCGCTTTACTCTGTGTTGATTCGGCCTCAGTTGGAGTATTGTGTCCAGTTCTGGGCACCACATTTCAAGAAAGATGTGGAAAAATTTGAGAAGGTCCAGAGAACAACAACAAGAATGATTAAAGGTCTAGGGAACATGACCTATGAGGGAAGACTGAAAGAATTGGGCTTGTTTAGTTCGGAAAGGAGAAGATTGAGGAGGGACATGATAGCAGCTTTCAGGTATCTAAAAGGGTGTTTCAGGGAGGAGCGGGAATAATTGTTCTCTTTGGCCTCTGATGATAGGACAAGAAGCAATGGGCTTAAAACTGCAGCAAGGGAGGTTTAGGTTAGACATTAGGAAAAAGTTCCTAACTTTCAGGGTGGGTGAACACTGGAATAAATTGCCTAGGAAGGTTGTGGAATCTCCATCTCTGGAGATATTTAAGAGCAGGTTAGATAGACATCTATCAGGGATGGTCTAGACAGTACTGGGTCTTGCCATGAGGGCAGGGGACTGGACTTGATGACCTCGCGAGGTCCCTTCCAGTTCTAGTATTCTATGATTCTATGTGCAAAAAATGGCCAAATTAAGTACTTATGGGCATTTTCAATTGACAGTTTTTATATGTGGCTGAGTTGCATACTTATTTTACCAAAGTTATATATGCAAAATTGAGTCTTTGAAAGTCTGGCCCTAACTTTGTAAACTCTGTTAATTGCATGTATCAAAAGGTCCAATTGAATCGCATCTGCCATTATTTTAATATATTCCTTATAGCCCTATGCGTCTTAATATAATTTGTGACTTTTTGAAGTGTTTCAATATCTTTTTAAGTAGGCTTTGGAGTTGAGAACATGGCCACAGCAATGGATGAGGACTTAGAAGAAGAATTGGATGAAAAAGATGAGAAGTCCATGATGTGTCCTCCAGGCATGCATAAATGGAAGCTGGAGCAGTGCATGGTTTGCACTGTGTGTGGGGACTGTACAGGCTATGGAGCCAGCTGTGTTAGTAGTGGTCGTCCAGACAGGGTACCTGGAGGGTAAGTGAATATGTTCATGCAAATATGTTTCATACATTATGCTGACTACGTAAAGTATGTACAGAATATAATAAAATTAGAAGTTACTTCAGATTTCAGTCTTAATAGCACCATATTTAAAGAAAGTATTGGTTATCTGTTTTGAAAATCAAGAGTATTTTTAGCTTTTGTGATTTTGTTTTTAATAAAGATTTTAATGCATGTTGAACCTTTCTAGTCTGGCACCCTCAGGACCTGACTAGTGCTGAACCATGAGATGTCAGTATTGTCTAGCAGCATTACTAACGCGTCTACTGCTCACTGGGCTCTTAGCAAATATTTAGGAGTAAATTAGAACTAAATAACAGCACAGTATGCTGAGAGCCAGGGCTGGTGGCATAAACTAATTTGATGCGAGGACAGGAAACTTGGCCACCTCCATGATAAGTGGACATCCGGCTAACTAAATCGTGCCAAACCATGGATGTTGCTAGACTCGAGGTTCAACCTCTAATGGTAATACATGGCTTAAATATTTCTTATGTTCAAAATAAAAAGGAGAAAATTGTGTTGAGTATAAATAAACTGTGATTTAGTATTTGTAATAACATTAAATGCTGATATCTAAGGTATGGGATTCCTGGCTTTAGATATAACCTTAAAAAAATAAAATGAAAGATGAATGTTTATTGTAAAATCATACACATTTGGGGTTGGAAAGACCCCTGTGGGGTCATTAGCTCTAGTCCTCTGCATGGAGGCAGTACCAAATAAACCTAGACTATCTTGACAGGTGTTAGTCCAGTCTGTTCTAATATATGTGTAGTTCAGATACATTATCAAATATTGCTTGTCTTGGTAGATTATAGATAAAATTTCTTTGTATTCTGTAGAATCTGTGGCTGTGGCTCTGGTGAGTCCGGCTGTGCTGCATGTGGTTGTTGCAAGGCCTGTGCTAGAGAGCTGGATGGTCAAGAGGCAAGGCAAAGAGGAATTCTTGATGCTGTGAAAGAGATGATTCCTTTAGATCTCCTACTAGGTAAGTGAAATGAAACTGGTCAATAGACATTTGCCAGTTGTATAACTGTTAGTCACACAATATAACCAACTTCCCTTGAGAATAAATTTTGGGCTTTCCTTGTAATCAGTCCCCATACATACCAGTGTATCTAGCAGAAAAGTAGTAGTTAGTCAAGAAATGGGCACAATTCTGTCACTTTTTTATGCCTTCTGATTTTCTGATTGTATAATTTTGAATCTTCACTCTATAGAACTTCATTCTTTCCTTTGCAGTAATACTCTTTCATGACCATTTTAGTGCAGTAGTCTTTTAACAATGAATAAATTGTTTAGACTTTTCCTTGGTATTGTGGTAAAGGAGGTGACCAGACCTAACATTTGAAGCTTGTTTCACCACTACAGGTTGGACCTCCCTGGTCCAGCACCCTTAAGACTTGAGCTGTCCCGGACCAGGGAGTTTGCTGGACCAGGGGAAGTCAGTGCTCTCCTGTTCCCAAGCTCCTCTCCTTGGGGCTCCATGCCCTACTGCTGGCCCCCCTAGCACTGGCCCAGCACAGTTTCCCACCTTGCTGCCCACCTGCTGCCCCGTGGTCTCCTGGGGTTCTTGGTGGGAACTACTTGGTTGCTGTCAGCCCCACTGCTGCAGGGTGTTCTCTAGCTACCTTGCCCTGCTGCTAGGGCCAGACCTGCTGCCATTAGAGATTCCTGCCTCCGCCAGCCCCACTTCAGCCGGGGGGGTTCCCCAGAAGAGGCTGCTGTGTCACTCTGCCCTCGTTGCCACCAGGGGTTTGCTGGGATTCCTGTCCAGGGCCACTCGGCTGCAAGTCAGCCCAGCTGCAGACAGGGATTCCCCAGTTGGGGCCAGACTCCCCAGTCACCTGGTCCTGCTAACAATGGAGGTTCCGCCAGCTGGGATGAGAGCTCCGTGGCTGCTGCCTGACCCAGCTGAGGTTCCCCAGCCCCTGCGTTGCTCCTGCTTCCTCCGAGGCTCTTTGGTCCAGCAACACCCGTGGCCTTGCCGGACCACAGATATTGCTGGACCAGAGAGTCCCGAATTTGGGGGGGTTCAATTGTACTAGTTTCTTTAGAATCAGAAATCAGTGTTAAAATATATTAAGTCAGATTTTTAAAGATATAAAATGTTTCAGATGTTTCTCCTCCTGCCTTAGTTGAGCAGGAAAGATAGACACCATGAAATTTGGTGTCAGGTGCATTTGTGATGCCCTAATAGCATAACAGGGCACTAGTGCTGTGGCACTGCAGTTATTTTCTGCCTGTTTCTGAATGAGAGAGTCTCCTCCTGTTGAAGGGCAGATTTTCTAGTCTGGACTACTGTCAGCATTAAAAAGATGGGACACGTACGGATCATTTAGTCTGTTCTGAAATTTGAGTCTATAGAATTCCATTTTTGTGCTGATTTATGAATTTTAATCTGTTTAATTTACAATAAAGAATATACTTTTTTCTAATTGGCAGTCCTAAAAATTGATATATGGTCTGAATCTCAAGAGTAGTTGTTTTTCTTATTTTACATAGTTTTGATAATGAAGTTTTTGCAAACCTGAGGTAAGATATTAGGATACTCCGAACATTTCTGTAGATACACAAGGAAGACTAGGATTCCATCACACTTGGCTTTATTGTCTCTGTTCCTAATAGGAATAAAAACTGCAAAACACTTGTGCTTTTTTGAATGATGGTTCCTATTTAATTCCAAATGTGGGCACGCATGTGCACCATGTGCCAGAGACACGTTTCTTTAGAATCCTAGCAGCATCCATTGATTTGTATGTGTCATACATTGCAGCTGTGTGTATAATAGACTGTGTGGGTTGATACCTCTCTGCTTTCCTCTTACCATGGCCTTAATTGGAACCCCATTTCTTTGTAATTTTAGCCTACCCAAGAGAGGTGACTTTTTCATCCATTCTTATACATAATTAGAGCTAGATACAGGCAGTCCCCGAGTTACGCGGATCCGACTTACGTCGGATCCGCAGTTACGAACGGGGCACTTCCTCTCCCTGGTCTCGAGCAGACCAGGGAGAGGAAGCAAAGCGGCGGCGGAACGCGCGGCCAGCTGACAGCCCAGATGCGTCTGGGCTGTCAGCTGGCCGCGCGCTCCGCTCTGCTCCCCTCCCCTCCCCCCCCCCCCCCCCCGGTCTGCAGACCAGGGGGAGGGGGAGCAGAGCGGAGCAGAGCAGAGCGGCGGAACGCGCAGCCAGCTGACGTCTGGGCTGTCAGCTGGCCGCGCGTTCTGCCGCTCTGCTCTGCTCCGTTCTGCTCCCCCTCCCCCCGGTCTGCAGACCAGGGGGAGGGGGAGCAGAGCGGAGCACGCGGCCAGCTGACAGCCCAGATGCGTCTGGGCTGTCAGCTGGCCGCGCGTTCCGCCGCTCTGCTGTGCTCCGCTCTGCTCCCCCTCCCCCTCCCCCTGATCTGCAGGGGGGGGGGGAGCAGAGCGGAGCACGCGGCCAGCTGACAGCCCAGATGCGTCTGGGCTGTCAGCTGGCCGCGCGTTCCGCCGCTCTGCTGTGCTCCGCTCTGCTCCCCCTCCCCCTCCCCCTCCCCCTGATCTGCAGGGGGAGCAGAGCGGAGCACGCGGCCAGCTGACAGCCCAGACGCGTCTGGGCTGTCAGCTGGCCGCGCGTTCCGCCGCTCTGCTCTACTCTGCTCCCCCTCCCCCTGGTCTGCAGACCTAGGGGACGGGGAGCAGAGCAGAGCAAAGCCGCGGAGCCCGAGGGCAGCAGGATAGCCACGGCGCGTCTGGGCTGTCCCGCTGCCCGCGTGTTCCGCCGCTTTGCTCCCCGTCCCCCTGGTCTGCAGACCAGGGGGACGGGGAGCAAAGCAGAGCAAAGCCATGGAGCCCGAGGGCAGCAGGATAGCCACGGCGCGTCTGGGCTGTCCCGCTGCCCCCGTGCTCCGCGGTTTTGCTCCGGACGCCTGTGGTACAGCAGCTGGGGCGCTGCCGGTTGGTCCCGTAGCGCCGCTCTGGGTGCCACTGGACCAACCCAGCAGCACCCCAGCTGCTCTGCCCCAGGTGTCCCCTAGTCAGCAGCTGCTGAAAATGACCAGTGGCTGACTACAGGAAGCCCCTGCCCCGGGCTTCCTGGAATCAGCCGCTGATCAGTTTCAGCAGCAGCTGACTTGGGGATGCCTGGGGTTCTTAGTTGAATCTGTATGTAAGTCAGAACTGGCGTCCAGATTCAGCCACTGTTGAAACTGATCAGTTTCAGCAGCGGCTGAATCTGGACGCCAGTTCCGACTTACATACAGATTCAACTTAAGAACAAATCTACAGTCCCTATCTTGTACGTAACCCGGGGACTGCCTGTACTTGTTTTATCCTTATTCTATTTGAGGTAGTTTTTTCCCATTTGAGAACTTCTCACCTTTTCCACCAGGAACTGTGCTGTGCATTTCCAGCGTTAAGAACAGTGCATCTTACCCACACTCATTCTCCATGAGCAGTAAGCACCTGCATTGCAATCCACAGTGCTATATACGAGTCCTTAATGTCCTGAACATAGAACGCTTGAGAACTTCAGCTCTAGAAGTTGTTGTAATGGAAATAGTGATACAAACTTAACTGCGAGCATAGAGAAACAGAGAGAAACTAATATAATATATT
Source organism: Pelodiscus sinensis (assembly GCF_052426305.1). Lineage (NCBI taxonomy): Eukaryota > Metazoa > Chordata > Testudines > Trionychidae > Pelodiscus > Pelodiscus sinensis. The sequence goes on from NC_143052.1 coordinate 271,127,242, forward strand.
CTGGTTTCTCTCTGTTACACACCCTATGCTTGCAGTTAAGTTTGTGTATGTCTACTGTGTATTTGAGAGAGTTTGTCTGTCTTTCTCCGTGTCCTTCCATCTGAGAATCTGTTTGTTCAAGAATGCCTCCTAAACGGTATGGTCTAGGACCACCGAACTTGGTATTCAGCTTTCTCTTATCATAATTTAAAGGTGAGGTAATGGTTGTGTTTTAAAAATGGGATGTGCTTGGAATGTGATTTTCTCATAAAACACTAATGGAAGGGTCTGCTAGCAGGCACAATTCTGTAGAATGATCACAGGGAGCCGGACACACTTGTAAGACGGTGACTGGCTACAGGAGGGATTCTGGATGTTGTTGGTCACCGTCCATGGCTAAGGTTCCCAAGCTGGTGCTGAGCATCCTCTCCCCCCTGTGCTGGCCCCTATACCCCGCAACCAAAGCCCAAACCACTCCACTCTCTCCCCCACCCCTCAGCCACAGCATTGGACACAGGAGGAAGGGAGGAGCCAAGCTGGCAGTGCAATCCTAGATGCCTCTGCTGGCCCTGGAGAGCTGCCACCAGCTGGGCTGCATGGTCCCCCACCATTGTGGGCAGTTCTGGAGAATCACTGCCAGTGTCCAGCGCAGCCCCGTGCAGCTCACCCACACCTCTCAGCCCCCTGCATTGAGCCCCCCATAACCCTGAGCCACCTGCCCTGATGCCTGTGCCCTCCACCTCCTGCCCTCAGCTGCCACTTCCTGTCCTGTGCCCCCCCACAAAACAGATGATACATTTTCTAGTGTTATGTCTACTGCAAATTTGGGGGAGAAATATAAACCAAAATGTTCTAACAAATTTTAGAAACCTGTTTTTCTATTAGTTAGTAAATACAGAACATCCTATTAAATGTTGAAATTGTGGCAGACTTAGGAAAATAAAGTTATCCAAAGGCTGATAGTCCACTTTTAAATCATTATACAGATTGAATCTCTGTAAACAGGTACTCTCTTGTCAGGCAACATCGGATGTTGCAGCACCAGAGTGTCCCGGTGGACCGCTGGTGGCTATGGGCCCTGCGGGCTGCTGGTGTGCCCCTGCAGGACTGATCGACGGGGCCCAGAGCCAGCCCGACACAGCCCAGCAGAGCTGTTGAGCAGTAGGGCTGCCCGGTGGAGCTGGGAACCTTGGTGGAGCCTGGAGCACTTAAGTGGGACTGCCTGGTAGGCCACAGCAGGGTTGTGCTGTGTGCCCCAGCTGGCTGCTAGGCATGGCAGGCAAGGGAGGGTGGGGGACAACTGGGCCTGAGGCAGGTCCAGGGCTCTGGGGAGGGGAGGGGATGACAGTCATGGGGTAGGGGCAGGTATGACCTCCCCTGGTCTGGCAAAATTCATCATTGGGCACCCGTCAGGTCCCAAGGGTGCCAAACCTAGGAGGTCCAACCTGTATTGCCTCCTTCCCTTATTCCTAAATATCTCAGCAGAAGTATTTAAAGGAAAAAATATAAAGCCTTGGCTTTCATCTTCTTGGCTGATACTAGGTTTTGTCATATTCATAATATTTAAACATAGATTTTGTGTTTTTTATTAAATGATGTAGCTGTCCCTGTTCCTGGTGTTAATATCGAAGATCACCTTCAACTACGGCAAGAGGAAAAGCGGCAGCGTGTAAACAGAAGGCATAGATCGGAGGAAGGGAGAGGTAAGAGACTATTTGTTATGTAGTTGAAGCTAAAATAGGGATAAATGTGCACCTTTTCTTAAAATAGACTGTGCTTTGTGAAACAAACCTTTTCTATTTATAACTGCCAAATGTGACGCATAAAGCAAACTAGGATAGTCCTGGGTATTAAACAGACGTGTGATAAATTATGAAAAATATATCAAAGGCAAAATATTTAACTTAAAAGGTAATCTTAAATATCCTCTTGAGGCATTCAATTTTTATCTTTTTGTAGTCTCCCATTTGAAAAAGCTTTGTAATATGGATGTTAAGGAGTGCCCAATGTAATAAATGAGGAGAAGAAGCAGAAACAACCAGAAGCATGCCTAATCCCCTTGTTCCCTATCAATGTGTTTTTGCATTTTTGGAGTCAGTTGATGCAGTAAAAAGTTATATGGGGTTTCCTTTTTTCTTCACTGCACTTGACTTCTCTACCCTTCAATACACTAATATGTTTTTAAAAATTGCAATGCAGTTTATAAAAATATTAGAAGACAATGAGTTATATATTATATACATCAAGAATTATTGCATCTTCTCCTTTGTCAATTTTTCATTATGTATTACTAAAACACTTAGGCTAGGTCTACATTGCGCATTCTTGCTCAAGAAGATATGCAAATGAGGCACGTGATGAATATCGCCACATTTGCACACCTAATGAGCCGCCATATTTGTGCTAGGGGCTTTTGTGCAAGAAGGAGCAATCTACAGTGCTCCTTCTTGCGCTAAACCTCCCTTTTGTGCAAGAGCCGTTCTGCTGCTTACTTCAAGCAGAACAGCTCTTGCACAAGAGGGGAGTTTTGCGCAAGAGGGAGCACTGTAGATTGCTCCTTCTTGCACAAAAGCCCCTAGCGCAAACGTGGCGGCTCATTAGGTGTGCAAATAATAATGCCACACCTAATTTGCATATATTGCGCAAGAATGCACAATGTAGATGTAGCCTTAGAGCCGTGGTCCCCAACACGGTGTCCGCGGGCGCCATGGTGCCCGCGGAGGCATTTCAATGTGCCCGCCAGGTGCTCGGGGCTGGCCTGGCCCCGGGCACATGGCGCACGGGCGCTTGCGGGGGGAGCGTGCTCGGCGGGGGGAGCACCGGGCGCGCGGCACTCGGCGGGGGGGAGTGCCGGCCCCGGGCGCGCGGCGGGGGGGAGCGCCGGCCCCGGGCGCGCGGCGGGGGGGAGCGCCGGCCCCGGGCGCGCGGCGGGGGGGAGCGCCGGCCCCGGGCGCGCGGCACTCGGCGGGGGGGCGCCGGTCCCGGGCGCGCGGCACTCGGCGGGGGGGCGCCGGTCCCGGGCGCGCGGCCCTTGGAGGGGGCTGGGGGGGGGGGCCGCCCCCGGGCATGCGGCAAGGGGGGGGCCCCGCTTCCCAGGCGCGCAAGTGTCCCCGCCCCCGGCGGGCAAATGGCCACACCCCCTGGCGCCTGACAACCTCAAAAGATTGGGGACCATTGCCTTAGAGCATACTGTGACAAGTGATTTAATTGAAAATGAGGTTTTTTTAAACTGATAGAACTCAGCATTCAGTTGCAAAGTGTCAACATAGTTGATAATCTGATCATTTTAGAAGGAAGAATTTAGCTTAAACTTCTGCTGTTCGGAGTAGGAATGTTAAATTTCGATTTATCAGCTAATCGACCAGTCGATGGAATTTCCATTGACTAGTTCATAAGGGAGGGAGACACAGCCGGGCTTCAGTCCCCAGTCGTGCCGGTTTCCGACTGCTGCGCCTCTGCCTTTTAAATGTAATAAGAGCCAGGCGGATCTTAGTACATGTAAGAGGCAAAGGTGCAGCAGGGAACCCGGTGCAAGCGGAGACTGCTGCAGCTCGTACATTTAGTAAGACTTCCTGGCTCTTACTACAATTTAAGCTCCGCCCAGCACCAACTCCTGCTCCCGACTGCTTTCTGCCTCTGAAATAGAGGTCAGGAGCCCAGCATGCCATAGCTGGGTGCCAGGTGTGGTCAGGAGACTGGTGCACAGGGTGCTGGGCTGCTTGGCTTAGCAGGGAGGCAGGGGTGGACTGGCAGGGCAGTGGGGCTAGCAGGAAGAGAAGGGGTGGTGGCTGATCCAGGGCTTGGGAGCCTGGTAGCAGGGGCATCTGAAATGACCTTCCCTAGTCTGGAAAAATCTCTGATCTGGGACCGGTAGTAGACTATTCTTTTACAACTCTGGTTTGGAGTGAATATCATTATGGTACTTTTTCAGATATAAATGTATCTGTTTTGAGACACAAACTTTATATTATGTTAATGCTTAGAATGTGCCAACATTTTCCAGCCTGAAAGCCAATCAATGCTTGGAAAGATTTTTTTTAATGTCTGTCTTACTTGCATATACTTAGGAAATCACTTGCTTTCTTCCCTTCTTATAGTTTTAAAGTTAGTGGGTACAGTAGACTTCTGATAATCCGGAACCTATGGGACCTAGGTGGTGCCGGATTATCAGATATGCCGGACTATCAGGAGGTACTATAAGTTGGTTATATATATACTGTATACATTATATACTGTATATAAAGTGTTCTTAACCCTTTTTATTGTACATACTGTATACAGTATACTGTAATGTTTTAGTTTTGTTAAGCCTTTTTTACCCTTTTTGCTCAGTTCAGCTGCTGCCACAGTTACCTTGTGACTCATTTTTTGCCGAAGCTCACTCACTAGGCTCTTGCTATTTTGATGCCGGACTATCAGGAGTGCTGGATTATTGGATGCCGGACTATTGGAGTTTTACTGTATTTGTAATAGCTTCCTATCCCAAGAAAAGATTTTTTTTTTTCTTTCCATGAATGTGAATATTTCTCTTTTATTTGGGGAGGAGGAGAAGGGACTTCTTTGAATAGTGTATCTTGCTTTTGGAGGTCTCTTATCATGAGCCAAGCGGTGGATAAGTGGCACAGCTGTCTCATTTTTGGGGGTTTATATAGTTTCTATACCATAGAAGTACTCTGACTTAGCAAATATGATTTTAAAAAAAACCCACTGAATTGAATTGGTACAAACTAAAGTAGACACATTTTCACTGGTTTATGTATTGCTTACATGATTTTAATTCAAATTAGTATGATTGATGCAAGCCAAACTGATTAAAGAAAGGATTGAATGATAGTATATCTTCAGTATGGGTTTCCACTAACTGAGTTTGATAGATTTTTTTTTAAATATACCAGTGAAATTTCATAATAAAGAAAAGATTGGCAAGGATTTAATAGAATTGGGTTTGTTTTGTCTGCAAAAGAAAGGACTGAGAAGGGGAAGTAATAGCTTTCAAGCACCTAAAAGGATGTTACATGGAGGAAGGAGAAAAATTATTCTCCTTAACTTATGATGGTAGCACAAGAAGCAGTGGGCTTAAATTGCATTAAGGAAGGTTTAGGTTGGACATTTGGAAAAACTTCCTTATTGTCAGGGTGGTTAAACAAGAAATAAATTGTCTAGGGAGGTTTTGGAATCTCCATGATTGGAGATTATTAAGAGCAGGGTAAGCAAACACCTGTCAGGGCTAGAGTAGATGGTGCTTAGTCTTCCCATGAGTTCATGGGTCTGGATTTGATGATCTCTCCTGGTTCCTTCTAGTCCTGGTATCTGTGATTCTGTGGATAGTTGTATAAGTGTAGTGCCTGTTAGAGACTTGTATATTGACATCAGCAGCATGGATTGGTGGTTTTGGAGGATTAATTGGTCCCATAGTCCAGGTTGCAATTCAATAGTGATAGGCAGTGGTCCAGAGGTCCATGCTAATCTGCTTAGATCTTGGTGGTAGGGGTGGTAGTAACTTTCTCAGCTTCATTTCTCCTGGCTTGCCTTGGTTGGCTATGATATAGAGGGGCTTCATCCTTCTCTAGATACTCAGTAGTCCCAGGCAGAGCCAGTCTTAAGTTCTTATCCTGCTCTCTGTGGGGATGATGTTTTTTGGGTGGTAAGTAGGCAATGAAGCAGTCAGATATATAGCCCCAGGTCTAATGGTGCAGCAGTTTATTCCAGTGCTTAACCATCTTGACAGGAAGCTTTTTTCTAATGTTTGATCTCATGCTTTGAGCAATTTAACCCATTGCTTCTTTTGTTATCATCAGAAGTTAAGGAGATCAATCCCCCCCCCCCGCCCTTTCTGTGTACAGGCAGTCCCCGAGTTACGCGGATCCGACTTATGTCGGATCCGCAGTTACGAATGGGGCTTTTCTCGCCCCGGAGGACGGGAGCGGCGGGACGCCCAGATGTGCCGTGGTCTGCCGCCCCCGTCCTCCGGGGCGAGAAAAGCTGCTCCCCGTCTCCCTGGTCTGCAGGGAGACGGGGAGCAAAGCCTTGGAGCACGCCCACAGCGGGACAGCCTGGGCGCGCCCGGGCTGTCCCGCTGCGGGCGTGCTCCAAGGCTTTGCTCCCCGTTTCCCGACCAGCAGACCAGGGAGACGGGGAACAAAGATGCGGAGCACGCCCGCAGGGGGACAGCTCAAGCGTGCCCGGGCTGTACCGCTGTGGGTGTGCTCCAAGGCTTTGCTCCCTGTCTCCCTGCAGACCAGCAGACCAGGGAGATGGGGAGCAAAGCCTCGGAGCACGCCAGCAGTGGGACAGCCGCGGCGCGCCTGGACTGTCCTGCTGCCCGCGTGCTCTGCGGCTTTGCTCCGCGTCTCCCAGGTCAGCAGACCAGGGAGACGGAGCAAAGCTGTGGAGGACTTGGGCGGTCCCGCCACCCCCGTCTCCCTGGTCTGCTGGGGGGGGGTTGCAGCTAGTGCTCCCCTCACCCCCAGCAGACCAGGCTTTTCTTGCCTACCCCTGGGGTAGAGCAGCTGGGGGCTGCCGGGTTGGTCCCGCAGCGCCGCTCCGGACCAGCCCGGCAGCACCCCAGCTGCTCTGCCCCAGGCGTCCCCAAGTCAGCCGCTGCTGAAACTGATCTGCTGCTGACGACAGGAAGCCTGAGGCAGAGTTGCTCTGCCCCAGGCTTCCTGGAATCAGCCGCTGATCAGTTTCAGCAGCAGCTGACTTGGTGACGCCTGGGTTTCTTAAGTTGAATCTGTATGTAAGTCAGAACTGGCGTCCAGATTCAGCCGTGGTTGAAACTGATCAGTTTCAGCAGCGGCTGATGCCAGTTCCGACTTACATACAGATTTAACTTAAGAACAAACCTACAGTCCCTATCTTGTACGTAACCCGGGGACTGCCTGTACTTGAAAACTATTATCATGTCCCCTCTCAGTCTTCTCTTTTCCAGGTTAAACTAATTTTTAAAAATCTTGATTGGTCCTTTTTTTTTGTTGGCCTTCTCTGGGCTGTCTACAATTTATCCACCTTTTACCTGAAACGTAGCATCTAGAACTGGACACAATTCTCCAGTTGAGGCCTAATCAGTGCTGAATAGAGTGAAAGAATTGCTACTTGTGTCTTGCTTACAACATTCCTGCTAATGGGTTCCAGAATCATGTCTCCCCCCCTCCTTTTTTTTTTTGATAACAGTGTTACACTGTTAACTAATGTTTAGCCTGTGATCCACCATGAACCCCCAGATCCTTTTCTACAGTACTTCTTCAGGCAGTCCTTTTCCATTTTGTATGTGTGCCACTTTGCATTTGTTCTTACTGCATTTCTTCCTGTTTATCTCAGGCCATTTCTTCAGTTTGTCCAGCTCATGTTGCATTATAATCCTAACCTCCAAAGAACTTGCAATCCTGCCAAACTTTGTATCATTCACTAATTTAAGGGTATTTTCTGTGCCTTTATCTAAATTATTGATGAAGATATTGAACAGAACTGGATATAGAATTGATCCCTGGTTATTCACACTTGATATGCCCTTCCAATGAACCTCTGATAACTATTTTCTAGAATAATTTTCCAAAGAGTTCTGCTACTTATAGTAGCTCCATCTAGGTTGTATTTCCCTAGTTTGTTCGTCATGCAAGATGGTATCAAAAGCCTTACTAAAGTCATGCTATGTGACATATACCACTTTCCCCCATGTACAAAGCTTGTTACCCTGTCAAGGAATGCTATTAGGTTGGTTTGATGTGATATATTCTTGAAGAATTCATGGAGTGGGTTATTTTGACCTTATTATCTTCTAGGTATCTTAAAATTGATTGCTTAATTATTTATTTGCTCCATTATCTTTCCTGGTATTGAAGTAAATCTGGCTTATCTGCAATTGCCTGGATTGTGCTTATTTTCCTGTTTATGGATGGGCATTATATTTGTAGCTGGCCTGTAATGACCTCTTCCTCCCCACCCCCAGCCCATTACAGTCTAACTGCCTGGCCACACACCCCTGCTTCCCCCTTTCCCTTGATTCTGGCTCTTTCAGCTACAATTTAAGTTAGGCTTTTGTTATGTTAACCCATACAAGCAATACAATTTATGTTAGGATGTCAAAGCCAGTAAGGCCAGACAGTTGCTTAGAAACCATATTGCTGACTTAATGTATGGTTATGGAATGAGCTGCTTGAGTTCACCCTTTGTTTGATTATTCCTTAGCTGAGTCTGAGGACAGTAACAACATTTACCTTTTCTAGTTCCCTGGAATCTCTTCCATCTTCTACAACTTTAAAATATCAGAGGGGTAGCCGTGTTAGTCTGAATCTGCAAAAGCGACGAGGAGTCCTGTGGCACCTTATAGACTAACTGAAGTGTAGGAGCATAAGCTTTCGTGGGCAAAGACCCACTTCGTCAGATGCAAGACCCACTTCGTCTGACATGCATCTGACGAAGTGGGTCTTTGCCCACGAAAGCTTATGCTCCTACACTTCAGTTAGTCTATAAGGTGCCACAGGACTCCTCGTAACTTTAAAATAATTGCATATGGCTGAGATACCTCCTCGGTCAGCTCCTTATTCTAGGATGTATTTTGTAAGGCCTTTGTGCCTTGAAGACATCAAACTTGTCTAAATAATTTTAGCTTGTTCCTTCCATATTGTAGTATCTAATCCTACATAATTTTCAGTGGCATTCTTTATATTATCTGTCCTATTGCTACTAACTATTTTGAGCTCTCCCCTTCCCCCGTGGGATTTTCTGCAGTGCTCATCATTATTATTTGATTGCTTCTCAAATATCAGTTTATTTAATTTCACAACACTTCAGTTTTGCAAGGGGCTATTATTAATCCTCATTTATACATGAGGAACTGAAGCACAGAGATGAAGGTGAAAGGTATCCACTAATTATGGATGCTCAGGTTGAGGAAACAGTATCTGATCTTTTTTAGTGTACTTATATAGCACTTTATATGTTCAAAGCACAGCTGCAGTTGATGTCATTTTGTAGTTGTTAATGCTCAGTGGAGCTGTTAATGCTCAGTACATAGATTTGCAAAAGATGAGGCAGGGACCCTCCAGATAAGTGCCCTTCTATATAACTCTGATTTGTCTCAGAGCAGGTCCAGGAGAGAATAAGGCAGCAGTCCTGTTGAGGAACTGATAACCATGTAATTAAATGCATGTATGATCATGCATAGGCACAAGTTAAAGGATCCAAATTAAAGTTGCCAAGGCAACCTTAATGGTGGCATTTCCTAACTTTTCAGTGCTTGACTTTTCAGTCCTAATGTCCTTCTAATAATTTTAGTGTGTGTAATTTCATAGGTTTTTAAAAAAGGAAACAGGAAAAATATCCAGAAATTCCATCATATTGCCATAATTCATCGGCAGTGTTGAACCTGAAAATCTCATATTACAGGTCTTTGGCAATTGGCTAAGGGAATAACTGATAGCAGTAGTGGGGTTTTCATGTTTGTGTACCCAAACACTAGAGTGGGATGAGAGACCCATTTTGAGAGTGAATTTTTAAGATATTTGCTGACAGCAGAGGAATTCTGAGATTCTGTACTATTGATTAAATTCTAGGCTGTGAATGGAAGTGTGCTCTAGTACTCGCAGACCTTTCTGCTTGTTCCCTTCTGTCTCCACTCCTTCCAGTTTGTCCCAGAACTGTCCCTTTGCCACCCATCTCTTTGTCTCATTTTCCTCACCAAACAAATCTAAGTCTTCATCTTTAAGTTTTCTCTTCACACTGCCAATCTTTTTGCCCAGTTAATTTGTCACTTAGCTCTTGGACTCCGTTTCCCAGTTATTGCCTTTCCCCTGTTCCCTTGGCCTGCAAGTCCTAATTCTCCCCTCTTAGCACTTCAGCTGACTATTTATTTTCCATCCTCCCCCATTTCTCCCCCCCCCCCCTTCTAATCTGTTTGCCCTGCTAAAGTTCTTTTGGCCACTCTCCTCCTCTCATGTTCCCTTTCCCAGTTTCCTCATTCCTGGCTTCTATTCCATCTGGACTCTTAGTCCTAGTCTACACTGGCATGTTTTGTCTCTAAAAACTGCCTTTTGTTGACAAAACAGTGAGAGTGTACACACTACAATGTAACTTTTTCCCAACAAAACACCCAGTTATGGCAACAGAAAACTTCCTCTCCTGTGAGAGATGTTCGTCTTTTTCTCTCCCTTTATTATTGACACAGAACCAGTATGGATTCTGTTTGTTTTGTTGAGGGAACTGGCTTCTGCCAGTATCCCACAATGCCTTCCCTGATGGCTGTGCTCAGTTTTATGATCTCTTCTGCTCTGCGGCCTTGTGCCCCTCTGCTTTCAAAGCTCCAGGAAGTATCTGACAGCTAAGTGAGCAGCTCCATTTGGGGAACAACAAAAAGAGCAAATAATTGGAATGCTCCCGTTGTGCCCTGCTAAAAACACTACCTGTTGCAGGGCAAAGGCTGGAGAGATTGCTGTGCTGCTTTGACATTTCTCAGCATGGAGAACTCAGAGCTACTTGGGATGCTTCTTCCAGTAGCTTAAAATGCTGTGAAGAGAATTGCAAGAAGCACAGGGATTTTTCCTTCCCACTGCACTGCACTGTGGGATGCTTACTCACATTGCTAGTGCCTGTGTCAAGAGAGAGAGCAAAGCAATGTGGCCATGAAATGTGGACAGTGGGAGGTAGAAAGAAGTTTGACTGGATTTCCCTATTGCTGGCTTTGCATGTCCCCACACCTTCCCAATGTAGACGTAACCTTGGTGATGATGTAGTGAAGATAAAACTCGACAGATGTAAAGATGACAACTGTGTGACAAAAAAGGGTGAAAAGTGAAAAATATTACCAGAAGTGAGATTCAGGACAGAGAGGATTTTAGAAGATGCGAAAGAGATTTGGAACCAAAAAGAGTTTAGTTTTTTATATGTTGAGTTTGAGTATAGTCAAGACACCCTGGATATAGACAATAGGAGGCTGAACAAAAAAGAAATGGTCCAGTAGAGAATAATATCTGAGTCACTGGTATAGAAATGTTGAAGCTATGACCATGGGTATGCTTTTTCATGATAGGAGAGGCAGATCATTAGAGCCCTGCAAATTCATGGATAGCTACTTTATATTTGTGGGCATCTGCATCTGTGGATCATTTTTCAGGATACAGCTGTGGATGCAGATACAAATTTTGTATCTAATATCCTGCATATTTGTGGATATCCACTTTATATTTGTGGGTATCCACATCTGCAGATGTGTATGCGGATATCTGCCAATGATTTTTGCAGATATGGATACCAGTTTTGGTAGGGCTCTACAGAGCTCTCCAGTTCACCAACAGATTGTGGTGGATGATTTATGATGATCATAAAGAACAAGTAAAGAGTGACAAAATGAAGAGGTTGGAGAAATAGCAGGAGTTCAGGGGCTCTGAAATTTGAGGAAAGAACTGATACAAAAAGGTACACATGACACAGATTAGACAGATGGTGAACGGAAGCCTAGAGATTATCAGGATGAGCTGATTAGTAATCTTGATGGGGAGGAAGGAAAATTCAGTTATACATAGTGAAACTTACAAATATTTGCACATGAAAGAGCCAATGAAATAAGATTCAGGGGAAAGAGATGAGGCTCCATTCAAAAAGCTCATAAGTTGGAAGGGATATGGTCAATGGACTATAAACACAGATTCTGACTTCTCTTTTGAGCTCAGTGATAGCCCATTGACTTCAGTGGGAGAAGAATGAGGCCCTTCATTTGAATGTCTCTGGTTACAAAGAATACATGGTGAAAAATAAAGCACATGATATACAAGCAAAACATTTTCATACAGAATTATTTTTAAAAGTTTTACATAAAGCATCTACAAGGCATTTTTATTGTAACATATTTTTGTAGAGAGTACTTGGACACAAAATGTAATCCTGGGACCTTTTAAATAAATAAATTGAATAGTATAGTCAAGAGCAAGTATGTTCTCGAATGTGTGTCCTTTAAAAGAAACATTCATAAAATAATTTGTAAGATTTGAAGTATTCCATTGTAAATATGTCGCTATAATAAACCATCAAAGCACATACTTCTAAATAACAGCTTCTCCAGAAGAAATGACTATAGATATTGATAATTTTATAGACATTATTTATGAATTACACATTTAGAAAATGTGACAAACCATATAATTTTCTGTTTTAGCTTTGACATGGTGATATTTAAATATTGTGTGTCAAATGAATAATACTTTGTAGCATAATACAAGTTGCACTTCTATAAACTGGAACTCTTTGGAGGGAGGCAGGAATTTTGGTTGGGTGGCAGGATAGTGGGGAGCAGTCAGCTGGGGGGGGGGGGCAGAAATGACCTCCCCTGATCTGGCAAAATCCTTCATCTGGGACCAGTCAGTTCCTTAGGGTGCAGGACCAGGGAGGTACAACCTGTAGAATAGCCTGCAATGCATGGTATGTAAAAGTTCTTGTGCAACTGTTTAGGGCTTAAGTCTTAACCAGCTTTCAAGTTGTATAGTCTCATAGTCTGTAAGGTTCCATATTTATAAATTAAGGCAAAATCTGTGTCGTCTTTGAGAGAATTACTGCATCTTTAAATAATATTTTGATCTTGTCTTCAAGAAGTATCAAATTAACTTATTTTTCACCATGTAAAGTGCAAGAACCAATGTAGAATTAGAATCATTTTTCACCTTTTTAATTTGAATTATTTTTTGTTTGAACACACTGTTTCCATTTTGTGAGCTTTCCTATGCATGTGAAAAATGTTTCTCCTCAGGCCCCCTTGTATTTCCTGGTCCTAGTTTTATGAATCATCGAGAGCAGGCTCTAGCCAGAATCAGACCCCATCCAGCACAGCTAAAGCATAAGCGGGACAAGCACAAAGGTATTTGGTCTTCCTTATTGACTAGGAGGGACATATGCCCATCCTCCCAGTCATTTCTTCCGTCCATTAAATCTTTGTTCTCAGAATCTTTGCACAAAAATTATTATGTTCTTTCCTTGTTAGTCTTCTGTAACCTGAGGAGAAAGAAAACACTCTTTATATGCTTAATTACTTTAAAAGTATAAGTGTTTGACATCCTACATCATCTTGTTTTTTTCTTTGGTAAAATGTTATTTTTGTTTTTTTACTCATTTGTTTAAATAAAACAACTTTCTAACTTTTTCATTGGTACAGGTAATTTGAGTATGGCATATGCATTGTTTTCATTTTATTGTCTTAATTTTATGATCTTGCATAACACGTAGCTGTTTCAGTTGCTAAAACATTGATTATATTAGACTCATTAATTCAGAGTTCCTGTTTGATTTTCTTTAGATTTGTCTTCTATATGTAAGCTTTTTTTGATACTTCTGGTTTACAAATGTTAATTACTCAGTAAAAAAAAAAATTTAGGTAGCAGAAGACATATCAAAAGTACTGACACATTGTGTGCTTTCAAAGCTTGCAGCAAGTAGTTGGCTTCCCTCAACTTTTGGGAATAAAGCAGTGGTCATTGTAATCATAAAATGGATAGGGTAATTTCCTCACTCACTTTGTGAATTTTCTCTTGTTTTTTCTGTCCAAGTTCCTGTCCTGTGTGTGTGTGTGTGTGTGTGTGTGTGTTTTAAGGTGATCATGACATAACAGTAGTTGTTTACTGACCTTTTGTTAGCAGCAACAGAATGCTCTGGTGCTCTTGTGGCTATCAGCAGTAGCAAGACCAGCAAATTAAAGGACAGTAATTATACTTACTCTTTCCATGGAGTTTTTATGACCAGCTCTCTTTACCTCACCAGCTCTGTTTAATGATGAGGGGCTTGCTCCGTGTTCCTTTGTGTTGCTAGCTTCCTGCATATATTTATGCACGCTCCCTTGCTTATTTCCATGTGCAAATATAACTTCATTGCCAATCTGTTTCATAGTATCCAAAAGTGATACCCTAGTTTGTAGAAAAGATATTTTAGATCACTTTCAGAAGTTTACCAAGAGAACCTACTTTGTCATCTCTAACTCTGTACCTGGTACCTAGTAGCAAATTGTAGCAAACATTGACGTGGAAAAGTTGTTGTGGTATTTAAACTAAAACAAAACAAAACAAACCCCACAGTCCAAACCACTAAAATAGATTCTGAAACGTGTATCTTGAACAAATTCTAATGTGTTTGGTGACAAAGGGTTTACTAGCACTTGTTTGGAATGAACTACATTTATGATTTTGTAAAACAGAGGTAACATGGCCAGCTCAAGCTCATGCAAAATCTCTCACCCACGTACACACCATTGTGATTGTATAATAAGGGGCAGATAAAGGAATGGTTATTTTATTTGTAAATTGATAGCACTATATATGTAACTGTTTTCCTAAAGAAGTGTAGGTGCAATAAATTTTCATGCAACAATTCTATTTATTTCACACAAATGCATTATATTCCTGTTTTGCTGAGTTAAATTAACTTCTTCATTCTGAAGAAGTTATTAACTAGGTTCAGATCTTTACATAATAGCAGATTCTGTTTGCAAATAGAATTTCAATGCATCATGGCTCAAAATCTGCTTTATTACCAATATATTTATTTTGACTTCTGTAATCTGCTGTACTATGGGTTGTTTTTGCTGTTACTTTGTTCAATGTTTTCTTTTCTCACCCTGCACATTGTTCCTTAGTCTTAAATTTGACTCTTAAAAAGAATAAGGATATAACTGTAATTATATTTGTAGACGGAAGTGGAGAAAGGGGTGAGAAGGATGCCAGCAAAATCACAACTTATCCTCCAGGGGCTGTCCATTTTGACTGTGAACTCCGGGCAGTGCAAGTCAGTTGTGGATTTCACCATTCAGGTAGAAAACTACAGCTTTTATGTAATGCATATATTGAAAAATTTTTTTGATCAGATATCCTTCCATTCATATAACTGCCATAAACTGTGTGTTCTAAGGAAATGTGTGTTAATTCTTACCCAAGTAAGCCTAAAATCATTGATGTTTTGGGGTTACAGTAGAACTTCAGATTTATGAACACTTTAGGAGTGGAGGTTGTTCATAACTCTAAACAAAGCATTATGGTTCTTTCAGACGTTTACAACTAAATTGACTAATACAGATTTGAAATTTTACTGTGCAGAAGAAAAATGCTGCTTTCCCTATATTTTTTATTTGTTGTTTTTTTAAAGTAATTGACATTTAATACAGTAAAGGTTGAACCTTTCTAGTCCAGCACCCTCAGAACCTAACTGGGCTGAACCAGAGCATTCGTTGAACCACTGGAGGTCAATGTTGTCTAGCAGCTTTACCAACACTTCTATTGCTTACTAGCTCTTAGCAGACATTGGGGTAAATTAGAGCTAAATAATAGCACAGAACATTGAGAACCAGGATTGGTGGCTATAAACAAACATTATGGGATTGCAGGAAGCTTGGTCAAACCCATGGGTGGATATATGGCTAACTGAAATCATGCTGGACCACACATGTTGCTGGACCAGAAAAGTTCAACCTGTACTGTACTCTGTTTGCAGGTGGTTTTTTAATTATTATTATTATTTATTATTATTTGCTGCTGCCTGACTTTGTATTTGTGTTCAAATGAGGTGTGTGTGGTTGATTGGTCAATTCTTAACTCTAGTGTTCATGACTGAGTTTCTGTTTTAATTCCAGTATTCAGCATTCTACTCTGTTGGGGTGCGACGGACTGATTAGCTTAACATCTGGAGCCAACTTTATTCCTTTTCTTAACCCTCCTTCAGTGGTAGAACCATATAGTGGTTAAGAATCCACCTTCTAATCTACTTCACTCATCCTGTCAGTTTCCATTCTAATTCTGAACTGTTCAGGGGATGGGTACCATGTGGCCTGCATAAATTCTTAACTCCTGCGTATGGTAGAACTGCATCTGCTATGCTTCCATGGGCCCTTAGTTCCCAAAGTAGGATACAGTTTAACAACAAAGCAAATATTTATTATAATAATTTTAGTGGGCTTTTCTTCTTAAGTGCAATATGGAGTATCTTTAAAGTAAATTATAATGAGCATAGATTAAAGCCTCCCAAATCATTCCTTGAATAGAAAAATATTTTAAAATGCAGTTATGATTGCAAAATATTATCCTTTTTTATTCAAGAAAATGATTTCATGGTGTCAATATGCCTGGGTTGCAGGTTCTATGTTGTGTTTTGAACAATACTAAAGAACTTTAAGTGAAGAAATTTAAACACAATTCAGACGTATTGGGAAGTATGGAAATGAATCGAAATTAGTGAATTGTAGTATACTGTAGATACAGTAACATATTTTAAGCCCTCTAATAAAAGTCTTGAAAGTGTTTTTTAATGGTGGGATAATATTTTTCCCCATAAAGATGAAAATCAGTCTGTCCCAGTTCTTAATAGGCAACCAAATGTAATAGATGCTTATGGCAGTAAGTTAACCAGTAATATAATCCAGCAGTTTCTCTAATTTTGCTCTGATTGCTACTTCGTTACTTTCAAATGAAAATCTGATGATTTTTGTAATTAAAGTGTTACGCAAAACATATTTGAATTGGCTAGTTCTGTATGCATGTTTAACAGATGAAAAATGTAATATTAAGTTAGCATTAAGCATTACAGTAGCTTTTCTCTTACCAGGGAATAGGTTCAATTTGGGTAGGGATAGCTCAGTGGTTTGAGCATTAGCCTATTAAACCCAGGGGTCTAGAGCAAATCTGTCAAGGATGGTACTTGGTCCTGCCATGAGGGCAAAGGACTGGACTCAATGACCTGTTACGGTCCCTTCCAGCTCAATGAGATGGGTAATATCTCCATATTACATTACATTACATTACATATGTTATTACAGTACATATGTTGGGCTACTGTCAGGCACAAGCTAATTTTATGAAAGTCTTTTCAGGATCAACAGCTTTATAAGTTTAAAAACAAAGTGAGTAAATTACACACAAAGCCAGGAATGTGTGAAGTCTTTCAGATTGTCAGGGGAAAAAAATCTGAAAAAACCCCCAACATTTTATTTTTAGTGGTATTGATGGAGAATGGTGATGTTTACACATTTGGATATGGGCAGCATGGACAACTGGGACATGGAGATGTTAATTCCAGGTATGTTGTAAACAGATTAAAGGACATATTTGTACTATTGAATTTCTTTCTGTTTCTATGAATGAAATTATATATAATGGATATATTCTCCCTGCTTAGATGATGCAAGGAGAAATATTCATGAGTTACATAAGTAGAGGAGGACTTCCGTAAATTCTTATAAAAATCTTAGAAAATATCTCCTGGAGTGTGCTCAAAACCATTTTCAGCTGTTTCCAACTTTATTTTCCTATAATAAGTTAAAAGCATTTAGTCTTCAAATAACCGTTGATCTCAAGGATTAAATATTGTGTTGCTGTGTCTTGAAGCAAAATAAATTAGTTACAGGAATTTACTCTGAAGAAAAGTGCTTCCCTCTATTAAGAGTTCCTAAACAAAAAAGAAAGAAATATCAGGAAGGGACTTTGCTCAGATGTTTTAAGAACAAACTATCTCCCTTCTAGCAGATAGCAGCCAGGAAAAATTTCAGTCCCAAAAGTATTTCAGCAACTGTAGTTTATGGAAACTATCATACAATTCAAAGTGCGTAACTTTTTCTTTGGTTTTAAAATTTCTGTGCTCTGTCTGAGCCCAAAGATTAAATGTTTTATGAGAGTTATTGCAGACTCCCTTCATGTATTGCAGCTTCTAGACATATTAGGACTGCAATGCATAAAGACTGTAGTGCCAAAAAGTCTACAAAGTTTTAAGATCCATAAGGCAATAGTATATGTACTGTTATTCTTATGCACTGAAGAACTTCTGTAAAGACACCTCTGAAGCATATTATGTTTCTTACAATAATGCTTAAAGACTAACCCAGAATGAGGTCTCATTGTGCTAGGCACTGTACAAATAAAGATGGTCCTTGCCCCAAAGAGTGTACTGTTGCGATAGACACAGTGTGGGAAAAGGGATAAAACACACAAGTAAGGCAAACTGTGTGATGGTAGCAAATGTCATGTTTTATGGTTGGTGAGTTTTTGGATGGGCTTATGCAATAAGCTAAATGAAAATGCACGCTGAAGGGAAACCAGAAGAGGGGGACCTCGAGCTCATCTAGTTCAGTCCCCTGAACTTATGACAGGACTACTAAGTATTCTCTAGGCCTTTCCTGGCAGGTGTTTGTCTAATCTGCTCATAAAAATCTCCAAGGATGGAGATTCCACAACTTCCCAGGGAAATTCATTTCAACTTAACTGCTCTGACATGAAGTATTTCCTGATGTCCAACCTAAACCTCCCTTACTGCAGTGTAAGCCCTTTGCTTCTTGTCCTATCCTCAGAGGTTAAGAACAACAGTTCTTCCTCCTACTACTACTCATAATCTTTTATGAATTTGAAAATAGTTTTTTCCCCTCTGTCCTCTCTTTTTCGAATTAAACAAATTGATTTTTTTCAATCTTGCCTCATGAGTCATGCATTCCTCACTTTTAATCATTTATGATGATCTTTTCTGGCCTGTCTGCAGTTCATCCACTTCTTTCCTCAAGTGTGGCATCCAGTTGAGGCCTAATCAGACCAGAGTAGAACAGAAGAATTAGTACTTTTGTCTTGCTTGCAACACACCTGCTAATACATTCCAGGATGATGTGTGCTTGTTATTCTTTTTCAACAGTGTTACGCTATTGACTCATATTTAACTTGTGGTGCACTGTGACTCCTAGATCACTTGTTGCATTATTCCTAGGCACTCATTTCCTATTTTGTGTGTGCAACTGATAGTCCCTTATTAATTGGAGTTCTTTGCCATTGACCATATTGAATATCATCCTATTTACTCTCCAGTTTGTCCAGATTAATTTGAATATTAATCCTATCCTCCGAAGTGCTTGCAACTTTTCCTGTTCGGTATCATCCACAGACTATACAAGGGTACTCTCTATGCCAGTGTTCCTTAAACTTTTTAAGACCGAGGAACACCAAACAATTTATTTTTCTGAGGAACACCAAGGATTTTTTGTTAAGCCAAAAAAAAAAAAAAAAAAAAAAAAGATGGGGGGATTACATAAGAACGGCCGTACTGGGTCAGACCAAAGGTCCATCTAGCCCAATAGCCTGTCTGCCGACAGTGGCCAGCACCAAGTGCCCCAGAGGGAGTGCACTGAAGACAATGATCAAGCGATTTGTCTCCTGCCATCCTTCTTCAGCCTCTGACAAACAGAGGCCAGGGACACCATTTATAGCCCATGGCTAATAGCCTTTTATGGACCTAATCTCCATGAAATTATCTAGCTTCTCTTTAAACTCTGTTATAGTCCTAGCCTTCACAGCCTCCCCTGGCAAGGAGTTCCACAGGTTGACTACACGCTGTGTGCAGAAGAACTTTCTTTTATTAGTTTTAAACCTGTTACCCATTAATTTCATTTGGTGTCCTCTAGTTCTTCTATTATGGGAACTAATAAATAACTTTTCTTTATCCGCTCTCTCCACACCACTCTTGATTTTATATACCTCTATCATATCCCCCCTCAGTCTCCTCTTTCCTAAACTGAAAAGTCCCAGTCGCTTTAATCTCTCTACATATGGGACCCGTTCCAAACCCCTAATCATTTTAGTTGCCCTTTTCTGAACCCTTTCCAAGGCCAAAGTAACTTTTTTGAGGTGAGAAGACCACATCTGTACACAGTATTCAAGATGTGGGCATACCATAGTTTATACATGGGCAGTAAGATATTCTGTGTCTTATTTTCTATCCCTTTCTTAATAATTCGTAGCATCCTATTTGCCTTTTTGACTGTCGCTGCACACTCTGTGGAAGTTTTCAGAGAACTGTCCACGATAACTCAAAGATCTCTTTCCTAATTTGTCGTAGCCAAATTAGCCCCCATCATACTGTACATATAGTTGGGGTTGTTTTTCCCAATGTGCATTACTTTACACTTATCCATGTTAAATTTCATTTGCCCAATTACTCAGTTTAGTGAGATCTTTTTGGAGTCCCTCACAGTCTGCTTCTGTCTTGACTATCCTAAACAGTTTGTATCATCTGCAGACTTTACCACCTCACTGCTTACCCCTTTCTCCAGATCGTTTATGAATAAGTTGAAAAGGATTGGTCCCAGGACTGACCCTTGGGGGACACCACTGGTTACCCCTCTCCATTCTGGAAATTTACCATTTATTCCTACCCTTTGTTTTCTGTCTTTTAACCAGTTCTCAGTCCAAGAAAGGACCTTCCCTCTTATCCCATGGCAATGTAATTTACACAAGAGCCTTTGGTGAGGGACTTTGTCAAAGGCTTTCTGAAAATCTAAGTATACTATATCTACTGGATCCCCCTCATCTGCATGTTTGTTACCCTTAGAGTTCTTTGAAGGGGTTATGTCTACACTACCAGCCTAGTTCGAACTAGGGTGGTTAATGTAGTCATACGAACTTGCAAATGAAGCCTGGGATTTGAATTTCCCAGGCTTCATTTGCATGTTGCTGGGCGCCGCCATTTTTAAATGTCCGCTAGTGCGGACTCCGTGCCCGTGGCTACACGCGGCACGAACTAGGTAGTTCGGACTAGGCTTCCTATTCTGAAATATCTGTACAGTCTCCATCCAATTTACGTGCATCTCCGCACCAGTCAGCTTTTCCCCATCTCTTAGTTTATTGAGGGGGGGAAAAAAGAGTTGAGGGAAAGTTGTTGAGCAAAAAAGGTCGCCTGCCCCTTTAAGAGTGGCCATTTTGAATTCTGTTGTTCTCCAAGGCACATCTCTGACTGCCTCACGGCACACCGGTGTGCCACGGAACATAGTTTAAGAAACACTGCTCTATACCATTATCTGAATAATTGAAGGTATTGAACAGAACTGATCCCTTTGGGACTCCATCCATTATGTCCTGTGAGGCACTCTTTAGATATAGTTCTCCAACTATCGTCTTATAGTTTTATGCATCCACCTTACAGTGGCACCATGTAGGTTGTATTTTCCTAGGCTGTTTGAGAATATAGTACAAAAATCCTTACTAATGTGAAGATATATCACCACTTCCTCCCATTCAGAAGGCTTGTTACCCTATCAAAGAAAGCTATCAGTTTGGTTTGACATGATTTGTTCTTTAAAAAGCGATTCTGTTAGTTACTACCAAGATATTCACAAATTGTTTTCTTAATTATTTGCTCCATTATCTTTTTGAATACTGAAGTTAAACTGACTGGTCTATAATTCCCCAGGTTTCCCTTACTCCTCTTTTTATAGAGTAGCAGTGTTTCCCCTTTTCCAGTCCTCTGGCATCTCTGCTGTCTTCCATGATTTTATGAAGATGATCACTAATGGCTCAGATATTTCCTCAGTCAGCTACTTGAGTATTCTGGGATGCATTTCATCAGGCCATGATGCCTTGAAGTTATCTAACTTGTCTAAGTAGGTTTTAACTTGGTTTTCCCCCCTATTTTATCCTCTGATCATCTCTCATATTTATTGGTTATGTTAGATGTCCAGTCAAAACAAAAATCATTAATCTCATCTGCCATTTCCAATTTTTCTGCTATTTTCCCCCTCATCAGTGGTCCTACTCTGTCCTTCATGTTCCTCTTACTTCTAATGTATTTATAGAATATTATCTTGTCTCCCACTAGTTTGATCTCTTTCTGTGCTTTGGCCTTTCTAATTTCTTCTCTACATACTTGTGATATTTGTTTCTATTCATTCTTTGTACTTTGACGTAGTTTCCACTCTTTGTAGGATTTTTTTATTTTTTATTTTTAGGTTGCTGAAGATCTTCTGGTTAAGCCAGGAGGAGAGTAAGAAGAGTATGTATGGATTATTTAAACATATTTAAAACAGGAAATAACTTGGGCCATGTCAACATTGTAGGAATGCTTTCCCAGTATATTTTACCAGAAGAGTTCTCCTAGTGTTGATCCTATATTTCAGGGGTGGAAACCTCAGGTTTGAGGGCCAGATGCTGCCCCTGGTTTGCCTTAGCATTGGGGAGCCTGTACTGGCTTTCCAGTTCCCGTCACCCACTCTCAGGGCTGAAGTGCACAAAATCTACTAGCCTGGACCCCCCCAGGCTCTCATGTGGAAGGAAAATGTGTCCTTCTCAGTCGGGCTTCTCACTTTGCTTCTCACTTGTGTATGGCCCCCGAATGACTTTTTTGTGGGTCACTGGCCCCAACCCAAAAAGGTTCCTCACCCCTGCTATATTGGAAAAACTAGACTTTTGCTGGCATAACTTACTTCACTTAGGGGGACTGGAATAAGATAAGTGGTTAAAAAATGCAGTAACTGAAAGATAGGATTTTGAACAAAGTTCTGGAAAGAAAGTCAAAAGGCTCGTCTACATTTATATGCTGCAACACCCATTCACAGTTCTTCTCAGTGTGAACCCAGTTATACCAACATAAGGGCATTTATACAAGTATACTTTATACCAGTTCCAGTACTGGAATAAGCTTTACCAGTATAAGGTACTGTGATGGGTTCCCTCCCAGGTTGCAACCTGGAACTGGTATACTGCTGAGCCCTGTGATCCACTAGAGGTTCCGGCCTTACTCTTCCACTAGCATACACACAGATGCAGTTATATACAGGCTTTCTGTCCAGCCACTACATGAACCATCAGTAAAAATATTATAGCTAACTCAACTCTTAGCTCCCCCGGCTTGCATGTCCTCTGGAGTATAAACCAGAATGATATCATCTTGTGCTGCATGGGGAATTGTACAGCATAAATGCATAGAGTTCTCCCTCATCCTCCTCAATGTGGAGAAGAATATGCAACAGCCTTTGCCCCTTGAACTAAGATTTTCAGGCACTTAATGTCAAATTCACTGGTTTAGATTAAAACAAAAACAATCTCATTAATTACAGATAATAGAATTTAAGCGATTATAAGAGCATAAAGATCAAAACACATTACGTAGGAAATAAACAAAATGCAAACTAAGATCAGTAGACTGAGGTAGGGAACCTTTTTTGGTTCAGGGGCTGCTGACCTACAGAGAAATCAGTCAGGAGCTATTCAAAAGTGAGAAGAAAAAAAATCCCCCAAAATTCCTCACTGATGTGGCCCCCAATTGCGAAAACACCCGTCACATTTCCCTTGGACAACAGAGCCTCGTGTGGCCCAGGCTAGTAGATTTTGTTTGTTCCACCCTTGTAGGGGGATGGAGTGCCAGCACGGGCTCCCCAATACTGAGAGGAGGATGAGCCCTGAGTTGAGAGGCCAGATCCAGGCTCCTTAGGTTCCCCACTCCGGGGCTAGCTAGATTGGATATGGATTAGCAGATTCTCACCCTAACTGATGGTACAGGACAACTTGTAGATTCTTAACGCCCAAGATGTATTAGCTTTACAGTTTGTGTCTCTTGAGTCTTTCGTGCACTGGTTAGAAATTCTCTAGGGCTGGGTCGAGCTCTTCCTCCAGTTTTGTCTTGGTTTTTCTGGCGTTTCCAGAAGTCATCTTGTACAGGGAGTGAAGAACAACAGCTGTCACTTTCTGCCTTATATAGCTTTAACTTATTTTGGAAACCCTTGTTTCAAACCTTAGTCCCTAGACCAGGTTGTTGAAAAATACTAACATCCCAAAATGGAATCCAGAGAGATGTGGTCTGGTACTTGTCCTTGTTAGAGTTAAAGAAGTCATTGCTTACAGGGTGGCCAAATCTCTCATAGGAAGGTTGACCTATTTCATAGTCTTCTGTCTTTGCTGATGGGGCATCAACCTGGCTGGCTTCTTCATTGTTGTACCTGAAAAGCTGGCTATGGGTATTTTCCAGAGTAAGCCCATTTGAATTGATGCAGTTGCAAAAAAAGCATCAATGTGTGATGCTGTTGCAAAAAAAGCAAATATGATTCTAGGCTGTATCAACAGGTGTGTTGTAAGCAAAACTCGTGAAGTCATTCTGCTGCTCTACTCTGTACTAGTTAGGCCTCAGCTGGAGTACTGTGTCCAGTTCTGGGCGCCACATTTCAAGAAAGATGTGGAGAAATTGGAAAGGGTACAGAGAAGAGCGACAAGAATGATTAAAGGCCTAGAGAATATAACCTATGAAGCCAGGCTTCATGAACTGGGCTTGTTTAGTTTGGAAAAAAGAAGATTAAGGGGGGACATGATAGCGGTTTTCAAATATCTAAAAGGGTGTCACAAGGAGGAAGGAGAAAATTTGTTCCTCTTGGTTTCTGAGGACAGGACAAGGAGTAACGGGCTTAAAGTGCAGCAGGGGAGGTTTAGATTGGACATTAGGAAAAAATTCCTAACTGTCAGGGTGGTCAAATATTGGAATAAATTGCCAAGGGAGGTGGTGGAATCTCCCTCTCTGGAGATATTTAAGAACAGGTTAGATAGACATCTGTCAGGGATGGTGTAGACGGAGCTTGGTCCTGCCTTGAGGGCGGGGGGCTGGACTCGATGACCTCTCAAGGTCCCTTCTAGTCCTATTATTCTATGATTCTATGAATTACAGATCCCTAGTCAGTATTCATAACTTCAGATACAAAAAAAAGTAGGGTAATCATATTCATCAGTAACTTCTGATGAGTCCTCACATGACCTATCTTGCATAAAATATACCACAATTATGCTATAATCATGCCATATGAAGAATATGGGTGCAGTGTCATGTGTATTCCACGAGTATAGCTTAGCCTAACCTAGGGCTCAGCAAACAAGTCCTATCTCTAAGTGACTTAAATTAGTAAATTTTTAAGTGTAAACTAGCCCAAAGATGTCATATCAATGCCAAATCTTCTATATTGCCCATGTAGTATATATAAGTGTATATGTTATTCCTGCTTTAATAGTTAAATGCTTTGTCCTGAAAGATGTAGAGCACCCCATGATCAAGCCCTAAAGGTGTAATTTAATATATTTACTGTTTATTTCATTATATGTATTCCATAAAATATACAGGATTTTGCCGTTAGAGATGATGGTCCTATAAGCACCTAACTTCATTTCCCTTGTTTTCAGTATTTTAAAATTATAGCCTTAACATTATATTAACTCACTTAATGCTTTGTAATTATATAATACAGTAAAACATTTGCCTAGTATTCCAGATAGTGTCTGACAAATGACAGTAACAATACTATTTCTGTGCTGCAGTATCTTATTTTATTAAATTAACCTTTAGTCTGTTAGGTTAACTATTCTTTATATTCACTGAACTGAATGATTTCAACAGTCCCCCCCCCCCCAAGTACTTCTCAAATTCATTTTCCTTATGGTGATACAAAGCATGGCTCTCTGTGTTCATGTAGTATATGAACATATTTGTTATCAAGTACACAGTTACTAACATCAGTCTTGCATGTGATAAATGTTTCATAAAGATGCACTGATACTGGTATGGTTTTATTTTGATATAGGGGATGTCCCACTCTGGTGCAGGCACTACCAGGTCCTAGTACACAAGTTACTGCGGGAAGCAACCATACAGCCATTCTCTTAATGGATGGACAGGTCTTCACATTTGGAAGCTTCTCTGTAAGGAAGCATATCTTTTTACATTTGGAAATAAAGTTTTTTTTAATCTCTATATTGTACACTTTGTTATAGTAAATATTTTCTAGACAGGCTTTCCCCAGTTGCATACATTTGCCTAGACCTAACTTATGCCAGTGAACATTAAGTCTTTGTGTGTCTTCATTTTAAATCTGGGTTGACAAGTATGACTGTGAAAATCTCCTATTCCTTATTTGTCAGTGTTCCCCATATCAAGTAAGGAGCACTGTTTTTTTTTTCCCCTAAATGGCATTAATGTCAAAACTGTCTTCAAACTAGTGTGGGATTTCATGACACCTGCAGAATATTTCTGCATGAGAATATGATGTAGATAAAAAATGGCAACTATTCAGATTACTCCTGGCTCACATTAGAACTTCTGTTTGGGCTGCATGGGAAATTGTGGGGGCAGCTATAGAAGAAGTGCCTTCTGTTTCCTCACACTAGTGATTGGGCTGATTCAAATACTTCAGATTAAAAATGATAGGATATGGCTTAAATTCGTAACTTTGCTACAAATCATCAACTAAACAGAGGCACTGGATTTAAGGTTTATTACAACAATCTGTAGCCCACTAACCATACCATCCAAACTGTTTCCTCCCCTTTTCCTTCCCTCCTTATGACTTGAATGGTGTGGATAAGCCACTTCACCTTGAATGATCCCTTGAAATATGTGTTAACTACTTACGTTTACCAACCTATTTAGGAGTCCTCCTTTGAGTTAATTTCGCAGACCTGAAGAAGAGCTCTCTGTAAACTCGAATATGTGCATCTCTCACCAGCTAATTTTGGTCTAATAAAAGATAATACCTTACCCTCAGGAGTTGTGGAAGCTCCCTAAAAGCATGCAGGGAGGACAGTGGTGCTGAACTGTGGCCCCCTTTGTACATTACTCTTTCCTCCGAGGCAACACGCTACAGTGTAATGTCATGAAGCAAACTTTTAATGGGTCATCTTTCTTCCAGTTTTCCTTTCTGTATACAGGCAGTCCCCGGGTTACGTACAAGATAGGGACTGTAGGTTTGTTCTTAAGTTGAATTTGTATGTAAGTCGGAACGGGTACATATTGTAGGGGAAACTCTAGCCAAACATTTCTCCAGAGCTCAGTTTTATTCTCCCACACCTCACTTCCCTCAGTCCTTTATTCTCAAGCTGAGGTGTCTGCTGAGAAAAGCCGCTCCGCGTCTTCCTGGTCTGCTGGGGGGGGGGGACGCTAGCTTTGCGTCTCCCTGGTCTGCTGGGGGGAAGCAGCTAGTGCGGGGTTGCCTCACCCCGTTTGTAAGTAGGGATCCGATGTAAGTCGGATCCATGTAACCCGGGGACTGCCTGTATTGAAACTGTGCTATTTTATTTATCTGAAACCATTTTTAATAGTATTTACTAATTACTGAATCCTTGCTTTAGAAGGGACAACTTGGAAGACCAATTTTGGATATGCCATACTGGAATGCAAAGCCAGCATCTATGCCTAATATTGGATCTAAATATGGACGCAAAGCTACTTGGATTGGAGCAAGTGGAGATCAGACTTTTCTTCGGATTGATGAAGCTCTCATTAACTCTCATGTGCTAGCAACTTCAGAGATCTTTGCAAGCAGGCATATAATAGGTTAGAGCTCTGCAAGACTATTGTAAATTAGTTAATTCAACATACATTTAGTGAAGGGACTTGAAACATTACAAGTACAAGCTGTGAAAATAATAAGCAAAAGATGTAAATTGAGAAAACTATTTGTGCCACTGCTTTTTATTTACTAACTGCTTCAGTTAGTCTATAAGGTGCCACAGGACTCCTCGTCGCTTTTGCTTTTTATTTTGAGGGTATTTAAATTGCAAATGGTATTGCTAATTGATTTACAAATATAATTCTATTATTAAGAAGAATGTTTGAAGTTTACATTTAGAGTCCTCCAGTCTATTCTTAAATTATTACTGTTCCATTGATGTTTAAAAACATCTCGTCTCACTTATTGTACTATTAGTGTATTCTTCCTTATGGTATCATAGTTAGTGCAGAGATGGAGGACAGCATTTAATAGATGGACTGTCTGTTTTTTTCTAGGTTTGGTCCCTGCTTCTATATCAGAACCACCACCATTTAAATGTCTGCTGATAAATAAAGTAGATGGGAGTTGCAAGACATTTAACGATTCTGAACAGGAGGATCTTCAAGGTTTTGGAGTATGTCTGGATCCTGTTTATGATGTTATTTGGAGGTAAATGTGGTTTGCAGTCACAGAAAAGTGGCATTAGTATAGAAATAAGCTTGTATTTTTTTTAGAACAGTTTTACGTAGCATCACTTGGTCACATAGGTTCAATTATTATTTCTCTTACCACTTGTAAGTCTAATTTGTATCTCTCAGGGCTATTGGTTCTCCGTGGCTCAAAAGCATGTGCTGCTGCTTCCAGTCTTTTTTCAAGGATATTTATTTCTTTAACCAGAGGTTATAAAAAAAAATAGACTGAGTCTTAACTCAGTCCTTGGCCTTAGGGTCACTGTTCCCATGGATCTCTGGTACTCCTGCTCCTATCAGCTTCTCAGCCTTATCTCTGCTCCCATCCTAGAACAGCAGCCATAGTGTTTCCCTGACCCTCTTGTCCCCTTACTTTAGGGACCCACCATAGAAGCTGACTGTACCTTCAGTGTGTCTGTAGCATCCCAGAGTTAGCGTTTTTGTCCGTTTAAGCTCAACATGGTCTAAACAGAGCTCCTTCTTTTTCCTCTTGAATTCTCTTCACTTCAGTTGGCTTCAACAGCTGCTCTAGGCTCAAAATGTTCAGTAATCTTAAATTCTTCTCTCTATTTTCCTTTCATTGTTCCCAAGCTGTATTCATGTTTTACTGTTTCTCCCTCCACAGTATATTATTTATTTGAATCTTTTTGTCTAGCCCAACAGTTAAACTGCTTGTTCATGTCTTAATCTCTCAGTTCAGTTACTGCACGATCTTCCTCAGTAGGCTCACTGATCAGAGCTTGATTGATGGGAAGGGAAAGGAGTGATACTCTTCTGAGTTCTGCCCGCTTGAGACATCAAAATAAGAGGACATTCACAATGTATTTTAGTTCTTCCTTAAAGTGTCCTTTCCATATTCCCCCTTATAGAATGCTTCAACCAGTGCATCCTGAATGATATGGAGCCCTCTGCATTTCCCTTTCTTCCCCCCTCTCCTGAACTCTGGATGTTTTAGGCCAAGGGTTTAAAAGTTGCATAGAGTTCCACCACCTCAGTCCCTACATTTGTGAACAGCTGGAGGGTTACATTGATGCTGTGTAATCCTTAGGGATTGTAGATAGTTTGTATTGGTTGGTTGTTAAATAACTGCATAGTGTTACAGTGCACAGAACTACTTGTTTTTGCAGATACTGACTAACATGTCTGCCCCTCTGATAGTGTTATATATTGTTACTTAGTTCTAGGTAGCTAAAGAATAATGTGTTGGGTCAGAAGATTAAGATTCAAAATATATTTCTTGTAACTAGAAATATTTCCAGCATCAGATGCACATAACAGATGCTTGGCATGTTCTCTGTCTGAATATCCAGTCTACTTAATGTTTATCACAGTGGCTAGAAGTGAGAGAGAAATGAAATAGATTCAAGTCAATTTTATTTCAGGAGGAACTGGCAGTAGCAGCAGATTCCCAGATAGTGGTTCTAGCTCCAGGCAATTTAGCTGAAAAGCAAAAAAATTCAGCTTCTGTACCCAATGCAGAATCCTTCAGGATCATCGATAAGCTCTATTTCAATAGCTTTCCCATTTCAGAAAGCATCAGTTGCAGTCAAAAAAAACTGTGCCATCCTCATTGGTGTCAACCTTAATACAAAGATCTTGTCTGAGAGAAGGATTTACAGGGACAGGATCTTCTTATGGAGCCAAAGTCCGGCTTAAGATTTCAGCTCAGTGTTGGGAGTTGTCCATTTGTCACATCAGAAGGAATCTATCCTTGTGGTGAGATCTGCTAATCCAATTAACGTAACTGATGAGAGTTTGATACCTAGCAAAACATTGTCAGAGTGGTAGTTCATCATATGAATTGATCTGTGGCTCCATTGACAATTGAGCCTGGTACTGTTTCTTAGGATACATCACTTGTGTTGCCGCAAGAAATCAAGCAGACTGCTTTCGTGTTTCAGGAAAGTATTAGGAGTGTGGTGCTTCTTCATTCTATCTATTAAGACCTTTTCATGATCTCTGGTGAAGAACTACTCTCTGTTTTCTAGTTCAGTGAAGTTTTCCTTGGTTCCCTTCTGAGCCACAAATGATTTAGAGCCAAAGAGGAATACAAATCGCAGATCAGAACCAGGAAATATTATTATAATCAGTTCAGTGCAGCCTGCTGGATCAGCAGGCACAGAGATGTTTCCAGCTGGGGCCATTCAGTGAGCTTTTGGTCTGAGGGGCAAATACCTCCTTGAGTAAGGTGGTCTTGCT